>NC_073238.2:75443653-76048076 GCF_029281585.2 Gorilla gorilla gorilla
AATAAAATAGTCCTTTGTTTAAACATAATAAATCTCTTCCTTTTTATATGACAGGTGGTTGGGATTATTTTAGATTTCGATATTCTTCTAATAGGAATCTCAAGCCTGCATGGTCTGGAAAGGAGGAAGTAGATGCAATTCCTAGATTTGGATCTATTCCCTTGACATTCAGACCTAAAGAAGATTTACCAGCTGCAGTGATGAGCAGAAGCTGGGGTAGGAGTGGAGAGCTGAGTGAAAGTGGTGGGTTTTAGTGAATTTCCAAGCTTCGAATTTAATGGAGCTCTAGAGTACATTAGAATTTGTGTCAGTCACCAGCATGCCAAAACCATTCTTAGGAGTTGCCCAACAGACCCTGGCTGCTAGTGACTTGCTCTTTGCAAAACAAAAAAATCAAACACCCAAACTGCAGAGAATCCAGGGTTGCAATGGAGCAGATGCTGGGTGGTGGTAATGCTTTGTGTCTCTGGGCCTCGACTCTGAGTCTGTTTTCTTGAATTCTAGGGCACTTAATCCCTTTGCTGTCTATCTCTTACACATAGGTTCTACTAGAGAACTGAATTATTTTAAATCTAAGATTTGAATCCTAAAGTGAATTGAATTAACCGAGTTCTTTCCCCAAGCCCAGGCTTGACCCCACGTATTTTTTATTTAACTGGAAAATACTTCATGGCTTGCTGTCTGAAGCTCCAGAGGGGTAAGGCTTTATTATTTCTCTCCTATTTACTTGTAAGATGCATCTGAAGCAGTTTGGGAACAATGAGGCCAGTTCGTAGAAATTGCAGGAAGGTTTCAGCCTAATATAAAATGTTTTTTCTAACCATCAGGGTAGCCTAACAATTAGATTGCTGAAAGCAATTAGCTGCTTATTACAATTTTCTAATAATGTACCGTTAGACTACTTTCCATACCGAACTGAAATACGTTATTGACTGAGTTTGAATCTTAAACTAATTTTAACTGATAATTTTTCTGAGAGGGGAAAAACAATGTATTTCAAAACACAGTACAAACCACCAGAGCAGCATGTTCTTATTTGACAACAGCGCTCCTGCTGACCCAGGCTGCTGGGACACTGAGGTCTGGTTGGAGTCTCTCTCCTCAGGACAGTCCGCTGAGGATTCCAGGCCTCTCAGCCTCTTACTTACTGCTGTGGCTCTGACCTTCATTCCAGAAGGATTGTTCCAGGCTCGTGCAGCAGAAGGCACTGGGCCAGCAGGTCAGACCTGAGATTTAGTTCTGACTCTGCCATTTACTAGGCCATGAACAAGACACAGGGCTACTCTATAAAATCCGAGGTTGGTTTCCTTAAGGTTGCTTCTTGCTCTAACAATCTGTGATCGATATGAAAAGGGTTTAAGATGACTTAAGGATAGCAAGAATCGTTTTTATTCTCTATCTTTATTTTCCCAGCTCTCCTTTATGTGTTTTCCAACAAAGATGACATTTAGAAGAACAAAGAATATTAAGGCAGAAGACCTGGTTTTTTTTTCTTGGATGCAACAACTACTTTAAATGGTCTCCCTGATTCTAATCTTCCCCGAACAGTCTCTTTACCTCCTATATTTAGAAAGATCTTTTTAAAAAGGAAATTTTCTATCTTTAATTATCTGTTTAACTAAACAGATTTTTTTTTACTGTCTTTAACATTAAGTCCAAATTCCTCATCATAATTTACAAAACTACTTAAGATTCTTGTTCTATTACTGCTTCCTGTTCACTCCTTCCTTTTGCAGTCTTTGCTAAAGCATACTGAATTTATATCAACTCCTTAAACAAGTCATATTGTTTCGCAACTCTGGGGCCACCTTTATAGCTCTCCCTTGTCCTTGAGTATTCTAACCCCATGCCTTCATCTGTATAAATCCCACTCTTCATTTAGATTTTGGCTTCAGGTTACTATTTTAAAGAGCTTTGCTTGGCTCCTAGAAATACAGCACCATGTATTTCTTCTATCATAACATGTCCCTTTCTTTTCTGGTATATTTCCTGGTATATTGTAAGCTCTGTGAGATTGGGGCCTGTAGGTGCCTCCAACATGTAGCACAGTACCTGGCACACTGAATGAGAAAATGTTGTATGGAGTTTATATCTCAGTTATGAAATGTATTAGCTACACGACCATGGGCAAATTATTTGACCTTTTAAAATATCATTCTCCTTATCTCTACAAATAAATCTAGAACTAAATTATCTTTAAGTTTTATCTCTCAAATTCTTTAATAGTAATGTATTACTGTAACATTTATGCATTTAATAGGCCCCAAACTTAAGTGTGGAAAAGTATACTATTTAATATTAATTTCTATCTTGAGCACCCATTCTACCTGATGCAGAATAGTACTATTATATTGTACTTGCCATAGGTACTTCTCTAAGCACATATATATGTTAACTCACTTAACTCACACAATAGCATAAGTAAATCACTATTATTTTACCTAATTCATGTATGAGGAAACTGAGGCACAGACAGTAATGTGACACACCCGATGACATAAATCCTAGATAAAGCTGAAATTGGAACCCAATTGATCTGGTTCCCAAGTGAGTACACTTAACAGCATTGGACAGCACATGCACCGTAGTTAGGAAAACTTCATTTAATCAATTTCAGGTAAACTTCAGTGGAACAATCTCATCAATCATTTAAGTTTACACTCAATTAAAGTGGGGAAGAAGAGTATGGAAATTCATCTTAGGGAGGAAAGAGTATCTTTTAGATCCTGATCTCAGTCCTATGGTGGGATGGAGTTCATTGTGTGTGGTCCTTTTCCATTATGGCATTATATATAGTGTCTTCCTCATCTGACCTCTGACATGAGGGTCCAAACCTCATTATGCAGTGCAGTCTGTGAAACCCCCTGTGGACAGGAGAGCTCTTTTCCCTTCGGAAAGTCCCAGTGGACTTTGAGATGCTCTCCCATTTCACTCTGGTCCCACAGAAATCTCAGGGGATTGATTTTAGCTCTCCACTGCTTAGACCAACCAGCTATGCTACCATTTCTACTCTGTTTATGCCTACTAAGAGGGCTTGAGGACTTTCCACAGGAAATATGTAGTCTCCCTGGGATTGACCTAGGAAGCAACATAGAGGTTACCATCAGAATCTCAGCATTAAAGAATGCTCAGTGGTTCTACCTCATGTATGACTCCATTCAAGAAAATAAATTTCCCAGACACAGCCTCTCAGATTCAACTCTTTTCCTTCCTAATCTCTCTTCCTCCTTTCCTGGGTGGATCCCTTAGTTCGGTTGAAAGGGCCATGAGAACTGCTTTGGCCTAATCACAAGTTTTCCTCAGTATTTTCACGGAGCACTTGTGTTGTGGCTTTTGAACAGGAAATCAAGACTGTAGCATTTTGAAAATCAAGATTGGATCTCTCCACTTGCTTGGGATAATGCCAGCTTTTGGTTTATTACATTTTAATTGAGATTCAGAATTTTAAAAAATAGATAGATTTCTAAGCCATCAAATGTGTTACCCTCAGATTCCTGTCTTTTCCAAGTCAAACTCAGTATATGGTGAAGATGCTTATTTTCCATATCTTCCAGAAGTAACTGTCAGTCAAAAAGCATTTGTGAACACTTGCTGTGGATACTGCTGGGATAATGGAGGAAGTGAAGATCCTATAGCATCTTATGGTGCTTCTTAGATGTCAGAGCCTAGACTAATACTGTAAAATCAAACTGTGTAGGAGCATATTACCAGTCCTATGCAATATTTAAAGTACAAAAATACACTTTAAACATGAAAGCAGACAGATTAGACAAAGCAGAATAGTTCATGTATAGAGAAGCCTGAGGGTGAGAAGAACGAAATATCTGATCTCTAAAATGAGACTCCAGTCTATCAAAGATGGAATTGTGAAGACAAATGAGAAAGTCAGTTACAAATCAATATGCAAGATAGCAAGTGCATCAGTCAGAGGCCCTGGTAACTTATTATTCTAGGAAAAAAATACGAAAGAAAATACAAACATTGGGGATAAGCAATGCAAATGAAAAATAAAGCCATGCATATTTGCCTAATATGCTGATCTAGAAACAAGAAAATAGAAGGTGAAGGTTATATAAAGACAGTCAGGTTTCAGAATATATAAGCAACCTGAAAAAATGTATGTGCATGCATGTGTGCATATACATGTAGCATGTGTATGTGTGTGTGTGTGTGTGTGTGTGTCCAGAAGGCCAAACATTTTTTCAAGCCAAAAAGAGTGCCAACGAGTAATAACTTTGTTTTTGAAACATTAAGGCCAAGTGATTTGCATTCATCCATTGTGAAATGAAAATAGAATTTGTCAACTATTCATGAATAGGACATAAATCTTTATGCCACCTCCATGGCAGTGATATACAATGCCATGTCAAGTAATAACATCTGGTGGTGGGCAGTTGTAAATAGAAAACTAGACAAAGCGGAAGAGAGACCTTATGGGCTTCTAGGCCTAAAATTTGGGAAATAGAATATGGGCTATGAGCTTTACTCTTACAAGACCAATATCCTATTTAATGTATTATAAAATATAATTCGCAGTAATGATTTGCAATCTGGCATAGGGTCAAGAATATTCGATTTTTTTTTAAGAAGAGAAGCAACGTTTTTCTAAAGAGATCAGAAGAGAGAAACAAGCTATATTCAACTTTATTTTTAAAAAACCTATGACAACTAGTAAAAGTATCCAAGTAACAATATGTTGCATTTTCTGATGAATAGCTTGGAAATAAATACTCAGATTATATAACTGCCAAAACAATTGTGGGTATATTATCTATATTCCTGTTCAGGAAAATGGTGATTCTTAAATGTCAAAACATGTGTTTTGCTGAAATACAGATTTCCTGAAATATTCCCTCTTGTTATGACAAAGGAAAATAAAGTCTATATATCCCAGAATAAGTTGGTACTGCTCATCTGGTTCACAGTGTGTAAGAATAGCGGGGAGACTATGCCATTATTTAATTTTCTCACTCAGAGGACACCTGCTGGCAAGGAGTAAACTGATTTGAGCAGATTAAAATAGACAAAGAGTATTAAGATCAGTTATATCTTGTCATCCCCACATTTATTTTGCTTTCTGTATGAGAACTAAACGTGGACAAATTGTCTTAATAGTGAGAAAGGCAACCTGTTCTTTTTAGGTCACAGACATTTGGGATTCACAAAACCACTTTGTCATTTGAGTGAGCTGCTTCGTGCTATTGAGCAGGTTTCCTTTTCCATTAGCCACTCCAGTTGGAGACTGATCTACTTGTATCACTTCATAAAGTCTCCTGGTGGCACAATTGGAGAATGAAAACTGTGGTCTAAGGATTGTGCTTATGAGACCCTCCTCTGTCACTTACTCATTATTTAGCATCTCAGAGCTGCATTTATCTCAAATTAAAATTATTTTCATGTTATTGGATTTCCATGCAATTTGAACATTCTATTAAGTGCGTTAAAATGTTAGTTATTGTTGCTGCTGTGCAGACTCTTAAATGACCTTGATTTTTATTTAGTTTTCATTTATTTTCACCATATGTTCCTTTGGACTTGAGTGACCTTCTTTCAGATTGATCTTGAGAGCTGAGTTTCTGGCTATCTGAATTCAATAGAGCACTGTTAAGATTATTCCTTTCTGAGCCTCCGTTAAGTAGTAGTGGGTTAGGATCTTTGCAGTTCCACTGAACCTAAACCCCTATGGCTTTTACTGTATTTTATGGCACTGCTAAAGATTATATTCATGGCCTCTGATAAGCTGGACCTTAAAAACTTTTATGGACATATCAGAGTCTGACATTTATTACATTCTTTCCTCCCTCAGTTTTCTGTGGAATAATTTAGGAACCAATTCATGAAACACAAATCCATTGTACTCACTATTGGAAAAGGGGAAGTCAAAAAGATATGTTTAAATCTACATATCTCTTTGGAAAAAATATTGTGTGCAATCTGGTGCTGTCAAGCAAGCTCACCAGACTGGAAACTGTGGGCTTTAGTGCATGGGTTTCTGGAGGTTGATCGTCTATTTCTATATCTTTCTTGTCGCTCTGATTCTCTCTGTTTTTCTCTATTTCTTTTTTTTTTTTTTTTTTTTTTTTTTTTTTGAGATGTAGTCTTGCTCTGTCGCCCAGGCTGGAGTGCAGTGGCGCAATCTCGGCTCACTGCCAGCTCCACCTCCTGGGTTTATGCCATTCTCCTGCCTCAGCCTCCCGAGCAGCTGGGACTACTGGCACCTGCCACCACGTCCGACTAATTTTTTGTATTTTTAGTAGAGACAGGGTTTCACCGTGTTAGCCAGGATTATCTCCGTCTCCTGACCTCGTGATCCACCGCCTCGGCCTCGGCCTCGGCCTCCCAAAGTGCTGGGATTACAGGCGTGAGCCACTGCGCACAGCCTATTTCTTAAAAATCTACAAATAGAAAAATATAGAAATTGTGAAGTAATGCTCTTCTTAAATTTGGCTCTTATTGAAACTTTTCAGAATAGGTCTTCTTAGCTAAGGGCCACAGATGAGACTTCATGGGATCTGGATATTGTGTGCAAAGTTGCATTGGAGTTGAGTTTATGGGGCTGTATCTATGCATGTTTCTTATAGCGGGTTTACTTATGTTCATTCCAATAAAGAGTGGTGAATGGTCAGCAGAACAATTCTTTTGGGATTTTACCTTTGATATGTGATTTTTTAGGCCAAAAAAATGCTCTCAGTATTCCAAGGCATGTTTTAAATATATAAAATATCTCAGAGGAGTCACTGATTCAAAAAGTCTGAAATTTAAGTTAACCTTTTTAATGTATTAGGGTTCTCTAGAGAAACAGAACATACACACACACACACACACACACACACATATATATACACATCCCTCAATATATAACACATATATATGTATTAATATATATAATTTGTTCTGTTAGAATGTATATACACACATATCTCCTTATAATATGCATTATTCTGTTTATATATATACATATACATACACACACGTACACACATATCACTGTTGGTTATTTATTTATCTATTATAAGGAATTAGCTCAGGCATATGGAGGCTGCAAGTCCTAAATCCACAGAGTGGATGTCCTGGTTTGCAGGTTGTCAGGCAGGAGAATTCTATCTTATCTGGGGGAAGATCAGCCTTTTGTTCTATTAATAACTTCACCTTATTGGATGAGGGCCACCCACATTATGAGGGGTGATCCTCCTTTACTGGTCTACTGATTTAAATGTTAATCCCACCCAAAGTGGCACTCAAAGACACACCCAGAATAATGTTTGACCAAATACCGGGGTACCCTGTAGTCCAGTCAAGCTGACACATAAACTTAACTATTATGTCTACAAACCTGTTATTCAAGGGTAGATCCAAGTTCTTTGAGGCTTACAGCTTATATAATTGTTTGGAGCTCTCTTCATACATTCATGGAGATCTATATTAATAAATACTTCTATCCTCCCTCATGCAGTTAGCCATTGTAATTTCTGGCTTTTTAAAATTCACACCATGGCTGCAATATTTGTTCATTTGAAAAAATTTATCGATTTATTATATGGGAGGCACTCTGATAATGTCTTCAGGGTTCATATTAGGAGCAGAGAATTAAAAAATAAGAACACAGGAAAAATCATTACATCATTGTGTTAAAAGCAACAGGAGAATTTTTTAAGTGGAATGGTGACACATAAGCTTCATGAGATGAGAGTTCTTGTCAACTATTATGTTGTCAGATATACCACAGCAACTTTTACTTAGTAAATGCTCATAAACATCTGTTGACGCGATAATAGTAGTGTTAACTATAATATGTATAATTAATCAAGCAACATCACTGAAGCAATTATTTTAATCTTCACAAAAATTGCATGTTGTAACCTTTCTATATAAGGAGAAGGGAAAATACATTTTCAAAGTCCAAATCACATTTCTCTCATAGTAATCACATTACTAATATCAATTAGGAGGTATTTCATTTAAGGCAACTGCTGTTAAAAAAAAAATAAACCCTAAATGTGTCATTGCTCAACCATGATAGAAAAATCACTTCTTGTTTACTTACAAAACTGATACTCCTGATTGGTAACTTTTTCCAAAGCAATAATTCAGGGACCTGATTTTTTTTCCTCAATGCCTATATCTTCCTTAGCAGTGGCTTCTATAATTACCATGGTTATCTTTATTAGGCTTGTAGCAGCTGAAGAAATATGGAGAATTATGCCTGGAAATTTTTCATAGGCTAGTCCTATAAGAGTACTTACAAAGTCCTTTAAGATTACTTAAAACTCAGTCACAGACAAACCTAACAGCCAAGTAGCCCAGGAAAGGTAATCTAAACCCATGTCTAGGAAGAAGATAAAATGGGTTTGATGAACCCAGTCTCTGCTCCAGCAGAGGAAGCCCTCTATTTAAGATTTAGAGATCAACAAAATGACGTAGGTATATGGGAGGCATAGAGAAGGTTGTAAGTCAGCAGCCTCATTGAAGCCTTTGATCCGGCTGCAATATTCAAGAGTTATTTGTGAGATTCTTATAGAAATAAAATCTATGAATAGCTAGCTGCCCTCTCCTCTGTCTCTCAATGTAACCACTTAACGGTTTGAAAAATAAAAGATTCTAAATTGTAAAAAACAAAAATAAAACAGCTTTATGTCATAGATACTATTATCCTCATTTTACAAATGAGATTAAGACACTAAGATCACACAACTAATATGAAAGTGCAGTGTCTTTCCAGAATACTTTAACTTTTTAAATTAAGTAAAAAAATTCCTGTTTATGTCACTCTTTCATTCAGTTGTACTTGACTGTACACTCTTTGAAAAACCCCACCCAAAGAATCACGAAACTGTGCTATCTCAACTCCGTCATTATGGCACCACTAAGTCAAGAGAAGCCACCCCAGGCAGACCATGGCAGAGGGCAGGCCAATGACATCAGGGGATTCCGTGGCCTCTGGCTTCTCTCACTTGTGTTTGGAAATGTGAGTTGTTAACATTAAAAGGGAAAACAGGCCAGTTGTAAGCATGCCACTTTACACACGAGCAAACACATAGTGCAGCACGCTCAAGCACTTAGCCAGATTTTGAGAAGAGTGTTAGTCATTAAGCCAATAGTGGAAACTGTGTAGGAGAATTTTCTTTAACTTGCTTCTCTATCAGTCCAGAAACAGAAAAGAGGAAAATTGTGAGAAAGCAAGATTCTTAAAGATGGCTTGGAAAAAATGCTTTTAAAAAGAGACTACAAATAATGACTATGCCTGTGTATTGCTAGGCAGCATTTATTCACTTATGACATTGTTACTGAAATGTAATTCTTACATAAAGTGATTATTTACTGAGCCAGAGGTACATGGGTTTTGATTTCTATCCTGACTATATATCCTATTGAGAGAAGCTGTGCGGTTCCTTCCATTTCTGAAAAAGGCAGACTTTTTTAGGAGAGCAAGGCTTTGCCACATGAGATATGAAATTGAATATTTATATAAAATAAGAAATGTTAACAAATTCAAAGTTGAAAACATCCCCAAACACCCCAAAATTTAGAAAATATCAATTTTTAATAACTGCTTTACAGACCTCTAAATACTTTTTCTTATGATTTTTTAGCTGCATAAGTATTGGTACCTTTTTAAATAAGACAATGATTTTGTTATATCTTTTTCAATACAGAACAGAAACATAATTTAGTCTTCTCGTTTTTGAAACTGTTATTGGAAATATTGTGAATTTTGAACATGGTTGACACATTTTGAAAACCACCCTCAAACTTACTCATATGTACATTTTAAGATTTCAGAACCTTTCAAGTTGTTTTATGTATTGATTAATCTTTCTTATTCCTTTTTTTTTTTTTTTTTTTTTTTTTTTTTTTTGAGACAGAGTCTTGCTCTGTCGCCCAGGCTAGAGTGTGGTGGTGTGATCTGAGCTCAGTGCAACCTCTGACCTCTGGGTTCAAGCAATTCTCCTGCCTCAGCCACCCAAGTAGCTGGGATGACAGGTGTGCGCCACCATGCCCGGCTAATTTTTGTATTTTGAGTAGAGACAGTGTTTCACCATGTTGGCCAGGCTGATCTTGAACTCCTAACCTTGTGATCCACCCATATCAGCCTCCCAAAGTGCTGGGATTACAGGTGTGAGCCACTGCGCCCGGCCACAGTGATTAATCTCAAATACTCTTTGAATTAGTGATACTTATTAGCTAGCTTTTTGTCAATATCTGTATTTTATTTTATTTCTTATTATTATTATACTTTAAGTTTTAGGGTACATGTGCACAATGTGCAGGTTAGTTACATATGTATACATGTGCCATGCTGGTGTGCTGCACCCATTAACTCGTCATTTAGCATTAGGTATATCTTCTAATGCTGTCCCTCCCCCCTCCCCCCACCCCACAACAGTCCCCAGAGTGTGATGTTCCCCTTCCTGTGTCCATGTGTTCTCATTGTTCAATTCCCATCTATGAGTGAGAACATGCGGTGTTTGGTTTTTTGTCCTTGCGATAGTTTGAGAATGATGATTTCCAATTTCATCCATGTCCCTACAAAGGACATGAACTCATCATTTTTTATGGCTGCATAGTAGTCCATGGTGTATATGTGCCACATTTTCTTAATCCAGTCTATCATTGTTGGATATTTGCGTTGGTTCCAAGTCTTTGCTATTGTGAATAGTGCCGCAATAAGCATAGGTGTGCATGTATCTTTATAGCAGCATGATTTATAGTCCTTTGGGTATATACCCAGTAATGGGATGGCTGGGTCAAATGGTATTTCTAGTTCTAGATGCCTGAGGAATCGCCACACTGACTTCCACAATGGTTGAACTAGTTTACAGTCCCACCAACAGTGTAAAAGTGTTCCTATTTCTCCACGTCCTCTCCAGCACCTGTTGTTTCCTGACTTTTTAATGATTGCCATTCTAACTGGTGTGAGATGGTATCTCATTGTGGTTTTGATTTGCATTTCTCTGATGACCAGTGATGATGAGCATTTTTTCATGTGTCTTTTGGCTGCATAAATGTCTTCTTTTGAGAAGTGTCTGTTCATATCCTTCACCCACTTTTTGATGGGGTTGTTTGTTTTTTTCTTGTAAATTTGTTTGAGTTCATTGTAGATTCTGGATATTAGCCCTTTGTCAGATGAGTAGGTTGTGAAAATTTTCTCCCATTTTGTAGGTTGCCTGTTCACTCTGATGGTAGTTTCTTTTGCTGTGCTGAAGCTCTTTAGTTTAGTTAGATCTCATTTGTCAATTTTGGCTTTTGTTGCCATTGCTTTTGGTGTTTTAGACATGAAGTCCTTGTCCATGCCTATGTCCTGAATGGTAATGCCTAGGTTTTCTTCTAGGGTTTTTATGGTTTTAGGTCTAACGTTTAAGTCTTTAATCCATCTTGAATTGATTTTTGTATAAGGTGTAAGGAAGGGATCCAGTTTCAGCTTTCTCCATATGGCTAGCCAGTTTTCCCAGCACCATTTATTAAATAGGGAATCCTTTCCCCATTGCTTGTTTTTCTCAGGTTTGTCAAAGATCAGATAGTTGTAGATATGCGGCATTATTTCGGAGGGCTCTGCTCTGTTCCATTGATCTATATCTCTGTTTTGTTACCAGTACCATGCTGTTTTGGTTACTGTAGCCTTGTAGTATAGTTTGAAGTCAGGTAGTGTGATGCCTCCAGCTTTGTTCTTTTGGCTTAGGATTGACTTAGCCATGCAGTCTCTTTTTTGGTTCCATATGAACTTTAAAGTAGTTTTTTCCAATTCTGTGAAGAAAGTCATTGGTAGCTTGATGGGGATGGCATTGAATCTATAAATTACCTTGGGCAGTATGGCCATTTTCACCATATTGATTCTTCCTACCCATGAGCATGGAATGTTCTTCCATTTGTTTGTATCCTCTTTTATTTCCTTGAGCAGTGGTTTGTAGTTCTCCTTGAAGAGGTCCTTCACATCCCTTGTAAGTTGGATTCCTAAGTATTTTATTCTCTTTGAAGCAATTGTGAATGGGAGTTCACTCATGATTTGGCTCTCTGTTTGTCTGTTATTGGTGTATAAGAATGCTTGTGATTTTTGTACATTGATTTTGTATCCTGAGACTTTGCTGAAGTTGCTTATCAGCTTAAGGAGATTTTGGGCTGAGATGATGGGGTTTTCCAGATATACAATCATGTCATCTGCAAACAGGGACAATTTGACTTCCTCTTTTCCTAATTGAATACCCTTTATTTCCTTCTCCTGCCTAATTGCCCTGGCCAGAACTTCCAACACTGTGTTGTATAGGAGTGGTGAGAGAGGGCATCCCTGTCTTGTGCCAGTTTTCAAAGGGAATGCTTCCAGTTTTTGCCCATTCAGTATGATATTGGCTGTGGGTTTGTCATAGATAGCTCTTATTATTTTGAGATACATCCCATCAATACCCAATTTATTGAGAGTTTTTAGCATGAAGGGTTGTTGAATTTTTTCAAAGGCCTTTTGTGCATCTATTGAGATAATCATGTGGTTTTTGTCTTTGGTTCTGTTTATATGCTGGATTACATTTATTGATTTTCGTATATTGGACCAGCCTTGCATCCCAGGGATGAAGCCCACTTGATCATGGTGGATAAGCTTTTTGATGTGCTGCTGGATTCGGTTTGCCAGTATTTTATTGAGGATTTTTGCATCAATGTTCATCAAGGATATTGGTCTAAAATTCTCTTTTTTAGTTGTATCTCTGCCCAGCTTTGGTATCAGGATGATGCTGGCCTCATAAAATGAGTTAGGGAGGATTCCCTCTTTTTCTATTGATTGGAATAGTTTCAGAAGGAATGGTACCAGTTCCTCCTTGTACCTCTGGTAGAATTCAGCTGCGAATCCATCTGGTCCTGGACTTTTTTTGGTTGGTAAGCTATTAATTATTGCCACAATTTCAGAGTCTGTTATTGGTCTATTCAGAGATTCAACTTCTTCCTGGTTTAGTCTTGGGAGAGTGTATATGTCGAGGAATTTATCCATTTCTTCTAGATTTTCTAGTTTATTTGTGTAGAGGTGTTTGTAGTATTCTCTGATGGTAGTTTGTATTTCTGTGGGATTGGTGGTGATATCCCCTTTATCATTTTTTTTTTTTTTGCGTCTATTTGATTCTTCTCTCTCTTTTTCTTTATTAGTCTTGCTAGTGGTCTATCAGTTTTGTTGATCCTTTCAAAAAACCAGCTCCTGGATTCATCAATTTTTTGAAGGGTTTTTTGTGTCTCTATATCCTTCAGTTCTGCTCTGATTTTAGTTATTTCTTGCCTTCTGCTAGCTTTCGAATGTGTTTGCTCTTGCTTTTCTAGTTCTTTTAATTGTGATATTAGGGTGTCAATTTTGGATCTTTCCTGTTTTCTCTTCTGGGCATTTAGTGTTATAAATTTCCCTCTACACACTGCTTTGAATGTGTCCCAGAGATTCTGGTATGTTGTGTCTTTGTTCTCGTTGGTTTCAAAGAACATCTTTATTTCTGCCTTCATTTCCTTATGTACCCAGTAGTCATTCAGGAGCAGGTTGTTAGTTTCCATGTAGTTGAGCCGTTTTGAGTGAATTTCTTAATCCTGAGTTCTAGTTTGATTGCACTGTGGTCTGAGAGACTGTTATAATTTCTGTTCTTTTATATTTGCTGAGGAGAGCTTTACTTCCAACTATGTGGTCAATTTTGGAATAGGTGTGGTGT
Source organism: Gorilla gorilla gorilla (assembly GCF_029281585.2). Lineage (NCBI taxonomy): Eukaryota > Metazoa > Chordata > Mammalia > Primates > Hominidae > Gorilla > Gorilla gorilla. The sequence continues at coordinate 75,457,321 of NC_073238.2, forward strand.
GGTGCTGAAAAAAATGTATATTCTGTTGATTTGGGGTGGAGAGTTCTGTAGATGTCTATTAGGTCCACTTGGTGCAGAGCTGAGTTCAATTCCTGGGTATCCTTGTTAACTTTCTGTCTGGTTGATCTGTCTAATGTTGACAGTGGGGTGTTAAAGTCTCCCATTATTATTGTGTGGGAGTCTAAGTCTCTTTGTAGGTCACTCAGGACTTGCTTTATGAATCTGTGTGCCCCTGTATTGGGTGCATATATATTTAGGATAGTTAGCTCTTCTTGTTGAATTGATCCCTTTACCATTATGTAATGGCCTTCTTTGTCTCTTTTGATCTTTGTTGGTTTAAAGTCTGTTTTATCAGAGACTGGGATTGCAACCCCTGCCTTTTTTTGGTTTCCATTTGTTTGGTAGATCTTCCTCCATCCTTTTATTTAGAGCCTATGTGTGTCTCTGCACGTGAGATGGGTTTCCTGAATACAGCACACTGATGGGTCTTGACTGTTTATCCAATTTGCCAGTCTGTGTCTTTTAATTGGAGCATTTAGTCCATTTACATTTAAAGTTAATATTGTTATGTGTGAATTTGACCCTGTCATGATGATGTTAGCTGGTTATTTTGCTCGTTAGTTGATGCAGTTTCTTCCTAGTCTCAATGGTCTTTACATTTTGGCATGATTTTGCAGTGGCTGGTACCGGTTGTTCCTTTCCATGTTTAGTGCTTCCTTCAGGAGCTCTTTTAGTGCAGGCCTGGTGGTGACAAAATCTCTTAGCATTTGCTTGTCTGTAAAGTATTTTATTTCTCCTTCACTTACGAAGCTTAGTTTGACTGGATATGAAATTCTGTGTTGAAAATTCTTTTCTTTAAGAATGTCGAATATTGGCCCCCACTCTCTTCTGGCTTGTAGAGTTTCTGCCGAGAGATCAGCTGTTAGTCTGAGGGGCTTCACTTTGTGGGTAACCCGACCTATCTCTCTGGCTGCCCTTAACATTTTTTCCTTCATTTCAACTTTGGTGAATCTGACAATTATGTGTCTTGGAGTTGCTCTTCTCGAGGAGTATCTTTGTGGCATTCTCTGTATTTCCTGAATCAGAATGTCAGCCTGCCTTGCTAGATTGGGGAAGTTCTTCTGGATAATATCCTGCAGAGTGTTTTCCAACTTGGTTCCATTCTCCCCGTCACTTTCAGGTACACCAATCAGACGTGGATTTGGTCTTTTCTTATAGTCCCATATTTCTTGGAGGCTTTGTTCATTTCTTTTTATTCTTTTTTCTCTAAACTTCCCTTCTCACTTCATTTCATTCATTTCATCTTCCATTGCTGATACCCTTTATTCCAGTTGATCGCATCGGCTCCTGAGGCTTCTGCATTCTTCACGTAGTTCTCGAGCCTTGGCTTTCAGCTCCATCAGGTCCTTTAAGCACTTCTCTGTATTGGTTATTCTAGTTATACATTCGTCTAAATTTTTTTCAAAGTTTTTAACTTCTTTGCCTTTGGTTTGAATTTCCTCCTGTAGCTCGGAGTAGTTTGATCGTCTGAGGCCTTCTTCTCTCAACTCGTCAAAGTCATTCTCCGTCCAGCTTTGTTCCATTGCTGGTGAGGAACTGCGTTCCTTTGGAGGAGGAGAGGTGCTCTGCTTTTTAGAGTTTCCAGTTTTTCTGCTCTGTTTTTTCCCCATCTTTGTGGTTTTATCTACTTTTAGTCTTTGATGATGGTGATGTACAGATGGGTTTTTGGTGTGGATGTCCTTTCTGTATGTTAGTTTTCCTTCTAACAGACAGGACCCTCAGCTGCAGGTCTGTTAGAGTTTGCTAGAGGTCCACTCCAGACCCTGTTTGCCTGGGTATCAGCAACGATGTCTGCAGAACAGCGGATTTTTGTGAACTGCGAATGCTGCTGTCTGATCGTTCTTCTGAAAGTTTTGTCTCAGAGGAGTACCTGGTTGTGTGAGGTGTCAGTCTGTCCCTACTGGGGGGTGCCTCCCCGTTAGGCTGCTTGGGGGTCAGGGGTCAGGGACCCACTTGAGGAGGCAGTCTGCCCGTTCTCAGATCTCCAGCTGCGTGCTGGGAGAACCACTGCTCTCTTCAAAGCTGTCAGACAGGGACATTTAAGACTGCAGAGGTTACTGCTGTCTTTTTGTTTGTCTGTGCCCTGCCCCCAGAGGTGGAGCCTACAGAGGCAGACAGGCCTCCTTGAGCTGTGGTGGGCTCCACCCAGTTAGAGCTTCCTGGCTGCTTTGTTTACCTAAGCAATCATGGGCAATGGCGGGCACCCCTCCCCCAGCCTTGCTGCTGCCTCGCAGTTTGATCTCAGACTGCTGTGGTAGCAATCAGCGAGATTGTGGGCGTAGGACCCTCCGAGCCAGGTGCGGGGCATAATCTCATGGTGCGCCGTTTTTTAAGCCCATCGGAAAAGCACAGTATTCGGGTGGGAGTGACCCGATTTTCCAGGTGCCGTCAGTCACCCATTTCCTTGAGCAGGAAAGGGAACTCCCTGACCCCTTGCACTTCCTGAGTGAGGCAATGCCTCGCTGTGCTTCGGCTCATGCATGGTGCAGCTGCACCCACTGTCCTGCGCCCACTGTCTGGCACTCCCTAGTGAGATGAACCCGGTACCTCAGATGGAAATGCAGAAATCCCCCATCTTCTGCGTTGCTCACGCTGGGAGCTGTAGACTGGAGCTGTTCCTATTCCCAATATCTGTATTTTAATGTTTAATCATGAATTTTGTATTATCTTTGTCAATAGCAGTATGTCATGTCAGATCAGCCATAAATTTAAATCCTTTTCCAATGTATTTATATGAGGCACTCTTTTTCATTAACTTGTTTGTCAAAGGCTATTTATTACTTCTATTTGTACTTTATCTTTTCCTCTTACTAAATTTATGCTTTAGGAATGATCTGTTTTCTGTTAGAATTTTTTTTCATTTTTAACATCAGAATAATATATATTTGTTTATTTCATTGATAAACTTTACCAGTTTTGTTTCATATTCCATTATTTTTAATCACAATTTAAAAGAATTAAAGAGCAGGTACAGTTTATATAAATGCTAATCAAGAATCTGTTAATCTTCACTTATGGAAATGTTCCAAAATTTTTTCCAAGCTGAAAATATGAGCATCTCCTCAAACTAGCTTCCTTTCACCAGTGTCCCACAGATGCTCACATCAATACAATCTGACACAAGGAAAAAAGTCACATAGGAAAAGTTATAGGGGAAAGAACCTGGAAAGTATTCTTACCAAATACACTTAAAATAGCTTATTTTTGCAGAGATTTAAGAAAGTAATATTTTGCTTGGTGCTTACTTGAGCCTTGGAAGAGAATGAAGAAGTGAGGGGCCCTGAAGCTGAAATTCCGATGGCATTACAGTTGATTTGCCTTTGCAGCATTCCTTCACTGATTCCCCATCTTAAAAGACAGCATTATCCCAAGACAGATAGAGCCACCTTAGTGATTACTTTCTCTGTCTCTGACCAGCTATCAGGTCATGTTAATATATTAGTTATCTGGATTGCTGGATTACCTCCTTACTTGTATCGTTACTATTAAAAAAATTGCGTCAGACAAGTTAAACAGTCAAGGAAGATTTTATTCAAGACTATTGCCATAGAGGAGATAGATTGAACTCAGCTAAAACAGAAGGCAGGAAATTTGCTAGCACTTATAAGAGTTTATATATAAGAGTGCCAGTCAAAAAGTACTAGAGTATATTAGGAGGAGGTTAGTCAATGTGGTTAGGTCATCTGTGTTTGCTAATAAGTACTTATTGAAGTTAAGATTTTACCCTCCCACAGAGACTGGCAGAGAGAAGGGTAATGATCTCTGAATAATTATATTTCAAAGGGATGGCTCTCAGGTTCTTGAGAAAGACATACCTGGCTGTATAATATTTGTATCTCAAGGATGAGAGAAAGAATTTATAACTGCAAGATTTCCAAAGTAAATGCCCTAAAAATAGAGAGGTCACTGGCCTAAAGTCAAGAATAAACTTGTCGAAAGTTAGTCAAGCTGAGAGGAGAGTTAAGGCTCTCTGGTCATTATATCCCTGACCCTACCTGTAAGATAAAGCCTGTTTTCCTTGGCACCCCATATGGCTACTTTATGATGGAATTCTGCCTACCTCTTTAACACATTGCTTCTCATCATCTTATCAGTTGTGTTGGTTCAGACACTTTCACTTCCATTTCTTTGTTACTATTCCTCTGCTTACAATAATCAGTGCTCCTTCTTACAACCTAAGCCAACCCTTTAATGGCTCTTAAAGTCTTCTATCATTTTCACATCACTTCTGCTTATGTTTCCCTGGCCAAAGCAAATCACAGAATTCTGTTTTGCCTCAAAAGAACAGAATGTGCAATTCTATCATGTACTTGCAAGAAGGTAAACCCAGGATATTAGATGAGCAGCATTAAGGACAGTCACAGAAAATCCTCAGTGGTCACCCCTGAACTGTGCTAGTGCTGACTTAAGAATGGTTATTTTAAGAATGATTTTTTTTATGTGAAGCTAGTATTCAGTTCTTATGCATCAGAATGACCAAACTAGTTGCAAAATATTGAAATTTTAAAATATCAATTGCAAAATAGTCAGTGCCTTGACCTACAGAGCTACATCCTCTGTTTGCAGGTCATCATTGCTGTCACCCACACTCCTTACATTTTCCTATGATGCTTAATTGCAGCATTTACAGAGTGTCCTTCAGAACCTTCTCCTGGTCCTACCATAGGTCTCCATTTTGATAGGTTGGTGCCCATATTGTAATGTTTAAATATTTTGAATGTTACCCAGCCTGTGTTGTAACAAATGTTATTATAATGTCTACATGTCTATTTTTCTCACTAGATTTCGAATTTCTTGAGGGCTTGGATTATATCTTTCATTTCATTATTTCTGGTGCTTAGTAGAGTGCTTACACATAGGAGTTGCTTAATAAATGATTACTGCATTGAATTAAAAATGAATATCCACCCGATACATCTCTTCATTGAGGAACAAACAGAACAGGTTTAATAAGAACATGAGACTCTACGGATCAGAACACATTTGCTAACATTGAGGGATGTTAACATTTGAAGTAACTGAAGGATATCGTGGAATCTCCACTTTTGTGAGTCTCTATAAGAAGGTGAAACAGTTATTTCTCTGGGATGGTTATACTGTGGTTTCACTTTATGTCCAGGAAATTGCCTTTTATGGATCCTGGGGATTTCTTCCAGGCCTATAGAGAAATATAAAAACAATTTTGTAGCATTAGGATAATTCTGATTTGTTTTAAATGCATATTGTGATGCAATTGGGAGCCTAGAAATAAAAATAGATTCTTTATAATCCATCCTGAGTTGCTATAGTGGTGAAGAACAAAACCAGAAAATGGTATTAAATCATGTTGGGATTGCTTACAAGGACTGAAGAGCTCTAAAGCCCTTATGGGTTTATTGATGTAAGACAGTATGCTTTCTCACACAAAAGTGAAAACTTTAGAGAAACCAGAGGATTTGAGGCTTTACCTGAAGTAGTCATGGACATAAATGTTCTTTTTCTTTCAGTCCATTTGAACTAAGTGAGAAAGAAAGAAATACATGTTAATGCTTTTCAAATCCTCTCAGAGTTTCAGTGGCTCTAACCTCTTCAGGGAGCTCCAGGAAACAAGGAAACTCCCTATCCTATCATTGCTACTTTGGCAGCAGTTGAGGGAGAACAATTTATCTTAAATATAGTCTAGTGGCGGTGGGGGGAGGAACCTCGTACTGGTATGAGTACAGCAATTCCGTCAGGAATTGGGGCTATTATTTGAGAAATACCACAAGGAAGAGAAACATATAACAGTATTCAGTATTCAGAATCTGAGGGCCTTTCAGGTTTATTATGAGACCATCCTGAGCAGAGGCTGTGCTGTGGACCTACACATCTGCTGATGGATGATCATACAAGCAGATCCTGCAGACCACCCCAAGATGAGCAGATATTAAGTTCAAGGACTAAAGCTTGTTTGGGAAATTTTCAGGGTGGAACTTGGGTTTGGGGGTTGGAAAGACAAGTGTCAGTGTTGAGAGAGAGGAAAACAAGATTAAGCTCAAGGAATTTCTGGTGAGTTCTACCTAAATATTTACTTCCAGGTTTACCTTGTACTGTTCATCCTCCTTATAGTACCCTTGCTTTAGGCTCCCCAAAATAATCCTGTGTAGCATCAGTTACAAGAATTCCTCTGGAATTTGATTTCCTTTTGACGCTTTCTCACTATTACTGCCTGTCCACATCTGTACTCTTGGATGAGAAAATGCATTGGTCATTTCTGTCTCCCTTTCCTTAAAATATAAGTATTTAAATAAAAACCAAAAAAATGGACATCTATTGAATAACAAATGTGAAAGGCCATTTTTACTTAGTATCTCAACCACCTCTAAAGAATGAATTTAATATTTAACCTTTGTCTTCTTTCTCTCCCCCTGACTTCTGCTTGTCTCAGGCTGTTCAGAATGGGGCCTGGTTTGGGCTGGGTTCTGAGGCTAAGGCAGTTGTTAGACTGGGCTGAGCATGATATCAGGTGATGGGGTGGATATGATACAAGTGGGAGTTGAAGCAGAGATGAAAGATCAATAGAAACCAAAGTGAACAGAACTCAGCCATCAAGCTGCCTGAATGTACAGTTTTAAGGTAAGTACTATTGATAGTTCTGAAAGAAGCTAAATGTTCCTACACTGATTTGAACTAAGTGAGTCTGCTTTTTTTGTTCTGCCTGCCAGGCTTGGAATATGTGGCTCAAGCGATTTCTAAAATAGAACTAACTTGGTTTAAAAATGCTGTGCTTGTTACATGTAGTTTGATTTTCTGATATCAGGGTGTCCAGGGTCACAGCAGACAGCTGTGCAGGATGCTCACCGCCCACTCCAAGGGTTGCTGTTTGCAGTGACTGCAATGGGAACAGTATCCCTTGGGGTTACACACTTCAGATGCCCAGGTTATTACTTCCCTATGTAGGGTCCCTTGCTAGTCATGTCTATGAACTATAGGTATGGCAGATTGTAACTAGGCCTACCTAAACAATGGCTTACTCTGAATATTTGCCAAAATTTGCATTTTTTGTATAGAACACCACCTTAAAATGTCTATGTTAATTTTACTGACATCCCTGCCACTTTGGATTTCTTTGAGGAGGGGCTGGGGTAAGGCTGAATTAAGTACTACCCCACAGTGCACTGTAGCATGTCTTTTTGCTTATCTTTTTCCAATTCCTTTTCCCAAGAGTAAGAAGAAAATCCTTCTTTAAGTGTAATCTTTTTGAAAAGAGAAGTACCTTGTCAGGAATTGATAGTAATCTTTTAGTAAGATTTAGGCAAAATACATAGAACCCCATCTAGCTTTTAATTTAAAAGTATATTTGGTTTTTGGAAATGCAAAGATTGATAATGTTATGATAATGACATTTACTAAGCTCTTATGATTCACTGCTAAAACAAAGAATTATGAGTGGTTAACCTCTTAGTAGGATTATTGTATAAAGAAAACTTTCAAACTGAAACAATACAAAGTTTGTGTTCTTGTCTTTTCATTGTGGGATATCTAAGCCTTTTATATTAACAATTAACAATATCATATCAACATTATGATTAATCTAAATTCCGATGTGAGCTAATGTCCTTCCCTACAAACCAGAGTGCTTTGGGACCAACTGTTATTGTTATCTTGCTATTTCTGACAAATACTTTTGAATAATTCCCTGTGGCACTGTGGGGATATGCAACTCTGATAGCTTTATTCAGGATTATTCACACTTCTGTGATGCATTTCCTTTATGTTACAGATAGAAGAGCAAAAAACAAATGTCTTTGGGGACTAAGATGAGTTATTGACCTCATTTGGTCAGCCTCAGGGGATCTCATTTGGTTTCCAATGTGCTATACCATTATGTCCAGATATATGAGGTATACAAAGAGTAAAAAGCATGCTTTAACTGTCTCATAATCTCACTTTCTAGTATGTATTCTTCTTGCTAGTCTTGGCACAGTAGCAGGTGCTCCAGCCAACACAGTCAGGTCTCTATACTCAGAGGCCTTTGATGGGCTGGGGAATGTTCTCTCTGGTTGATGTTACACTGATCATTTTAGGTCTCCTCTGATTGGGGTGGGGTAAGAATGAGCACTAGTACTTTCTACTTATTTCTACCTATGTTCTGCATGTGTTTCCCTATGGGTTAGGTAACTGGATTGTCCCCCAACTTTAAGAACACACATGGGCTGTGAATTATTGAAATTCAGACAAGCTTTTGTTCTTTCCAATTTGGGAACTTGTCCTATGTGTATACTATTTAAGAACAGGGAAAAACATTTTTAGAAGGCAAACATGAATTTTTATATATCAGCCCTGACTCTTTCTTTCTTTGCAACTTCTGTTGATGCTTATCCTCTCTTGACTCTATCGGTAGGTAGGTATGGGGCAGTGATTAAGGCTGTGGAGTTTTGCATTCAAGTAGACATGGGTTCCAACACATCCCTCCACTTAGCAACTTCATGACCTTGGATAATGTACTTAACTGAGGAAGTCTAAGTTTTCTAATGTGTACGACTGAGAGTTATGAGTGCATATTTAATAAAGTAAACTTGACAATTATGATATAAATATAATGATTAACCTAAGCCCCCATATTATATAAGCACTCATTAAATGGTAATTCTTACTGTTGTCTTCCAAAGCTTGAGCAAAGGGAAATGTGAGTCAAACTTTGCCTTTGAGGGTAGAAATCCCACACCTAGTCGATATATTCCCATTATCTTTCCTTCTCAAGGATTAAGGTCAACTTCGTTGGCTTTCTTCCATTTCCTTTTCTCATTTTCTTTATTTTGATGATTCCCATTGGCTTTGCCCTGTGACCTGACCCATTGTATCAACTGGGTCCTCTTGCAGCAGACAACAGGATCTGGGCTAGTGGATAGGATGAGGCAAGGGAGGCACTTACTTTAGGCACAGGAGTCCCCCAAAACCCAGCAATCAAGAGAACAAGTTTTTAATGTCTTGTGCTAATAAGTTAAAAACTAAGGCAAAAAAGATAGGTGATGAACAACATTATCAAACTTTATTTTAAATAAAGAGACCATCTGACTTTACATTTGTATGATTTAGCATCAATTAACCTCGTCCTAATCCTAGCACCAGCAGACAATTCTTTCCTCTATTTTAAAAATAAGTCAATCTGTGTAAAAATGATTTTTTAAATTTTTTTTATTATACTAAGTTTTAGGGTACATGTGCACAACATGCAGGTTTGTTACATATGTATACATGTGTCATGTTGGTGTGCTGCACCCATTAACTCTTCATTTAACGTTAGGTATATCTCCTAATGCTATCCCTCCTCCCTCCCCCCACCCCACAACAGGCCCCAGTGTGTGATGTTCCCCTTCCTGTGTCCATGTGTTCTCATTGTTCAATTCCTACCTATGAATGAGAACATGCAGTGTTTGGTTTTTTGTCCTTGCAATAGTTTGCTGAGAATGATGGTTTCCAGCTTCATCCATGTCCCTACAAAGGACATGAACTCATCATTTTTTATGGCTGTATAGTATTCCACAGTGTATATGTGCCACATTTTCTTAATCCACTCTCTCATTGTTGGACATTTGGGTTGGTTCCAAGTCTTTGCTATTGTGAATAGTGCCGCAATAAACATACATGTGCATGTGTCTTTATAGCAGCATGAAAAACAATTTTTTAAGGCCATGTCAGCTATACTCACACTCCAAATGCAAATTATAAGCACTACTATTATTTTTCTCATCAGCCCTCCAACGGCTGGAACTGTGGCCCTTCCAGTTTCTTCTTCCCGATAAGAAGGCTTACTCTTCCTGAGATATATGGCTACTAGCTCTCAGGTTACTGTGCTGCTTATCCTTGGTACTTCCTTAACATACCATAACCTCCCCCAGACCATTCCATTGTCTCCTAAGAACCATGTTTTTTCATTACTGCACCTGTATTCTACCAGAGGCAGAGGACAATAGGGGAGATATGAGCAGTGGACAGAAACTACAGAAAGCTGGCACAAGTTTGGGAAACACATCTACGCTGGGAGGTATAAACACATCCTCTTTACACTTGGTTTCTTTATTCTCACACACTTCCAAATAGCATGCTTTTGCCATACTGCTGGAGGAGTAGCTTGCCCATCTCTTTCCCTGGCTTGAGTTTCTCCTGCCCTCTTTCTTTCTTTGGTGGAGCTCTGGATTCTGGGTACACAGTGTAATCATCACAATTGCTGTTTCTTGCCAGCTGTCCCTTGTTTGGTGCATGCCAGGTCTGAGGATCGAACTCCTTCCAAAGACAGTAAGGTAACAGCTTTTTGTTGTTGCTGCTATCTCTCACCATTTTCTTCTCCTTTTGAACAGCACATACTTCTCCATCTCTAACCAGTGTTTCCCACAGTCAAGCACTAGTTTTGGTACACAATGTAATCAGTAGATGCTCTTTTGGAGGGATTTCTCTATGTAACAGTGCTTTGTGCAGGGTTTTCTTATTTTCATGTTTAGGATTATTTATTTATTTGCTCCCAGAAGAGCCATTACTAGTCAAGACCATGTGAACATTATATAATTCTTGATATTTAATTATGTTGTCTTTCAGATTAAAAAATGATTTTGTCCAAGTTATTAATCAGATGTTACAAAACCATTTATTGAATGATCTTGGACTTTCCCAATTATTTCTTTAAGAGAGATAATTCCAGATTCACATACAGTTGTAAAAAATATGTAAAAAAAATATGCGGAGAGATCCAGTGCACCCTTTATTCACTTTCCTCCAGTGGTCTTTTCCTCTTGCAGAACTGTAGTAGAATATCTCAACCAGGATATTTTCATTGATACAGCAGAGATACAGAACATTTTGGTCACCACAAGGATACTTTCTATTGTATTTTTATAGCTCCTCTCTCTTCCCTCCTATGTCTACTCTCTCCTTTGTTGGCAACCACTCATCAGTTTTCCATTTTTATAATTTGGTCATCTTCAGAATGTTAAATAAATAGAATTATATAGTTTGTAACCTTTTGAAGCGGACATTTTTTTCACTCAGCCTATGCCCTTGAGATCCATCTAGGTTGTTGTGTTTATCAGTAGTTCATTCTTTTGTATTGCCGAATAGTATTCCATGGTATGTATGTACCACTTTGCTTAACTGTTCACCCTGAAGAAGATCTGGGTTGTTTTCTTTTTGGCTATGATGAGTAAAGCTGTAAATATTCATGTACAGGTTTTTGTGTAAACAGAATTTTTCATTTATCTGGGATAAATGCCTAAGCGTGTATTTGCTGGATTGTATGGTATTTGCATGTTAATTCAAATAAACTACCAAACTGTATTGCAGAGGGGCTGTACCATTTTGCATTTTCACAAACAATTTATAAATGAGCAGGTTTCTCTTTAATGTCATCAGCATTTGGTGTTGGCACTACTTTAAATTTTTGTTTTGCTAGATATCTGGTGATATCTAATTGTGGTTTTAATTTGTATTTCCTCAATGGCTAATGGTGTTAAACATTTTTCTTATGTGATTCTTTGCCTTCTATATACCCTCTTAGTGAAATGTCTCTTCATATAGTTTATCCATTTCAAATTGGATTGTTTACTATTTGAATGTTGAGTTTTGAGAGTTCTTTATATATTCTAGATGCTAGTGCTTTGTGAGATACATGGTTTTCACATATTTTCTCAGTCTATAATTTGTCTTTCCATCCTTTTAACAAGATCTTTCACAGAGCAAATTTTTTTATTGTGAAATTAATTTAGCAATCTTTTCTTAAATAGACTGGGTTTTTAGTGTCAAATCTAAGAACTTTTTCCATAGTTCTAGATCCAAAGAGTTTTTTCTTATGTTGTTTCCTAAAACATTTTTACTTTTGTACATTTAAGCCTGTGATCCATTTTAATTTTTCAAATCAAATGTGACTTAGGCCAAAGTTCTTTTCCCCACTTACAGATGTCCAATTGCTTCAGTACTACTTTTTGAAAAAGCTATATTTCCTCGATTGTATTGCTTTTGTGCCTTTGTAAAAAATCAGTTGGAAATATGTAATATGTGTGGGTTTATTTCTGGATTCTCTATCGTATTCCATTGATCCATGTGTCTCTTCCTCTGCCAGTACCACTCAGTATTGATTACTGTAGCTATCTAAGTCTTGAAATTGGGTAGACAGATCCCTCTCACTTTATTCTTCTTTTTCAGAATAGCTTTTAGCTGTCCTAGTTCCTTTACCTTTCCATATAAATATTGAAATAATCTGTCTGTATCTACAAGAAATCTTGCTGGGATTTTGACAGGAGTTACGTTAAGCCAATAAATCAATTTAGGGAAGACATGGGATATCTCTCCTATTTAAGTCTTTAATTTCTTTAATCAGTATTTCATAGTTTTCAGCATGCAAATCCTGTACATGTTTTGTCATATTTGCACTTTGTATTACATTTTTAGCAGCTGTAAATAGTAATGTATTTTCAGTGTGGGTGTCCACATATTAATTGTGAGTATATAGAAATACAATTGATTTTGTGTGCTTATCTTTTATCCTGAGATCTTGTTCATTCACTTTTTACTTCTGGGAGGTTTCTGTAGATATCTTGGGGTATTTTACACAGCCAGTAATATCATCTGCAAATAGGGCAGTTTTTTTTCTTACTTTTCAATCTGTATGCCTATTATCTCCTTTATTTGCCTTATAGTACTAGCTAGAACCTCCAGCACTATACTGAATAAGAACAGTGAGGACAGACATCCTTCCTTGCCTTGTTCTTGATCTTAAGTGGAAAGCATTCAGTCTTTTACCATTGAGTATAATGTTCACTGAAGACTTTCTGTAGATGCTTATTATCAAATTTAAGAAATTCTCTTCTATTAGCATTTTTCTAAGAGTTTTTATGACGAAAAAATTTGTCAAATGAGTTTTAGGCAACAATATAATCATGTGACGTTTCTTCTTTAGCCTGTTGATGTGAAGGATTGTATAAACTGATTTTCAAATCTTAAACTGGCCTGCATACCTGGCATAAACCCTGCTTTGTCATGGTGTCTGATTCGTTTCACACATTGCTGGACTCCATTTGTTAGTATTTTGTTAAGGATATTTCTGTTTATATTCATGAGGAATAAGAGTCTGTAGTTTTCTTTGTACTGTCTTTTTTCTGGTTTTCATATCAGGGCAATACTACACTAGTTTCATAAAATGAATTGGAAAGTCTTCCATCTTCAATTTTCTGGAAGAGATTGTATGAATTGCTCCCCTCCTCCTCCCTCCCTCCCTCCCTTCCTCCTTTCCTTCCTCCCTCCCTTCCTCCTTTCCTTCCTCCCTCCCTTCCATCCTTCTTTCTTTTCTTCCCTTCTTCCTCTTCCTTCTTCTTTTTTTTCTTCTTTCAGTCAAATTTAGCAGTGGGGGGTTGTATACCAACTTTAATGCCATCAGTGTTAATAAATTGTGATAACTCATTACCATATGACCAGCCTAATTCTTCTTTAAATGTTTGAATTTTCTAGTGAAATCATTTGAGCCAACAGATTTCTGTTTTGGAAACTTTAAAATTATGAATTCAATTTTCTTAATAGTTATAGGGCTATTCAAATTATGTGTTTATGTTTGTGCGTATGTAGTAGCTTGTGTTTTTTGTGGAACTGGTCCATGTCATTTGAGATATCGTATTGATGTGTGAAGAATTATTCATAATATTTCCTTGATATCCTTTTTTAAATTTATTTTTAATGGGCAAATAATAGTTGTATATATTTCTGGGGTACAATGTAATGTTTTGATATATGGAGCTTGATATATTTATCCTTCTATCATTACATAATGTCCCTCTCTGTCACTTATAATTTTCTTTATTTCAAAAGTCTACTTTTCTGATATTAATATAGCCCATCTTGCTTTATTTTAAGCTTTGCATGATATATGTTTTTAATACTTTTACTTTTAACCTACCTATATATATATTTTCAAAGTGAGTTTCTTAAAGACAATATATAGTTTTTATATTATTCCATGCTGACAGTTTTTAATTGATGTATTTAGACCATTTATTTTTGATGTACTCATTGATAGGTCAGAGCTAAATCTGCCATTTTATTTTTTGCTTTTCTATTTTTTTCTACCTCCCTGAATTTTTTTTTGATTTTTTTTTTTTTTTTTTTTTTGAGGCAGGGTCTCACTCTGTCACTCAGGCTGGAGTGCAGTGCACTGCCTGATCACGGTTCACTGCAGGCTCGAACTCCTGGGCTCAAGCAATCTTTGTATTTCAGCCTCCAGAGTAGCTGGAACTACAGGCACATGCTACCACACCAGCTAATTTTTCTATTTTTTGTAGAGATGGAATTTCACCATGTTGCCCAGGCTGGTCTCAGACTCCTGGGCTCAAGTGATCCTCCCACCTTGGCTTCCCAAAGCGATGGGTTTACAGGCGTGAGCCAGCACGCCCAGCCTAGAATTTTGTTTTGATTTATCTAGAGTATTTTTGGGTGTGTCTCTTGGTAAAATTTTTCAGTGGTTGCTCTAAATATTTACATATACATAAAGTTTTCACAGTCTACTGGTGTTGGCATTTTACTAGGTAAAATGTTTTTTATTTTTATTTTTACTTTTAGAAGCAGGGTCTCACTCTGTAGCCCAGGCTGGAATGCTATGGTGCAATTTCGGCTCACTGCAGCCGGGAACTCTGGGCTCAGGTGAGCCTCCTGCCTCAGCCTGCTGAGTAGTTGGGATTATAGGCAGCATCACTTTGCTTAACTGTTCAAAAATTTTTTCATGGATGGGGGGTTTGTTATGTTGCCCAGGCTGGTCTTAAACTCCTGGGCTCAAGTGATCCTCCCGCCTTGGTCTCCCAAAGTGTTGCGTATGTATGTATGTATGTATTAGCTTAGACTTTATATTTTTTATTCATTTCAAGCATGCTTGTAATTGCTCATTGAGTAATTTTTATGGATATTTTAAAATCTTTGCTAGATCATTCTAACAGCTCTGTCGCCTTAGTATTAACATTTATTGGTTACATTCTTTCCTTCAGTTTGAGATCTTCCTGCGTCTTGATATAATGAGTGACTTTCAATTGAAACCTGGGCATTTTAAGTGTTATATATTATGAAACACTGGATCTAGTTAAACCTCTTTTTTCCTTTCTTTCTTTAACTATGATCTGTCAGTGGAACAGGCAACTCACCCTCCCGTTACTCCCAGGTATGGGTAAAAGTCCAGGTTCCACCTCTGGTTTCTATTCATACCTGATGGCTGGTGGAGGAGGGCTGCTCATTACTGCCGGGTGGGGGTGGGAGTTCCAGCTCTTCACTAGGTCTCCAACGTCACCTTCTCGACTAGGAGGGATACGTGTGCCTCATTACTGCTCCCCACATGGGGTGTATGTCCCTTTGTTGCTAGGAGGTAATAAAAGATCACTAAGTGTCCTGTGACAATGCTAGAGTGGGGAGCTTAAGGGACCCTTGTTTTTGCCAGGTGGGAGTAGAAAGAAGTCCCTGTTTCCCATGTGGTCTCTACTGATACTGTAAGAGAAGGAAAAGGGGAAGTTAGTTGGGATAAGTGTCCTGGCTTTGGACCCAGCCTTTGCTAACACCATCCTGTAAGGGTGAAAATGTAATGTCTCTTTATAGCCAGGTGAGGGGGGATGTCTAGGCTCTCCACTGGGCCTTGCTGGCATGAGTAGGGCCATATTTTTTCTTTTGTTTGTTGAAATAGAGCCCTTATTATCTAAATATTTTCTGTCTTGCTAGGCTTCTTCTTTCCTCATCCTTTGTCTAAAGAGAATATGTTTTGGTTGCCTTTTTTGTTGTTGTTGTCTTTAGCCAGTTGTATTTCTGAGTTGACAGCTTCTTTATCTCTAAGTGTGGGATATATGAGGCAAAAATAAAACCCAGGGGACTCACTGCAATGTCGTTCTTTGGGTCACAAGGTACCTAGCTGAGCTACCCATTTCTCCCACTCTTTCGAAGTCTCTGTATGTTTGTTTAATATATAGTGTCCAAGTTTTTAAGTTTTATTTAGTAGGAGGAATAATAAAGGTATGTCAACGCTATCTTTTTCTGGGAGCAGAAATCTCTTGATGATTTTTAGTGCTCTCTTTATTGTATGTTAATGTCTAATACATGACAGTTTCTACTAGTTCTGTGCTATGATATTTCATACTGTTTTAATAAAACTACAATTTTTAAATTTTGTGACATTACCATTTTAATTAGTCTAGTTTTATAATATATTTTAATATCTAGTTAGATGAATCCCTTTCAACTTCCTGATGAACTTTAGAGATATTATATTTGCAGAATAAATTTTATAATGATTTTTATGGGGGTTACCATACTTAAAAATGAATTTTGAAATAATACAAAATTTTGTATTTTTCCCAACTATGAATGATGTATGTCTCCTTAAATAACTTTTTTTTAGATTGAATAAATTTTGTATTTTGCTTTATATTGGGCATACACATTTCTTATTGTGGTTACTCCTATAAAAAATCTATTTGTCTGTCTTTCTGTCTATTATCTACCTTTACTGTTATGAATAGGAAGGAGCATGGTTAGTTTAGTTGTAAAGTGACTAAACCAGATAGTTTGGGGGCATTATTTACCAGCTAAATGATCATGATGAGTAACTAATTGCCTTAAATTTCAATTTCCTCATCTATATGTTGGATAGTAATAACATCTACTCGTAGGTATGAGATAATACATGCAAAGTGATTTTAACACTCAATGTGGTACACAGTGATAATTTTACTGTATTTTCACAATATTTTAACTAATTGTTATTATATAGAAATGCTATTGTATATTTGCTTTTATCTTGCCATTTTATGACCTTTTCTATTAATTCTAACAGATTTTTTGGTTGAAATTTTTGGTATGTCTAGGCCTACTAATATATTATCTTAATATAATGACTTTTTATTTCTCTTTATACTATTTTTTTCCTATTTTTATTTCAAATTGCATAGAATTTCCAGATAAATAACAATGGTAATAGTGGAACTATTATTTCTGTTAGGTGAGTATTATTGTGGACACTGCAAAAAGTAAAAAGTATTAAAGTCAAAGATTCTAGTATCCAGATTATATGACTATATAATGATGACTTTGAGCTATGATTATTAACCTGAAAAGGAATACTGTGATTGTCCAATAAATTTTTAAAGACTTTATTCCACGTTTCATGTTTGAGTAAAAGTTCAAAATGCCAACAAAACTTTGAACATCATCAAGAACAATATTAGAAAACGAATCTTTGATCTACCTCTGTTTGTAACTAAATTGCCTGTACAGTGTGTGCAGCAGAAGCTCGTGTACCACCCTTGAGTGATGTGTCAGAACCAGAAAAGTCCTAGGAAAGGTAGCCCACATAATTGCAGCTTGGTTAATGTGGACACAAATTTATTCAATATGTCCCCAAAGACTTGGATAATAGATAGCCTTTGAAACTTTAGTGATTTTAGGACAATTAAGTAGCACTTCTTTTCACAATTAGTGTAAACTAATAAAACTCTGTCTGATGTCTCAGTGGAACAGCTTGCATTTAGAGGAATTGAGATTAGCACACACATAACACACACCCTCTCAGGACAGTGACGCCTAAATACATCTCTCCAGGACTGGCCTTTTCCACCCCTGTAACATTTTGTCTAATAATTTTATACCAGTGGAAGTGAAGTAATTCAGATTTGTTAATGTTCATTACCTTTCATTGAGGAATTTCTTGTTTAGAAGCAATTTAAGCCACTTTTTCTTTTTTCAGCTCCTTCTCTGAATTAACAGCTTTCCTTTTACTTATGTATTTCTGGGATCAAATTGACAAATCCCTTTCAAGTGCTCATTTTGTCTTAGCATTCAGTTTACCTCTGGCCCCTTAAACATTTGCTGGTTATCCACTTGGCAAATCATTCAGCAATTTCCCCATGTAACTGTTCTGGCAACGGTAGAGTTCAAAGGCATAACTAACTACAAATGAGAATCTAACTACACCAGAGACTGCATGTCTGTTTCACTCACTTGCTTTAAAAAAGACAGGAGTTGAACTTTGCTTTGAAATAAAATGATTATATTATATATTGAGCTATTTTTTCCTCCTTTTGGTGAGGATTTCAGGACAGTATTGCTTAATTAGAAATGCATGTTAACGTATTCTGTTGCCATCATTATAGTTTTAAAATAAAAGTAATGAAAAGTCAAGCTGTTAACTTTTACATATAGGAATATCTTTATGTGGGATGAATTAGTTTTTAGTAATTAGTGTTTAAAAGCTAGAAATTAACACAATAAATATTTTTCCTTTTATAGCATCAAGATGGCTAAATATTTCTTATGAAGATTCAATTACAGATTAATTTTTTATTTTGGTTATTTCATGATCATTTTCCATTGTGTCTGGAGAATTTATGCCAAAGAGTTAGAATTTACCTGAAATTGATTGGAATCTTTAATTTTTCCTTCAATTAAATATGAGAATTATGAATTATAAGGTAGTAAAATTAAAGAGCACAGTTAGTAGTTTGGAATTTTTATATTTTGGGAGATAACTGCTTATATAAAAGGACATTTCAGAGCTTTTATAGTGATTACAGATAATATTTTTATTTATTAATATCCTTTTCATGACATACTCGCAAGTTTATATTTAGTCATTTGTTGATTGGGAAAGTAATTTAATTTTCCTATGCATGTAACATCCCTATAAATTGAATGGCTTACCTTCATGACCATTTGTATTCGAATACTAGTTTCTAGTAACTATTAAGTAACTTGCGTTTCTTTATTATTTTTATCCATGAAAAGAAGTAACCTCTTAGCTTCAGTTTTATGTTTTTCTTTAATTTAAAATTGATTGGAAAATCAAATTCTCTTTTGCTTTCCTTGTCATGACCCAATATAATTTCACTGATCTATGAAGACTAGGAGGAACATGAGGACAATCCTGGCACTCATTTTATTTAATGTTCATGGGAGTGGCTAGCAAAGTTGCAGGTGGAGGAGGGAGAGGATGAGGGCAGACTCTCAAATGTGTGTGTGTGTGTGTGTGTGTTTCTATATAGGAAGAATAACTTCTGGGTAATCTAGAAGATGTTCTGGGGGTGGGATGGGAAGTATGATGTGGGCTGCACAGCTAAATAAATATTAATGAACAGTTTCATAAGTACTTACCTTGTTTTTTTTCCAGTGGTGCTCTACTTGTTTGACAGAAATTGTTCTGGTTATACTAAGAAAATGTGATTCTATTTTATCCTAAAAGAATCACCTCTAGTGATAATTTCTTTTCTAATACTCTTCCTACTCTAGCTATAACTTGAAATGAGTCCTTAATGATTAAAATCTTTAGAATTTAATCTTCACGGAAGATTGTAATTATGGTTCTCTTATTTTGTAGTATCCATCCCTTCTAAAAATTGGAAGAATTAAACATTCACAGGCAAATTTCTGTTACCTATGACTCATGCTATTTAGCTTTGCCCTACATACTTTTTGCAGGGTATTTCCTTGGTGTCTTGACTGATATGTGTATAATCCATTTTTTTGTTGTTAAAAAACACATTTGGAGGAGGCGGAGCTTGCAGTGAGCCGAGATTGCGCCACTGCAGTCCAGCCTGGGCGACAGAGCCAGACTCCGTCTCAAAAAAAAAAAAAAAACAAACAAAAACAACAACAAAAAAAACACATTTGGAAAGTTTATTTTCTAGCTTTTTTTCCCTTATATTCATTCTTAGGACCTTACATAACTTTGCCCTAGAGGATTTTGGTATAGCTACTTAAGAAAAGTTTTTCTTTTTTTACATTGCCTTACCCTGTGGGCATGAGTTTATCCTGTAAGGGGTACATGTTCTATTTTCTGTAGCAGCAATTCCAGATCTGGGGATTTATATACCTTTAGGAACTGTGAATCCCCTGAAATTTTGTATATTAATGCAAATTTTGTATCTTAATCCCTCTCTGGAGAGAGAGTCTATCTATATACAGCTTTTATCAGATTATCAAAGGTGCCTCTGACCCAAAAATGATTAAGCTTTGCAACAGAATGTCATCTAGACATTTTGCATTTTTCATTGGCCCATATAAATCGGAAAAGGCAAAGCTATTTAAACACTCAAAGTCATAAGTCAAGGACATCCATTGTGATGGTGGGGGTGGGGCTGGTTGGGGCAATGTAAAAAGGATGGGCAGGTGAGTGGGTTCAGGCTGACATCTGTTACATTTGTGCAGTTTTTTGGCTTAAGTACAGTTACTCACATTCATTGACAGTAATTCTTGAAATACTTCATTCATTGCTAGCAATTCTGAGATAATTTATTTCAAAGATTTATTTCTAAGACAGAAATATTGATATTTCTATGCAGATCATGAACTTGTAATAACTTCTATTTGATTTATTTTACTCAGCCTCCTGCATTCCTATTGTAGCTTTTTGTATTGATACGATTGGTGTGAGCAACTAAGTATGTGTAAGTAAATTTAAATATATGTTTGATCAAAATCCTGAAGGTGTTTTTTTTTCTAGATTAAAGGAAAACTTGCAAATTATCTTCTCTCACTCCATCTTTCCCAACATCGATAGTTTTCTTGGTGCTGGTCTAGCCCCTATGAATCCATCTATCATACATATACATAAGTACTTTTTCTAAAATGTAAGTCTGATCCTGCAGCACCTTAAAATCTTTCAATGGAAATTTACAAGGTTCTCGATAATTTGCAAACCAGTTAGCTTAGCACGCATGAAAGTCTGTGTGAAATAGAGCCCATAACGCGCGCTCGCTCTCTCTCTCTCTTAAAGACACAGTCTCACTCTGTCGCCCGGGCTGGAGTGCAGTGGCGCAATCTCGAGAGCCCATAACTCTCTATCTTCACTTCAACTGCCCCACACCTTCTCTTCACTTTAGTCATGGGATCTATTATACATACAGTATTTGGCATGGGTCACGAAATTTTATAATTTTATAAAAACAAAAACAATAGCAGTAATAACAGTAGGCAGCATTTGTGAAGCACATACTCTGCACCTGGCACTGTGCTTTCCTCCTTGACATGTATTATCTTGTGTAATTGTGACAACAGATCCATGAGGTAAAGGTACCATTATTAGATCCATCTTACTGAGGGCTCAGAGGGCTAATAAACTTAATGAGGAATATTTAGAATAAGTGGAAGAAAGTAAGTCCAAACCCAAATCCCCCTGACTATTTGCACATACTGTTTTCTGTGCCTGAAATGTTTTTCCTTTCCTATATAGTAATTCTTGTTTTCAAAACACAATCCAGGAATGACCTTTCCTGAAGAACATTTTCTGACATCCTTTTCCATTATAATTTAGTTGACTCCTCTATCTTTCCAAGAAGCCCTGTGAATGCCTTTATTTTTATACTACTCTAATAAATTTGTTATTTACTTATTAATTTACAGATAACTGTTTGGCCAGCTATAAGCTCTGGAGACTGCATTTTAAATCTGTTAGTAACATCTTATAATTGGGATATTTTAATGCCTGTGATCTGAAAGTATGGTCTCCACACAACAGCTGAGAACTTATGAGAAATGCAACTCCCCAGGCCTCACTCCACATCTACGCAATCAGAAAACCTGGGAATGTGGAGCCCAGCAACTTGTGTTTTAGTTAGCCTTCCGAGTAATTTTGATTCACATCCAAATTTGGAACTCTCGTTGCGGGATCATATGTGCATTGGAGACATTTCTGAAGACTTAAACTATTTCTTTTACAAGAGTCATTGATATTACTGTCATGTATTTACAGTAAATATTACTGTCATGTATTTACTGTGGATCCATCTCTGGAATGTGCCAGTACCACACATTTACAATAACTTCCAGTAACATCAACACTGTTGTCACTGTAAATATGAATATTTACATGTCAGTCATTATAAATATGAATAATACATGTCAGTCTAATCTTGACTAAAAACGCTAAGGAAAACATCTTTACTAATTATGGATAGATGACAAAAAAACTTTGTACACTTGTGGCCATTGATATCTACAAACAGATGAACTGCAGGCAATTTTTTTTCTGGATCATTTAAATATGATCGCACTTAAGGCACAAAATATCAGGTAATGTCAACTTCTATGACAGCTTCTCAAATTATTTATCTGCATTAGTACACAGACATTTCTTGGTTAGCCACTTCAGCCTGTTTTTCCCTTTGCTATCCTTCCCCCTACTTCCCTCCTCCATTGCCTCTTTTTTTTTTTTTTTTTTGAGACAGGGTCTCACACTGTTGCCCAGGCTGTGGAGTGCAGTGGCGTGATCAGTGTTCACGGTAGCCTCAACCTCCCAGGCTAAAGTAATCCTCCTGCCTCAGCCTCTTAAGTAGCTGGGACTACAGGCAGGAGCCATCATGTTGACTAATTACCAAAAAAAAAAAAAATTGTAGAGGTAGGGCCTCACTATGCTGCCCAGGCTGATCTTGAACTCCTGGGCTCAACAGATCCTCCAGCTTTGGCCTCCCAAAGTGCTGGGATTACAGGCATGAGCCACTGCACCTGGTCCCTTTTCCCTTTTGTTTGCACTTTTGTGTCTGAAGATTTATCCTTTGCTGCTGCCTTTTTTTTTTTTTTTGTCTTCGTTTCTACCTTTGCCTGAGCAGGTTTAGCTGATGAGGGCACCCAACCTTTCCTGAGCTCTTCCTTCACTGCTCCTTCAGTTGAGCTGACTTCTTGGGCATCTTGGCAGCAGGGATGCCTAGGAACTACAACACCCCTATAGCCTTTGTGAAGCTGGGCTGCCTGGCTTTTGCCATTTTTCCTGTAGCCTGAGCTGAGCTGCAAAAACTTGCCATATTTGTTTTCTTGCATAATGAGATGAATCTGTGATGTAAATAGCAATGTATGCATCCTATTTTCAATTTTTAAAATACAATCAATTGACCGAAATGATGATAAGCTTTCATTATAATTTGTTAATGCTGCAAGGCAATCTAATTTTGGATAATGTGAAGGAAATGGGAGACAAATAGTTTTGGATTCCACTCATGTCTATTAGCATAACATAAAGGTTTCCTATCATATTTGACGTCATGATGAAATAATTATACCTTTAAGTCCTAGATTTTAATCTGAATAGCATTAAGATTATCAATATTCTTAACAATTTGTTCAAATTTCTCAGTGAAGGCAAATATACTTGAGCACACTTAAGGATAAATCAATAACTTTTAGTTTACAGAAGAAAGGGTAATATGCTTTTATTTACCTTGCCACTACTATTTTTGGCCTTTGTTTTTAACCCTTTCTACCACTTTAGTCTGGCAAGACATCACACATTGAAGATGGACGGCTGATATGCTCTAATCCAAGAGACTCTTCGCTTCTTTTGAGAGTGTCATAATTTTCTGAAAACTACTAATATAAGTAACCAAAATAATAACATTTTTTAATTCAATTAATCTTACCAGGTACCTACATTCTGGTAACTGCCTTTGGGAATTCATGGATGATTTAATCATATTCTCTCTCAAGATACTCAGATCTTAATGGAGTGGAAAAACATGGCAGCAACAATTTGAGATGGTTTATTTTAATTACTGTATCAATTCTGTATTATTTTGTCTTATTTTACTTCTGATATAGTATTACCTTTCTGGTTGTATTTTTCCTTCTACTCTAGTTTAGGGTCTCTTTATTGTCTTTGTTTATCTTCTTTAGACTTACACTTACAAACCCAGTTTTTTTTTATGCGATATGTGAATTAAAATATGCAGATAATCACATGATTAAGAATCTGGTCCTTTTAAAAAAATTTTATTATACTTTAAGTTTTAGGGTACATGTGTACAACATGCAGGTTTGTTACATATGTATACATGTGCCATGTTGGTGTGCACCTATTAACGCGTCATTTACATTAGGTATATCTCCTAATGCTATCCCTCCCCTCTTCCCCCACCCCACAACAGTTCCCAGTGTGTGATGTTCCCCTTCCTGTGTCCATGTGTTCTCATTGTTCATTTCCCACCTATGAGTGAGAACATGCGGTGTTTGGTTTTTTTGTCCTTGCGATAGTTTGCTGAGAATGATGGTTTCCAGCTTCATCCATGTCCCTACAAATGACATGAACTCATCATTTTTTATGGCTGCATAGTATTCCATGGTGTATATGTGCCACATTTGCTTAATGCAGTCTATCATTGTTGGACATTTGGGTTGGTTCCAAGTCTTTGCTATTGTGAATAGTGCCTCAATAAACATACGTGTGCATGTGTCTTTATAGCAGCATGATTTATAATCCTTTGGGTATATACCCAGTAATGGGATGGCTGGGTCAAATGGTATTTCTAGTTCTAGATGCCTGAGGAATCGCCACACTGACTTCCACAATGGTTGAACTAGTTTACAGTCCCACCAACAGTGTAAAAGTGTCCCTATTTCTCCACATCCTCTCCAGCACCTGTTGTTTCCTGACTTTTTAATGATTGCCATTCTAACTGGTGTGAGATGGTATCTCATTGTGGTTTTGATTTGCATTTCTCTGATGGCCAGTGATGATGAGCATTTTTTCATGTGTGTTTTGGCTGCATAAATGTCTTCTTTTGAGAAGTGTCTGTTCATGTCTTTCACCCACTTTTTGATGGGGTTGTTTGTTTTTTTCTTGTAAATTTGTTTGAGTTCATTGTAGATTCTGGATATTAGCCCTTTGTCAGATGAGTAGGTTGCGAAAATTTTCTCCCATTCTGTAGGTTGCCTGTTCATTCTGATGGTAGTTTCTTTTGCTCTGCTGAAGCTCTTTAGTTTAATTACATCCCATTTGTCAATTTTGGCTTTTGTTGCCATTGCTTTTGGTGTTTTAGACATGAAGTCCTTGCCCATGCCTATGTCCTGAATGGTATTGCCTTGGTTTTCTTCTAGGGTTTTTATGGTTTCAGGTCTAACATGTAAGTCTTTAATCCATCTTGAATTAATTTTTGTATAAGGTGTAAGGAAGGGATCCAGTTTCAGCTTTCTACATATGGCTAGCCAGTTTTCCCAACACCATTTATTAAATAGGGAATCCTTTCCCCATTGCGTGTTTTTGTCGAGGTTGTCAAAGATCAGATAGTTGTAGATATGCGGCATTATTTCGGAGGGCTCTGTTCTGTTCCATTGGTCTATATCTCTGTTTTGTTACCAGTACCATGCTGTTTTGGTTACTGTAGCCTTGTAGTATAGTTTGAAGTCAGGTAGCATGATGCTTCCAGCTTTGTTCTTTTGGCTTAGGATTGACTTAGCAATGCTGTCTCTTTTTTGGTTCCATATGAACTTTAAAGTAGTTTTTTCCAATTCTGTGAAGAAAGTCATTGGTAGCTTGATGGGGATGGCACTGAATTTATAAATTACCTTGGGCAGTATGGCCATTTTCATGATATTGATTCTTCCTACCCATGAGCATGGAATGTTCTTCCATTTGTTTGTATCCTCTTTTATTTCCTTGAGCAGTGGTTTGTAGTTCTCCTTGAAGAGGTCCTTCACATCCCTTGTAAGTTGGATTCCTAGGTATTTTATTCTCTTTGAGGCAATTGTGAATGGGAGTTCACTCATGATTTGGCTCTCTGTTTGTCTGTTATTGGTATATATGAATGCCTGTGATTTTTGCACATTGATTTTGTATCCTGAGACTTTGCTGAAGTTGCTTATCAGCTTAAGGAGATTTTGGGCTGAGACGACGGGGTTTTCTAGATATACAATCATGTCATCTGCAAACAGGGACAATTTGACTTCCTCTTTTCCTAATTGAATGCTCTTTGTTTCCTTCTCCTGCCTAATTGCCCTGGCCAGAACTTCCAACACTACGTTGAATAGGAGTGGTGAGAGAGGGCATCCCTGTCTTGTGCCAGTTTTCAAAGGGAATGCTTCCAGTTTTTGCCCATTCAGTATGATATTGGCTGTGGGTTTGTCATAGATAGCTCTTATTATTTTGAGATATGTCCCATCAATACCTAATTTTTTGAGAGTTTTTAACATGAAGGGTTGTTGAATTTTGTCAAAGGCCTTTTGTGCATCTATTGAGATAATCATGTGGTTTTTGTCTTTGGTTCTGTTTATATGCTGGATTACATTTATTGATTTTCGTATGTTGAACCAGCCTTGCATCCCAGGGATGAAGCCCACTTGATCATGGTGGATAAGCTTTTTGATGTGCTGCTGGATTTGGTTTGCCAGTATTTTATTGAGGATTTTTGCATCAATGTTCATCAAGGATATTGGTCTAAAATTCTCTTTTTTGGTTGTGTCTCTGCCAGGCTTTGGTATCAGGATGATGCTGGCCTCATAAAATGAGTTAGGGAGGATTCCCTCTTTTTCTATTGATTGGAATAGTTTCAGAAGGAATGGTACCAGTTCCTCCTTGTACCTCTGGTAGAATTCAGCTGTGAATCCATCTGGTCCTGGACTTTTTTTGGTTGGTAAGCTATTAATTATTGCCTCCATTTCAGAGTCTGTTATTGGTCTATTCAGAGATTCAACCTCTTCCTGGTTTAGTCTTGGGAGGGT
This sequence comes from Gorilla gorilla gorilla, assembly GCF_029281585.2. NCBI lineage: Eukaryota > Metazoa > Chordata > Mammalia > Primates > Hominidae > Gorilla > Gorilla gorilla. The sequence continues at coordinate 75,483,823 of NC_073238.2, forward strand.
ATATGTGTCGAGGAATTTATCCATTTCTTCTAGATTTTCTAGTTTATTTGTGTAGAGGTGTTTGTAGTATTCTCTGATGGTAGTTTGTATTTCTGTGGGATTGGTGGTGATTTCCCCTTTGTCATTTTTTAATTGGGTCTATTTGATTCTTCTCTCTTTTCTTCTTTATTAGTCTTGCTAGCGATCTATCAATTTTGTTGATCCTTTCAAAAAACCAGCTCCTGGATTCATTAATTTTTTGAAGGGTTTTTTGTGTCCCTATTTCTTTCAGTTCTGCTCTGATCTTAGTTATTTCTTGCCTTCTGCTAGCTTTTGAATGTGTTTGTTCTTGCTTCTCTAGTTCTTTTAATTGTGATGTTAGGGTGTCAATTTTAGATCTTTCCTGCTTTCTCTTGTGGGCATTTAGTGCTATAAATTTCCCTCTACACACTGCTTTGAATGTGTCCCAGAGATTCTGGTATATTGTGTCTTTGTTCTCGTTGGTTTCAAAGAACATCTTTATCTCTGCCTTCGTTTCGTTATGTACCCAGTAGTCATTCAGGAGCAGGTTGTTAGTTTCCATGTAGTTGAGCGGTTTTGAGTGAGTTTCTTAATCCTGAGTTCTAGTTTGATTGCACTGTGGTCTGAGAGATAGTTTGTTATAATTTCTGTTCTTTTATATTTGCTGAGGAGTGATTTACTTCCAACTATGTGGTCAATTTTGGAATAGGTGTGGTATGGTGCTGAAAAGAATGTATATACTGTTGATTTGGGGTAGAGAGTTCGGTAGATGTCTATTAGGTCCGCTTGGTGCAGAGCTGAGTTCAATTCCTAGGTATCCTTGTTGACTTTCTGTCTGGTTGATCTGTCTAATGTTGACAGTGGGGTGTTAAAGTCTCCCATTATTATTGTGTGGGAGTCTAAGTCTCTTTGTAGGTCACTCAGGACTTGCTTTATGAATCTGGGTGCCCCTGTATTGGGTGCATATATATTTAGGATAGTTAGCTCTTCTTGTTGAATTGATCCCTTTACCATTATGTAATGGCCTTCTTTGTCTCTTTTGATCTTTGTTGGTTTAAAGTCTGTTTTATCCGAGATTAGGATTGCAACCCCTGCCTTTTTTTGTTTTCCATTTGCTTGGTAGATCTTCCTCCATCCCTTTATTTAGAGCCTATGTGTGTCTCTGCACGTGAGATGGGTTTCCTGAATACAGCACACTGATGGGTCTTGACTCTGTCCAATTTGCCAGTCTGTGTCTTTTAATTGGAGCATTTAGCCCATTTACATTTAAGGTTAATATTGTTATGTGTGAATTTGACCCTGTCATTATGATGTTAGCTGGTTATTTTGCTCATTAGTTGATGCAGTTTCTTCCTAGCCTTGATGGTCTTTATAATTTGGCATGTTTTTGCAGTGGCTCGTACCAATTGTTCCTTTCCATGTTTAGTGCTTCCTTCAGGAGCTCTTTTAGGGCAGGCCTGGTGGTGACAAAATCTCTTAGCATTTGCTTGTCTGTAAAGTATTTTATTTCTCCTTCACTTATGAAGCTTAGTTTGGCTGGATACGAAATTCTGGGTTGAAAATTCTTTTCTTTAAGAATGTTGAATATTGGCCCCCACTCTCTTCTGGCTTGTGGAGTTTCTGCCGAGAGATCAGCTGTTAGTCTGATGGGCTTCCCTTTGTGGGTAATCCGACCTCTCTCTCTGGCTACCCTTAACATTTTTTCCTTCATTTCAACTTTGGTGAATCTGACAATTATGTGCCTTGGAGTTGCTCTTTTCTTGGAGTGTCTTTGTGGCATTCTCTGTATTTCCTGAATTTGAATGTTGGCCTGCCTTGCTAAGTTGGGGAAGTTCTCCTGGATAATATCCTGCAGAGTGTTTTCCAACTTGGTTCCATTCCCCACATCACTTTCAGGTACACCAATCAGACATAGATTTGGTCTTTTCACATAGTCCCATATTTCTTGGAGGCTTTGTTCATTTCTTTTTATTCTTTTTTCTCTAAACTTCTCTTCTCTCTTCATTTCATTCATTTCATCTTCCATCGCTGATACCCTTTCTTCCCGTTGATGGCATCAGCTACTGAGGCTTGTGCATTCATCATGTAGTTCTTGTGCCGTGGTTTTCAGCTCCATCAGGTCCTTTAAGGACTTCTCTGCATTGGTTATTCTAGTTAGCCATTCGTCTAATTTTTTTTCAAGGTTTTTAACTTCTTTGCCTTGGGTTCGAGCTTCCTCCTTTAGCTTGGAGTAGTTTGATCTTCTGAAGCCTTCTTCTCTCAACTCGTCAAAGTCATTCTCCGTCCAGCTTTGTTCCATTGCTGGTGAGGAGCTGCGTTCCTTTGGAGGAGGAGAGGCGCTCTGATTTTTAGAGTTTCTGGTTTTTCTGCTCTGTTTTTTCCCCATCTTTGTGGTTTTATCTACCTTTGGTCTTTGATGATGGTGACATACAGATGGGTTTTTGGTGTGGATGTCCTTTCTGTTTGTTAGTTTTCCTTCTAACAGTCAGGACCCTCGTCTGCAGGTCTGTTGGAATTTGCTAGAGGTCCACTCCAGACCCTGTTTGCCTGGGTATCAGCAGTGGTGGCTGCAGAACAGCGGATATTGGTGAACCGCAAATGCTGCTGCCTGATCGTTCCTCTGGAAGTTTTGTCTCAGAGGAGTACCCGGCCGTTTGAGGTGTCAGTCCGCCCCTACTGGTGGGCGCCTCCCAGTTAGGCTACTCAGGGGTCAGGACCCACTTGAGGAGGCAGTGTTCCTGTTCTCAGATCTGAAGCTGTGTGCTGGGAGACCCACTACTCTCTTCAAAGCTGTCAGACAGGGACATTTAAGTCTGTAGAGGTTACTGCTGCCTTTTGTTTGTCTGTGCCCTGCTCCCAGGGGTGGAGCCTACAGAGGCAGGCAGGCCTCCTTGAGCTGTGGTGGGCTCCAACCAGTTCAAGCTTCCTGGCTGCTTTGTTTACCTACTCAAGCCTCGGCAATGTTGGGCGCCCCTCCCCCACCCTTGCTGCTGCCTTGCGGTTTGTTCTCAGACTGTTGTGCTAGCAATCAGCGAGACTCCGTGGGCATAGGACCCTCCAAGCCATGTGCAGGATATAATCTCCTGGTGTGCTGTTTGTTAAGCCCATTGGAAAAGCACAGTATTTGGGTGGGAGTGACCCGATTTTCCAGGTGCCGTCTATCACCCCTTTCTTTGACTAGGAAAGGGAATTCCCTGACCCCTTTCGCTTCCCAGGTAAGGCGATGCCTCGCTCTGCTTCAGCTCACGCACAGTGCACTGCACCCACTGTCCTGCACCCACTGCCTGGCACTCCCCAGTGAGATGAATCCGGTACCTCAGTTGGAAATGCACAAATCACCCATCTTCTGCGTCACTCATGCTGGGAGCTGTAGACTGGAGCTGTTCCTATTCAGCTATCTTGGCTCCACCCCCATAGCCCTTTTTTTTTGTCTTTTTGCCTTTCATAGGAATAGGAAGAATGGCTACGCTGGCCAATTCTCAGATGTTATCACTTGATGGACTGTGTGCTTACCCAGTTCAGGCAGGTTGATGGCTCACTGCTGCCAGCCCAGCTATGAATTGATTCAAAAGTGACCACAATTGTCTTAGATGTAATTTTGAGTTTTTTTGTAGGAAACCACTCAGAAGGCCAAGAGACTCCTAAAAATAGGGTTATAGAAAAAGAAGAATGTTACGTCAAGCTTTTTTCCTGTTGGTCAGACACTCTGAAGTTTATATATTTATTTATTTGAGACAGTGTCTCACTCTGTTGCCCAGGCTGGAATGCAGTAGTCCGATCGTGGCTCACTGCAGCCTGAAATTATGGGCTGAAGTGATCCTCCTACCTCAGCCTACTGAGCAGCTGGGACCGTAGGCATTCATCACCATGCCCAGCTAATGAATTTTTTTTTAGAGAAGGGGTCTCACTATGTTGTTTAGGTTGATCTCTAACTCCTAGGCCCAAGTGATCTATCTGCCTTGGCCTCACAAAGTGCTAGGATTACAGGTGTAAGCTACAATGACTGACCTCTGCAGGATATTTATAAACTTATTATCCATTAGGTTTAAGACAACAAGTGCATGGCATATTGGCCATTACAACATTCTGGATCCAGTTCTTTAGAATAAGCAAAGGTGGTCGGGTGTGGGTAGCTCACACTTGGAATCCCAGCAGTTTGGGATGCTGAGGTAGGTGGCATCACCTGTGGCCCAGCCTGGTCAACATGGTGAAACCCCATTTCTACTAAAAATACAAAATCCTGTGATCCCAGCTACTTGGAAGGCTGAGACATGAGAATTGCTTGCACCCTGGAGACAGAGGTTGCAGTGAGCTGAGATTGCGCCACAGTACCTAGCCTGGGCAACAGAGTGAGACTCTGTCTCAAAAATAATAATAATAATAATAATAATAATAATAATAATAATAAAGCCAAGGGGACATGAGGCGGCCCAAAAGATTTAAGGCCTTTTTCTTTAAAAGCATGGGATGTTTGATATAGGGAGAATTTTTGGTGTCTTCCTCTTATCCTCAAACACAACAAATTAAAGACCAGAACTTGTTGAAAAAAGAGGAAAGTTATGAATGAAGAAGAGTAAGTGGGAATTTCTACAGATGAAATACTGAATGGAGAGTAAAAAGAATTGGAAGAGAATTTAATGTTAGAAGTGAACAAAAGAGTGTTATGAAAACCTTTTTTTCTTGAGTAATAGAACTTTAGAGCCAAGAAGAAACCCAATACATTTTTTTCCTAAAATTCTTATGCTATACAAATGGAAAACTGAGACACAGTTGACTCCCTGACTAAGCAATAGAATCATAGAATTTGAGGGGCTCAAAGGACTTAAAAGATTATTTAATCATCTTTCTGGGGCTTGAATCAGTTTTTCATTGAATACTAGAGTTTGACACTGGAAAGGACTCTGTGTGGATTCTTTGCTGTCCTTTTATGTGTACAGCATTTCCCTGACCTCATTTTTAAGAGATAATCAAATTGCTACTTAGATATAGTCAATTCTCATTATTTAGGGTAGTTATGTTCTGCAAAGTTGCCTTGAACACTGAATTAGCGAAAATTGAATCATTTTCTCTAGGGAAGATACAGGGTGAGGTTCTTTGAGCCTCTGGTCACAATATTTTTATCAATCAGTCAAAGTATAGCTTTGTTTTATGTGTGTTTCTGTTTAAAGATGCCTTATTTAATATATACTTTTGATTTTTGTATATCACATTCATGGCCAAAAGTACTATAATCCATGTCTCAATGAAGCTTATTGGATATGTATTTTCTCCATAATGCACCTCACAGTCTTCTTGTCCTTAGGAACACTAGACAGCACTTCAGCATTATGACTGGGACCATTTGCGGTGAGATCACCAAGAAAAGGCACAAAAGTGCAAAGTAGTCTGGTAAAAGGGTACTTCTTTACAATATGAAAGATTAAACAAGAAGGCAGTGGGCTGGGCTGCCTTGTTCGACCTCTGCTGGAAATGTTCATAGCAGATGACTTGATTTTGATTTTTTTTTTTTTTTTTTTTTTTTTTACAGCTCCATGCATGCATGTTCACAAATGACCCTGACCATGAAAGCATTAGGAATATTGATTTTGGGGTTGCAAATAAGTTGTAACAAATAGGTGAAATTGCAAATAGAAAATCTTCAAATAATGAGGATTGACTGTAATTTTGGTGGAAGAAAACGAACTGAATTCAGGGTAACCACCTACCTGAGTCAATGTTTGGACAATTCCGTCTTCCTGTGAAGTCTATCCATGGCTTTTCATTCTGTCTCTTGGGACTACATAAGTAGGGTTAAAATCTTCATCTCCTGTAAGTCATTCATCTGTTTGCAAAGAGCCATATCGGTCCCATGATTCTATTCTCTAAGGTATTTACACCCTTTATTCAACTGAATCTCAATCGCAACAGGGTTTGTAATTTCCTCAGGAGTTTGACAAGACTCTACGAAACTGCCGAATCTGAGTTGATTCTTTGATGTACATCTTATGCTCTGGCCTTTCCAAGCCCATGCAAGTTCACTCACTAGCAACAAATCTGCAATTAGCAATTACCCAGAAATTATTCGAAAACCTGAAGTAATAGAGAATCAGTCATTTCTGTTTTTCATTTTGGCATAGAGGGTTAAACCCTACCTGTTCGCTCTGGACAGCAGCACAATCGAGTCAGGCCTAGAATCATTGTCTCTTAAATCCTAGTTATGTATTTTGTACTTCCTACCACATCAGGCTCTCAGGAAGATATGTGTCTGAACTAACATTTGGTTCCTGGTTGAAATTTAAGAATAACCCCCAAAGATCAGCCCACTACAAACATGTTACTTGTCACAGGGGAATCATTATGGTCATGATGCTTGCAGATAAAATGTATACTTTTTCTTTGATCTAAAATTGAATTTTAAGTCAAACAAAAAGAAACCCTCTTTTCATTGGTGTTTTCCTTTGATATTGAGAAAGGGCTACACCTCGAGAAGGAGAGGATCAAGCACAGTAGCCCAGAAACTGGACACTTGAGTCTTTTGGCCAATCTGCCCAGCAGATGTGTTTTGTTGGGCCCATAAATTGTTACCATTCACAGGGTTTATTTTTTTAATTAGTGGGTATAACTTGAAAATCAATTTCACATAAAATTCTAAATTTATGGTTTCTCTTGAAAAATCAGATAACTGCCCTGGGCTTATTTTTCTAAAAGCGAACACTCTGTAGGAGTCTGATAGTAGCTTCCCCTTTTACCTGGGGTGTGTGCTTTTTCTGATTTGACAATAGTCTCTAACGTTTGTATTGCCTCCTACCTCTGAAGTTTTCCCTCTTACGGTTATTTATTTAGGTCTGTGTCTGCTATTTTACCAGCAAAACAATTGGAATTGTTCCTACCACAATGTTTTAAAATATTTTCTGACTTCACAACATATCATTATATATGAAAATGTATAATCTAATTGGGTATAGTATTTGGGATTCCCATCACATATTATGGGTTAAACGTAGTATTCTTAGTCATATTAAGCTGGAAGGAAAACTCTAATTAAGGTTATGCATCATTTATAAGAAGCTGTTCTCTTTCGTGCTTCCTGTTTTTGGCAGTTTTTGTATTTCTTATTGTCAGCTTCTTTGCTGGAGGCGAACGTTTGGATCAAGGACAAGCTTCAACACCTACTCCTCCTCAGGTGTGTTACATGAGCAATATCGATATCATTTTGCATATGCAAAAGCATGCCTTCTAGCTACAGTGCACAACTCTCAAGACATGTTGAGTTTTAGGGGGCATAAAATCTCAAGTCTAAAAGTCATGCTTTGATTCTTTTTTCTTTTATTATTATTTTTGAGACGGAGTTTTGCTCTTGTTGCCCAGGCTGGAGTGCAATGGCATGATCTTAGCTCACTGTAACCTCCACCTCCCGGGTTCAAACCATTCTCCTGCCTTAGCCTCCCAAGTAGCTGAGATTACAGGCATGCGCCACCAGGCCTGGCTAATTTTGTATTTTTAGTAGAGATGGGGTTTCACCATGTTGGTCAGGCTTGTCTCGAACTCCTGACTTCAGGTGATCCACCAGCCTTGGCCTCCCAAAGTGCTGGGATTACAGGCATGAGCCACTGCACCTGGCCCTATGCTTTGTTCCTTATTCACTGTCTTCAAAGCTTAGCCTTTGTCCAGTCGCAGCAAAAAGCCTCTGGACTCAATGAAACAATGAGTAGGGGAAAAAGACCTGGGTTTAAAATAACAGCAGCAGCAGCAGCAACAATCATCACATCCATAGCAGCAGCAGCACAATTTCAGACTCTTCTCAACCCTTTCCCCTGTCAGCACTAACAAGGCAAGAGGGTGGGACTGTCTTTCTGGACTCTGGAACTGTGTGTATGTGGGGAATTTTGGAATGTTTTTTTCTTTTTAGGACAGACTTGAAATTCATGAAGTCATATTTCTATTTTTACTAGAACGTTACAGTGGGGGAGCAAGCATTCCTTGTGATTTAACCCATAGCCCTGCCTCCTCTGGGCCAGATATTCACTGCATGTTTTTGACACGTACATATATGGGTCTTGTTTGTTGCAAATTCAAACTTCTATTCTGGGAGTGGGTTGCAAGGATTAGTTTTGTGGTTGCACTTTGGAAATATGTGATGATGCATATTCAATGACTTTGCAATGTAGCTATTCCAAGTAAGTCGTGTTGGTTCATGGATGCTTGCCCTTTACACAAGAAGATTGTTAAATACATAATCATGATGTCAAAGGCTCATTTATTTTCTTCTTTGTGTCACACTGGAATTCTATCATTTGTTATGGAAGAATTGTAACTTTAACATTTCACCAGATTGGAGCACAGATTATGTCTCACCCTTTTGTCATTAAATGGACTTGTTTTCCCCTACAAGTGAATAATTGCTTGTCCAGAATTCTCTTCTGGGCTCATCTAGTACCATGTGCAATTCTTTTTCTTACAGCTGTTCTCAAATATGAAATTCAGTACCCATCACATTTATTCTAAACCACACATGAACCGAGAATAATTTTTGCGTTATTCTATGATTAAATTTTTTTATTGAACTAAAGTAAAAAAAAATGTATCTGATAGTGCTGTCCCTTGGGTCACTGCATCAGGACCGGTGGTCATTGGAATTATTCTTTGATCTCACCTCTATCTGTCAGCTTAGGCTGCTGTACTACAGTAACATTCAACCTCACAATCCCAGTTATGGTGGTTTACAACCACAAAGCTTCATTGCTTGCTCATGTTACGTGTCAATTGTGGGTCATTGCTTACAGCTCAGTTTCACAATGTTTTTACTCTGGGAACTAAACTGACAAAGCAGCCCCTACCTGGAGAATCGTTGGGCTTATTGCAGAGAGGAAGAAAGAGGGAAGTTAAATTTGCAATGCCTCATAAAGCTTCTCGGCAATGGTGCATGTTATTTACACTCACATTTTACTGCCCAAGCAAGTCACGTGACCAAGCCTGACCTCAACAGAGCAGGGAAGTACAATTCTTTCACAAGATGGGGCATAAAATATTTGGAAACAGTAATAAATTCAACCTTAGCCCTCTGCTTAATCACAAAAATTCACTTATCTCTCTTCTGCACCCAAAATATACTCACTCTTCTAAAAGAAACAATCCAACAGTCTCATCACCCAATCAGGCTCAATGTCCGGGATTGCCAGACAGTCTTCAAATCAGGTCTGAGTGTGGGACCACTTGAGCTGGAGGCTTATATAAAAAACACCAAGTTGGCCGGGCATGGTGGCTCATGCCTGTAATCCCAGCACTTTGGGAGGCCGAGGCAGGCAGATCAGCTGAAGTCGGGAGTTCGAGACCAGCCTGACCAACATGGAGAAACCCATCTCTACTAAAAATACAAAATTAGCTGAGCATGGTAGTGCATGCCTATAATCCCAGCTATCGTGAGGCTGAGGCAGGAGAGTTGCTTGAACCTGGGAGGCAGAGGCTGCAATGAACTGAGATCGCACCATTGCACTCCAGCCTGGGCAACAAGAACGAAACAACGTCTCAAAACAACAACAACAACAGTAACAAAAAACGACAAAAAAACAAAAACAACAACGAAAAGCGCCAAGTCAGTCCTTTAACCCCCATGTTCTACTCTATATGCAATAGTAGAATAATGACAGGATAACCATGAAAAGCTATTAAAATACATTTGAGAAAGAAAAGAAAGGGAGGCACTAGCTAGGAACATTGATTACTACAATTCTGAAATCACATTAGGATGTATTGTGAGGGCCTCTAACATGATAGTGGGAGATATTTCTCAACTGGACCCCAACCTTTATGGGTCTTTGTGACTCTTGGGACTCTTGGTTTCGCTCTCTGGGAAGTTCTTCCATTTCCATTTACCTTCTTCTGCAATATTTAAAGAAAACATTTGGAGAATATACTCTATCTGAAAACTGAGCAGTTTACGTTTTTGATTTTTTATTTCATTCTAAGTTGACAATCTATAACTATATGTATTTATGGGGTAAAGAGTGATATTATGATTTATGAATACAATGTGAAATAATAAAACCAAGTGAAGCCACAAATCCCTTCCCTTAAATACTTCTCACTTTTTTGTGGTGAGACCATTTGAAATTTACTCTTAGCAATTTTAAAATGTACAGTAAAGTATTAATAACCATATGTACCGCATTGGAAACTTGATCTAAGAAAACACACTTATTATGCTGTCTAACTGTACTTTGATCATCATTCTCCCCACCGCCAGCCTCTGTAACTATCATTCTGTTATCTGCTTCTATAAGATCAATGTTTTTAGGATGCACATATAAGTGAAAACATGCAGTACCCCTCTTTCTGTGCCTTATTTCATTTAGCATAATGTTCTCTAGGTTCATCTGTGTTGTCACAAATGACAGAATTTCCTTTTTTAAAAAAGTTAAATCTATTGTGTTTATATTCCACATTTTCTTTATTCATTCACCTGGTGGTGGACATTTAGAAATATTAAATGACCTTGGACATTGTGCGTAGTGTTGCAGTGACATTGGATTGCAGACATCTCTTTGACAAACTGATGTCAAATCTTTTGGAAAAACCCTAAAAGTGGGATTGCTGAATCACATGGTAGATCTATTTTTAGTTTTTGAGGAAGCTCCAAACCATAATAGCTGTACTAATTTACATTTCCACAATAGTGTACAAGAGTTCCTTTTTCTCCACATCTTTGCCAGCACTTACCGTTTTTTTTTGACAGTAGCCATTATGACAGGTGTGAGATGATACCTCACTATGGTTTTAATTTGCATTTGCCTAATGATTAGTGATGTTGAACATTTTTTCATGCATCTGTTGGTCATTTGTATGTGTTATCTCGAAAAAAAAGTCCATTGAACTTTCTTGTTCATTTTTTATTCCCATTGAGTTGTTCGAGTTCCTTATATATTTTTGATATTAACCTCTTTTCAGATGTATTGCTGGCAAATATTTTCTCTCAATGTATAGATTGTTTCTTCACACTATTATTTCTTTTCATCTGCAGAAGCTTTTTGGTTAATGTAATTTCATTTGTCTATTTTTGTTTTCATTGCCTGTGCTTTTGGGTCAAATAAAAAAAAATCATTGCTTAGACCAATGTCGTGTAGTTTTCCCCCTATGTTTTCTTCTAGTAGTTTTATAGTGGCTGGTCTTATGTTTAAGTCTTTAACCCATTTTCAGTTGACTTTTGTATATGGCACGAGGAACCCATGACTAGGGTCCAATTCCATGGGTCCAAATTGGACCCATGATAACGATGCAATTTCATTATTTTGCATATAGGCACCCAGTTTTCCAACACCATTTGTTGCAGGCAATCCTTTTTTCATTGTGTATTTTTGGTACCTGTGTCGAAAATCAGTTGACTGTACATGCGTAGGCCCATTTCTGGGCTTTCTATTCTGTTACATTAGTCGATGTGTACCTATATTTTTGCGAGTACCACATTGTTTTAATTACTAAAGCTTTTTAGTATGGTTTGAAATCAGATAGTGTGATGCCTCCAGCTTTGTTTTGCTTATTGCCTTGGCTATTCAAGATTTTTTGTGCTTCCATATGAATTTTAGGGCTGTTTTTTCTATTTCTATGAAAATTAACATTGGAATTTTGATAGTGCTTGCACTGAATTTGTAGATCATTTTGGGTAGTGTGAACATTTTAATAATATTTTTCCAATTCATGAACCCAGGTTATCTTTCTATTTATTTTGGGTCCTCTTCATTTTCTCTCATCAGCTTTTTACAGTTTTCGTGTATACATTTTTCATCTCCTTGGTTAAACTTATTCTTATGTATTTTATTTATTTATTTATTGTAGCTATCACAATAGAATTGTTTTCTTGATTTCTTTTTTGGTTAGTTTGTTGATGTATAGAAATGCTACTGATTTTTGTATGTTGACTTTGTATACTGCAACTTTGTTTATTAGTTCTAATATTTTTTTTGGTGGCATCTTTAAGGTTTTCTATATATAAGATCATATCTTTAGTAAACATTGGCAATTTTGCTTCTTTGTTTCCTATTTGGTTGCCTTTTATGTCTTTTTCTTGCCTGATTGCTCTGGGAAAAATTTCTAATATTATGTCTCATTTCAGATTATAGAGAAAAGGCTTTTAATTTTTCACCATTTTGTATAATGCTAACTGTGAGCTTCTTATGTATGGCCTTTGTTACATGGAGGTACATTTCTTTTACCTAATTTGGTAAGAGTTTTTATTATGAAAGAATGTTGAATTTTATCAAAATTTTTTTGCATCAAATGAGATGATCATATATTTTCATTTTTCATTCCATTAATAGGATGTATCACATTTATTGATTTGCACATGTTGATCCACTCTTACTTTCCAGGGATAAATTCCACTTGATCATGGTGGATGATCCTTTTAATGTGCTGTTGAATTCTTTTTGCTAGTATTTTGTTGAGAATCTTTGAATTTATGTTAATCAAGGATACTGGCCTATAACTTTCTTTTTTTTAATGTCCTTGTTTGGCTTTGGTATTAGGGTTATACTGGCCTTGTGGAAAGAGTTTGGAAGTATTCCCTTTTTGAGTATTTTGAAGAGCTGAAGATTGGTGTTAATTCTTATTTAATGTTTAGTAGAATTCAGCAGTGAAGTAATCAGACCCTGGGATTCCATTTGATGGGAGACTTTTTATTACTGATTCAATCTCCTTACTGTTAATTACTGTGATATTATTTCTTCATAATTCAGTCTTAGTAGGTTATATGCATCTAGAAATTTATCCATTTATTTCTGGGTTGTTAAATCTGTTGGTGTATAATTTTTCATATTAGTGTCCTATAATTCTTTGAATTTCTGTTATTAGTTGTAATGTCTTATCTTTTATTTCCGATTGCATTTATTTGAGTCTTCTTTCATTTTAAGTCTAGCTAAAGATTTGTCAATTTGGTTCATCTTTTCAAAAAACAGCTTTTAATTTTTCTAATCTTTCATATTGTTTTTCTCGTCTATATTTCACTTGTCTCTGGTGGATCTTTAGTATTTTCTTCATTCTGCTAATGTTGAACTTAATTTGTTCTTCTTTTTCTAGTTCCTTGAGGAGTAAGATTTTGTATATTTGAGATCTTTCTACTTTTTTGATGTAGGCATTTATTGCCATAAACTTTTCTCTTAGAACTGCTTTTGCTGTATCCCATAAGTTTTGGTATATTGTGTTTCCATTTTTGTTTGTCAAGATATTTTTTAAAGTTTCCTTTTAATTTCTTCATTGACCCGTTTGTCATTCATAAACATGTTTTATTTCCATATATTTGCGTATTATCTGAAATTATTCCTATTGTTGATTTCTAGCTTCATACTGTTGTGGTCAGAAGAGATACTTGATATGATTTCAATCTTATTAAATTTGCTAAGGCTTGTTTTGTGCTCTTATATGTGATTTGGCCTGAGAATTTTTGTTTGCATATGAGAAGAATCCATTGGCATTGGATAAAATGCTTTGTACATGTATGTTAGGTCCACTTGATCTAAAGTTTTTCATTCCATGTTTACTTATTAATTTTCTGTGTAAGTTATATGTCCATTGTTAAAAATGGGATATTGAAGTCTCCTACTGTCATTGTATTACAGTCTATCTCTCCTTTCAGATTTTTAAATATTTGTTTTATATATTTAGGTGCTCTTACATGGTGTATATCTACATTTTAATTGTTATATCCTCTTGATAAATTGGCCACTTTCTCATTATATAATGTACTTCTTTTTGCAGTTTTGGACTAAAGTTTATTTTGTCTTATATAAGTATAGCTATTCCTGCTCTCTTTTAGTTTCTATTTGCATAAAACATCTTTTCCCATCCCATCAAGGTTAGTCTGTTTGTCCTTAAAATGAAGAGAGTCTCTTGCAGACAGCATATAGCTAGTTCTTGTTTTTTATTCAGTCAATATATTTTTAATTGAATAATTTAATTCATTTACATTCAAGGTAATTGTTACAGATGAAGATTTACCATTGCCGTTTTGTTATCGTTTTCTGGTTGTGTTATAGATATGTCGTTTCTTTCTTTTTTGATGTCTTCCTTGGTGGTTTAATGATTTTACATAGTGGTATGCTTTGAATCTTTTTCTTTCTGTTTTGTGCTTCCACTAAATATTTTTGCTTTAAGGTTACCATGAGGCTTGCACAGAACAACTTTTAGGTGTCACAACCTATTTCAAGCTGATAATGACTTAAGTTTGATTCCATACAATGACTCTACACTTTTATTCCCCTCTTCCCATATTTTATGTTTTGATGTCAGAATTTACATTATTTTGTATTGTGTATTCCTTGACAATTTATTTTAGCTATAGTTTTTATTAATATTTTTGTCTTTTACCTCTTCTACAAGGGATAAAATTGTTTTACACACCATAGCAATTCCTATAAGGCAGGTCTAGTGGTGATGAACTTCCTTAACTGTCTGGGAGATTTTTAATTTCTCTTACATTTCTGAAAGCTAACTTTGACTAGTAATGTATGTTTTTCTGGCAGATTTTTGCCCATCAGCACTTTAAATTTATCATCTCACTCTTTCCTGATCTGCAGGGTTTCTGCTGAGAAATATCCTGATAGTTGTATGGGCACTTCTTTATTTGTGATGTGTTTATCTTTTGCTGCTCTCAGAATTTTCATCTTTGTCTTTGTGATAGTTTGATTATTATATTTTGGTGAACTCCTCTTTGGATTGAATTTGATTGAAGACCTCTGAGCTTCCTGTACCTGAATGTTGCCATCTATCCCCAGATTAGGAAAGTCTTCAGCCATTATTTCTTTAAATATGCTTTCTGGTCTCTTTTTCTCTTTCTTTTACTTCAGCAACTCCTATTATGCTAATATTTGGTCTCTTGATATGTCCAATAATTCTTGCAGGGTTTCTTCATTCTTTTCATTCTTTTGTCTTTTTGTTCCTCTGACTGGATAATTTCAAATGTTCTGTCTTCTAGTTCACTGATTCTTTTCTTCTGCTTAATTAAATCTGCTGTTGAAGCTTGCTATTAAATTTTTTAGTTCAGTCGTAATTGTACTCTTAATCTTTATGATTTCTTCTTAGTTCTTTTTTATTGTTTATATTTATTTGTCTAACATCACTTTGTGTATGGTTTTCTAAATTTTATAATTTTCTATCTTGTATATTCTTTTATATTCTTATAGTTTACTGAACTTCATGAAGAGGATTATTCTGAATTCTTTGTCAATGACTTCATAGATCTTCTTATTTAGAGTCCATTACTGGAGCTTTATTAATTTCTTTGGAAGGTGTTATGATTCTCTAATTCTTTGTAATACTGTATCCTTCTGTTGTCTATGCACTTGAAGAGATAGTTTACTCTTCTGGCCTTTACATGTGTTCTTTTGCAGGGATAGACCTTTACTATATAGTTTTACCAGAGATTCTGGAAAGGCCACCTGCTGATAACCCTGGGCGTGCAGAGATTATTGTGAGTTCTTTAGGTGGCTGGGCTGCTGCCTTTGCTCTGATGTTGGGTGGGGCCTCAGGCTAGGCTCTGATTTCCAGCGAGATCACTTGCTGGGCTCTGCTATCAGGCAAAGTCACTGACTGTATACTGTGATGGTATCTGGTCAGGCTGGTCACAGAATTTGTTCCCTGGCAACCAAATTCTGCTATTTGGTATCTGCAGTTGCATGAGGCTTACAGGCTTTGTTCTGGGGTTAGTGGGAGTCACCACTTGGGATGGAAAGGACAAGACTCTATGCTCTTTAGAAATATGCAATGGAGGATTGCCTCCCTGTCAGGGTGGAGCTGTGGGGTGGACTTTTGGCTGAGTCAAGCAGCCAAAAATTTGAATAAATATAGCAGCTCTAGCCCCTACACTTATTGAAAATGCAGAGAGGTAGGAGCCTCCCTGCTTAGGTAGGGTCATTGAGTGGGCTTTTTGGCTGAGTTTGACTTTTCAGGTCAAGGAGGTCTAGCACTCATGCTTTTCTGAAATTCACAGAGGTGGAAGTCTCACTGCCTAGGCTGGGTTGTTGAGGTAAGCCCTGAGGCTGTGCATAGAGGCTAGCTGTCTAGGTACTTAAGCTAGGTTGAACTTCTTACTGTTCTGAAGGTGACCAGCTCAGCTTTGCATGTGGACCATGACATTGACTGATATCTCTGATATGGCACCAAAGCTGAGAGGAACACAGAAGTATCACAGAAGTATCACCAAGATCTGCCTGCTGATTGCTATAACCTCTGCTTCCTTTTTTGTTGTTTCTGCCTTATCTTGGGTGGTCTAGACTTGTCGATATCTTCAGTGTTCCCAGTAAGGTGAGACTGGGGTGGGTTTTCTGGAAAATGTCTCCAAATGCCAGGGAAGCTGGATGACTGCCTCCAATTCTTTTTCCCTTATAAAAGTTACGGGCCTAGTTTTTCTGTGCAGTGACTGACAAAGAATTCAGAATAATACTGTAAACAAAGTTCAGTGAACTATAAGAATGTACAGATAAAAAAGTATATAAAATGTAGAAAACAATACACAGATAAAATGAGAAGTGTGATAAAGATATAGATAATAGATAAGTAAATCAAAATTCTAGAGATAAAGAATAAAACGAGTAAACTGAAAATTTTAATAGAAAGCTTCAACAGCAGAAATCTTCTCCATCGGGCATTGTGCCAACTTGGGTGAAGAGGAGACACAATCAAGTCAAAGTGAGACTATTTTTCTTATCTTTCTAATTTTGAATTTTATTCAGTTCTGTGGACCGCTTTGGTGACTCAGGCTTGTTTTCAAATGCTGAGGTTTTTAAAAAGATGTTCTGGGCTGTGGATAGTAGCTAGTTGAACTTTCTGTGGAGGGAAGTGGAGCTTGAGACTTTCTATGCTGCCATCTTGTTGACCTAAGCAGCTTTCTCAATCTGTTTCCTGCTTGTTGAATCAAAGGGACATTTCTGTTTTCAAATAGTCGCAGTCTGCCCTAGTCTCTTTTGATATTACAACTCTGAATAACTGAGTCCATTTTTTTTAAACAATTAGAATGATAAAATTAATATTTATCTATAGTCATACCCACAATTCCTTCTGAAAAATTCTGGCCTCTCTTAGTTATGGCTGCAGTATTTGTTTTCTATTACTATGCTATAATAAATCACCACAAGCATAGTATTAAAAAATTCTTAACAATAGTTAATAATGGTTTTAAAACAATACAAATTTATTATTGTACAGTTCTGGAGGTTATAGTGATTAGTTTGCAGATCTTGGTGATAATTCTGTGCTCCTGCCAGCTTTGGTGCCATATTGGAAATATCAGTTAATGTCATGGCCTACCTGAAAAGCTGAGCTGGTCACCTTCAGAATAGTGAGAAGGTCAACCTAGCCTAAGTCCCTAGAAGTCCCAAATGCATCTCATAGGCTAAAACTCAAGGTGTTGGTGTTGGCAAGGCTGTGTTCCTTTTGAGGCTCTAGGGGAAAATCTGTTTTTTTTTTCTTTTTTCCAGATTTTAAAGGATTATTTTATTTCTTGGCTCACGGCCCAATCCATTTTCAAAGCCAGAAATCACATCACTCTAACCTCTACTTCCCTCATCACATTTCCTTCTCTGACTCTTCTCCTGCCTCCCTTTTTCACTTATAAGAACTTTGTCATTATATTGGGCCCACTCAGATAATTCAGGGTAATCTCCCCAGCTCAAAATTCTTAACTCACTAACATTGTCATGTAAGGTGTTAACAAGAGATCATGAGATCTGTAGGGAAAAAAGAAAATCTTTATTTTTTTTTATAGAAAACAATCTGCAGACTGGGAGCTTGCAGCCTCTGGTGTGCACTCTGAAGAACAAAGGGATGTTCTGGCTTGAATAAGAAAAGTTCTTGCCTAGGTTCTCAATCAGCTTTGTTTATGCAAATGAAGAGTTCAGCTTCTTCTGTTCTCATTGGTTGAAATAGTCAAGCTCTGATTGGGTGATTTCCAAGCCCAAAGCCAGAAGTCTCTGTCATATATTTCTTTCAAATGACTGGTGGGGATTATTGGTCACAGTTTATCTTGGCTCTGGTTATAGGAACTGTTCTGGTTTAGGAGTATAAAGTAGGATGTTTGTCAAAAGCTGCGTTTCCTGAGAACTCAGAGTGTGTGACCACTCTCTCACCATGCTATGGCCATCTGGCTCTGTTTTTAAATTTAGAGGGTCTCTGTTATCACAGAAATCCCAGAGAGCTTGGAGTCTTATTTTATAATTTAATTTCACAAAGGTAATATATACTCACAGGGATTTGGAAAGACATGGACATATTTGGGTGGGAGCATTATTCTGCCTACAACAGGTACCTTGTATTTGATTGATTTTCATGTCAGAGGCATTTTCCTGAGTCTTTTTTCCTTGAACCATTTTCTAAAACTGAAGAGTTCTGCTATTTACCATCTTAATTAATTCATGATTTTTCACAAAAAGGTTTCTATTTAGTTATAATTTAACTTTGTCTTTTAGCCCAAGTAAGTTTTAGTAAAATTTCCTCAGATCAGAAAGCATTAACTGTAGAAATATTAAAATATTCCTTTCAGAACCCCACAGTATGATGCAAGGTGGTGCTGGAGCTGATAGCTAGTAGAGTAGTACTTATTATGGTAAGAGCAAAAAAATGGATTCTTGTATAGGAGAAATTCTGTGGTCAAATTAATTTTGAGTTACATTCTTTTAGCCTTTGTGGAAGAAGGGAGACTGGAGACAGAAGATAAATTTTGAAGCCACGTGGGGGTCTGGGTTTGAGAGATTAGATCTGGGTAACACAAAGGATATAGAAAAAGAAAGAAAGGAACAAAATGCATTCCCTTTTCTGTTAGAGGGAAGTGGTGAGATTGGGGTAAGCACAGTTGGGGAAGCTTCCAGCAGGTTTTCAGGTCACTGGAATGGCAGGTGACAGAGTGGACAGGTTATAAATATGTTGAAAAAACATGCTATTTACTGCCCCCATCTATAATAATGTGAATACTTTTGAAGGGTACAGAAGGAGGGAAATGTGGGAATGAGATGGGCTTGTTCTTAATGGGTTTGAAATTGGGGTAGTGCACATGTCTAGGTAAGATGTGGGTCTAGGTCATGGAGAATGGGATGAGAAAAATAGCGGTGAAGAAAGAAGGATTTGAGAACTCACAGTAACATCAGATGAGGTAGTGAGGAGGGAAGGATGAAAGTCATATACAATGTTCTAATGGATCAGTAGGCCTTCTGGGATCATAGAGACTCAAAGCCCGGGAAAGTAAAAGTGAATGCTAGGAGGTTGGGAAGAGATGTAAAAGAGAGAAAAAAAATGATGACACATGAAGGTTTATGAAAGTGATTTGTCATTCAATAATATATGTACTCTTGTCATTAGATGTTTTTCTCCAACATTGTTTTGAATAATGCTTTTTGACTTTGATAATGTAATTTTTGCAGACAGTCCATCTTCTCCTTAGTGGAATAGAGTGGGAGAAATAAAAGAAACACATAGTGTACATTCATGCAATTTTATTCTGGGTCATTGCATCCCAGGCCTTTAGGTCACTGTGTTTGGCTCATCCTTCATATCTTTTAAAATGTTCCCACAGAAAGATTAGGGAATTGTCAGGATTCTTCCTTTTTGGAGAGGTCTTTAACATTTATAAATAATTATCTAAGGACATTGTCCACTCTATTATCATACCAGTCTTGTGAGATAGATATTATTATTCACATTTTGCAAATGAAAAATTTGAAGCTTGGAGTAGTTGATAACTTATCTAAGGATGCACAGTGCATAGTTAGTAAAGCCAAAAATGAAATTGATGTTCTCTTTCATAAAATGCCATTCTTGTTCTTTACTCCCTAAATAACTAAAGAACTTTACTCCCTAAAGAACTAATTTATTATTAAAATATTCAGAATCTCATCTATAGATTTGGAAGGATTGCAAATATCAAGGATCCAATAAGTAACATATTAACAGATCATTAAAGCAGCTGGTAGAAATGGAGAGAAAACAATTGTAGAAGCCAAATTTGGAGGTCAAGAATGTGAGCAAGTTTCTATATGGCACATTTTCCTGATAATTGACTGTTGTTCTTGCCATATTGCCCTAAAATGCTTCCTGTGACTGATAATTGACATTATGGTGGCATGTGAGGGGCTTAGAAGAAAATGTCACACTGTTCCAGGGCTTAATCTTGCTATTGGGCCTTCCTATAGTATCCCATTCTCCACACTTGTAGGAATAAACAACAACTATACAGGTTATCCTGGGAGTTGCCTAGGAATGTTGAGAAAATACAGAAATAAAATCTATTAAAACCATAAGGAACTTCGGACCTGGAAAATGATGTCTTGATTTTGTGCATTGGCATCATGGCAAAATTAAATTTAGCATCATGTAGCCAAAGGAAATGTTAATGAGAAGTTGTTACCTAATAATACTTGCAAAGTCTTGATAGGTATTGAAGGGGGAATGGAGGGGGGAGCATGGTCCTTGTCCAGAGCATAATAGCAATAAAAGGGCTAGCAAAGCATGCTTTTAGAGAATATTTTGTATTAGCATGAGGTTAATTACCTCTTTCAGGACATTGACAGAAAGAACATTAATAAGAACAGAGAAGCGGAGAAGCCTTGGAAATCATGCTTTTATCTGAATGGAGGAAGAAATAAAAGGAGAGGTAAAATGAAATCTTGCCACACTGCATGCTCCCTCTTCTCTTTGTTCCTGTCCATTTCTAATATTAAAATAAGAACCTTTCTTAACTGAGTATGCTTCAATCACATTGCAGAATCTTTTCATGTTTATCCTGAATCTGAAGACGTAGGAGAATTAGAAATGATTCACTAAAAACTGGATCCAGTCCAGCACACCCAAAGCGGAGTGTTTTAGAATCTTTCCAGATTGAGAGTGGATAGAGTGTAGCCATTTATTACTTTTTATTATGGAAGGCAGTAATCTGTAAGGTCCATCCTGACTAAAATAGGTTCTTTTCCTCCCTTTAAATAGAATGCCAAATAGAATTGGCAGTGCTTCCTTGAAAATTAATTCAAATGTACATAACTATTTTAAGGGCTATATTGATATTACATATACTTTCTGAACAGGATAGCTAGACCACATAATAATGCTGCAGTATTTATAAAAGTACTTTAGTATAATAGCATATGTTTATGGAACACTACTTTTAGTCAGGCACTGTTCTAAGCCTTAATACGTATTAACTCATTTAATCCTCGTAACAACCCTTTGTTGTTATTATCATTCCTCTTGTATAAAAGATAAAACTAAGCACAGAGAAGTTAAGGTTGCCCCAAATTACACAGCAATTATGTACTAGAGGCCAGGATTTAGCACGAGCAGTTTGATTCCAGAACCCAGTCTCTTCCATGCCCTTCTGCTGCTCTGGACACACATTACCTGTATCTAACTTACAACATTCCTTTTTCTATTGTAATAGATTTCTTGATCAATGGATTTCCCATTTATAGTCAGGAAATTGTGATTGCAGTACTGCTTATTCTATTCTTTTTCCTGCCTGGGGGATAAATTCATTTCAAATTATAACATAATAAAATGTACATATAGGAAATATGGCTGGAATATACCAGGAAACAAGCAGTTTTGCCATCAATTATGTAAGGCTTCAAATGCAACACACATAATTGCTTTATTTCTCAATCTTGTAACTATTAGCTTCCAGACTATGTTGTCAATCTTCTCACTGAGACAATATTATCTTTCAGATGCTCAAATGTGATGTTTAGACATTGCAGCTCTGCTTCTAGTGAAGTCATTGAAATACATGTTTGTGGATGTATATAGAACACATTTCTGCTAGCTTTCTTGGGCAGATTACTTGGACAGTCTAGCTGAGCAAGAAAATCTTGAGCTCAGGAATCAGTTTCCATCCCAGTTACAGCACTTACTAGCAATCTTTGGCAATTATTTAGTTTCTGTATTAGTCTGCTTTCATGCTGCTGATAAAGACATACCTGAGACTGGGTAGCTTATAAAGAAAAAGAGGTTTAATGGACTCATGGTTCCATGTGGCTGGGGAGGCCTCCCAATCATGGCAGAAGGTGAACGGGATGTCTTACATGGCAGCAGACAAGACAGAATGAGAACCAAATGAACGGATAAACCCCTTATAAAATCATCAGATCTCCTGAGACTTATTTGCTAACATGAAAACAGTATGGGCGAAACCACCCCATGATTCAATTATCTTCCATAGGGTCCCTCCCACAACACATGGGAATTATGGGAACTACAAGATAATATTTAGGTGAGGACACAGGCAAACCATATCATTCCACCCTGACCCTTCCCAAATCTCATGTCTTCACATTTCAAAAGCAGTCATGCCTTCCTGACAGTCTCCAAAAGTCTTAACTCGTTTCAGCATTAACTCAAAAGTCCATAGTCCAAAGTATCATCTGAGACAAGGCAAGTCCCTTCTGCCTATAAGTCTGTAAAATCAAAAGTTAGTTACTTCCTAGATACAATGAGGGTATAGGGATTGGGTGAATACAGCCATTCCAAATGGGAGAAATTGGACAAAACAAAGGGGCCACAGGCCCCATGCCAGTCCGAAATCCAGTGGAGCAGTCAAATCTTAAAGTTCCAAAATGATTTCTTTTGACTCCATGTCTCACATCCAGGTCACACAGATGGAAGAGGTGGGTTCCCATGATCTTGGGCAGCTCTGCATCTGTGGCTTTGCCAGGTACCGCCTCCCTCTGGGTTGCATTCATGGGCTGGCATTGAGTGTCTGTGGCTTTTCCAGTTGCAAGGTGCAAGATGTTGTCGGATCTTCCATTCTGGGGTCTGGAGGATAGTGGCCTTCTCCTCATAGCTCCACTAGGCAATGTCCCAGTAAGGACTCTTGTGTGGGGGCTTCAACCCCACATTTCCTTTCCACACTGCCCTAGCAGAGGTTCTCCATGAGGGCCCTGCCCCTGCAGCTAACTTTTGCTTGGACATCCAGGCATTTCCATACATCATCTGAAATCTAGGTGGAGGTTCCCAATCTTCAATTCTTGACATCTGTGCACTCGCAGGCTCAAAGCCACGTGGAAGCTGCCAAGGCTTGAGGCTAGCACCCTCTGAAGCAACAGTCCGAGCTGTACCTTGGCACCTTTTAGCCATGGCTACCACAGCTGGGACACAGGGTGCTAAGTCCCTAGGCTGCAAACAGCAGGGGGCCCTGGGCCCAGCCCACAAAACCATTTTTTCCTCCTAGGCCTCTGGGCCTGTAATGGGACAAGCTGCCTTAAAGATCTCTGACATACCCTGAAGACATTTTCCCCATTGTCTTAGTGATTTACATTTGGCTCCTTGTTACTTATGTAAATTTCTGCAGCTGGCTTCAATTTCTCCTCCGAAAATGAATTTTTCTTTTCTATTGCATCATCAGGCTGCAAATTTTCCAAACTTTTATGCTCTGTTTCCCTTTTAAAAATGAATACTTTTAACACACCCAAGTCACCTCTTGTATGCTTCACTGGTTAGAAATTTCTTCCACCAGATACCCTAAATCATCTCCCTCAAGTTCAAAGTTTCTCAAATCTCTAGGGCAGGGGCAAAAATGCTGCCAGTCTCTTTGCATAGCAAGAATGACCTTTACTCCTGTTCCCTAAAAACTCCTCATCTCCATCTGAGACCACCTCTGCTTGGATTTCATTGTCCATGTCACTATCAGCATTTTGGTCAAAGCCATTCACAAGTCTCTAGGAAGTTCCAAACTTTCCTACATTTTCCTGTCTTCCTCTGACTCCTCCAAACTGTTCCAACTTCTGCCTGTTACCCAGTTCCAAAGTTGGCTTTCACATTTTCAGGTATCTTTACAGCAGCACCCCACTCTCCATACCAATTTACTGTATTAGTCTGTTTTCATGCTGCTGATAAAGACGTGCCTGAGACTGGGTAATTTATAAAGAAAAAGAGGTTTAATGGACTCACAGTTCCATGTGGCTGGGGAGGCTTCACAATCATGGAGGAAGGTGAAAGGCATGTCTTACATGGCTGCAGGGAGAATGAGAACCAAGCAAAAGGGGTTTCCCCTTATAAAACCATCGGATCTTGTGAGACTTATTTATTACCATGAGAACGGTATGGGAGAAACTGCCTCCGTAGTTCAATTATCTCCCACTAGGTCCCTCCCACAACACATGGGAATTATGGGAGCTACAATTCAAGATGAGATTTGGGTGGGGCCACAGCCAAACCATATCGGTTTTATTATATTGTTGTTTGCCCATCTGTAAAATGGAGAAATTTCTATTCTCCTCACAGAGCGTTGTGAGGATTAAGTTTGATAAAACATGAATGCCTACCTCATAGTGGCTGCTTATTAAAAAAGGAGAAACAACAATAAACAGAATAACATTATTATTATTTATAGGATAGATTCTGCCAGTGGGCATGCTGCTCTAATTGCTGTTGCATGTATTTGTGGATAGTAGTCAAATGATATGGTTGAAGAACCTTTACTTTGTATAAAAACAAACCAATTGGTTAAAAGAACATTAATTTTTTTTAAACTTCTCCTAATCTTTCTATGCATAGATTCTTTCTCAGTGTTCCCATACATGATCCATACATTCTTTTAGTATAAAACATATGACTCTATTTTGTATTTAATTTCTTCAAATGTAAATCTACCAGATATGACTGCAAACTCTTTGAGATAAAGAAGCAAGACTAATCAGTCTTCATAGCTACAGCATGACACACTGCTACAGAGTAGGTGCTTATTAAATGATTGTATAATAAATAAATGAATACACTAATTTTAAGTACTCAGTGTAGGCATTATTTGAAACACAGCATTATACTGGAAAACTATGAATATAGTTCAGAGATTGCATGTTTGATTAATCAAGTGAGAAATACTTTGGATGTTCTCATTAAAAAAATTCTTTGGGAAAGCTAGGTTCTGCAGGGGCATTCATGCTAAAATAACATGGCTATTATTTTTGGTAATAAATAAATCTGTTTCCTATGGAATCATGTTAACAGAGCAAATGAGTCAACTGAAAAAAGCAATGTATGATTTCCATGGAGTAAGCTAAAGAAAAGTTTCTGGAGGGAAAAAAAGCACATTGTTCCATTATTTAAATTTTGTTGCCATTATAATTTTTTCAATAGTTGATCAGTGATAATCCTATTTGTAGTATAGATTATCGATGATTAAAATGCTTGGCAACCAAGTTTTAAACTAACAGGTAAAGATTATAGGCTTTATCTGACATAAATAAGGCTATAATGGAAGAAGATACCATAACATTTCTATAATTCCCATCTGACTTGCCTGTGATGACACTACAGTGTGTGACTGCCCATGTGTATTTTTGCTACCCTAAAATTAGGGGTTATGAGGAGGGGGAAATAGTTTTTAGTATCATTATCCTTTTCAAGAGCCAGCTCCCAATTAGTGAGATGGGATCCATTATTTTTCCCCTGCTTTTCTCCAGTGGGCCCATTACTTTTGCTCTACCTGAACTGAAGAGAACATTCAGGGATTTGTGGCAGTCTACTGAAAGTTTTATAACTGGAATTGACTTTTCAGGATTGGGATGCAACACCCAGGATATTAAACTGACACTTCTGAATTTCCCAGGGCAGCTAGCACACATCTGGTATTCATTTCTGTACAGTTTATAGAATGATGATTTTCTAAGTCACAGGGGTCTGCAGAAAGTTGTTGCTGAGAGGATTTTTGAAAAGATGATGAAAGGTGTGACATATATGCTACAGGATTGTCCCAGATCTTTGGTAATTTGGCCATCAGGCTATTGGAAGATTCGTCACCATCACTGTCAGTCTGGTTTTCAATCTTTATGCAGTGATGTTGAACAATTCAAACAGGAGAGACAAGGATGATCAAAGAAATGACAGAAAATGGAGATGGTGTGTCTTCAGGCATGATCTAGAAGGGATCGTTTGGAAGGAATCAGAGCAGTGCAGGGATGTATTGTGGTCCAAATATCTGTTTCCATTGGGTACACACTTTTACATTGGTAAGATTCTGAAAACAAGGCTACTTTCTCAGACTAGAACGCAAAAGGCTTTTAAAGCTAAATAGAAAACTTGTGCAGTTAGAATGGAAAATAGTAGAGAATATTACTATTACCATACTCATCAGAAGGGAAGCTGAGTGGAACAGTAGTAAAAAGCTTTGAGTGTTTTTCTGTTGTTGTTGTTGTTGTTGTTGTTTTTTTACTGGGTGTATGACCTTGGGCATGTTGCTTAATCCCTCTAGGTTTTAGTTTTCTTATCTATATATAAGGAGAATAATATCTACCTCAAATATTTGTTTTGAGGATTAGATGAAATGATGCAATAAAGCACACTGTACAATTTCTGGAACATATGAATCACTGAAGACATTTTAGTTATTTTATAATTAATATGCAATTGTTATTGTATTTAAAGGAAAGAGAGCTGTCTGTAGAGCTGTTTTCAGTTTTTAGAGGAGCTGAAGGGAGAGAATGTAAACAATCACTGAGCTAATAGAGTTGCTCAAAGAATAGAAAAACAGCTCATATTCTATATGGGGAATCCGTTAAGAAAGTCCAGTTTTACTTTGCCAAATAATGGACTTATTAATATTAACAGACCTTTTAGAGTGATATTTTGTTTGGTACTAAGAAATCCTAATAGTTCAATTTGTTTCCTTGAATTCTAAATAGAAAATACTCTGGGGATGCATTACCTTAAAGAAGTTACCAACTTTAGGGAAAAATGTTTTATCACTTTCGCTTGACAAATGTCTAACAAATGTCTGAGACCCTTTTAGAGGATTCACAGAGTCAAAAGTATTTTCATAATAATTCTATGGTGTTATTTGTCTTTTTTTTTTTTTTTTTTTTTTTTTACTTTCTCTTGCTCACAACTGTTCAATGAAAATTTCCAGAGGCTGCTTGATAACATAATATTTTAATGAAGTAAGTGCAGTAGGAGATGGAGAATCTAGTTCCTTTCTTATTAAGCCATATATTAAAGAGATTTGGAAAATCTTAATGCCATTCTTAGTAATTTTTTTTTGTTTTGGAAAATATGAAGTTTTTTAAAAATAAAAATATGCTATCTGCATTGCATGAATTTGTCATTGTTATTTTAAAAAAGAATTAAGTACTTAAAAGTTCTCTGTTGAAATATAGAATATGAGAAATAATGACAGATATAATACACACTAGCAAAAGCTTTTAGAATTCTCAATTTTTAAAAGTGTAAAGAGGTCCTGGACCAAGAATTTTTGAAAACTACTCTTATAATCAAACACCTGTGGGTGCAAGGACATTCATGTAGTTACAGAGGCTTCCAAACAGGGCAGACAGCAAAGTGCTATCTAAGATCAGGGCTCACAATTTTATTTTGTTATATTTATGCGTAATAAACTTTTACTGAACCTCTGTGTGTGTGAGACACAGGAATTACCTGATTTACTCCTCACGTCAACCCGTAGCTTGTCCCTCTGGTCTCTCCCTGTCTTTGGTGCTATCAGAACCCTAGACTCTTGCCTGTTTCCGAGGGCACATTTGTTGCTCTCTTCATTCCTTTGTTTAATAGTAAGGGGTATGCGCTTTGCCTCTTCCTAGGCTAAAAGAGGTAGGTTAAAAAGAAGCATGGTCTTTGTCTTCATGTAGTTTACAATCTAGAGCAGAAAACAGACATTAAAAATAAATGCATACGTAAATATGTGATTGAAAAGAATTATAAATGCTAAGATTAAGGTGTTTATGAAAGCCAACCCAACATGAAAAATATTCTCCACTGTCTTTCCTCTTTTAAGTTGCTCAGTCTGGATCCAAAGTTCTGGGTAGCCCTATCTGGTTGGTTTAATATAGATTGTTACACTAATGTCCTCATGAATCACTCGTTCTCTCACTTTATGTTTGTGTAGTCCTTCCCACTTTGACTCTTAGCTCGGCCATGAGACTTGCTTTGGCCAGTGGGATACTACAAGCAGAAGCTTGACAAGTTATTGTGCATTCACACGTATCCCTTTTTGCTGTTAGAAATTTTTCTGTCATATGTAAAGAAGCTAGAGCTGGCCTGCTCACACATGCCTAGTTGTAAGCCAGAGCTAATGCCAGACATGTGAATGGGCTATCATATACTGTCCAGCCCTAGTCAAGTAGCCAGATGATTGCATCTGCATGTGTGATACCAGCCCAAGTTACTGACTCACAGATTTTTAAGCAAAGCCTTTTCTTTCTTGTTTTTTGTTTGTTTCTTTCTTGTTTTTATTGGCTTTTTTTTTTTTTTTTTTTTTTTTTTTTTTTTTTTTTTTTTAAAGACAGAGTCTCCCTCTGTCTTTCAGGCTGGAGTGCAATGGCCTGATCTCAGCTCGCTGCAACCTGCACCTCCCAGGTTCAAGCGATTCTCTTGCCTCAGCCTCCTGAGTAGCTGGGACTACAGGCATGTGCCACCATGCCAGACTATTTTTTTGTATTTTTAGTAGAGACAGGGTTTCACTATGTTGGCCAGGCTGGTCTCCAACTTCTGACCTCAAGTGATCCGCCCACCTTGGCCTCCCAAAGTGCTAGGATTACAGGCGTGAGCCCCATGCCTGGCTGCAAACCCTTTTCTTATAGCTGGAAAATTATATACTACATGACTCTTGATGGAAGGCTGGCACTTACCACCGCTGGCAGCTGGAGTATAGACCATGACCTAGGCCAGGTGTACCAGGTGTATCTACTGGGACATAACAAATCTCCTGAAAATGTATTGGCTTTAAACAACAATCTTTATTTGCTCACATAACTTCATAATCTGGAGTCTGGTGCCTTTCAATTATGGAAAATTATCATCACTATTTCTTCCTCTCTCTTTTCTTTTTCTGAAATGCCTATTTGTTGTGAGTTAGAACTCCTGGATTCTCCAATCTTCTATTTTTCCATTTCTAGTTTCTAAAATATTTCTTTCACTCCTTCTAGCTGATATTCTGGGCATTAGAACAGATATTCCAATTTTTGTTCATCATTGTAATTTTTGCTTCCATATTTTTAATTTTTCTAAGAGCCTTTTTTCCTTTCTTTCACAATATCCTGGTTTCATTTTTTTGGATGTAATATCTGATCTTCTGTTAATTTTCTGAGGTATTAATTGTAGCATGTTTATTATTTCTTCTCATTCTTACTTTACCTTTATTTTCTTTCAAGTTACTTTTCTTTTTTCTTTGACATAGGGTCTCCCTCTATCACCCAGGCTAGAGTGCAGTGGTGCAATCATGGCTCACTGCAGCCTTGACTTCCTGGGCTCAAGCGATCCTCCCACCTTAGCCTCCCGAGTAGCAGGGCCTACAGGTGCGTGCCACCACCCCCGGCTAATTTTTGTATTTTTTGTAGAGACAGGGTTTTGCCATTTTGTCCAGCCTGGTCTCAAACTCCTGGGCTCAAACAGTCTGCCTGCCTCAGCCTCCCAAAGTGCTGGGATTACAGGCGTGAGCTACCACTCCCGGCCTTCAAGTTACTTTGTATATTTGTCCTTATATTTTATGTTACGGGCTTTCCTAAAATGTCTGGTTATCATTGGTGTCTATACCTATTTAAGAATAAATGCTGAATAAATGATTTTAGGCTCTGAGTAATTGGGCAAGGCTTTTTGAAAGGTTGGCTTTGCTCTAGGCTGGTAGGGTATGTGGGTTTTTCACTGGAGACTTCCATAAGAACAGCTGTAACCATTTTCTCCAAGGAGGCTAAGTTTATTCAGAAAAGCACCCTCCAACCATCTGTCCCAGTCATGTCCTTCTGAGTGTTTGAGTGGGTATAAGTTTGTTCTGTAGCTGGGAAGCAAAAGGGAGCTGGAATGGCCCACTATTCATATTGTTTATTATCACATGATGCTTTTGCTGCATTTTTGCTGTATCTGTATGTGTGGTGTCCCAGAGTCAACAGTTCACATTCTTCAGTTCAAATTCTATGTATCTCCTTTTTCCTGTGGTTGAGGGCTAGTGGCCAAACCTTATGGGAATTTGGACCAGTTTTTAAACAATCTGTCCTCAGCTCTGCTCCTTCCCTTCTGTCTTTTGCAGCACCTGGTTTCCTCAATTCCTTGGCATCTCTTGAGCTCCTCAGAGTGAACCAGGCTGCCGGTTATCAATACTCTCCTCTGCCAGCACTTATATTTGACCATCCTCTGCTGTGCACATATATTTGCCAATCCTCTCTGAGTTGTCTTTATATACTGTAGTTCAGCACTACAAATGTTTCTAATTTTATTGAAGACAGAGTCATATTTTTGTTTCTTGTTAATATTTTGGGTTGATTTTTGAGAAGAAAAGGGATGAAATATCTTTATATTAGAAGCAGGTTTATCAATTATATCTTACTGCTTATAGGATAAGTCCCTGGTCATAGCATGTGGGCCCTTCATGATCTGAGACTCTCCCACCTGCCCAGCCTTCAGAGGTTGTATATTTTTATTGGCAACTTAGTCACATGTAACCTGAGTTCCAGATTTACTGTTAGCATTTGTCTGAATAAGTCATGTTCATTCTTAGCTTGTTTTTTATTCTTCTACCCCTTTATTAGTCCATCTGTCTAAAAATGCTTTTGAGATCAACTCATACATTATCTATTTACTGAAAAATTACTGAAAATCGATTGGTAGTCTCTCTTCTATGTGCTCACAGAAGACAACCGGGTAACAATCTAACAATTTTGAAATGATCTGTTCCCTTGTATGTTTCCCCAAATAGGCTGTGATATCCTCTAGGGCAGGGGTGTAATCATTTTTATATTCCCAATGCCTGGCATATGATTTTAATGTTTGTCAAATAAATGAATAAATTAATTAAATCTTTTAAAGTTAATCCTGATCATCCCCCTTTAGAAATAAATTTCTGCTGTGGTATGGAGTGTGA
The DNA here is from genome assembly GCF_029281585.2 of Gorilla gorilla gorilla. Taxonomy (NCBI): domain Eukaryota; kingdom Metazoa; phylum Chordata; class Mammalia; order Primates; family Hominidae; genus Gorilla; species Gorilla gorilla. The sequence goes on from NC_073238.2 coordinate 75,514,625, forward strand.
TGATCATCTATCAAGTTAACAAAGATTATCAGGAATTTCTGTAGCATTACGGAATTTGAGAATCAGCTCAACAATAAAAACAGCACCTAAAGCTATGATAGATTACTATGTGTCAGGCACTGGACTAAGCAGTTTGAATTCATTGTTTCTTGCATCATTTAAGTTAGAAGTGGCTTGGGCCAATTTTCAACTACTTACACAATGTTTTAATTTGTGAGTAAAAACTTTAGCAAAGCTATTTAATTCTATTGTGGCATTATAACATAATTTTTTAGATGAAGTACGATTATCAAATCTTGGAATTACAGAACCTTATTCTCTAATTTTGTATAAATTTAATGATCATTGGTTTTAATTGACTGAAAGCTGACAAAATTGTATATTAACACATCAAATCTCCACCATCTATTACAGTGCCTATTCCTATATCTCCAGAACCTATTACAGCACCTCGCACATAGTTGGGGCTCAGTAAGTATCTGTTGAATGAATGAAAGAACGAATGACATGAAATGCAGCCTCTATGTAGCTTAGAGTGCAGGGTTCAAAACATGCTATATAATTATAGGGCTAAAGTGGTTGGGGAAGGCCCATGGAGGAGACTGGACTTGAGATGATGTTTAAGGACCTTAGCATTGGAGAGGTGAGGGAAGAGGGGAAAGACTTATCCTCAGGCCCCTGAAGGCTGATCTAATCTGTACACAGACCATCCCTCATCCCCAAATATCTCATTTGCTGATATGACAGAAGGCTTAAATTTCTGCCTACATCAATTCTTTCACTTAAGGAATTGTGTCTTCAAATTCCACGTAACTTCTTTGAGAGTGTGACTAATTTGCACATTAAAAGTTATTGCCTCATTAGCACAGATGGTACCTTCTAACCGAAGCAGGCAGCTTCAAACTGGTCTGCAGTACTCTGACTTGAGATGGGAAAGGTGAAAATTTCTGTGAAGAGTCAGAGCTGGAGAGGCCTTTTAGAGCTTTCCTGATGAGCCTTCACTTTAGTGAACACAGTGGGGTTGCCAAGAAGGCCCAGGAAAGTACAGGAGATTTGGGATAGCAAAGATTGGTACTTTCCTGCAAAGAACTATTTCTCTTACCCATATCTCCTTTTAAGAAAACATACTAGCTATTTATTCCTTTAATAGAAGTGCAGATGATTAACTTTTGGGGATTATTTTGGAAATGAAAAATTTTGAGGGGTCATTTATTTCAGATAATGAATGGGCAGTTCTTATATTTCTAGAAATATATTTCCTTTAGAAAGATATTTATTACTAGGTAACAAAACAAAACAAATATCTTAAGCTGATTGGCATGGAAATATCTTAAATGATCCTCTTTCTTTAAAATGTAGCTGATGGAATAGATTCCATGATTAATTCATCTCTGTTTCCCCATGTTTAGTCCAGTACATGACATATAAGCCTCAAAAATATTTATAAATGTGGAAAAAGAATTGTATCCATGGTGAGAGTCTCTAGAATCATGAATATCTCATTTTGGAAATTTGAATAATTTACTGTGTTTGTGAGTGACATGGCCTCCTAAAGCATGTCTTGAGTTTGCTCCTAATGTGGAAACATACGGAAAAGACTGCAGAGCCATCTGGCAGAAATAGGAGACACTGGAAATATAATGGAAAACTTTAGGGAAGTCTAAAACGGGAAATTTATCGATCAGGTGATAATCTCAATAAGCAAACAAGCAAAATGCAAAAGCCCACATATATTTAGGGGATGGTGTTGTTTTAAATGTTATCTTAGTGTCCCATTGGTCTGAGGTTTTTCCTCTTGGTGGCTTGTCTTTCCATGATATCAATAACTTTTAACATTTGAAGTAAGAAATGACAACCCACATCATTTGAGTGATTCACTGAGCATGATTATTATACAGGCTGCCATTATTTTTAAAATTGTGTAAAAAGCGTGGTAACCCGTCACTGTTCTAGGAACAAAATGATCATGTGCTGTTTCCATTAAATGTGCCTGTATCTGGCCATCAGCCTAGGGAGGACAAGCACTGCACTTGACTTTCTGAGGTATATGAAGGTAGAATATAGGGGGAGAGTCTAGCAACAGGCAGCCCTTTTCTAAATTATTTGTTTCAACTTATTATTAGATTTTATTTAACTTCTAGAAGCAGGTATGTTGTATCTAGAGAGACAGAAAGAGTATATACCCTTGCACATCTGAAAATGAGTAGTTTTGAGGAAATAAAGAAAAAAGAAGTAATTAAGAAAGCACAAAGCTGTTGAAAAAACCGGGAGGCAGACACTGTCATAAAGGATTTGAAATGCTGTAGCAGTTTTTTTTTTTTAATAGCTCTCTTCATTCTGAAAGGTCACGGCAATAAGGGAGATGAAGGGTTATCCTTTATGATCCCCAGTAATTTAAGATACTGTAAACAAATAAATCCTGGGGATGAGAAATGTTTATTAGCCTTAGGAGACTTAGCAATAATTTAGTTAATATATTGATACACCAGGTGGTTGAAATTAGAAGACAAAGATCAGTCCTCAGGAAGCATTGATATTTTCTCAGAACACTAAGCCTGTCACACTTATTATAATAGTACATGACATCTTTTTCAAAAATAAGAGGTACTGTCTTTGAAATGCAGATGCTTACCAAACATAGAAAATGAGAATGAAGATGATACCTGGACACAGAAGCAGGAATTTCAGGAGCCTAGAGAAGAAGACAGCAATATAAAAAGAGATACAGACATGTGGAAATTCTTACCATGCGTGCCCTTTTCATGCATACTTTTGACTTGAGCTATAATTACTAATTCATGAGTGAAAGGATATACTCTTTATTCTTAAGTAAAATTATTATATACATAGAAGTTCTGCTTCCTTCCAGATCTGCCTTGGAGATGTATTCCTTAGTCTCTGTGGGAACTCTTAATGGACATTGGAAAAACTCTTAGCATGCTGATATTCAATGAGAAACATTTTCTCCTTCACTCCAAAAAAAAAAAAAAAAAAAAAAAGAAAAAGAAAAAGCAGATGATTTTAGATTAGAAAAGAACCCAGAGAGAGCAACAGGGTCATGACCGTGCTAGAATTGGGAATCAAGATGGGGCAAGGCTCAATCTAGACCACCCAAAGATCCGAATGTTCCAAATTGCTCCAACACATTGAAATCCCCACATATGCTAAGGTTCTGACTTTTGTGTATCCATTGTATATGGGTCTTCTGGAGGGTCGTGTCAAGTAGAAATGTCCAAATTTAAGAATTGTTTTAAGAAAGAAAGAAAAAATATTGTTCTTACTACTTGATTCTAGAGGGAAGTTATAATAGGCTTATTTTGAATGAATAAGTAATAGATGATGTCTGCGGCAACTATTGGAATTGTGAATTCTTAGTAAACCAGATCTCTAGTCCTTTTTTTAAAAATGTAATAATACAACAACATTTAATTTCACGTACTTTTATAAACTTTTAAGCTCAGGGTTACATGTGCAGGTTTGTTATATCGGTAAACTTGTGTCACAGGAATTTGTTGTAGAGATTATTTTATCATATAGGCATTAAGCCTAGTACCTGTTATTTTTACTGATCCTCTCCCTCCTCTCACCATCTATTCTCTGACAGGCACTAGTGTGTGGTGTTCTCTTCTATGTAGCCATGTGTTCTCATCATTTAGCTCCCACTTATAAGTGAGAACATACAGTATTTGGTTTTCTGTTCCTGCATTAGTTTGCTAAGGATAATGACCTCCAGCTCTATCCATGTTCTTGTGAAGGATATCATCTTGTTCTTTTTTATGGCTGCATAGTATTCCATGGTGTATATGTACCATATTTTATTTATCTAACCCACCATTGATAGGCATTTAGGTTCATTCCATGTCTTTTCTATTGTGAATAGTGCCACAATGAATATATGGGTGCATGTGTCTTTATGGTAGAAAGATTTCTTTCCTTTTGGGTATATACCCAGTAATGGGATTGCTGGGTTGAATGGTATTTCTGTTTAAAGGTCTTTGAGGAATCACCACACTGTTTTCCCCAATAGTTGAACTAATTTACACTCCCTCTAGCAGTGTATAAGTGTTCTATTTTCTTCACAACTTCACCAGCATCTTTTACTTTTTGACTTTTTAATGATAGCCATTCTGACTGGTGTGAGATGGCATACCATTATGGTTTTGATTTGCATTTCTCTAATGATCAGTGATGTGGAGTTTTTTTCATATGTTTGTTGGCTGCATGTATGTCTCCTTTTGAGAAGTGTCTGTTCATGTCCCTTGCCCACATTTTTAATGGGGTTGCATTTTTCTAGTAAATTTGTTTAAGTTCCTTATAGATGCTGGATATTAGACCTTTGGTGGATGCATAGTTTGCAAAAATTTTCTCCCATTCTGTAGGTTGTCTCTTTACTCTGTTGATAATTTTGTGTGTGTGTGTGTGTGTGTGTGTGTGTGTGTGTGTGTGTGTGCAGAGCTCTTTAGTTTGATTAGATCCCATTTGTCATTTTTTGTTTTTGTTGCAATTGCTTTTGGTATCTTTGTCATGAAGTCTTTTCCCATTCCTATGTCCAGAATGATATTGACTAGGTTGCTTTTCAGGTTTATTATAGTTTTGTGTTTCACATTTAAGTCTTTAATCCATCTTGAGTTAAATTTTGTGTATGGTGTAAGGAAAGGGTCCAGTTTTAGTTTTCTGCATATAGCTGGCCAGTTGTCCCAGCACCATTTATTGAATACGGCATTCTTTCCTCATTGCTTGTTTTTGTCAGCTGTGTCAAATATCTGATAGTTGTAGGCATGCAGCCTTATTTCTGGGCTCTCTATTCTGTTCCATTGGTCTGTGTGTATGCTTTTATACCAGTAGTATGTTATTTTGGTTACTGTGGCCCTGTAGTATAGTTTAAAATCGAATAGCATGATGCTGCCAGCTTTGTTCTTTTTGCTTAGCATTGCCTTGACTATTCAGGCTCTTTTTGGTTTCATATGAATTTTAAAATACATTTTTCCAGTTCTGTGAAAAATGTCATGGTAGTTTAATAGGAATAGCATTGAATCTATAAATTGCTTTGGACGATTGGCCATTTTGATGATACTGATCCTTCTTTCTTATGCATGAGCACGGAATGTTTTTCCATTTGTTTGTGTCATCTCTGATTTCTTTGAGCAGTGGTTTGTAATTTTCCTTTTAGAGATCTTTCACCTCCCTGGTTAGCTGTATTCCTAGGTATTTTATTCTTTTTGTGGCAATTGTGAATGGGATTGCATTTCTGATTTCGCTATCAGCTTGGCTGTTGCTGGTCTATAGGAATGCTAGTGATTTTTGTACATGGAGTTTGTATCCTGAGACTTTGCCGAAGTTATCAGCTGAAGGAGATTTTGGGCCAAGACTGTGGGATTTTCTAGATTATAGGATCATGTAATCTGCAAACAGAAATAGTTTGACTTCCTCTCTTCCTATTTGGGGTGGCTTTATTTCTTTCTCTTGCCTGACTGCCCTGGCCAGGACTTCCAATACTATGTTGAATAGTAGTGGTGAGAGAAGACATTCTTGTCTTGTGCCAGTTTTCAAGGGGAATACTTCTAGCTTTTGCCCATTTAGATGATGTTGGCTGTGGGTTTGTCATAGATGGCTTTTATTACTTTAAGGTATGTTCCTTCAATAGTTTATTGAGAGTTTTTAACATGAAGATGTGTTGAATTTTATTGAAAGCTCTTTCTGCATCTATTGAGATAATCATGTGATTTTTGTCTTTGGGTCTGTTTATGTGACGAATCACATTGATTGATTTTTATATGTTGAACCAACCTTGCATTCTAGGGATAAAGCCTGCTTTATTGTAGTGGATAAACTTTTTGATGTGCTGTGGAAATAGGTTTGCCAGTATTCTGTTGAGAATTTTTGCATTGATGTTCAGATGTTGGCCTGAAGTTTTCTCTTTTGGTTGTGTCTCTGTAGGCTTTGGAATCAGGATGATGCTGGCCTCATAGAATGAGGTATGGAGGAGTCCCTCCTCCTCAATTTTTTGGAGTAGTTTCTGCAGGAATGGTACAAGCTCTTTGCATATCTGGTAGAATACGGCTGTGAATCCATCTGGTCGTGGGCTTTTCTGGTTGGTAGGTTATTTATTACTGATTCAATTTTGGAGCCTGTTATTGGTCTCTTCAGGGATTCAATTTCCTCATGGTTCAGTCTTGGGAGGGTGTATGTGTCCAGGAATTTATTCATTTCTTTAGATTTTCTAGTTTATGTTCATAGAAGTGTTCATAATATTCTCTGATGGTTATTTGTATTTCTGTGGGGTAAATGGTAACATCTCATTTGTGTTTCTTTGCTGCTTCTTTCTTTTCTTCTTTATTAGTCTAACTAGCAGCCTATCTATTTTATTAATATTTTTCAAAAAACCAACTACTGGACTCTGATTTTTTGCGTGATTTTTCATGTTTCAATCTCCTTCAGTTCAGCTCTGATTTTGTTTTTCTCATGTCTTCTTCTGGCTTTGGGATTGGTTTTATCTTGTTTCTCTAGTTCTTTTAGTTGTGATGTTAGGTTGTTAAATTGAGATCTTTGTAGCTTTTTATGTGGGCAGTTAGTGCTATAAATTTCCCTAACACTGTCTTAGCCATGTTCCAGAGATCTTTGTATGTTTTATCTTTGTTCTCATTAGTGTTAAAGAACTTATTGATTTCTGCCTTAATTTCACTTCTTACCCAAAAGTCATTCAGAAGCAGGTTATTCAATTTCCATGTAATTGTATGATTTTGAGTGATTTTCTTAGTCTTGAACTCTAATTTTATTGCACTGTGGTCTGATAGAGTGGTTATTTTTTCAGTTCTTTTGCATTTGCTCAAGAATGTTTTTGTCAGATTATGTGATTGATTTTAGCATGTGTGTCATATGGTGATGAGAAGAATGTATATTCCTTTGCTTTTGGGTGGAGATTTTTAGGTGGAGAGTTCTGTAGATGTCTATTAGGTCCATTTGATCCACTGCTAAGTTCAGGTCCTGAATATCTTTGTTAATTTTTTGTCTCAATGATCTGTCTAGTATTTTCAGTGTGGTATTAAAGTCTCTCACTGTCATTTTTGTGGGAGTATAAGTGTCTTTGGAGGTCTCTAAGAACTTTATCAATCTGGGTGCTCCTGTGTTGGGTGCATCTATATTTAGAATAGGTAGGTCTTGTTGAATTGAACCCTTTACCATTATGTAATGCCCTTCCTTGTCTTTTTTGATCTTTGTTGCTTTAAAGTCTGTTTTGTCTGAAACTAGAATTGCAATCCCTGTTTTTTTTTCTATTTTTTCATTTGCTTGGGAGATTTTTTTTTCATGCCTTTATTTTGAGCCTATTCATGTCACTGCATGTGAGATGGATCTCTTGGAGACAGCATACCCATGGGTCTTGGTTCTCTATCTAGCTTGCCACTCTGTGCCTATTAATTGGGACATTTAGCTTATTTACATTCAAGGTTAGTGTTGACATGTGTGGATTTGATCCTGTCATCATGATGTTAGCTGGTTATTATGCACAGTTGTTTGTGTGGTTGCTTTATAGTGTCACTGGCTTATATACTTAAGTGTGTTTTTGTGGTGGCTGGTAATGGTCTTTCTTTTCCATATTTAGTACTTCCTTCAGGAACTCTTGTAAGGCAAGTCTGGTGGTAATGAATTCCCTCAGCATTTGCTTGCCTAAAAAGGATCTTATTTCTCCCTTGCTTATGAAGCTTAGTTTGGCAGGATATGAAATGCTGGATTGGAATTTATTTTCTTTAAGAATGTTGAATATTGGTCCCCAATATCTTCTACCATGTAGGGTTTCTGATGAGAAGGCTGCTGTTAGCCTGATTGGCTCCCCTTTGTAGGTGATCTGACCTTTCTGTCTAGCTGCCTTTAAGATTTTTTCTTTTATTTCAACCTTGGAGAATCTGATGATTATGTGTCTTGGGGATGACCTTCTTGTGAATTGTCTTACTGTGGTTCTCTGCGTGTCCTGAATTTGGATGTTGGCCTCTCTAGCTAGGTTGGGAAAGTTCTCATTGATGATATCCTGAAATACGTTTTCCAAGTTGCTAACACTCTCTTCATCTCTTTCAGGGACACCAATGGGTTGTAGATTTGGTCTTTTTACATAATTCTATATTTCTCAGAGGTTTTGTTTATTCCTTTTTCATTACTTTTCTTCATTCTTATCTATCTTATTTCAGAAAGCCAGTTTTTCAGCTCTGAGATTATTTTCTCTGCTTGGTCTATTCTGCTATGAATGATTGCATTATGAGATTCTTACAGTGTATTTTCCAATTCTATCAGGTCAATTATGTTCTTTTCTATACTGGCTATTTTGTCTGTCAGTTCCTGCATCATTTTATTGTGCTTCTTAGCTTCCTTGGATTGGATTTCAACATGCTCCTGCATGTCAATAATCTTTGTTTCTGTCTGTATTCTGAATTCTATTTCTGTCATTTTGGCCGTCTCAACTTGGTTTAGAATGCTTGCTGGAGAGGTGGAGCTTGGAGGAGAGAAGGCGCTCTGGCTTTTTGAGTTGTCAGAGTTCTTGGATTTTTTTTTTTAATCTTTGTGGGCTAATGTTTCTTCAATCTTTGTTGCTAACCTTTTGATGTTTTTTTTTTCTTTTATCCTATTTGGTGACATTGAGGGTTTGATTGTGGTATAAGGTGGATTCTGCCAACTGGCTTCATTTCCAGAAGATTTTAGAGTGTCAATGTTCAGCTCACAACTCCTGGACTGAGTATTCTAACTATGGAGGACTTGTAACAGGCTCTGACTTTGTTCTCTGGCTCCCTGAGGTTAGAAATACACTGCACTGTTGGTGCCAAGGTACTCCCAGACTGTTGGTCACTATACTCTGATGGGTAGTGTCAGCCAAAGCATTTCGTAATGCAGTGATGGCAGGTCTGTCCTGGTTTAAACGTGCCAATAGCAGTGGCAGTGGCAGCAGCAGCACAATGGGGTGCATGCTCGTTGGCTAGGGCAAAATGCTAGTTGGTGGTGGGGTGTCTGCATTTGTGCTGGTGTTTACCAAATGGAACATGGCGTGGCAGGGAAGTGGGGTGGGTTCAGGGCCCCTGCTGGCAACTGTGCACCCAGTCTTGCTGTTGGTGGTGTTGGTACAGAGTTGGGGAGCTGGTGGGTTCAGGTCTGTGTGCGCTTTCTGTGCCCCGCAGGTGGGGTGATTGCTCAGAGTAGGGGAGGGTCCACTATTCTCTGTGCCTAATTTCACTCTCCTGGTAGTGTTTGTGCAAGGACAGCTGCTGCTGGAGAGAAGACTGACTGGCTCTGTACCCAAGGCTTCAACTGCAATGGCAGTTGGCACAGAGAAGGGGACAGATTGCACTCCTGCTACTGTGCAGGCATGGCAAAGTGCACTCACACTTGCCTATGGAGGGGCAAGGAAGGCAAAAGCTGCTGGTGTACATGCATTCTGGCAGAGGGATGTGGGGATGTTGCTGTGGGCTGGGGGAAGTTGCAGTGTGGAGAGGGAGCAGGCAGGCTGGTGTGTGGATGTGGTGGCTGCCCCACTGGAGCTCCTCACCAGTTAGGCATGGTCTGCCAGCACAGTAGCTATGATGCAGGTCCCCAGGGCACCTGAGGCGGTCCTACAGGCAGGCATGGCCAGGCTGAGGCCCTAGAAAAGGCCATCAGACCAAGGGGTGCTCAAGTCAGACCAGCCAGGTCTGATGGGCAAGACTGCAGAATTTATGTCTGACAGTTCCCATAGAGCTAAAGTCTCCTATGGGTGCAAGTCGAGCCCAGGGAGATGACTGTTCCTGGCTATGCTTCACTATAGATTCCCCCACACCAAACCCTCTGGGCTCCATATCAGCTGGCTTGCTGCCCCTATCACTTCTCTAAGCAGCTCTCCCTGCCAAGTCAAGTGTCCATGGTGATCGAGGGGTATCCTCCTGCTGTAGTTCCAGAGGCCTGTGGCAAGAGCGGGTTTCTCCTTGCTAGTTCAACTCACCACTTAGCCCAGAGTCTTTGGGGGCTAAGAACGAGTCCTGGTGCACAGCAGCCCTGTGCAGGATTCCCAGCTTCTTCCCCCTTCACCTCAGCTTCTGCGTGTTCACTCCGTGCACTCTCCATGCCTTCCTTCTGAAAATCTATTAGGAGTATGCCAGTCCTCTTGGTACCCTGGTGGCAGCTGTTCCACCTGGCTGCATTTAGTTGGCCATTTAGCCCTCTCTCATGTCTTCTAATTGCTCAGAGTTGTTATGCATCACTTGTTCTCTCCACGCTTAAAAATATCCGCTTGAAAAGATAAGCTCCACGAAGTGAGCAACTGAGCAAGTCTGCTGCCTCTCTACTCAAGGATGCACTTACACCAGTCTCAGAAAAGCTCCGCTAGTCTTAATTGTGGAATAAAGTGCTCAAAGGTATTGTTTTCCATCTGTATATCTAGACCTTAAGTCTGGAAAACATTGGATTCAGAAAACCAACACTGGCATTTCTGTATTGTGACCCTAGAAATGTGATTTCAATGGTAATCAATGAGGGGAAAATGAGGAAAGAGAGAACCTACTGGCTTCTTACACAAAATTATTTTGTTTAGACTTGAATAATTTGAATAATTATTTAACTCAGTGCTTCAATTTTCTCACCAGTGAAACAAGAATGGTGGTAGGCCAATGGTTCCTGAACTGTGGAGGCCGTCAGAACCACCTGGAGAGCTTGTTAAAACACAGATTGATAGGTCTCACTCCTTAGTTTCTGACTCAGAAGGTTTGAAGAGGCCCAAGAAGTTGCATTTCTACCAGGTTCCCAGGCCATGCTGATGCTGGTAATATGGAGAGCACTCTTTGAGACCACGGGGATAGAGCATGTTTATAGTTTCCTTCATGCTTGCACACTAGAAGCACAACAAGGAAAAATAAGCTCTGTAGTTTTCCTGCTAAAAAAAGAAATTTTGCAAAAGCCATTTATCCACCTGGAGGATATTTATGTGCAGGGCATTTCTGAGTAGCGTTTAAGGCTGTCATCTAATGGCAGCTATTGTGTCTGTTTATATATGTCACAGATGCATAAATTTGAGATGAACTTTAGAAGGTTTGTCTATGTGCAAGTCATTTAGAAGATATATTCACCTGAATGGAATTGTGGGGAAGTAATCAGTAGGATTTAATCCTCTGTTAAAGTAGCAGATTTTTTTTTGAAAGACAAAATAGTGTTATTGCTAATAATAGTTTATATATATCTGAAGTAAGTATTTAATCTGAATATCTAAAAAGTTTTATGAAAATGAACTCAGTATTTTACACAATATTTCTATGAGATTGGTTAGGTAGCAAATACTATGCACATTTTTTTCATGGGAATACTTAGAATACTGAAAGACTTGTTTTAGGTAACACTATAATCAAAGGTATAAGTGCGGTCTATCTTGCTGCCTGCCACCTCCTATAGGTCTTTCCAATTTATCAAAGAAATATGTAGCTTGGATGGCCCATGTTTGGGAAACTTTTATTTTTTCACTTTTATAATGCAATATTCATGAAATCATTTCTATTATATATAAACTATATATAAACTATAGATTATTTTTTAACTTATCTGGGGCTTCTAGTATAACTTTGAGAACTTGGACTCAAGACAGATCTAGGTTCTAGTTCCAGTTTCTTCCTAATTATTAGCTATGGTGCTTTTCTGTGCATTGATTTATTACCTGGGAAATAGGACTTGTGATAATCTACCTCTGTGACAATTAAATGAGGTCATACTGATTATATCTGGCACATAAAATGATTATATCTGGCACATTAATGTTACATGTTAGCTATGATAATGTTTTCTCTCCTGTTGAGGAACTTTACATACTCTTTCTCTTTTGCAAGACATGTAAAATCATCATTTTAATGCTTATTTAAGAAAAAAATACAAAATTATCAAGCATAATTTCTTCCTTAACTCTGTATCAAAATTTGGAGTATAGGTCAGTTTCGATCTCCAGTTAGAAATAATTAGATATATTCCATCATGGCATCAGACATTCCATCTTTTCTCCCTGCCTTCCTTTATCCACTCAGTTAATAAAAATCTCTATTATCTTCCATTTGCTATGTCCTGATGACACAGACCTCAAGGAACTCACTTTCTAGTAGGGAGAGGTACGTACAAAAACAAGTAATTTGCATTAATCCGTTTTCACACTGCTATAAAAATGCTATCTGAGACTGGGTAATTTCATAAAACAAAAGAGGTTTAATTGACTCATAGTTCTGCGTGGCTGGGGAGGCCTCAGGAAAACATTATCATGGTGGAAGGCAAGGGGATGCAGGTACCTCTTACATGATGGCAGGTGAGAGAGAAGTGCAGGGGAAACCACCACTTAACACCATCAGATCCCCTGAGAACTCACTCACTATCATGAGAATAGCATGGGGGAAACTGCCTTCGTGGTCCAATCACTTCCTACCAGGCCCCTCCCTCAACACATGGGGATTACAGTTCAAGATGAGATTTGGGTGGGGACACAGAGCCAAACCGTTTCATAATTAAAACATTGCTTCTTAAGTACTATGACAGAACAAAATTCTGGGACTCCAGAGGAGGGAATAACACATTCTGGCTGAGGATCAGGAAATGCTTCAGGGGAAAGATGGTATTCTCACAAAGTTTTAGAAGGTGTTTACAAGGTGAACAAAGTAAAGCTAGGGAAAGAACGATTTATGAAATAATAAATGTTTTACAAGCTATTGAAAATATGGGAGAGTTCGTAGTGTTAAAAAACTGTGAGTCAGTGTGTGGATAGGGAAAGAGGTTGGAGGGGAAGGACGACAGAGGTGAGATGATACTAGACACTCAGAGACCAAAATGTGAAGGTGCACATGTGCCTGTCATGCAGAAAAATTCAGACTTTGTCTTGAGGGTGCTGGGGAAGGTATTGAAGAGTTTTTAAAAAGGTACTGATATGATTCGATGCGTGTTTTACAAAGATGTGTAGAAAAATCTCATCCAGTCCGTATGACTCAAAATTGTAATTAACTGACTATATGAACCTTTAAAGCTTCAGATTTTTTTTCCTAGGAATTAAGTTCCTCTTTTTTGCTCTGAATGATAAAGATAATTTTGTTAGAACACCGAGAATTAAGGCTGTTTCTTGTAAGATGCTAAAATCAAGTTATTATCCATTTAAATAGACATTACAGATTGCCTTTAGAAGTGTAAAATGTGCTGGAGATCTGCTGAAAAAAACAACGGGTGTAAAATGTTGACTGTTTTGTCAAATGCTGTGAATTTTGTTTTTGTAAATGAAGTTTTTTTTTCTTTTGCAAAAATAAAAAGTGTATTTTCTGTCTGTGCTTATTGCACACTTGAAATCATAATGGTCGTTTATGACATCAGATTTTGTCCCTGTGGAAAGGATTATGATGTTGTAAAGATAACATTATGATTTTGAGTAAAGAAGAATAAGGAACAGATGATCTCTTAAAAAGGCAAATTCTATTTTTATGCAAATATCTTTCTTTGTAAAATACTCAAAAAGAAATGCATACATTAGTTCATTAAAAGTGCCATAGAAGCATAAATCTCTTTACTGAATGAATTTTCAAGTTTCCACTAGGCATCTGAAACCTTTTGTAAATGTGAACTCCAATTCAAAGAACTTAAAAAGATACCTTAAAAGATTTGAAATAGCGATTTTTTGTTTTATGAAAATGACTTTTATCAGTTTATCATTAAAAATTCAAGTTACATTTACACCTCTATTGAAAAATGACTGCTGACAAAGCCATAAAAAGCAAATTTAAAAAGCAATCTTTGATGGATGGGAAATATAAATTAAATATAAAAAGTTTTTGCTTACCTGTCTTCTGAAACCACTGGGAGTCTAAAAACTTAACAGCGTATTTAGAAAGCATTGTTGAGAAGGCCCCACCTCCCTTTTTTTTTTTTTTTGTTTTGAGGTATGTTCAGTTGATTTTCTTTCAATCTCTTCCTACACAAAAACCACAGGGTCTCTTTGGTATATTTTAACTTGAGAATAGAATGCTATTTTTTTTGATGTATGTAATAGAGATAAGCTGCCACATTTTTCTTTCTTTCCACAAAATTACTTTCAATGCTTTCTGCAAAGTTGAGGAAAATTGGAGTCCTGAATATTTTAGAATGACAGTAGTGGCAAAAAAAATGAGAGAAGATGCAATCAGACTTTTTAAATCATATATTTAAGAGCCTCCAATTTTATAGTCAGAGGCAAAACATGGCTCTGAATTTAAGTTGCTTTCTTTATATCAAGGCTATTGATAGTGAAAAATAGTGCTCATCTAATAATGATTGGGTCTATTAGTAAAGCCTGCTTATTTTGTTTTTATGTAATAGAATCATTTAGTTATCAGCTATTTTAATCTGAGTAAGCAAGTATATTCTTAGAGCTAAGTTGTAATTTATAAGATGCCAAGCAGTGTCTGGCATTTAAAAATTATTCTTCTAGGTCTATACAACTGCAGACTGCCATCAAACCAGAACAACTCCAAAACAGTGCTGAGGGTAGATGGTGGAGTTACAAGGCAAACATTTAAGGCCTGTTTTGTTATTTATTAGAAAATGAGTATGGGCTTGTCTCTAACTTTTCTGCTATCTCCTTTATTCATCTTTAAAACTGAAATTGTAATAGCTAAGTTCATAGACTTATTTCTGAGAATAAAAATGGGCCATTTATGTGAAACTGGTCTGTAAACTAAAACCTATGTAAACATAAGGTATTATAATCACTTTATACTGCTGTACTCCCTTTAAGCAGTTATCACGGAGGATATACATTTTGTATAGTCTGGCTATTCAGACCTACTGGTTCAGAAACTTTGGAATTATTTTTGGCAGAATTAATTAGTCTTGGCTTATAAACCATGCAGACTAAGAAATCAGGTAATCAAGGACATCATTGTCTGAGGATCTGAGGTAAATATATATTTGTTTTGTATTGCTTTCAACAAAGTCTGTATTAGTTATTTATTGATACAGTACAAATTATCTCCAAACTCAGCAACTTAAAATAACAAACATTTAGTGTCTTTCACTTTATGTGGATCAGGAATACGGGAGAAGTTTAGCTGAGTACTTCTGGCACAAGGTCTTTCATGAGGCTGCATTCAAGTTGTTGGTTGGGACAGTGGTCTCATCTCAAACTGAAGGGGGGCAATCTACTTCCATGCTTACTTACCTAGTTATTGGCAGGCTTTGGTTCCTCAGCATGTGGGCCTCTCCACGGGCAATTTTCTTTCCAGAGGGCAAATGAGAGAGAGCGAGCGAGAGAGAGTGAGCAAACCAACTTTAGATGGAAACCACAATTATTTTATAACCTAATCTTGACAATGACAGTCCATTATGTCTACCATATTTATTAGAAGAAAGTCACTAAGTCCATCTCATACTCAACGTGATTACACAAGGGTATGAGAACTAAAAAGCAAGTCTCATCAGAGACCTTTTTGGCAGCTGCCTACCACAGACTGTCCTGTGGCTCCCAGGACATGAACTACATTCACTACACTCCATAGGTCGTGTTTCATTCTGTTATACCGTTGCCTTAAAGCCCAGGATCTTGCCATCTAAACCTGGACCGGGAGTAGATGAGGCTCATTGATGTGATTCCTTGGGTACAGCTCCCCACATACAGTTCCTCCTGATCTACAGATACGTGAAACAAAACTGAGAGGTTGTCTTCCACCCTCACCCCTAACATATTAATACGATGGGGGGAAGGCATAGTATAGCTACTATAAACATTCATGTTCAAAAGGGATAAAATGGGAGCCTCTAAGGAGTCCATAAAAATTCTGAAATCCAGTCAGGCAAATTGGAAAGTACTCTATTAGCTCTCAAAGTCTGGGAAGAATTCACTGTGGCTCCCAGCTCCTCTCTTCGGGCTCTTATTTCCACCCCCATGATTTTATTTTTACAAACAGGCAGCACATGCATGTAGCTGAGCAGTTCTCTCAGTCTTCTTCTTGCTGGTAAAACTCTGGGAGTTCAATGGCCTCTCCTAACTCCATACTATTATTCTTCTCCTCAGGCCCAGCTGGCAATGATGCTGGAAATGTAACCCTTCTGAGAATTTTGCTGGACTTTTCCATATATTTGTTAGACAAACTTACACCACAAGTCTCTTTAAGAGTACCCCTTCTCTACCTTGAGCTCCTGCTAGACAGCTGAGGGACAGTGCCGTTAAGCTTCACAGAAATCCTTTTGTTTGATTTATAGAAGCTGCATGGCAGACAATCTATTTTTATTTTATTTATACAAAGTTCCAAAGAATCAAAACTCAGCTATAATGTTTAGAGATTCCCACTTAAATATCATAACTGCACAGAAAACAAAGGAGCAATTTACAAGAATATTAGAATCCTAAGTGCTCCTGGGAAGAGGGAGAGGGATGTGGAGAGAACTGTAAGAAGGGCTTCAAACTTGTTTTTAATCTTTCATATGTTATACTGGATGATGGATACACTGATGTTTACTTCATAGTTTTTATTAAAATTTAAAGAAATATATATGTATGTACATTATGTATTCCTTTGTCCACATAATTTATACAAAAGAGCAAAACTGGCCAGGTGTGGTGGCTCACGCCTGCAATTCCAGCACTTTGAGAGGCTGAGGCAAGAGGATCAACTGAGGTCAAGAGTTTGAGACCAGCCTGACCAACATGGTGAAACCCTGTCTCTACTAAAAATACAAAAATTAGACAGGTGTGGTGGTGCATGCCTGTAGTCCCAGCTACTTGGGAAGCTGAGGCAGGAGAATTGCTTGAACCTGGGAGGCGGAGGTTGCAGTGAGTCGAGATCATGCTACTGCACCACTGTACTCCAGCCCGGGAGACAGAGTGAGACTCCATCCCCCCACAAAAAATAAAAAGTATAGTCACTAAAATGCAGTTGAGGAGTGGTTTTTGAAACCCAGAGAAGACATAGAATTATTGTGTTTTGAAACAAGGTAGAAAGAGTGAAGTTGTAATGCAATTAAAAGCTTGAGCTGTATACAGGCATTAGGTGATTAAACTGAGTTAAGTTAATAGGTTTTGCGTTTTTGCATGTTTTGTTAGCTATTTGATAATATTTTTCTAAAGAGAAAAATGTTCCAAGAGAACAATATTAAATGTGATCATTCATCACATCCAAAGCAACATTTTTCTTGTTCTGCTCATTTTTGTTTCATTCTGTTTTGTGAAGCCAAAGAGGAGGAAAGGAAAAAGAGGAGGAAAGTAATTTGGTGGTAATAATCAAACTTATATTATTGGAGAGTTTTGAGAAAACAGCCTTCTCAAGAGCAGTTATTCTGAATTGTTGGTGAAGTTCTACCGACATAATAAGGGAAAGAAGGAGAGAGGTTTGCTGTTTTCTATGTTCAAATAGAGAACTTAGTTAGATGTGATATTATAAAGATAGAAAGTGATATATAGTCAAAGTTCTCTTCCTAAACCACTTCTGGTGTTGTCACTCTTTTGATTAAATATCTTCAGACCTTCAGGATAAAAGGCATGCATACAAAGCCCTTCATGACATGACACATGCTTTTCTCTTCACCCCTACCTCCTGTCATTCTCACTCCATCCCAA
This sequence comes from Gorilla gorilla gorilla, assembly GCF_029281585.2. Taxonomy (NCBI): domain Eukaryota; kingdom Metazoa; phylum Chordata; class Mammalia; order Primates; family Hominidae; genus Gorilla; species Gorilla gorilla. Next base: position 75,532,170 of record NC_073238.2, read on the forward strand.
TAGACTGAGACTCCAAAAGCCACCAGCTCATTGCTTTTCTGGAATATGCAAAGCTCTCTCTCCATTCATGCTCATGGACTTGTTCTTCTCTCTGACCCAAAGACCCTTCACTGGCTAGCTCCTGGCTACCCTTCAGATGGGGAAGAGATTAAGTACTGAGAAAATGTTCCTGTCTTTCCCCAAAGTTTGGGGTAGTTAGATGTTTCTGAAGAAATCATGTTGACCTTGCCTCCTAAGTTAGTGTTTCTCAAAATCGACTTCACATTCCTTAGAGGGCAGGGATGGTGTCTCCTTTTCTGCTTTATCATTATGACTTTACAGTAAGCACTCAATAAGTATTTGTGGGCTAAACAGATGGATGCATTTTGTGGATGAATGAAATAATTCTGAGAGTACTCCAATTATGAAAGTGTAGAACTGACATGGTTTGGCTGTGTCCCCACCCAAATCTCATCTTGAATTGTAACTTCCATAATTCCCACATGTTGTGGGAGGGACCTGGTGGGAGATAATTGAATCATGGGAGTGGTTGCCCCATACTGTTGTCATGGTAGTGAATACGTCTCACAAGACCTGATGGTTTTATGCTGGGTTTCTCCTTTCACTTGGCTCTCATTCTCTCTTTGCCAGCCACCATGTAAGACGTCCCTTTGCTCTTCCTTTGTCTTTTGCCATGATTATGAAGCCTCCCAAGCCAAAGGGAACTGTGAGCCCATTAAACCTCTTTGCTTTTTAAATTACCCAGTTTTGGGTATGTCTTTATTAGTCCTTGAGAGCAAACTAATACAAGAACAATAGGTAGGTTTGTAGAGTCCTTAAGCATGTGGGCTATGGAACCTAACTGCTTGGCATGAAATTTTATCTCTACCATTTACTAACTGTTAGTTCTGGGGCAAGTTGTATAAACTTTCTTGACTCAGCTCTCTCGTTTGTTAAAATAGTAATAACACCTTCATTGTGTTGTTGGAATGATTAAATGAAGTAATATATGTTAAGTGCTCAGTCAGTCCTGATACCTAGTAGTTCAATATGCTGAATATTGCCCCAGCTAGCAGACCACTGGATTCAGTTAAGACTCATGAGGACCAACAAAAGGTGGATCCAGGAAGGAGAAGGTGCATGCTTGACACCCTTATCTTCCTCATCACAGTACTAAAAACACCATATTGAAATTGTGTGTTTAGTAGTATGTATCTCCATTTTATCCTGAAGATCTGTGAGAGAAAGCCCATTGTTCTCTTGAGCACTGCTGTATCTCTAATATCAGCACATAGAAATTCTTCAACAAATATTTGCTGAATGATTAGGAAGCACAATCGGGTGAAGGCATTTGAGACTTTGATGGCGTGACTCTAACAACCTTGATAGTAAGTAATTGGGAGCCTTAAAAATTATAAACCCCCCTGAAAACTCAGGCATTACAGAAACCATCTCCATTAGTGGCAATTAATTATACTTTGAATTCTCTCACCTTGAAGTCAGGTTTAAATATACCCTTTACCTATGTGTGTGACAAGGGGTGGTATGAAGTAGGGATGAGATCAGCAGAGGTGAAGTCAAGGACAGAGTAGGGACAAGGAAATGAACCCAGGGAGAAGGTTTCACTTGAATAGGGAATGACAGTAGTATTGTTTAGAGGGATCCCTAAATGTATCAGTGGATGTTCCTAGAGCACTGGGTATTTTGCAGTACATGAAACCTCTACAGCCTCATATTTCACTACACAATTCGGGAGAAAGTAAAATATGAGAAAAAAGATTAGTGGATTTAGGGAGATAAGGCAGTGAATTAACAGCTCACTGTTTGGAGAGTATCATATATAACAGCTCAGGACACAAATTCTTTGATAAATGATATCTTCAGGGAATTTTCAGACAAAATAAAAGTTTTCCAATTAGTTTCCTTGAGATAATGCCACTTTCCCCCATAAACACACTGTAGTTGATTTCATTTTTCATATGTTGGTTTGCTGATGATTTAGACAAAGGTGAATGAACCTGGCTTTACTCGCAGGATACATATTTTAAAATGGTATGCTGGTTCTTAGACAGGTAACTTCCACCAGCCAGCCCTCAAGGTGAATAAGAAACACCTTGTTGGCTCTTTGGAACACTAACTCTTTCAGGACATTACATTTCATCTCCAGTACACTAATTGGCAATTTGGGAGCCTGAAGCTGTAATCTATCTCCTAGAAGAGTTGTTACCTCACACCTAGGGGGTAGTTTACTTTCCCGGTGATATCATAGAATAGCAGAGTTTGAAGGAATTTTGAGCGGTGAAATATACAGGTCTTGGCCAGAGGAACGCAGGAAAGACAGGCATATTACACGCAGTTTCAACCCCAGCAGCAGCCCCTGCATAGTCTTGGGATCATCTTAAACTCCCTTGCTTCCGTTTTCTAACCAGGAAACAAATTCCAGATCAATTCTAGATGGAAGCTGACAAGTCTTTATAAAACACTGTCTTATTAGATGAGTGGACTTTGTGATGTCTTCTGTTATGTCAACAGAGATATGGTACGATCCTGACCTTTTTTCGGGAAGCACTTCCACTTTCAGAAGGTTTTGTTCAACCCATCTCTAAGATGCACCAATCTATTTGATTTCAATATTTCTTGCCAGAATAGCTATATATTTACCTTATGTAACAAGTTCCACCCTCAGGTATTCTTCCTAAATTACTAATGCTATGTCTTAAATTTATTATATCTTTTTTACTTAGGAAGCACTGGAGTATGATGGTTAAGAATTGGTTTCTGAAGCTTAGAGGGTCAGAAGTTTGAGTCTAGCTCTGCGTACTAACTTGTGGCTTTGTAAGATTATATAGATTCTCTAAGACTCCCTGTTCTATTCTGTAACATGGGGTAATAATAACAGCTTACCTCAGGTGTTGGCTCTGAGAGATAAATAATATAATTCTAGTATTTTTTTACTAGATAGTTATTATCATTATTACTGTTGTACAGATATAGTCAGGGTTGAAGTTTACTTCATGATAAAACTGTCTGTAAAAAATTAGTAACATACATTAATTCTAGGGGAAGAGTTTTTAATTTTCATAAACTTTGGAGAGCTGCATAAAATAGTCAACATTTTTATTATAAATTTGCTAATGTAACCATACAAGTATAATTTAAAAACTTGTTTTTAAACAAGTAAGTATTATACTTAAAATGGCAGAAAGCAAACTGGATTTCTTTGAAAGCATCTGTTGTTTTTGACTCCTCACTGATTTAAACTAACTTTATCTCAGTACCAATGAATGATCTTTCCCATAGTTTCTTATTTACCCATCTTTCTTTCATGTTAACCACCCTAAATTGCAGGACTTTTAAATGGAGGGGAGTGGGTAAGGATATTGACCTGCTTATTACATGACAAAATTTAAATCCTTAACTTGGTCAGTTCATAGCTGTGGTTTCTGAACAAATATCTGATCTCTCTGGACTTTATTTGCCTCGTTGTAAAATAGAGATAGCAATACGTCATAGTATTGAAAAGAAAATAGCTGGGTTCAATTGGCTTGACAAAAAGTTATTAAGAGCTATTTTAATGTAAAGCAAGTTACCCTTCTGAAGTCCAAATTGCTCCTTGTGGGGAAGATGAAGCAAGGACCCTGAAGCTCTGCCCAAGGTTGCAGGGCTGGCTTCAGCAGAGTCTAGGCATATCCTGGCTCTGCTACAGCACAGCTAATGACCATTTTCTTTATGAGATGCTCTATGGAAATTGTTGCGTGGGCAAATAAGTTTGGGAAATGCTGCACATTACATCTCCCCCACACTTTGGGGAGTGAATCTAAAGATTCACAGTGCTCATTAGTTTCTTAAAGACCAAGAACCCCTTCAGTAGAGAAACCTATTTAACCTTGTGTAATGCGGCATTTCTTATATATACTTGACCTTGGCACCCACTGATGCCCCTTAGGAGGCATATGCTAGAGAGAGCTGATGGGCTAGCTGAGGTTGGAGATGATTATTGTGATCTCAGTTTATACAATTGTCTCCAGCAGAGCCTGATTGATCATATACAGACACACACAATGAGTTCAGCTATGGACCTGGCTAATTGAGGGATTACTTTTTAGAAGGGCCAGTCACAAAGACAGAGGACGTGAGCAGAGAAGCGTGACTGGAGAAAAGACATGTTTTGGACTTTAAGAGTTTTGACTATCTCTGAAAGAGCTGAGTGGGGGTATGTGATTGGACGTCCGATGCACAGGTATGGCTTTCAAGAGAGAGAGAAACACAGTTATGCACTGCATAATGACATTTTAGTCAGTGACTAAAATGCAGAGATGACTGTGGTCCCCTAAGAGTATAGTGGAGATGAAAAATTTCTGTCACCTAGTGATGTCATAGCTGTTATAATGTTGTAGCATAACATATTCCCTTTTGTATATTTAGACATGTTTACATACACAAATACCATTATATTAGTTGCCTATGGCATTCAGCACAGTAACATGCTATGCAGGTTTGTAGCCTAGAAGCAATAGGCTAGACCATATAGCCTAGATGTGTAGTAGGCTATCCCATCTAGTTTTGTGTAAGTACATTCTATGAGGTTTTCATGATGACAAAATCATCTAAGAAGGTATTTCTCAGAAGGTAGGCCTGTTGTTAGGTGACGATGACAATACAGATGATTTTTGTTTATTGATACATTTAATCAACAAATTTGGATATCGAAGCTTAGAGGGAATGATGGGAACTTTGGCAGTTGATGTAATTGTATAAGAAGAATGTTTTAGATTAAAAAGAGAATGGGACCACACTAGGCACACCAGACAGACACATTGGAATCACTATCATTTAAAGAATAGGCAAAGGACAGAGGGTGCAGTGGCTCATTCCTTTAATCCCAGTGCTTTAGGAGGCTGAGGCAGGAGGATTACTTGACACCAGGAATTCAAGACTAGCTTAGGCAACATAAAAAGACCCCGTATCTACAACAAAAACTAAAAATATTAGTTTTTATAATGGGTTTTATATTAGTTTTTATACTGGGCATGGTAGTCACATGCCTGTAGTCCAAGCTACTTGGAAGCCTGAGGCTGGAGGATTACTTGAGCCCAGGAAAATAATAATAATAACAACAACAACAACAACCATAGGCAAAGAAAGAGAAAGAGGACAACTTTTTAATAGATGACTTTGTTCTCTTTTGCATTATTGTTATTGATTACTACTACTTTTTCTCTTAATAAACAGCAAAAGTTCAGGAAGGTTGTAATGTTTTTGAAATAAAGAAAGCTCACGGGTGGCAGATGTCGGCTTCCAACACAGGCCTCTTGGCTCATGCTCAATTCATCCTTTTCCTAATACACACTGTTAAATTTCTCTTCTGCACACAGCCTTCTATTAGATTCTTGTTCTCATAGAACTTACAGCCAAGATACAGAATACTGTAAATATCAGGATTGAATACTAAAATATCAGTTATAAATCTTATACGAATGAAGAGAAGGTTATCAACAGGTATTTTCATCTCTGCTACAGAGCCAATAAAATTAATAAGTGTCTTAGCTGAGAGTAATGAGCCTATTACTTTGAACCATCATAAGAAGTTAGAGTTAGTTAGTATTTTAGGAAATAAAGCAGGAGCTGTTGATTAATTTTTAAGTTTGTCATGATAGCATAATTTCTCTAAGATATTAAATTTTAGTATTTTATATAGGAAATTAAGCAAAACTGTGAAATACATACATAAGTATTCACTTACATATATACTCCCATATGTTTATATTACAATAATGGAAATAAAGTTCAATAATCAAGCCAAGAACCAAACTATTGCTGGATTTTATCTTTCTCACTTATATCAATATTGTCAGTGCTTAGATTTTGTTTTTGATTGTTTCCAAAATAGTTATTTTCCATCTACAATAAAAGAGAAATGTTCATATTTGCTGAAGAAATGTTGAAGATGCTTATGCTGGATGAAGTTTGTGTCTACGGTGAAAAGCATCAGATCAAAACCAGTTGTTTTCATGTTTTGAGCTGTCTTATGTGAGATGCATGCTGATCTAATTAGTGGTGCAAAAAATATTTTTAAAAGGAAAAATAGCTGGGCTGATTGTTGTACGTTGTCATCAATTAGCAATAACTAGACCATTCATTTCAAAGGAAAGAAAAATATATCACTAATTGACTGTTACTAATAAACATTGTGCCAAGCAAGCTCAACTACTTAGAGTGCAGACTTTAATATTGCTTTGTATGTCTCTTACTCCTTGCATAGTTTTCCTTCAACCACTGTGAACTTTGTCAGAACACAATAATCCCCATTTTTAACTATATTAGTTTCCTGGGGCTGCTATCATAAAATAACAAATACTGGGTAGGTTAAAACAACAGAAATTTATCGTGTCACAGTTCTGAAGGCTTGAAGTCTAAAACTGAAGTGTTGGCAGGACCATGTTCTCTCTGATGGCTCTAAGGCAGAATCCTTCCTTGCCTCTTCTAGCTTCTAGTGTGTGCTGCAATCACTGGCATTTTTTTTGCTTGTAAATGCATCGTTTTAGTCCCCTGGCCACCTTTTTCCTATATGTCTTCACATCATTTTCCTTCGTGAGTTTGTCTGTCTCTGCATATACAAACTTCCCCTTTGTATAAGGACATCAGTCACATTGAATTAGGGCCTACCCTAATGATTTCATTTTAATTTGATTTCCTCTGTAGACACTTTATTTCCAAATGAGGTCACATTCTGAGGTACTGAGGGTTATGACTTGAACATGTTTTTTTAGTGGGGTGACACAATTCCACCCATAACAACAAACGTTGGAATTTTACCTATGAATCGCTAAAAGTGAGATCCTTTTCCTTTTCCTCCCCAGGACTTCCTCCTAACTGAGAATAGGTTGGCAGATCACCTGGCTTTTGCATTTGGCACCTCTCTCATTCCAATAAGAGACCAGAGGTTTCCTTCAGCTTTTTCATATGAGTTGTTATCTGCTTGTTGGGTTATTGCAGTGATTGTCTACCCTGCCTGCATATTGGAACCCTCTAGGAAACTTACGTAATCGTTCTGGGGTGTGACCTGGGCATGGGTTTTAAAAAATATTCTCAGGTGACTCTAATATGAGAATACAGCTGAGAACCTCTACATTAGGAATAATACTGAATTGATTGTTTGTTGATCCCACATTCTTTCAATACTTTTTCTTCTCTAAGATTACTATTATATTTTTTATTACATTCTAGAGCCTTTTGAAATACTTTAGCTTATGTGCTTTAGAATAATCATTAAGAAGCCTGGATGGATAACACAGGGGAGAAAAGATAGGCATGCATGAACAGTCATGCTGGCTAGGGAAAAAATACTGTTTGAGTCCTAGTTACAAGGGGGCCAAAATGAATTAATCATTTGCCTGTTGGCTTTAGAAGTGGGCTTATCTGAGACAAAGAGAAGGGCAAACTCAAAAAACTGGGCCCTGCAAAGTGCTGAAGATGTCAGAGAGCAACAGGCCCAGAGATAATGCCATGAATCTGATAACAAAAGAGGGGGGGAAAGGAAGGTGCATGTCTCTTTTTAGTAACATGTGAACACTAAGAATGAGAGGGTTATTCTCTCTTTTTTTAAAAGTATGTTTTAAATTTATCATGGCTTACAAAATAAGAGCACTGAAATAATCATTTGAGAAATAATGAAGTTATTATATATGAGGGGTGCTACTGGGGTAATACTCTGTACATTGTTTGCCATGTTTGTTTCCAACATTTATTTTCTCCTTTGAGAATGGGAATGTGTGTATGTGAATGTGACTGTGTGTGTATATGTGTGCATGTGTGTGTTTCAGTACCCTGAAGCTATCATTGGTTATATTCCAACACTGTCTTAACTTTCCTTCCTTTTCTATACAATTGACAAGGAGTTAATATATTGAACCAAATGATATTATCATTTTGAAGTATTTTCCCAAGGCCATGAGCATTATATTCTCCATTTCAACAATGACTTAGGAGAAGGCAGCTCTGAAAATGTAGGGTCAAAGCAGCACAAAACTCAACTCAGAACAATGACTGAAGACTAGTTTTATTTGATTGATGAGCTAGAGTATTGGTTAAGATTATCTAACATTTTTTACACCCTTAACCCATGGTATAAAACATGTTTATGTCAATCCTAATCACAGTTCCCAACTATTAGGTTATTTAACAATAACACTGCAGACATTTAAATCATGATTTATTCAAAGATGCCTTTTGCACATAAAGTTTATTTTGTTAGTTTAGTTAGCTCTGCATTGTTTTAAAGATAATTCTCTTGCAAAGGATAATTCATTGAAAAGTATTTTGCTAAGACTCCAGAAAAAAAATGGATCACAGGCAAGTTCCCAGAAGAAGCATATTAATAAAGTGTTGGAAAACCTCTGAAGGATTATATTCTCTAGAGATGACCATCTATTGGACATATTAGCCTTTAAAGTCATTTTATTTTTAAGTTTAAAGATCTATGTGAAATACTGTTTTGAATCCTGGAATTCAAATACAACCTTTCATATTGTTAATCTTTCTTGAAGTTTAAAGAGATGGGAATAAAGAAAAAATTATTTCATCTTAAATTTAGCTCCGTGTATACTTTTTTCTTTTTAACTCACCTACCTTTTATGAATACTGCCTATGGACTAGGAAGTATAGAGAATACAAAACAACTGACATAATCCCTAAATATAGGAGTCTTTTGTATATATGAAGTGGCTGCATATGCATAATACCCTGTTTAGGAAAATGCTGCAGGGTCAGCTGTATTTTAAATAATCAATGGCTTATTTTAAGTCACTAATCTTAAATCGAGAATGTTAATTCCATTAAAGCAGAAATCATGTTTACTTTGTTTATTTCTGTATACAAAGCATCTTCGATATTTCCTTATGCATTGTAGGCATTTAATAAATATTTTTGGAATGGACAAACAAGAGGCCAAAGAGGAAGTTTTAAGCTTTAAGGAGATTCCAGGTGTTCTGAGAAGGAGGATTGAAATTTAAAATGGAACACTTGCTAAAAGCAACAGAAAAAATCTGAAAATTAATAGTTATTTTGAAGAATGGATAGAACTTGGACAAAATAAAAGGGAGTGGGATGTGTATAGGTGTATATGAATGTGAGTATATGTGTGCTGACACATGTATGTAGAAACAACCTGAGAAAATTAAAGTGGCAGGGTGGATGTGTGGCAAATAGAGAACATAATAACCATGCATCACTGCAACATCCTTTTGGGAGTTAAAAAAGAAATAAAGCTGAGTAGGTTGAGTGAAACCAACCTCTTGGAAAGCCTTGATCTTCTCTTTTAGAAGTTTATCGATAAATAAATACATTTATTTATATATGAACTGTGTATGTGTGTGTGTGTGTGTGAGTGTACAATTTCTTTTTTTCTTTTTATCGTCAAGTAATTTCTAAGATAGACTTGAGGGGAGCAATTCCTAAACAAATTAACGAATTTGTGGGGCTTTTGCAGTCATGTAAGATGCATCTATTAAAAACGGAACCAGGTAATGCAGAAGTAGTGGGGGGAAAAGGAAGAATGAATCAACATAGTTTAACCAGAAGTATATGAAGTAAAAGGGAGAGAAAGAAGCAAAATATTCCTGCAAGTTTACATGTTGGGTGATGAGGAAATGATGGCTTCATTCTTCCTTTTGTCAATATCATTTCTCAAATTGTCTTTCCCTTCTCCTTGGATGATTTGGTCAGTGTTTCCTCCCTGTCTTTCTCTTGCTTTTTCTAAAGGCTTAGTTCACAAGTCTCCTCCTGTTTCCTGTCTGGATTTAGTGTCCCTCTTACACAATTTCTTGGTTTCCTTTGCAGGCCAATGTCATAACACTCATCACGCTACATCACATTATTTGTTCACACATGTTTCTTTTACTACATTGGATTCCTTGAGTAGAAAGCAAAGAAATGTCTAGTTCTTAGCACGACGTTTGGCATGTGGTCAATTTAAGTTGATAACCGTAGAAAGTTTAATGAATGAGTTTCTTCTTTTCTTTGCAATAATTAATAGTCTAAGACCTGGATATTTACTACTTGGAAAGTTAGTTCTAGACTGCGCTACCATGGTGGAATAGCTTTCTTCTCTTTTTTATATAACCTGTGTGACATTGTTCCAGCATTAGATAAAATATTAGATTTAAAGTGGAGTGAGAGGAAGTTTTAAGCTTATTTTATTGTTCTCTTTGGGGTTCTATGAAATCTCAGAAAGGAGAAATGCAGAAGATGATGGTTGCTGCCACATTTTTTGATTTTCAAAGATCACTCTGGCCATTTATTTCTGGGGTATCTGGAAAATTTAGTTGTGGTGCCCAAAATGCTGAATTTTTACATTCTAGGAAACACTAGTGAGAATTAGACATGAAATGATGAACTAAGAAAGAAACTCAAATTCTCTTAATATTTAAGTATTTAAATTTAGACATGAAGATTTTTAAAAAGTCATATCCCTTTCCTTGAATCCTTATATAATAAGCATTTAATTTACCTGAGCTTCAGCTAAAAATGAGGATAACAGCTGTTGTATCAAGGAATTTAAAGTGCTCTGTGTTAAATCCCAGTGTGTATGACATTTATGTTGCTAAAATAATTTGAGAGCTCTGGTCTCTAAAGTAGATTGCTAAAATAAAATGTACTATGATGAACAAAACCCAAATATTACAGAGACAGATTTTAGGGATAGTATTGTTGGCTTTAGTAAGAAGTGTGGGAGATACTAGATTTGTCATTAACGGTTTTTCTTTAACCTGGAACATCCTACTTTTATTCTCTCTCAGTCTGAAGTTTCTGAGTGGATATGTACCTAATTGTGTTGCTTGTTTTCAAAGAGGGATATTAAAAAGTTTCATTATATAGCCCATGAAACATGTGTATTTTCTTAATAGTAAATATTGATCATTATCAATTTATGAAGAAGTATTTATATTTTTAACATATTTAAAATTTGGGTTACTCACAAACAGAAAATACTATTAAAGAAAGTTTGGCAAATGTCTTTAAACTTTTCACTGCCTTAAGTATGTAAGATTCATAGTTTTTATTCTCCCACAATGATGTAGTTACAGTTAATATCTTGTTGTATATATCATCCAATATGTAGGAATGTGGCATTTTCTTTTTTCTTTCTTAAATCTTTCTACATTTTAAGTCAATTATTAAAAGACTATTAGACTAGTCTTTTAAAATTCTTCCACAATACCGAAAAACCTGAGGATGAGCTTTTTGTTTTTGTCAAGCTGCTTTATCTCTAATGTTAAACAACTTATTAGTTTAGGGATAGTGTTTATTTTTCTGGTAAATAATGTTCATTCACCCAGAAGTATTTATTAGGTGCCTACTATGCATTTTTATAAGTCTGTAGATACAGTCATTGGTAACACAGACAAAATCTCTGCTCTTCTAATGTTTACATTTCAGTGAGAAGACAGTAAAAAAAAAATAAAAAAATAGTTTGAAAGTGAAAAGTGCATTGAGAAAATAGGAACAGGATATTATTAAAATTTTAAGTAGGGTGGTCATGAAAAGCATCATTAAAAAGGTGAAAGAGGCAAATGGAGTGAAGTCTGCATATTTGGCAAAAGAATATTTGAAGCATAAACCTCCAAAAGGGAGTGAAGTCTGCATATTTGGCAAATGAATATTTGAAGCATAAACCTCAGCAGAGGCAACAATCCTCGGGCAGAAGCACACCTAGTATGCTCCAGGAAGAACACAGAGAGCCATTGGGAAGTGTAGTAAGAAAGTAATTTTAAGAAGAACTGTGGGAAATTAGCCGGGCATGGTGGCGGGTGCCTATAGTCCTAGCTACTCGGGAGGCTGAGGCAGGTGAATGGCGTGAACCCGGGAGGCGGAGCTTGCAGTGAGCCGAGATCGCACCACTGCACTCCAGCCTGGGCAAAAGAGTGAGATTCCGTCTCAAAAAACAACAACAACAACAACAAAAAGCAAAAAAAAACAAACAAAAAAACAAAAACACAAAACAAAACAAAAACCTGTGGGATAGTGAGCCATGTGGAAACAGCCATTAAAAAAAATTGCCTTTAATTTGAAGTGAGATTGGAAGCTATTGTATAGTATTGAGCATGGCAATGACATGATCTGATTTGATTTTTAGTAGGATTGTTGTGGCTTCCTTGTTGAAAAAGGAAAGTGCGGGGGTAAGGGAAGAAGTAGGGACACAGTGGGAGACACATGCAGTGAACTCGACAAGAGGGTGTTTGTAGCAGTGGAGGCAGTGAGAAGTAAAATCTGGATCGATTTTGAAGGTGAAGCCGGTTAGATTTGGTGGACTCAATGAAGTACAACAGAAAAAGAAAAGAGATGACTCCAAGAGTTTTGTCCCAAACAACTGGAAAAATAGTGCTGCCACTGAGGAGGTGGGAAGATACAGGGAGAAGCAGTTTTGGAGGGAAGATCAAGAGCTCATTTCTGGACATATTAATTTTGAGATGTCTGTCAGACTAATTCAGATGGAGTTAATTAAATAAGCTTTTGGAAACTATAGACTGGTGATACAAAATTACAAGTTGCCAGCATAGCGATAATACTTAAAGCCATGGAATTAGATAGGATCACCAAAGGAGTAAACATTTTAGAAAAGAGAAAAACTTCAAGGATTTCCTTCTGATGCCCTCCAACTTTGAAAATTAAAGAAAATAAAAAGGAACCAACAAAAGAGAATGAGGACAAGTGGCCAGAAGAATGGAGTGTCCTGGAAGCTAATTGGAGAATCAAATATTTAAGGATGTTGCTAGGTGAAGTAAGGTGCTGTGAGTCAAGTAAGATGAGGCATGGGAAGCGACCATTGGAATTAGGATGAGAAAATCATTGTGGTAGAGTGATGGAAGGCAGAAGTATAACTGGAGTAGTTTTAGGAGAAAGAGGGAGGAGATGAATTGGAGACAGTGAGCATGAATAACTCAAGGAAATTACTGGTTAATTTCTAATTATAATACATGAATACTAAGTACAAAATGTTAATAAAAATTGTCAGTAGTATTTTAACATACTGCAATATTCATCTTCAAATTCATATTATAACCTACAAAGCAATCATGTTGGGGAGCTTTACTCCCTTTCCAAGAGTGCTTCCATGGACCAAAATGATTGCAAAAAAGTTATTTTTTTAAAAAAAAATTCCTAGAACACAAGGATTTTTGAAACAGAAAGGACCTGAGAGATCATCTCTACAAACTCATTCAGTTAAGTTTTTCCTTCTAGTTTCTGATTCTTATTTACATGGCATCATAGTTGTTGATGGAGAAGTCAGGAACTCAGGTAGTTTTTCAAAATAAATATCTTAATACATAGCAGTGAATACAAGGGGTTTTGAGTGACTTATCTTCCGATTACATTCTCGTCTTCACCAATGCTCATAGAATGTGACCATTAACATGTTACAGTCCACACAAAATTTTGCAGATAACACACAAATGACCAAAGTTACATTATGAATATCTAGCAGTGTGGTGGCTGCCATCTTCCTCAGCTCTGCTCTGTTCTTAATTTTCCAAGAACCTTCAAGGGATCATTAAAAGAAGGAACTGTAAATATCCACAGATAGTTTGGTATTATATAAATGTAAACTGTGTATCAGAAAGTGGGCAAGAAACTATTAAAAAATCATAATTTATTCAGCATACCTATGCATAAACAAAATTAATACTTATATGATTTTCTGGTTTCAGTATGTATAACACTAACATCTTTTGTTTGCCAAACATAATGATATATCACTTTAGATTGAGAAACATGCTAATAAAATAATATTTATATAATGAATATATGCTTCCTGTTGTCTCCCTTCTCACCTTCCTCACCCATTCTAGTTCAGAAGAGAATATAATACTTATTCTTTGATTTTATTAATTATTACATATTGATGTTCTGAATTGTAATATGCATTTTAATAACTAAATTGGGATTTGCTAAAAATAGCATTTTAATATCTTTTGCAGTTCTTCAAACATCTGTCAGATGCCTTGTTATACACAGATTTTATGTCCATATATATCATTGCTTTTGATTGACATGAAAGATTTATAACTGATTTGAGATCGTTTAATCACTATATTCATGCATTTTAAAAGTCTTGGATTAAATGAATAGTTTTACATCTAGTTTTAATATTCATCACAAGTTTTTTGGGTATTAACTAAGGACTTCGGTTTGCATGTAATTTAAAAATTTGATTAATATGCTTTGCAGTTTTCCTTTGTATTTTATCTTGGATCTGAGATCTTGGAGGCAAATTCTAGCTAATGCCTCTTTGCAGAGATTTTACAAAGCCATAAGAAGAGAAATGAAAATTCTCAAAATTATTACAGGAAGCTTTTGAAAAGTGCAATCTAGTTGGATAGGTAGCATTAGGATACAACTTTTTGACACTTTGTTAGGGTTAAATATAAGTAGAAGACCTCCACTATGGCCATAATGGTGCAACTTGTACCAGGCTTGCTCCTCTGCCTGTCAGTAACCATAAGACTAGGCAAAATGTATGTCAACTATTTTTTAAAGATCAGTGAGATACGGAAATAACAATATGAGATGATGTTTTCAAAGACTCTGGTTAGGGCACACTCTCGACTACAGTATAGGAAGATGAAGCCCAAGAAAAGCATGGTGCTCTCATTGAGCTAAGGAGGCAGATATTATAGTTTGGGGCTGCTGAAGTGGCTAATAGTTTAAGGCAGGGTACTGGAAAGGAGGAAGCTGTACAGAGGGAAGCATCAGAAGTCTGTGTGGGGTATACTACATGCTCTTGGCCAAAGGTTAGGGTCCATTTATACAGGGTAAGACTCCATGTGTTGTAATCAAGAGTGGCTGCTGGTTGCCTGAAAATGAAACTGAAATGCCAGAGGTTGTTGGAATTGCAAAGCAGTCAGAGCAGAGAGACCATTCAGAGCTCTCCAGGCATTCAGCTGAGATCCCAGAAATGCCATGACTTTGGTGTAAGGAAAACACACTAAATATGGATCACATCATATGACTAAGGATAAACTCAAGGTAGTTTCAAAGAATAAAACCAAACCTCTCCTGATCTAAGGGAGCCACCAGTAATTTAATGGCCTCCAAGAACAATCTCAACAGATTTTTAAGGAGTCAACATAATTCATATAATGGATTATGGATCCAGCAACGTCCAGTATAATAAAAAATGCCTTGACCTGCTTAGAAAATTCAATTAAAAGGCACATTCAACTAAAAAAAGACAGAAACAGACACTTTACAAAAGAATGTGCTTGAATAACCAATCAACACTTAAAATGTACTAAACATAATTAGTCATCAGGGAAATGCAAAATAAAATTACAATGAAATACCATTTTAAACCAGATAGAATGGCTGAAATTAAAATGACTGAAAATTCAAATGTTGGCAAGGATTTGAAGCAAAGTGGATCACTCATACATTGCTGGATACATTGCTGGTGGGAATTAAAATGGTAAAACTATACAGAGAACTGCTGGGGTTGTTTCTTAAGAAGTTAATTATACATATATGCTATAATGCAGCAAGTCAACTTGTAGCTAAAATCTGCATGTAACCAAAACATTTATCAACTGAGAATGAAGGAATAAATTTGGTATGTTGAAACAATGGAATACTACTCAACAATAAAGAAGAATGCATATAAAAACATGAATGAATCTCAAGAACAATGTGAGGGATGTTTGCTTCCATCCCTGAGGGAGCAAGAAGCACCAGAATTACCTTTTCACTGCAAGCTAGAAACAGTTGTTTTCCATTATTGTAGCAAAGAACTATGATCTCTGAGAGACAGATTTGAAAGAGGTAATCTCTCCAAATTGACTTGGCTTTCTGCCTGGAGGAAATTTTCATTCTGTGGTAGAGGGATGAACTTGGCATTTTGCTGAGTTGAGAAGATGAGGGTCAGAATTTGTAGAGAATAAAATTTGGCTAAAATTTATAGGTAAAATACTGGATAGAAGGTAACCACAGATAGTCTAGAAATCTTTAGAGGTGTCCCCTTAAACTTTTGACTGAATCTATGCATGCCTAAGCAAAAACCCCATGGTGGGGGAAAGCAAACAAAAAAACAACTTCCAGAGGAAGAATGATTTCTGAGTGAAGGAGGAGTATAAACTAATCAGTTTAACTGAGTGGATAAGGGTAGATTAAATTCCGTAGATGAAAAGATCGGTGAATAAAACGGTCAACCTGTAATTATAAACCCAGATAAATATTTTCCAAAAATATAAGTAAAATATAAACATGTTTTCAGACCAAAAAAGCTAAAAAAAATTGTAAAATCAAGAGAATTCACTGGCAGCAGATGAATGCTACAGGAAATGTTGAAAAGAAAAAAAAAAGTTCTTCAAGCAGAGGGAAAATAATGCCAGATAGAAAGTTAATCTATATAAAAGCATGAAGAGAATAGAAATGGTAGATAATATGTGGATAAATAAAAGAGACTTTGGCATTATTATAAACATAGCTTTAAAAGATAATTGACAGTTAACAGCATAAATAATAATGCATTACAGGGCTTCTGTATATATTCTTGGGTTTTACATATTCATCTTTATTAACTTTGTCTTAAATGTGCACACATATTCTGGACCAGAGACATAGTTCTTATTAATTACTCAACAGTAAATAATAACGGTGTTCACCCTCTCCGCCACTACGTTTTCCCCAGGCCTTAATCCTGGAAAAACATAATGAAAGCCGGGTCCAATGTCTTACAAGAGTAGTTCTATCCATGAGGGAAAAAGAAAAATGATATTTTTTGGCTGGGCACGGTGGCTCACACCTGTAATCCCAGCACTTTGGGAGGCTGAGGCGGGCGGATCATGAGGTCAGGAGATCGAGACCATCCTGGCTAACATGATGAAACCCCGTCTTTACTAAAAATACAAAAAATTAGCTGAGCATGGTGGCGGGTGCCTGTAGTCCCAGCTACTCGGAAGGCTGAGGCAGGAGAATGGCGTGAACCCGGGAGGCAGAGCTTGCAGTGAGCCGAGATCGCGCCACTGCGCTCCAGCCTGGGTGACAGAGCGAGACTCTGTCTCAAAAAAAAAAAAAAAAAAAAAAGAAAAATAATATTTTTTCTGCTAATAAAAGGCAGAAAAAGGTGACCACTTTAATTAATGCACTGCTAAGTGGTAGAATGTTGGAATGGACAAATCCTCTATGCAACAGCCCTATGTGAAACTGTGCACTTAAGATCTATGTATTTTGCCATGTGCACATTTTATTTCAATAAAAAAGTAGCTAGATAGCAGAAAGCTTCATCTATTCCAAGAAAGGAAATAATAGGGATGTTTCCGTCTAACAATTCATGAGGATAATTTGTTGAATTACATAAGAAACTTTTCTTTTACTTGGGAATGAAGGACATTATATATTCCACCATTCTATTATTAATTCTAACTCCTTGATTAGCATTTAAAATATTTGCAAGGATTATAGTGAATCTAACTATCTGGAAAATCATTGATTTTGAACTTTAGGTTGATGGAAATGGATATTGAAATATCAAGTACACTCACAACAACAAAACTCAATTTTTTTCACTTTAATGAATAATTTTCCATTCATGACACTGTGGATCACTGAGAATAGAGTTTAGAACTGAAGTTTTGGGTTTAACCTTTGACTTCATTATTCACTAGCAGTAAATCACCAGGTGAGCCACTGGCTTCTCTACACCTTGTTTTTCTTTTTCTTTCTTTCTTTATTTTTATTTTTATTTTTTTTGAGACGGAGTTTCACTCTTGTTGCCCAGGCTGGTGTGTAATGGTGCGATCTCAGCTCACTGCAACCTCTGCCTCCTGGGTTCAAGAGATTCTCCTGCCTCAGCCTCCCGAGTAGCTGGGATTACAGGCATGTGCCACCACACCCAGCTAATTTTGTATGTTTAGTAGAGTTGGGGTTTCGCCATGTTGATCAGGCTGGTCTCAAACTCCTGACCCCAAGTGATCCTCCTGCCTCAGCCTCCCAAAGTGCTGGGATTACAGGTGTGAGCCACTGTGCCCAGCCCACCTTGTTTTTCTTATCAGTAAAATTGATGTAGTAATACTAACTTCGTATTAGTAATACTAATATCATAAAATTGTTGTATGGAAAATGTGAATATACAAATACATTGATGTTAAGTAGAATAAAAAAATGACTAATGCAAAAACCCTATTAGACCCCATTGAAGTCTGTTATTAGAAATATCATCTATGTAGATATTTGCTGAATCTGCTTTTATGTTGAAGCTTAGGCTTCATCACATCTTTACTGTTAGAACAATTAACCAACCAGTTTCTTTGTTCCCAGCCTTGTTCTTTCATGTTCTAGCCTCCATTAAACTTTCAGATAGATGTCTTTAAAAGTTTGTGTATAAAACATACAATAAAAATGTAAAGTTGTAACTATGTCATATGAATGGTAAATGTTTTCTGCCCAATTTCTTCTCACTACCCAATGCCTAAAGTCCAAATTATCTATTTCATGTAGTACACATGAGCTCAATTCTGCCTGCCGACATTTTCAGCCCCACTTTGACCATTCTTCATTTGACACTTTGTCACTTGACAAATCCTAATTACCTTCTAATATTCAGCAAAAGGTCATTATTTTATTGAAGACTTACTTAACCCTGTCTTGACCTAGGCAAAAAGTTAAATTCATCTGTGCTCATTGTAATGCCACACACGTAGCTCAGCTTATCACCTAGCATTTTATACCAAAAACATTTTATTATCTGCCTCCTTGCTGAACTCTGAGTATTGAGAGAAAGGTTTTTGTTATATTTTTTGTTTCAGCAGCACCTATATAATATCATACATATAGTATGTTCTCAGTCATTTGATGAATGAGTGAATAAATGGACACATGACTATAATGTGCGCATCAGATTCTCATTTCATGTAGGTGGTTTGTTTCTGGTCAGGGAAATAACCATTTCTGTTGATAACATATAGTTTTTTTAATCCTAGAAATATTGAAAAAAATTATCAGATTCTTAACTAGAGAAAATCTTTGAAAATTCTCTGTTTCAAAAGAAGGATATGTTTGCTCAGAATACTTGAAAATTATTTTAAATTTCTGTATTCTTTCCTTTCTAGAAGATTGTTTGGCCAAAATTATGCAGCTAGTCTTTATCTGAATGCCAATTAAGTAAGTAAATGTCAACATACCATACTCACCTCAGCAAGGGTAACTGTTATTTCAGAGAGTATAACAGAATCCAGTTACCTAGGAAGAAAATCCATGTTGCTGGAAAATACCAAAGATGTTCATGTTATTTCATGGGCTTTAAGTATGCAAAAATGCTTATTTCTTTAAGTAATTGTCTTAAAGGATCTTTATCTAACTGCAAGCTCATTATGCTACAATTGCAATGAAAAACTAGTCTGGGTGGTTCCAAAGTCATTCCTGCATTTGAGAAAGTATTTAATGATTCTAAAATATTTTCATTTCTGGACCCCCTTTAAAGTGTCTAGTGACTCGACTCCTCAGTCCCATTGGTCTTTACAAACCTCATTCATCTGAAAGTCTAAGGAGGGACACATGCAGTAGGCTTAAATTAAGAAGGTCTAATTCAGGTATGGCTAATATGTACACAGAGAGCACAAGCTACCCCAACTTTGCCCTTGTCAGACATTCCCTGGTTAATCTCAGTTCTCTTTCCTGTTTGGCACAGACTCATATTCATAATTTATTATAATAGACCTCCAAGCAGCTACCAGTGATTGTTCTCCAGCAGAAAATAGGGGGAAACACTTCTGTCATCCAAAAAAAATCATGAAGAAGTTAATTATTTCTTCCCTATTGTACGGAATTATGTTCACAGTTTTTAGTTACCATTGTCACGCTGTGGGTATCACAGGCTGCACTAAGAGAACTGACTCAGAGCCCAGTCTACTAGGGCTTAAATCTAGCCTTGTGATTTACATGTTGTGTGATATCGCAGAGATCACATAACTTCACCTGCAACATTGGAAATAGTAACACCTACCACACAGGATTGCTGAGGGAATTTAATGAATCAATACTTGTAACTATTAAAACCTTTCTCAAAATAAGTTTTGAATAAATGTTGTTAAAGAAGATTAGCAGTTCTAACTTCTAAGACCCCTTTAAGAGTCATGACTTCCTGAAGATAGCTATTTTTGGATTGAAAATAACATCTGGAAGATAAGGTGATAGATTTTGTTCATCTGTATTATACAGCCCATGTAAATATATATCTTATGAATATACTTTTTTTTTTTTTAGCAAATTTCATTCCAGAAACATGTTGTTGAGTGGTAGGAATCCAGATATTCCAGTAAAATTGAGTGTAGGAATGACTAGACTAATATTTAAAAATGACACTTGAGAGCTAAATATTTTTATAAAAGAGCTACATCTAGTGGGAAGATGGACACAGAATTACAAATGTATCCTTTAAAATTCAAAACAAAAATGAAGGAGATATGGAAAGAACAGATAAGAAATTTATTTGTAGACATGCTCTATATTGGCAGCCTTCAAAGAGTCTAAGACAATGTTTAAATGAAAGTATGGTGGGAACCCTCTTCAGTAATAGAAATTTTGAGGTTTTGGACTGTGGATCTGATGAGAATTTGATTTTTTCCAGTGTCAGTTTAGGGTCCTGAAACTTGTTTCTTGATAATACACTCTTAAAGATTATGCCTATTCAGAACATGTAGTCTTAACCCTATTCTAGCTTTATTGATTTCTACTATTGTCTTTTGGGCATTTGCTATAATAAAGAAACACTTCAGAAAGTACATTCTATGATTGATTCTAAGACATGGGCCAAATGGCCTTGACCAAGGATTATTTTTGAATTCCAAACATACATTTGTCATTATTTTCACTAATGCTAGCATTAGCCTTTGTAAATGGGTTATTTTAATAGATTTAATATAGTCTTTTAATGTTAGTACTTTAAAGTCCTTAAATCTTTTGGCTCTGCTTCCACCTGTGAGTGAAGGTCTTTTGGAGGAGAATTAACTCCTTAGCCCACTAAGAGCTTTAGAATATAATACAATTTGCCTTAATATAAGAACCTAGACGTCCGTGTTAATCCAGATCTTTTGAGAAGCAGATGGCAAGGCAGGATTAGACATGCATAAGATTTCCTAGGGGCAATGCTTGTGAGGGAAAATGGGGAACAAGCTGGGAGAAGCTGGGAGAACCATTAGATTATGATGCAGATTTGACCCTCGTGAATGAGAGAAGTGAAGAAGGAAGGTTGGGTGCAGGACTCCCTGATGGGGAGTCTACAAGCCAAAGCTTCTATTAGAGGAGTCCCCCACTTTAGTATCCTTTCCTTGTTCCATCACTGGCTGGGAGCATTGCTGGGAAATGGGACCCCAGTGCAAAAGTGGTGATGGATTTCAGAGCACAGCAGCTGAGGCTGTGGGTTAATTATACTCCTCATCATGGGAGATCTGAAAGGCATGTTTTCATGGCCACCACCATCCCCAAAAGTCAAAAATCTATTGCCATTGAGGATTAGATTTATTATTTATGTCTATTTTCACCTCATTCTTATGTAATAGAAATAGGTAATATTAACTAATCAATTACTGTAGCATATACCTTTATATATTTAATCCTTATTTAACCCTTATTCACTTTTAAGTGAACTTTTAATATGCCTATACTAATGATAAAAATATAGAGAATTAGGGTTATTAACTAATGTGGCCAGAACACATAGTTAATAATGGGAGGGGGATTAAAATCTAAATATTTTTGGATCCCAAATGAACAACTTTTGCTATAAAGTTATCCTGCCCAGATAACATTTGAAGGGGTGCTAGGATGTAGGAAAGTCAAATGGCAGGTCAGAAATCACAGACATGGGGATTCCCGGGAAAGATGGCTGAAGAGGAACAGCTCTGGTCTGCAGCTTCCAGAGAGACCAATGCAGAAGGCGGATGATTTCTGCATTTCCAACTGAGGTACCTGGCTCATCTCACTGGGACTGGTTAGACAGTGGGTGCAGCCCACGGAGGGCGAGCAGAGGAAGGGTGGGGCTTTGCCTCACCTGGGAAGCACAAGGGGTGGGAGAACTCCCTCCCCTAGCCAAGGGAAGCAATAAGGGACGGTGCTGTGAGGCATGGAGCATTCCGACCCAGATACTACACTTTTCCCACTGTCTTCGCAACCCGCAGACCAGGATTACCTCGCGTGCCTATGCCACCAGAGCCCTGAGTTTCAAGCACAAAGCTGGGCGGCCATTTGGGCAGACACCCAGCTAGCTGCAGGATTTTTTTTTTTCATACCCCAGTGGCGCCTGGAACACCAGCGAGACAGAACCGTTCACACCCTTGGAAAGGGCGCTGAATCCAGGGAGCCCAGTGGTCTAGCTCAGCAGATCCCACCCCCGTGGAGCCCAACAAACTAAGATTTACTGGCTTAAAATTCTTGCTGCCAGCACAGCAGTCTGAAGTCAATCTGGGACGCTTGAGCCTGGTAGGGTGAGGGGCGTCTGCCATTACTGAGGTTTCAGTAGGCAATTTTCCCCTCACAGTGTAAACAAAGCTGCTGAGAAGTTCGGACTGGGCAGAGTCCACCATAGAGCCACAAACCCACTGTAGCCAGACTGCCTCTCTAGATTCCTCCTCTCTGGGCAGGGCATCTCTGAAAGAAAGGCAGCAGCTCCATTCAGGGACTTACAGATAAAACTCCCATCTCCCTGGGACAGAGCACCTGGCAGAAGGGGCAGCTGTGGGCACAGCTTCAGCAGACGTAAATGTTCATGCCTGCCAGCTCTGAAGAGAGCAGTGAATGTCCCAGCACAGCGCTCAAGCTCTGATAAGGGATAGACTGCCTCCTCACTTGGGTCCCTGACCCCCATGCCTCCTGACTGGGAGACACTTCCCAGCAGGGGTTGACAGATACCTCATACAGGAGAGCTCCTGGTGGCATCAGGCGGGTGGTTCTCTGGGACAAAGCTTCAAGTGGAAGGAGCAGGCAGCAATATTTGCTGCTCTTCAGCCTCTGCTGGTGATACCCAGGAAAACAGGGTCTGGAGTGGACCTCCAGCAAATTCCAGCAGACCTGCAGAAGAGGGGCCTAACTGTTAGAAGGAAAACTAACAAACAGAAGGCAATAACATCAACATCAACAGAAAGGATGCATATGAAAAAACCCTATCTGAAGGTCACCAATATCAAAGATCAAAGGTAGACAGATCCACAAAGATGAGGAAAAAATAGAGCAAAACTGCTGGAAAAAAAAAAACAGAATGCCTCTTTGCCTCCAAAGGATCACAACTCCTCACCAGCATGAGAACAAAACTGGTTGGAGAATGAGTTTGACAAATTGACAGAAGTAGGCTTCAGAATAACAAACTCCTCCGAGCTAAAGGAGCATGTTCTAACCCAATGCAAGGAAGTTAAGAACCTTGATAAAAGGTTACAGGAACTGCTAACTAGAGTAACCAGTTTAGAGAAGAACATAAATGACCTGATGGAGCTGAAAAACACAGCACAAGAACTTCGTGAAGCATACACAAGTATCAATAGCTGAACTGATCAAGTAAAAGAAAGGATATTAGAGGTTAAATATCAACTTAATGAAATAAAGCTTGAAGATAAGATTAGAGAAAAAAGAATGAAAAGGAATGCACAAAGCCTCCAAGAAATATGAGACTATGTGAAGAGACCAAAGCTACATTTGATTGGTGTACCTGAAAGTGATGGGGAGGATGGAACCAAGTTTGAAAACACACTTCAGGATATTATCCAGGAGAACTTCCCCAACCTAGCAAGACAGGCCAACATTCAAATTCAGGAAATACAGAGAATGCCACAAAGATATTGCTTGAGAAGAACAACCCCAAGACACATAATCATCAGATTCACCAAGGTTGAAATGAAGGAAAAATGTTAAAGGCAGCCACAGAGAAAGACTGGGTTATCCACAAAGGGAAGCCCATCAGACTAACAGCAGATCTTTCTGTAGAAACCCTACAAGCCAGAAAAGAGTGGGGGCCAAAATTCAGCATTCTTAAACAAAAGAATTTTCAACCCAGAATTTCATATCCAGCCAAACTAAGCTTCATAAGTGAAGGATAAATAAAATCCTCTACAGACAAGCAAATGCTGAGGGATGCTGTCACCAACAGGCCTGCCTTACAAGAGCTCCTGAAGGAAGCACTGAATATGGAAATGAAAAACCAGTACCAGCCACTACAAAAACATACCAAATTGTAAAGAACATTGACACTATGAAGAAGCTGCATCAACTAATGGGTAAAATAACCAGCTGGCATCATAATGGCAGGACCAAATTCACACATAACAATATTAACCTTAAGTGTAAACAGGCTAAATGCCCCAGTTAAAAGACACAGACTGGCAAATTGGATAAAGAGTCAAGACCTGTCAGTGTTCTGTATTCAGGAGATCCATCTCATGTGCAAAGACACACACAGGCTCAAAATAAAGGGATGGAGGAAGATCTAACAAGCAAATGGAAAGCAAAAAAGTAGGGGTTGCAATCCTAGTCTCTGATAAAACAGACTTTAAACCAACAAAGATCAAAAAAGACAAGAGCATTACATAATGGTAAAAGGATCAATGCAACAAGAAGAGCTAACTATCCTAAATATATATGTACCCACTACAGGAGCACTCTGATTCATAAAGCAAGTTCTTAGAGACCTACAAAGAGACTTAGACTCTCACACAATAATAGTGGGAGACTTCAACACCCCACTGTCAATATTAGATCAATGAGACAGAAAATTAACAAGGATATTCAGGACTTGAACTCAGCTCTGGACCAAGTGGATCTGATAGACATCTACAGAACCCTCCATCCCAAATCAACAGAATATACATTCTTTTCAGCACCACATTGCACTTATTCTAAAATCGACCACAAATTTGGAAGTAAAACACTCCTCAGTAAATGTGAAAGAACAGAAATAATAATAAACAGTCTCTCAGACCACAGTGTAATCAAATTAGAACTCAGGATTAAGAAACTCACTCAAAGTTGCACAACTCCATGGAAACTGAACAACCTGCTCCTGAATGACTACTGGCTAAGTAATGACATTAAGGCAGAAATAAATAAGTTCTTTGAAACCAATGAGAACAAAGATACAACATACCAGAATCTGTGGGACAAAGCTAAAACAGTGTTTAGAGGGAAATTTATAGCACTAAATGCCCACAGGAGAACGCAAGAAAGATCTAAAATTAACACCCTAACATCAAAATTAAAAGAACTAGAGAAGAAAGAGCGAAGAAATTCAAAAGCTAGCAGGCGGCAAGAAATAATTAAGATCAGAGCAGAACTGAAGGAGACAGAGACACAAAAACCCTTCAAAAAAATCAATGAATCCAGGAGATGGTTTTTTGAAAAGATTAACAAAATAGATAGACTGCTAGCCAGAATAATAAAGAAGAAAAGAGATAAGAATCAAATAGACAAAATAAAAAATGATAAAGGGGTATCACCACTTATTCCCAGTGTTTCTGCTTTCATGTCCTCCTCATTGGAGAGATTTGGAAACCCATTATGTGGATTCACCAGCCGTCTGCAGGAATTGCCTGAAGAGTGATTTCTTTGTAATATCTGTAAAGATAAATGCTAAGGAAGATCCTCAAGCAGGTGTCTAAGACTTTGTACTGACTACTTTTGCTCCCTCTGCCTCCCATCCTGGCATAGTGAAAGCAAAGAGAGAGTGTGGAATAACAGTGGAGGTCTGTACCCCAAATTAGCCAAGTAAACCAAGAAAAAAAATTTTTTTAACAGTTAGAAAATAGACGTAATCAGGGTTTTTTCTTTTCATTTAACTTCACAAAACACTAATATGTAAAGTTTCTAGTACACACAGCTTCTGCTTTACCATATGACAGATCCATGACACGTTAAGGAGCAAGGAATATGCATATGCCTATATCAATTAATCACCTCTAGTAAGAGTGGTTTTTTATTTTACAAGAAACTCAGTAACAATGGAAGAAAGACAAACACTAAGGTAGATCCTCAAGCAGTGGGCAAAATATCCAGAAATCTGTCTCAAATTTTCTTGGAAACATTCAGTGCCATGAAATTCTTCCATCAGGAAGAATTTCCATCCACAGAAATACAAACTACCATCAGAGAAGACTATAAACACCTCTATGCAAATAAGCTAGAAAATCTAGAAGAAATGGATAAATTCCTGGACACATACACCCTCCCAAGACTAAACCAGGAAGAAGTCGAATCCCTGAATAGACCAATAACAAGTTCTGATGTTGAGGCAGTAATTAATAGCTTACCAACCAAAAAAAGCCCAGGACCAGATGGATTCACAGCCGAATTCTATCAGAGGTACAAAGAGGAGTTGGTACCATTCTTTCTGAAACTATTCCAAACAATAGAAAAAGAGGGACTCCTCCCTAACTCATTTTATGAGGCCAGCATCATCCTGATACCTAAGCCTGGCAGAGACACAACAAAAAAAGAAAATTTCAGGCCAATATCCTTGATGAACATCAATGTAAAAATCCTCAATAAAATAGTGGCAAACTGAATCCAGCAGCACATCAAAAAGCTTATCCATCACAATCAAGTTGGCCTCATCTCTGAGGTGCAAGGCTGGTTCATCATATGCAGATCAATAAATGTAATCCATAACATAAACAGAACCAATGACAAAAACCACATGATTGTCTCGATAGATGCAGAAAAGGTCTTCAATAAAATTCAACACCGCTTCCTGCTAAAAACTCTCAGTAAACTAGGTGTTGGTGGAATGTGCCTCAAAATAATAAGAGTTACTTGTGATAAGCCCCCAGCCAATATCATACTGATTGGGCAAAAGCTGGAAGCATTCCCTTTGAAAACCAGCACAAGACAAGGATGCCCTCTCTCACCACTCCTATTCAACATAGTATTGGAAGTTCTGGGCAGGGCAATGAAACAAAAGAAAGAAAGTGTATTCAAATAGGAAGAGAGGAAGTCAAATTGTCTATGTTTGCAGATGACATAATTGTGTATTTAGAAAACACCACTGTCTCATCCCCAAATCACCTTAATCTAATAAACAACTTTAGCAAAGTCTCACGGTACAAAATCAATGTGCAAAAATCACAAGCATTCCTTTTCACCAATAATAGACAAACAGTCACATAATGAGTAAACTCCCATTCACAACTGCTACAAAGAGAATATAATACCTAGGAATACAACTTACAAGGGATGTGAAGGACCTCTTCAAGGAGAACTACAAACTGCTGCTCAAGGAAATAAGAGAGGATGCAAACAAATGGAAAAACTCTCCATCCTCATGGGTAGGAAGAATCAATATCGTGAAAATGGCCATACTGCCCAAAGTAATTTATAGATTCAATACTATTCCCATCAAGCCACCATTGACTGTCTTCATAGAATTAGAAAAAAAACTACTTTAAATTACATATGGAACCAAAAAAGAACGTATAGCCAAGACAATCCTAAGCAAAAAGAACAAAGCTGGAGGCATCACACTACCTGAATTCAAACTATACTACAAGCCTACAGTAACCAAAACAGCTTGATACTGGTACCAAAACAGATATATAGACCAATGGAACAGAACAGAGGCCTCAGGAATATCACCACACATCTACAACCATCTGATCTTTGATAAACCTGACCAAAGCAAAGGGGAGAGGATTCCCTATTTAATAAATGGTGATGGGAAAACTGGCTAGCCATATGCAGAAAGTTGCAACTGGATTCCTTCCTTACACCTTATACAAAAATTAAGAGGGATTAAATATTTAAAGGTAAGACATAAAACCATAAAAACCCTAGAAGAAAACCTAGGCAATACCATTCAGGACATAGGCATGGGCAAAGACTTTATGACTAAAACACAAAAAGCAATGGCAACAAAAGTCAAAATTGACAAATAGGACATAATTAAACTAAAGAGCTTCTGCACAGCAATAGAAACTATCATCAGAGTGAACAGGCAACCTACAGAATGGGAGAGTTTTTGCAATCTATCCATCTGACAAAGGGCTAATATCCAGAATCTACAAAGAACTTAAACAAATTACAAGAAATAAACAATCCCATCAAAAGTTGATGAAGGATATGAACAGACACTTTTCCAAAGAAGACATGCAGTCAACAAACATATGAAAAAAAGCTCATCATCACTGGTCGTTAGAGAAATGCAAATCAAAACCACAATGAGATACCATCTCACACCAGTTAGAATGGCAATCATTAAAAAGTCAGGAAACAACAGATGCTGGCAGGGATATGGAGAAATAGGAACACTTTTACACTGTTGGTGGGAGTGTAAATTAGTTCAGCCATTGTGGAAGACAGTGTGGCGATTCCTCAAGGATCTAGAACTAGAAATACCATTTGACCCAGTGATCCCATTACTGGGTATATACCCAAAGGATTATAAATCATTCCACTATAAAGACACGTGCACATGTATGTTTATTGCGGCACTATTCACAATAGCAAAGACTTGGAACCAACCCAAATGCCCATCAAGGATAGACTGGTTAAAGAAAATGTGGCATATATACACCATGGAATAGTATGCAGCCATAAAAATAATGAGTTCATGTCCTTTGCAGGGACATGGATGAAGCTGGAAACCATCATTCTCAGCAAACTAACAGGATCAGAAAACAAAACACTGCATGTTCTCACTCAAAAGTGGGAACTGAACAATGAGAACATATGGGTAACATCACACACTGGGGCCTGTTGGGGGGTAGGGGGCAAGGGGAGGGATAACATTAGGAAAAGTATCTAATGTAGATGACAGGTTGATGGGTGCAGCAAACCACCATGGCATGTGTATACCTATGTAACAAACCTGCACGTTCTGCACATGTATCCCAGAACTTAAGTATAATAAAAAAAGAAAAAATCACAAACATGGTTGTCTATCAAAACAATGATGAAAACAGTATTTATGTGGCTTTGTTCTATTCATTTCTGCCCTCTTTGGATAATACTTCTGGCTCTTAACTCTCGCTTCTCATTAAAACTTTTCTAAGAATTGCATTTCTGAGAATTTTCCTGTCTGCTCTTACCAAGGATATGATCTCTGCTAATGTGAAAATAGATGCTAATGTGCACACCTCACATCCTGACAAAAAGGTTTTAGTTTTATGTCTGAGAGGCTTTTGTACATGGAAAGGAATATCCATAATTATTTGTTATTTGTTTAATGCTCGGTATATTAACCACACAAATGTAATAAAACATTTAGAACTATGTTTAGCTTTTAAAAATGGATTACATATTTTCAATTTCATTAAAAAATTAAGCTAATGAAATTATTATGACTGATTCATGTACCTTAAGCAGAAGGCAAAGGACACACACAGTTATCACTTAACTAATTACTTCATTTATAGTCAAACCATTTCTGGGTTCTAATCACTTCTGCATAAGTTCTCTGTTTGAATATCATTCAAGTGTCATAGCTTCAGTTATTTTGATAGTTTTTAAAGATTTCAGATATATTACTTTGATATATTTTCAGAAATATAGTTGTCTTACTTAACCCAGGAGAATAAAGGGCATGCCAAATAGTTTTAAGGGCCTGATTTATTAGCCAGTGGGTTGTTGGTTGGAATATGAATTTTCCTTGCTTCTTCCAAGGTGATTCAAAATTGAGCCATTAAATATCTACGCAATGGGATTCTACTCAGCCTTTAAAAAGAAGGAAATTTTGTAATTTATGACAATATGGATGAACTTGGAAGACATGCTAAGTAAAATAAGCCAAGCACTGATAAACCAATACTGCATGCTCTCACTAATACATGGAATCCAAAGAAGTGGGGACATGTTGGTCAAAAGGTACAGAGTTTCAGTTAGGTAGGAGGAATAAGTCTTTTGAGATCAATTGCATAGCATGATGACTATAGTTAATGATGTATTGCATATTTCAAAATTGCCAAGAGAAAAATATCAAATATTCTTACCACAAAAAGTATTTAAGGTGATGAATATGTTACTCAGATAGATTTAATCATTCAACATTTTGTGTATAAATCATAACATCACTTCGTACCCCATAAATATATATAATTTATCAATTTACAATAAAATTAAAAAATAGAATTAAAAAAACCTAAAATTGAGCCATTGATTTTCAAACTGAGCTTTTTTTATTGTTAAATTTTCACTGTTAGGTCAGTAAGGTATTTTTTTGTTGTTTCAAAGTTCATCACTTTGATATAGGCTTTAGTCCTGTTTCATCAAAATGATCTTCTGACTTTATTTTTAAAAACATATGTGTGTCTTAATTGTTTTGTACAGTTTTTGTTATATTTCATAGAGATTAAGGATTGAGTTGATTGACTTAGTTCCTGCTAATACATTAGTACATTTATTTTATTAATCACCTTGGAACACACGGTCAAAGCTCTATTTTTCACTGAACTGATTGTGTTGAATGCTTCCTTTTTTTCACCTGTTATCTGTGATCAATGGAACTGATCAATGTTTTCTGTTCTTGGTAAATTTCCACTCTTTCCAAGTCTATTTGGTTTGTTTATCCTTACTGTTTTGTTCCTGTTTCTGCAAAGAGGAGTGAGTCCAAGTCTATATTATAGTAATGTATAACTAATGGAAGAAATAAACACGCACACATGACCCTCCTCTATTTAAAAATAAATAATGAAATTTATTCTAACTTATTCATATGTCTTTTTTTCCCCACAACCATTCATCTGGGCCATTTATATTAACCTTTCTTGTGTGAACGTTGCCATGTGCTAATGCACTTTTGCAGATTCATCTGGTTCCAGGATATATTTTGATGTATAAATGACTGTTACTTGGTCAGAAGAATCACTTTTAATTTGACTCCATTTCCGTTTTGGCCATGACTCACACTTATTTGCTAGCATCACTAGGATATTCTAAACTCATCGTGGAAGCAGTTATCCTCCTCTGAATTCTGGTTTCTTTTTGTGGCGAGTACTACTTGAGATCAAATCCACCAAATAAGAGTACAAGTGAGAGTGAGAACAAAAAGTAATGTTGGTGCTACCTACTACAGAACCACTTTTAGTGACAGAGCTTAAAAAGGTATCTCTATGGTATGGGTTTCTTTGATCTTTTCAATTTAACTTGTTACCATACCCTACTGTTTTCATAGCATGTCCACTTAAACTTTCTGCTATATTGATTCTTTTCCTCGCGGGGAAGGAAGTTGCATTTTATTATGGCCATCTGCCATACAGTGAAGGAGGAATAATGAAATTAGGAATTTCAGCAGTAGTGTTTTACATACACCTCATGAGTTAAATATCAAGGTTATTCAACCTTTGATAATGATTTCAGTGTCACTGGAATCTTAATGTATAGGAAGGAATAGCAACCCTTTAATCTCCAAGATCATGCCTTATTAGTTGCTGATATTCTTCTGATACTATCCCATACAATAAAGCTAGCAAAGTAGGGATCTTAAATATACAGAGAATTCAGAATTTCCTACAATTTAGGAAGGAGACATTTTTTACTTTGAAGTCTGATAAATCATTAATGCTCACACATTTACCCCTCTTCTCTTTCTGATTAGTTTTTTTTCCCTGGTGAAGAATGCGGGATGGAAATAGATGACGGAGTATGGAGGGTGTGGAGAGACATCTGTGTCTAGTGCCTATCCAAAGATGCTAAAGAGATGAAATAGAGGAGTCCTAATTGCAGATAATGGATTTCTAAGGGGCTAAATAAATGGAGAGGAGTTGGAAAAAAGAAAGATTCGGTTGACAATTTCAGAAAGAACAAAACAGCAGCAATATGGCTATATGGGCCTCAAAGCTGAATCACAGAGTTCCAATGAATATGTAGCTGAAATGACTGGGAATGATGGCACTGCTTGGCTTGTCAAGAGTCTAGTATTTAAGGCCATTGTTACCTTTGTCCAAATGGCAGTGTTTGCACATATGCTTGAATTTTTAAATTGCATTTACTTTACTTTAGAGAGAAAAAGGGGAAAAATAAAATTGATAAAAATAGTTCTAAGGGGCCGGCCAGCCACGGTGGCTCACACCTGTAATCCCAGCACTTTGGGAGGCTGAAGCAGGTGGATCACGAGGTCAGGAGATCGAGATCATCCTGGCTAACTCGGTGAAACCCCGTCTCTACTAAAAATACAAAAAAATTAGCCGGGCGTGGTGGCCGACGCCTGTAGTCCCAGCTACTCGGGAGGCTGAGGCAGGAGAATGGCGTGAACCTGGGAGGCGGAGCTTGCAGTGAGCCGAGATTGCGCTGCTGCACTCCAGCCCGGGCGACAGAGCGAGACTCTGTATTTAAAAAAAAAAAAAAAACTCATATATGCAGTGTAAATGAAAGATGCTAGGAAGTCATCAGCCATGTTGAGAGCAACGAATCTTTAGCTTCACTAAAAGCTCATTGGAATTAAATTGAGAAAGAAGAGACTGATGTAAAAACATGAACAAAATGCTAGAAATATATTGTCAAATACTGTGAAGAAAAGATATTTAATTAAGGATTTCAGAAAATGTTTTAGCTATTTGGGCTGGAATCTTTCTTTTTGCATAGAAGCTGATAGCTGGACTTTCATGCACCTTTTCAGAGATGCTTTAATATAATATTTCTGAAAACATGAAATTGCCCATACCTAAAAGGGAACTTATAGGCTAGTGGTCCCCCCAAAATAAACATTTTGGTACATTTGCTGACATGTAGAACATGCTCAGTTAATATTTGTTGAAAAAAAAAATAAGTGAATGAGGTTGCAGCATAGTGTCTCTTACTAAATGCTACGAGTTAAGAAATCAAGTTAACCAGCTGAATCAAGATCCTAGTTTCTTGCCGTCTATCCTAGAGATACTTTGGTGTCTGACAGTGTTCATAGTTTTAGTTTGACCCATCAAGTTGTAGGGCCTCAGCTCGTCTGTTAACCTTTATCTGTCAGAAGATCTCCAGTTAAGGTTACATCTTTTTCTGTGTTGACTTTCATCGTGTGTTCAGTTTGCATTAGAAAAAAAATATAAAGAGCAACATAAACAATCAGGCATTTATCCCCTTTAGGCAAACATGTCTCTGAACAAGGCTGTAAACTTTTCTGTCATTTTAGTCATGAGTTGGACAGCTATATTCCTTGAAAAGATAAGTTCTCTGTTAGTTAACAGAGTTTGAAGTAAATAACCAGAGGTGATAGGAGGCAATTTTAGAAAAATGAGGTTTTCAGGAAGTCCTTCTTTTTGGAGGATTCTGAGGGAAAATACCATTATCACCTTTCTTTTTCTTACTGTGTTGAAAAATTTACACAGTTGGATTAATCATGCTCAGAGACAAAATACACACCAGTGATTATTCATCAGCACCAGAGCTGGAAATATGAGATTTTGTTAAATTTTTGGATTTTGACAATGAAAATTAATCTATATGTGTTGCAAAGTTTTTCATGGAGGGGCACTAATTTAGTGGAATTACATTTATGTTTGTATCCAATGACAGGTTATTTTCACCTCATTTCTTTTTTTCCTTTTTTAAATTTCTTTGAAAAGATTTGATTTTATATATACCAAGATATTAACAAGTCCATGTAGTATGCAACCTTCTAAACCTTGTGTTAACTAGCTAAAGACAACTCCTTCCTGTTGAAATCTGGAAGAGAGAGAAATTACTTACTGAACTGGGAGAAACTTAATATTAATTGAACTGTTTAGTGACTAAAACTATCTCATAACAAACATGACCCAATTTATGAACATGTTATGGAAATAGCTTCACTAACTTGTTTGTTCTGGTGTAAATTATTTTTAATCTGGTTATATCATTGGCCTATCTACTTAATTTATAGAATTTTAAAACTGGATCATTTACTTTAAGCATCACATTTTACAGATGATAGCATAGGAGAAACCTGGCTCAGATAAAGTGACTTATTCAAAGATGCACAGCCATTTCATGGCCAACTTCAGCTTAGCTGACTCTCAGTTTGATCTATTATACAACATTACACTACAGTGGGCAGTGTCACAACAAAGCATAGGAGAGTCAAAAAGAGAATAAGATTTTATGTTTTACATTTTAGATTCGCTAGGAATGTCTCCTAAAGGCAAAACAGAATAGCCATAAAGCGCATGGGCTTTGGAGATGGATAGACCCTGGCTCTACACTGTGAGAATTAGAATTTTAGTCTTTGAATGCTGTAATCCACTTTGCAACCTGGTGAGATAATTTCTTCCTGAAATGCTTGCTGAGCTTTCTTGGAAGGTTTGGGAATTGACTCAACAAATCTATACTGAGCACCTACTATTTGCAAGACATTGCAACAATAATTGCAAATAGAGCATTCAAATTATGAGTAAAACACAATCTCTCTACAGTTACTATAGCTTTTGTACTTTTTTGTTTTTTACTTTTAAATCCACATTTGGTTATTTGACTATAAAAACATTAGTAAAAGAAACACTGTGATTTGGGGCCAGCAAATGTATTTGAAATAAAGAATGAAAAATTAGAATGTAGAAACTAGTAATGAAGATTTTAAATGACATAAAATACTGATTAAATAGATTAAAATCGTATTGAATGCTTTCATATTTGATCATACACAATTTGACATGTCTAAACTACAATGTTATGTCTAATCTGCAATCCAGATTATGTTTACTGGGTGAAGTCTAAGTAGGCAAGTGAAGGGAGTCATTTGAAAATTAACTCATTTAATGCCTAAGGCAATTCTTTAAAATAAAAAGCTGCATTATTGTGATTTAAAGTATAAGATTTCCATAGAAATAGAATTTGCAACGAATGTTTTTGGGTGTAGGTTCAGCACACCATGCTATCACAAATGAAAATCACTTACTTATTTTAGAACTTCTTACCTTATTAAAATGTGTCATTATTAAAGTCCCTTGTTACACATTCAAATATTAAAAGGAACAAAATAAAGCACACCTGGCTGTATATAATTGTCCTTGATTCTAATAGCAAAATCATCAAAATTGCTCTTTAGTTAAAGATGTTCACGTTATAGTCACTGATCTTGCTATTAATAGTTGTATAGCACTTTAATGGTGGCCTACTTAAAAATATATGTGAATAAATTTCATATTTTTCACAATATGAAATAGGGGAGACATGCAGAACCTGACACTCACCTCATCCCACCCTAAATCTTGGCATTATTACAGACCATACAAAGCCCCTTTATTCTAAGACTATGGTGTGACCTAGGGCTAATATATTTTTGTTTGGGTCAAAATAAATTTTTAAGGATGTGCCGGGAGTAGTACAGTCATTATTCTCATATGTTTTCACTTCTCTCTGGAAAAAAAGTTTCATTCTGGTCATCACTGTACTTACATACCTTTCAAGGGTGGGCAGTTCTCTTATCTCTGTCTTACCCCTGAGTTGAATGACATGAGGTAGAGCTGGGGAAAGAGCGTATCGAGTAATGAGTTAGAAGGTGAAACAGGTACCAGCCAGAGCTTCTCTATGCCACGCAGCAGTGAGGAGTGGGGCGCATCTGGCATTATTTCTTGATTTGTCCATAGGATTCAGACAGCAATATGTTCCCACAGCACCTAGTTTTACTTGCTTTGAAAAGAGCACTACTTTGTCAATATCATTTTATCCTTTAAAAATGTTGCCCTTTAACTTGCATAGCGCCTACCAAGGCATTTAATGTACAGTTCACATTAAAATTATCTTGACAGTTGGATATTAAGCAATGAATTCCATGAACTGGAAGATAACAACAGCAACAACAACAACAACAACAAAACTCATAAGTGCTTTCTGCTTATCTCTGCTATCTCAACTCACTTATTGTCATTTGATGGTTGGGTTAGCCAACCAGAGTTGAATTCTGATCATCCATTTGGCCGTGTACTAGGTTGATTGCAGTGAGAAAGTCATTCAGCTTCTCTTGGCTTTGGTTTCCTTTTCTGTATAATGATATTCTCTTATTGTAGTTCAAAAGTTCTTTAAAATGCTCAAGGTCTCACATTGTATGGATACTTTTCCTTCTTGAGAATTTCCCAGAATTGCCTCCCCTTAGCCCAGAGTAGTTAGAGACTTGTTGCTGGGTTCGTGGCATTAGGATCTTTAGCAAATCTTTTTTAAAAAACAGAATTCTGAAAATTTTTAGCCAGTGGATGTGGAGTGGGGCCTCAAAGTCAACATTTCAAAATAGTTCTACATATGAGTGTGAGACATAGCCATATTTGGGAAGAAGCTGAGTTGTTACAGATTGTGTGCTGCTATGTATTTTTCAGACCTGAATGATGTCAGAGTAGCCTCTCTTCACCGATAGGCCTATAGAGACTGATCTGGAGAGTTATGTGAAATCAGTTTAACTTTATCGCAGACCCTCAAGTATGCACATTATAACATTTTAAAAAAGGAAAATATATTCTTCATATGCCTCAATTTGTTTCAATATCAATTCAGGCTTGAGAAAAGAATCAGTTATGACTCCAGGTTTAAGGATGGAGAAATAGAGGAGTTGCTGGTAATTTAGCATGTGAGGAGAGTGAATGGGTTAGAGCTGATTTAAAATCGGTAAAGGGAGCAGGGACAGATGGTTTCAGCCTTACATTTTATGTGTTTTTAAAGGGAAAAAATGTTCTATATCTTCACAAGACATTTTTATTCTCTTTTCAAAATGCAGAGCTACTTCTTACAATAATGATGCATATTCCAGAACAGCAGAGTCATATTAATTCTTTAGAGGGGAATTATTTATTTATCTGTGGGAGAAATTCAGGTCCCCCAGACACAAGCCAAACTTTCCCCGAGGCCACGCTGATGTTCTTCAAAACAAACTCAAAGTACGCGAAGGGCATTTCACTTTTGTGACAATTGAAATCAAACTTCACTTTTAGAGTGGTCAGCAAGAACCAGGGTTAGGAAGTGCTCTCTTTCTCTCTTTCTTGTGGATGTGATGAGAGTGTCTTTTGAAGATTTACTTGGAAATGTATGAATCTCTTCTCGTGGGGTCACTTTGATCACAAACTGTAAGGTCCTGAGCTGCCATAGAGAGCACTGGTTCTACTAGAGACTTGCCCAAACACCGAATCTCACTTCCCTATCTACAATTTGTATTCTATTTTATTATGTCACTTTATTTCCAAAGACTGAACCCTTATGTTTTTGAGCAGTGTCAAAAATGAGGGCTTTTATTATCTTATAGTTCGTGTTAAGAGGATTCATTTGGCAGTGTTCAACTCTTCAACCAAATTAGTGCAATTTATTTCAACGCACCAATTTCATGGTTCATGAATTCGTTGTTATTATTGCTGACTTTCATTCTAATTTTCCTTTGAAATTGAACAATAAGTAATCTCTAACAAAAACTGTGTAGTAACTAAAAGCCCAGTAGGATGAAGGTAGAAGTGTATATACTCAGACAAAATAGACAATGAATTGATAAAGAAGGTTTTTAATTAGAACAAAATGAAACACTTTTGCAAATGAAAAGGTAGTTCAAATTAATTAGCAGCAAAGAGCCAATTACTTATGGTAGAAAATTGCCTACAGACTAAGGGAAATAATTTTGAAACTGTTTCCAGTCTATTTGTAATATTATCTTCAAAAAAGACATTCTTCACAGTAAACAATTTTCCCTACTTCAGTAGCAACTATTTTGAACCAAAATGCTCACATAAATGTCATTAATGTTAATTACAACTACATATTATTCTGCAACTGATATTTTGCAGTTTTATTATTCTTATGTATAATTTTTTTCATGCTTGGCATCAGTTATTCTGCCTCAACATTTCTGTGGGTTTGATGGGTTTCCAAAATATATGTTATGATAAATTGACAAAGGAAAAATAAGAAAACCCTTTTATACAAAACAGAATTTTACAAAATAAATTTAATTATAAAAGTAACTTGAAAAATATTTAAGGAGTTGAAAATATTCATTTTAACTGACAATTGTATTTAAAATGTATGTTTTTAAAAACATTTGATATTTTAGTGGTGTTCTTGAAAAGAACACTTTCATATTAAATGCTCCTGTCTGGTCCTTATTTTCTCCTGATTGAGTCCAAATTTCCTCAACTGTTCCTTTAACACCATTCCCTACTCAACTCTCATCTCTCCCCTTGTTAAGGCCTCTGGCATTTCCCTAATTAAAAAGTCAAATTGATGCTTAGGCATCTCACATTGAGTGACTGGTCCCAACATTCATTGATGCCAACCAACCTTGTTTTCTTAAAAGTTTGTCTTCCGTTAATTTCCACCACATTTCTTCAATGGCTTTCCATTTATCTCTGAATAAACCTCTTCAGTTTCTTTTGTTTGTTTCTTTCTCTCTATTCATTCCTTAGTGTTGACCTCTTAAGTTCTAAATTTCAATTCTCACATTATGTATTTTACCTGGACAATCTTGTCTACCCTGGTGATTTCAAATATAGCCTATACATAAAAAAAAATTCAAGTCAGTATTATGGGCTCCAGAGAGCTATTTTCTGATTGTATGCTAAAGCATTTCACATGCAAATGCTACTTGATATGTCTCAACCTTAACATGCCGAAAAGTAAAATGGCTTCTTTCACTCAAATCTGCTTCTCCTCCTTGTTCCTTATCATTGTCAACAGAGCTGTGTCACGCTCTTAGTCCGCTTCCCAGCCTTCCCTGTCTCACTGCGACATCATTATCCACCAAGCTGCTAGAGCCAGGAATGACGGTAGCATCCTTTCTCTTCTTTCCTCAGTTCAGTTAAGCAATAAGAACTACTTTGAGAAAATAATCTAAATATTTCTATTTCTCCCCATTGTCATGACTACCAATTGTTTAAGGGTCTAGAACTTAGAACCAATTGAAACAGAAGATATAGGAGAGAATCACATGGAGACCAAAATACCTTTACTATGGCTAAAGCTGATTGAAAATCTTGGCATAGATATGGAATAAATATTAATGTCTCCAAAATCTTCTCCAAATTTATACTATGGCACAAACAAGTTAAATGTAGGTCTCTTCCTCACCATCTATCTTAGGTCTCTTTCTCATATTTTCCTCCAATCTCTACTGCTGGGAAGGCGAGGGACATGGAGGGGAGAGATCACCTCAAGTAGGCACAGGTAACTTTTTACAATATCTCAACTACTTTTTCACAAGGGCAGCAAATACATTTTTTGTTCAGTATGACATTTACAGTATCCTAAACAATGCTAGTATATACGTATACCTGATAAATATATGTTGAATAAATTTAAAAAGAACATAGAAAATTTTCCCTGGACTTGACTATTTGCTGATCTTGGTGTTCTGATTATATTTCTTATACATTTATTAAAATATTTTTCTCACTATATAAATTGCATATATATTTTTACATTTCCATTTCCCAACTAACATATAAAGGCAGTACATGAATTACAGGTTAGTTCATCATCTTATTGTCCTGGAAGCCTAGCTCAGGTTCTGGCATTTATTCCTCCTTTTATCTCTTCTTCATCCAAAAAACATTTATTATCTGTTTGTTATGCTCCAGGCACTGCTTTAGTCACTAAAATTCAAAAATCATTAAGAAACAACCTCTGCTTTTGGCAAGTATCTTAGTCCATTTGTGCTGCTATAACAGAACATTATAGACTGAATAATTTGTAAAAACTAGAAATGTATTTCTCACAGTTCTGGAGGCTGGAAAATTCAAGATCAAGGCACCATCAGATCTGGTGTCTGGTGAGGGTGTGGTCTCCACTTCCAAGATGGCACCTTGAACCTTGCATCAGGGAAGAGGGAGGGAGCACTGTGTCCTCACATGGCAGAAGGCAGAGGGCAAAAAAGGACTAACCTCCCTCCATCAGGCCCATTTATAATGGCATCGATCCATTCACGAGGGTGGAACCCTCATAACATAAACACTTCCCCCCAAAACCCATTTTCCAGTACTGTTGCTTTGGGGATTAAGTTGCCAACACAAAAATTTGGCGGAACACGTTTAGATCATAGAATTTCATGCTTGGCCCCCAAATTTATATTCTTCTCACATGAAAAATCCATTCATTCCATTTCAATATTCCCAAAAGTCTTAACTTGTTCCAACATCAACCCAAAAGTCTAAGTCCAAACTCACATCTAAATATGAGGGTGAGACTCAAGGTATAATTCACCCTGAGGCAAATTGCTCTCCAGCTGTGAGTCTGTGAAATCAAACTAGTTATGTACTTCCAAAATGTAATAGTGAGACAGGAATAGGATAGACAATTTTATTCCAAAATGGAGCAATAGTAAAGAAAAAAGGGGTAACAGGTACCAAGTAAGCCCAAAGCCTAACAGGAAAAAGAAGATTAAATCTTAAGGCTAGAGAATAATCTTATCTTCATGTCCTGCCTTCTGGACATACTGGGATATGGGGAGGTTGAGGTTCCCAGGCCCCAGGAAGCTCCATCCCTATGGCTTTGTTGGACATAGCCCACGTATCAGCTCTTATACCTTGAAGTCATAGGCCTGCAGCTTTCCCAGGCTGGTACTGCATGCCAGGGACTCTACGGTTTTGGTATCTCAAGGGTAGTCCTGCTCCACAGGTCCACTAAATATTGTCTTAGTGCAGTCTTTCTGCAGTGTCTCTGCCTCTGTGGCAGGTCTCTGGTTGGAACTCTGAGGCTCTCTATAGCATCCTTTGAAATATTCGTGCAGAAAGCCATACCTCCACAGTTTGTGCACTTTGTGTGCCTGCAGAATTAGAACTGTCTGGATGCTGCCAAGTTTTGTAGTTTGTGCCCTTTGGAGTGACAGCCTGAGCTGTACTGGTCCTGCTTGAGTCACAGCTTGGTGCCTGAGAAGAGCTGTGCTGGAATGTAGGGAACAGAGACTTGAGGTGGCCATGGGCAGTGAGCTCCAAGGACCCATGCGTACCCTAGGCCCCTCCTATGAAACTGTTCTGCCCTCAAGGACCTAGATATCTGCAATGCTTTAGGGGTCAATTTCTCATTGTCTTGATGAGTAGCACTGGCTTCCTTCTGTCCACACTAATCTCCTTAATAAATGGTCATTGGGCCACACCCTTGGTTTTCTCTCCTAAGCATAGTTTTTAATTCTCCACAAAGCCAGGCTGAGAATTTTCCAAATCTTTTCATACTGTTTCTCTTTTAATTATAAATTCTGTCTTTGAATCATTCTCTGTTCTCACATTTGACTATAAGCAGTAAACACTGCTGCTTAGAGATTTCTCTTTTTAAATATTCTAGCTCATTGCTCTTAAGTTCTGCCTTCCACAAAGTTGTGGGATATTGACATTGTTTAGCCAACTTCTTTTTCATTTTGTATCAAGGCTAGCCTTTCTCCTAGTTTTCAGTAAGATATTCCTTACTTCTGTCTAACACCTCATTAGAGTATCCTTTACTTGTCATATTTCTACCAGCATTGTGTTCACAACAATGTAGGTTATCTCTAAGAAGATTGGGGCTGCAGCTTTCCTCTTCTTCTGAGCTCTTACCAGAATCACTCTTACTGCTCTGTTCATGAAAACATAGGCTTTTTCCAGTATTCACTTCAAAAGAGTTCCAGCCTCTATCCATTATTTAGTCACTTCCACATTTTTAGGTATT
Organism: Gorilla gorilla gorilla; assembly: GCF_029281585.2. Lineage (NCBI taxonomy): Eukaryota > Metazoa > Chordata > Mammalia > Primates > Hominidae > Gorilla > Gorilla gorilla. Next base: position 75,573,672 of record NC_073238.2, read on the forward strand.
TGTAACACCCCACTTCTCTGGTACTAATTTTTGTCTTTGCTGTAACAGAATACCATAGAGTAAGTTACAAAGAACAAAAATTTATTTCTCATTATTCTGGAGGCTTGAAAGTCCAAGATCAAGGTACCAGCATCTGGTGAGGACTGCAATCAACTTCCAAGATGACGCCTTGAATGCCATACCCACCAGAAGGCTGATACACTGTGTCCTCACATGGCAGAAGGCAGAAGGGAACAGAGAGACAGATGCCTTCCATCAAGCCCTTTGATTACAGCATGAATGCATAAGTGAGAGTGGAGCTTTCATGAACTGAATGCCTTGCCAAAGGCCCCACCTTCCAACACTGTTGCAGTGGGATGAAGTTTCTAACATATGAATTTTGGGGGACACATTCAGACCATAGCAGCAAAGCTGTAGACTAATTGAAGAATTAGTCTGTAGGCAAATAAGTACAATAAAATGTTCTGAGAGAAGGTTGTGTATGACACTGCAATGTAGGAAGTGTGTTGAATTTGTGCTTGTTGAGTAAAAAAGTAAATCGTATTTGCTAAATATTTTGTCTTCATTATCAACTGATCTGTATAAACAATAAAAGTGTGTATTATCTTCATTGTACCTATGAAAATATATTGAGTAGCTGCATGCTAATCTTTAGATTTACTAATTCTAACTTCTGCCCAAGTTTAAGCACTATAATTCTGATATCTAACTCTGTTACCTTAATTATTTGAAATGAAATGAACAATTAACATCTGTTTTATGTGATTATACTGTCCTCTCCACAGCCGTAATTTTACTTAAAAACATAAACCATATCTTGGCAGAAAAAGCTATTGCATTGAACATATTATGGGTTTAAGACATTGTACTTAATTTCAGTTTGTAGAATTATTTACGATCCAAAATGTCTTTAAACAAGATATGTTAGTGTCCTTCCCAGTTTGAGATTCTATGATTCTAAGATACACAAAGAAACTTTTACTATAGCTTGAGGATAGTGGAAATTAGTGCACAGAATTTTTTCAGTATTTCAAAAAAAATTATAATTTCAACTTTTATTTTAGATTCAGAGGGTACATGTGCAGGTTTGTTACATGGGCATATTGTGTGATGCTAGGGTTTGGGGTACGGATGATCCTGTCATCCAGGTGATGAGCATTATACCCAAGAGGTAGTTTTTCATCCCATGTCCCCCTCCCTCCTTTCCTGATAGTCCTCCCCAGTGCCTTTGTTTCCATTTATATGACCATGTGTACTCAGCATTTAGCTCCCACTTTTATATTTCTCAGTTTTTACAATCATTTTGCCTTCTTGGCACTGGCTTCTTTTGGGTTGAAATAAAGGCCACTCATTCAACATGATCCTATCAAAAGTATACACATTATGCCTTTTCCTTATGATCTCCCAGCTGTAGAAAGAAACATGTGGACTCTTTGTATAGTGAATGTTGCTAACACTACACTCTAAATGCTCTTTCAGTGAGGCTGTGGTCACCTCTTTTGAGCTGTCTCTGAAGAAGAGTGACAGCATTGATACTAAACTGGATCTGTAGAAGTGTTATTTTCACTGGTGATTGCACGGGCAGTTTTGAACCTGCTTTTGGACAACAGAGGATAGGGAAGAGGCTTAGAGGCCTATTTGACATTATAGGGTATGAGCCTAAAACTCTGTTGGGCATTGCTGCTGCTGGGAATAATGGTTTCTGGTCATCAGAAGCCAGTGGGACACTGTGGTATTGGTATTCATCACCCACACAAAGAGCCTGTCACTTGTTAATACTCTGGATCTGGGCTGGGCAATTTCAGAGTTGTTCCTCCCTATCTCCTGTGACACAGAGCTACAAAACTCTCCATATTTGGAAATGTTATGAAATCATCTAAGTTAGAATGAGGGTTAGTTATAAAGCACTGGGACCATCAGTCATCTTCCTTTTTCACCATGTCTAACCATCATTTTATATTTGCTTCCAGTAGCTGGCCTTATAAATCTTAATTAAAGGCTTTCTCAGATCCTGAATTTAAGCTGTCACCCATTGTAGCTTCGTTGAAATGTCCATGTCCATTAAAACCTTATCAAAATGCAGCATCTATTACCTTTGAAGCTCATGTTGTATTCATCTCTGCAAGCTTTGTTAATGCAGGGAAGGTGCATATATGCTGGCAACATAACGTTCCCTGACAGGTGCTGTAAAGCAGCAACGTCTGGCTTTACTCTCTCCACAGCCTTTGATGACTCTTATAAAATCCTGGAACTATGGTTTGCTACATACAGGATGTGTAGAAGGATAGGCCAAACAAAATTAAACCATTGATTCTTATTCCATGTCATGAAAGGGTAAAATAATCATGTTTTTTTCCTCAGATCATTGGCATTTTAAAGCAGCCTAAAATAATGTCAACCTGTTGGCATGATCCAATCAAGCAAAATGCATACCTAAATTCATGAACAAAAAAAATGTTGATTCTGAATTGTGATTCTGGTATTTCCTTGGAGAAGCGGATGTAACTTAAAACCAATATGCCTATCTTGGCTTTATTGAATGGTGCTTTAGGCATTTGCTTTCTATAACTGGATTGACTAGGAAATGAACTTGAGAAGGTGAGAATTTTAGATGAAGATCTGAAAGTATGACTAAGTGAGAGATTTAAAAGTAGAGACTGAAAATTATGTAAAATAAACCTTCATAATGTCACAGCATCACATATTATCACTGTAGTGACACCAATAAAAAATATCCTCAAGTTCTTCAGTCATGGGGAATAAAAGAATGAAATAGTGTAGCATGCTACAGCACTACAATTTGATACTATTAAGATTTCACAGTTGCTGTCAGCCAGGTCACAGTAAGGGTTAAAACACTTATCAGTTGTGACACTCTGTCTTGATAACCTTATTAATCCTTCAGAGGCACTAGAGGAAATAGCTAACAACTAAGAACAAGTCATAACGAATACGGATGTGTTTCATCCACTCATAATCCCTTCTCAATTATTCAAAGTTCTGTTTCCACTACAGTCTTTCAGATCCTCTTGTGTATCATTCATCTGTAAGAATGTTGGCGGTATATCTGCGTATTCCAAGGGGACAGCTGTTAGTATGAATCTCTTCTTTTTTTCCTCTCCCCAACTAGAATCAGAAGCCCTTTCAGGTCAGGACTTTCTTGTTCACTTGTTCAACCTATATTCCTACCACCTGGCACTGGGCTTTATCTAGAGGAACTGGAAAATGCATTTAATAATAAGGGTGGAAATATTTCTGAGGACACATTTTCTAAGTGAGGGAACGAATAAGACTTTTTTTTCTCTCACTCTTTGGAAAGACTATGATCATAAGGCTAAAATATGCATTACCTAATCTACTATGTCTATCTCTTAGCAATGTTTTTTAACAGAAAGCCACCATATATCTCTGTAATTATGTTGTTAGAGTATGTAGAAAAGACCCAAATTATATTATTTCTTTTAAATCTTAGAGATATTATTACATATTAATCATTTTTTCTTTATGGTCTCCGAGACATTTTTTAGAGGTGTCTACATAATGTTAAGTGAGAAGTTTTATACAGGGGCAGTAAGCACAATGTATCACACCATCTTTAAGAGTGAAGCTACGTGAGGTTTTTTCCAAAAGTAAAGACCACCATTTGTTTGTTTGCTCATTTATTCAGCAAGCATTCATTCTAGACTCTGGAACGTAGCAGTGAATAAAAGCACTTCTGCAAAACAAAATACATACGATGTAAATTTTTTTAATTTCTGGGGAAAAATATAAAGCCAGGTAAGGGATATAGGAAGCTTCATATAGAGGGGCTGTAATTTTAAACAGGGTGAGCAAAGAAGGCTTTTTATTTATTTATTTATTTATTTATTTATTTATTTTTTATTATACTTTAAGTTTTAGGGTACATGTGCACAATGTGCAGGTTAGTTACATATGTATACATGTGCCATTCTGGTGCGCTGCACCCACTAACTCGTCATCTAGCATTAGGTATATCTCCCAATGCTATCCCTCCCCCCTCTCCCCACCCCACAACAGTCCCCAGAGTGTGATATTCCCCTTCCTGTGTCCATGTGATCTCATTGTTCAATTCCCACCTATGAGTGAGAATATGCGGTGTTTGGTTTTTTGTTCTTGTGATAGTTTACTGAGAATGATGGTTTCCAATTTCATCCATGTCCCTACAAAGGACATGAACTCATCATTTTTTATGGCTGCATAGTATTCCATGGTGTATATGTGCCACATTTTCTTAATCCAGTCTATCATTGTTGGACATTTGGGTTGGTTCCAAGTCTTTGCTATTGTGAATAATGCCGCAATAAACATACGTGTGCATGTGTCTTTATAGCAGCATGATTTATAGTCCTTTGGGTATATACCCAGTAATGGGATGGCTGGGTCAAATGATATTTCTAGTTCTAGATCCCTGAGGAATCGCCACACTGACTTCCACAATGGTTGAACTAGTTTACAGTCCCACCAACAGTGTAAAAGTGTTCCTATTTCTCCACATCCTCTCCAGCACCTGTTGTTTCCTGACTTTTTAATGATTGCCATTCTAACTGGTGTGATATGATATCTCATAGTGGTTTTGATTTGCATTTCTCTGATGGCCAGTGATGATGAGCATTTTTTCATGTGTTTTTTGGCTGCATAAATGTCTTCTTTTGAGAAGTGTCTGTTCATGTCCTTCGCCCGCTTTTTGATGGGGTTGTTTGTTTTTTTCTTGTAAATTTGTTTGAGTTCATTGTAGATTCTGGATATTAGCCCTTTGTCAGATGAGTAGGTTGTGAAAATTTTCTCCCATGTTGTAGGTTGCCTGTTCACTCTGATGGTAGTTTCTTTTGCTGTGCAGAAGCTCTTTAGTTTAATTAGATCCCATTTGTCAATTTTGTCTTTTGTTGCCATTGCTTTTGGTGTTTTGGACATGAAGTCCTTGCCCATGCCTATGTCCTGAATGGTAATGCCTAGGTTTTCTTCTAGGGTTTTTATGGTCTTAGGTCTAACGTTTAAATCTTTAATCCATCTTGAATTGATTTTTGTACAAGGTGTAAGGAAGGGATCCAGTTTCAGCTTTCTCCATATGGCTAGCCAGTTTTCTCAGCACCATTTATTAAATAGGGAATCCTTTCCCCATTGCTTGTTTTTCTCAGGTTTGTCAAAGATCAGATAGTTGTAGGTATGCGGCGTTATTTCTGAGGGCTCTGTTCTGTTCCATTGATCTATATCTCTGTTTTGGTACCAGTACCATGCTGTTTTGGTTACTGTAGCCTTGTAGTATAGTTTGAAGTCAGGTAGTGTGATGCCTCCAGCTGTGTTCTTTTGGCTTAGGATTGACTTGGCAATGCAGGCTCTTTTTTGGTTCCATATGAACTTTAAAGTAGTTTTTTCCAATTCTGTGAAGAAAGTCATTGGTAGCTTGATGGGGATGGCATTGAATCTGTAAATTACCTTGGGCAGTATGGCCATTTTCACGATATTGATTCTTCCTACCCATGAGCATGGAATGTTCTTCCATTTGTTTGTATCCTCTTTTATTTCATTGAGCAGTGGTTTGTAGTTCTCCTTGAAGAGGTCCTTCACATCCCTTGTAAGTTGGATTCCTAGGTATTTTATTCTCTTTGAAGCAATTGTGAATGGGAGTTCACTCATGATTTGGCTCTCTGTTTGTCTGTTATTGGTGTATAAGAATGCTTGTGATTTTTGTACATTGATTTTGTATCCTGAGACTTTGCTGAAGTCGCTTATCAGCTTAAGGAGATTTTGGGCTGAGATGATGGGGTTTTCTAGATAAACAATCATGTCGTCTGCAAACAGGGACAATTTGACTTCCTCTTTTCCTAATTGAATACCCTTTATTTCCTTCTCCTGCCTGATTGCCCTGGCCAGAACTTCCAACACTATGTTGAATAGGAGTGGTGAGAGAGGGCCTCCCTGTCTTGTGCCAGTTTTCAAAGGGAATGCTTCCAGTTTTTGCCCATTCAGTATGATATTGGCTGTGGGTTTGTCATAGATAGCTCTTATTATTTTGAAATACGTCCCATCAATACCTAATTTATTGAGAGTTTTTAGCATGAAGGGTTGTTGAATTTTGTCAAAGGCTTTTTCTGCATCTATTGAGATAATCATGTGGTTTTTGTCTTTGGCTCTGTTTATATGCTGGATTACATTTATTGATTTGCGTATATTGAACCAGCCTTGCATCCCAGGGATGAAGCCCACTTGATCATGGTGGATAAGCTTTTTGCTGTGCTGCTGGATTCGGTTTGCCAGTATTTTATTGAGGATTTTTGCATCAATGTTCATCAAGGATATTGGTCTAAAATTCTCTTTTTTGGTTGTGTCTCTGCCCGGCTTTGGTATCAGAATGATGCTGGCCTCATAAAATGAGTTAGGGAGGAGTCCCTCTTTTTCTATTGATTGGAATAGTTTCAGAAGGAATGGTACCAGTTCCTCCTTGTACCTCTGGTAGAATTCAGCTGTGAATCCATCTGGTCCTGGACTCTTTTTGGTTGGTAAACTATTGATTATTGCCACAATTTCAGCTCCTGTTATTGGTCTATTCAGAGATTCAACTTCTTCCTGGTTTAGTCTTGGGAGAGTGTATGTGTCGAGGAATGTATCCATTTCTTCTAGATTTTCTAGTTTATTTGCATAGAGGTGTTTGTAGTATTCTCTGATGGTAGTTTGTATTTCTGTGGGATCGGTGGTGATATCCCCTTTATCATTTTTTATTGTGTCTATTTGATTCTTCTCTCTTTTTTTCTTTATTAGTCTTGCTAGCGGTCTATCAATTTTGTTGATCCTTTCAAAAAACCAGCTCCTGGATTCATTGATTTTTTGAAGGGTTTTTTTGTGTCTCTATTTCCTTCAGTTCTGCTCTGATTTTAGTTATTTCTTGCCTTCTGCTAGCTTTTGAATGTGTTTGCTCTTGCTTTTCTAGTTCTTTTAATTGTGATGTTAGGGTGTCAATTTTGGATCTTTCCTGCTTTCTCTTGTGGGCATTTAGTGCTATAAATTTCCCTCTACACACTGCTTTGAATGCATCCCAGAGATTCTGGTATGTTGTGTCTTTGTTCTCGTTGGTTTCAAAGAACATCTTTATTTCTGCCTTCATTTCGTTATGTACCCAGTAGTCATTCAGGAGCAGGTTGTTCAGTTTCCATGTAGTTGAGCGGCTTTGAGTGAGATTTTTAATCCTGAGTCCTAGTTTGATTGCACTGCGGTCTGAGAGATAGTTTGTTATAATTTCTGTTCTTTTACATTTGCTGAGGAGAGCTTTACTTCCAACTATGTGGTCAATTTTGGAATAGGTGTGGTGTGGTGCTGAAAAAAATGTATATTCTGTTGATTTGGGGTGGAGAGTTCTGTAGATGTCTATTAGGTCCGCTTGGTGCAGAGCTGAGTTCAATTCCTGGGTATCCTTGTTGATTTTCTGTCTCGTTGATCTGTCTAATGTTGACAGTGGGGTGTTAAAGTCTCCCATTATTAATGTGTGGGAGTCTAAGTCTCTTTGTAGGTCACTCAGGACTTGCTTTATGAATCTGGGTGCTCCTGTATTGGGTGCATATATATTTAGGATAGTTAGCTCCTCTTGTTGAATTGATCCCTTTACCATTATGTAATGGCCTTCTTTGTCTCTTTTGATCTTTGTTGGTTTAAAGTCTGTTTTATCCGAGACTAGGATTGCAACCCCTGCCTTTTTTTGTTTTCCATTTGCTTGGTAGATCTTCCTCCATCCTTTTATTTTGAGCCTATGTGTGTCTCTGCACGTGAGATGGGTTTCCTGAATACAGCACACTGATGGGTCTTGACTCTTTATCCAACTTGCCAGTCTGTGTCTTTTAATTGGAGAATTTAGTCCATTTACATTTAAAGTTAATATTGTTATGTGTGAATTTGATCCTGTCATTATGATGTTAGCTGGTGATTTTGCTCATTAGTTGATGCACTTTCTTCCTAGTCTCGATGGTCTTTACATTTTGGCATGATTTTGCAGCGGCTGTTACCGGTTGTTCCTTTCCATGTTTAGCACTTCCTTCAGGAGCTCTTTTAGGGCAGGCCTGGTGGTGACAAAATCTCTTAGCATTTGCTTGTCTGTAAGGGATTTTATTCCTCCTTCACTTATGAAGCTTAGTTTGGCTGGATATGAAATTCTGGGTTGAAAATTCTTTTCTTTAAGAATGTTGAATATTGGCCCCCACTCTCTTCTGGCTTGTAGGATTTCTGCCGAGAAATCCGCTGTTAGTCTGATGGGCTTCCCTTTGAGGGTAACCCGACCTTTCTCTCTGGCTGCCCTTAACATTTTTTCCTTCATTTCAACTTTGGTGAATCTGACAATTATGTGTCTTGGAGTTGCTCTTTTCGAGGAGTATCTTTGTGGCGTTCTCTGTATTTCCTGAATCTGAATGTTGGCCTGCCTTGCTAGATTGGGGAAGTTCTCCTGGATAATATCCTGCAGAGTGTTTTCCAACTTGGTTCCATTCTCCGCATCACTTTCAGGTACACCAATCAGACGTAGATTTGGTCTTTTCACATAGTCCCATATTTCTTGGAGGCTTTGCTCATTTCTTTTTATTCTTTTTTCTCTAGACTTCCCTTCTCGCTTCATTTCATTCATTTCATCTTCCATTGCTGATACCCTTTCTTCCAGTTGATCGCATCGGCTCCTGAGGCTTCTGCATTCTTCACGTAGTTCTCGAGCCTTGGTTTTCAGCTCCATCAGCTCCTTTAAGCACTTCTCTGTATTGGTTATTCTAGTTATACATTCGTCTAAATTTTTTTCAAAGTTTTCAACTTCTTTGAATTGGTTTGAATGTCCTCCCGTAGCTCAGAGTAATTTGATCGTCTGAAGCCTTCTTCTCTCAGCTCGTCAAACTCATTCTCCATCCAGCTTTGTTCCGTTGCTGGTGGGGAACTGCGTTCCTTTGGAGGAGGAGAGGTGCTCTGCGTTTTAGAGTTTCCAGTTTTTCTGTTCTGTTTTTTCCCCATCTTTGTGGTTTTATCTACTCTTGGTCTTTGATGATGGTGATGTACAGATGGGTTTTCGGTGTGGATGTCCTTTCTGTTTGTTAGTTTTCCTTCTAACAGACAGGACCCTCAGCTGCAGGTCTGTTGGAATACCCTGCTGTGTGAGGTGTCAGTGTGCCCCTGCTGGGGGGTGCCTCCCAGTTAGGCTGCTCGGGGGTCAGGGGTCAGGGACCCACTTGAGGAGGCAGTCTGCCCGTTCTCAGATCTCCAGCTGCGTGCTGGGAGAACCACTGCTCTCTTCAAAGCTGTCAGACAGGGACATTTAAGTCTGCAGAGGTTACTGCTGTCTTTTTGTTTGTCTGTGCCCTGCCCCCAGAGGTGGAGCCTACAGAGGCAGGCAAGCCTCCTTGAGCTGTGGTGGGCTCCACCCAGTTCGAGCTTCCTGGCTGCTTTGTTTACCTAAGCAAGCCTGGGCAATGGCGGGCGCCCCTCCCCCAGCCTCGCTGCCGCCTTGCAGTTTGATCTCAGACTGCTGCGCTAGCAATAAGCGAGATTCCGTGGGTGCAGGACCCTCCGAGCCAGGTGTGGGATATAGTCTCGTGGTGCGCCATTTTTTAAGCCGGTCTGAAAAGCGCAATATTTGGGTGGGAGTGACCCGATTTTCCAGGTGCGTCCCTCACCCCTTTCTTTGACTCGGAAAGGGAACTCCCTGACCCCTTGCGCTTCCCAGGTGAGGCAATGCCTCGCTCTGCTTCGGCTCAAGCACGGTGCGCGCACCCACTGGCCTGCGCCCACTGTCTGGCACTCCCTAGTGAGATGAACCCGGTACCTCAGATGGAAATGCAGAAATCACCCATCTTCTGCGTCGCTCACGCTGGGAGCTGTAGACCGGAGCTGTTCCTATTCGGCCATCTTGGCTCCTCCCCTCAAGAAGGCTTTACTGAGAAGGTGACATTTTATTCAAGACCTGAAGAGCTTAGGATTCAGTCCTCTGCGGGGGGATGAGCATCCCATGCAGTAGAACAGCAAGTAATCAGACGTAGGAATTAGTCAACAACTAGCCAAGAGGCCAGTGGAGCTGGAGCCGAGCAAGACAGGGGAGAGCAGACCAAGGAGAGGTCAAAGAGGAGGCCCATTGTATAAAGCTGTCCTGGCCATTTCAAGCACTTTTTGTTTTTTTTACTCCAAATGAGGTGAAAAGCCCCAGAAATATTTTGAACATTGATTATACAGGCTGAATAAACTTAGGCTAACTAAACACTGTTGCTTATATAGAATTTAGAATAACTAAACGCAGTGGCTTATTAAATAAATCATAGTGAAGAAAGAATGTACGTTTAGGCTAATATTCTAAATTCTTTGAAGTGATGCTTTATTATAAACTTTTCTTGGCATTACTATCAGAAATAGATTATATAAAATCTCATATTTTATGCAAACCTTAGGTGCAATAAAATTTTAAAAGATTGTCATATTCAGATAATTTTATAATATTGATGTTACTTTCTTTTAACAGTCATAGTGTAGATCAAAATATAGGGGATCCTAATGGAATGAGACAGGCTGTATCTCTGATGCAACTGATCCTTACAGTCTCAGGTAGAGGCACATTTTCTTTCCTGGGTGGCTACATGTATATTGGCACCAACAGCCCCCTGTAGAAAGGATCACTCATGATTTGATAAGCACAGCTGAAAAGTGTCAGCAGTCACCAAACAAGAAGTTTTCCCTTTTGGAGGAAAGATATTTGGAATCATAGGAATCTGTAGTTTTCTTATTCACTAATTCTGTGACAATGCAGTTTCAGTAACATAATGTAAGTGGATGCTTTCTACGCAGTGCTGATGCTATTAACCATACAATAGATTTCAGTGTATTTTTTCTCATTCTGACCACTTTACCTTTAGCTTTAATATTCTGTTAGAGCATCATAATATTTATGTCTAGAAGGAACCATAAAGGTCTTCTACTCCAGCAGTTCATCTGAAGCTTACCTACCAACTAAGTACAAATTGTAGCTTTGTCAGTTTTGAACAACCAGAGAGTGAGATCTTAACTATTGTCATGATGTTGTCAATATCACTTTTGGAAAACTGAGACAGTATACTATAGCATTAACTTTTCATTACTTAGGCCAAAGTCCATTCTGGGGCCAGTTAGGAAAAAATAATAATATCTTTTAGACATAACAGCCTTACAAATGTTGAAGACATCTCAGATGTTTGCTGACTTTTCTGGCAATCATCTTCTGCTCCTTTAGCTAATCTTTGTATAACATGACTTTGATTCTCTTCATCTTTTTGGTGACTCTCCTTTGAATGTACTCCAGTTTACCTCTCTTCTTGAAGTGTGTGGCTTAGATGTGGTTTGATATAGAGGCATAATTGAATGGAATTATTATTTCCCTTGATCTGGACAAAATATTCTATTAATGTAGCCAAGAATTGCATTAGCTTTTTTGGCAACCACCGTTCAGTGCTGATTTATATCAAGCTCCCTGTCAATTAATCCTCCAGGGACTTTTTTATTTATTCTCTTGCTAAGCTACGCCTTTGACATCTATATAAGTTTAGTTGCTGTTTGGAATAAAAAGACTTTACTTTTTTTTTTTCCTAATTAAATTTCATCTTGCAAGTCCAGTGTTCCACCCATTGGGATATTTTGGGATCCTGATTTTATCCTCTATCAGGATTTAATAGCTTTAAGACTGAACTCAAATAGACCAGTAATTTTCTAAAAAGGACTATTCTTTTGAAGACTGCCTTCTGAAAATACCAAGGAAATCTAAGAGACATTTCATAATACAGGTTAAAAGAACAGATCTGGGCAGCAGCCACACCTCATTTCCAGCTCTAGCTCTGTCACTTTCCAGGTGAATTTATTCATTTGGTTAACAAACTGAACTCCTACTATGAAACACATTATCCTAGGCACTTAGGACTCACCAGTGAATGAAACAGACAAAAATACTTATCCTGGAGGAGCTTATAGTCTAGCAGGAAAAGAAACCTATGAAAAGAAATATACGCTCTACAATCCTTAATATTCTTAACAGGAAAAATAGGAATAAATGTATTACTTTATAATATATGGTTTGTTTATCAGGGTTCTCCAGAGAACCAAAAGAATGCATATGTTATAATAAATAAAGATATTTTTATAAGGAATGAACTCATATCATTATAATGGCTAAGTCCCAAGATCTTCAGGGTAGGTTGGCAAGCCAGAGACCCAGGAGAACCAATGAAGTAATTCCAGCCTGGAAAATAGCAAGCTCAAGACGCAGCCAGAGCCAATGCTGTTTAAGTCCTAAGTCAGGAAAAAACCGATGTTCACATTAGAAGGTGGTCAAGCAGGAGGAATTCTCTATTACTCTGGGGGAAGGTCAGTCTTTTCGTTCTATTCAGATCTTCAAGGGATAGATGGGGTTCACTCCCCTTATGGAGGGCCATCTGCTTTATGTAGTCAACTCATTCAACTTTGATACATAAAATTAACCATCACAAATAGTAATGAGGATGTTAGGAGTTATTGTACATAAAGGGCTTAGCATAGTGAGCTCTTAAGAAAAGATAGCTATTATTTGCATAAAGTATTTCTCAAACCCCTCTTCAGTATTAAGAATAGAATCAGAGCTCTCCAATACTGACACAGTAGTTTTGGCCCTTTCCTGGTGTGACGCTCTGTCTGATGTTTGGTCTTGGGAAGCAGTCATACTTACGTAGTGCATGATCAGCTAAGTCATTTCTCTGCTAATGCCTATTTCAAGGCTCTGTGAAAATATGCTCTCTGCCTCACATGTATGAGACGGGAATTACCTACAGACACCTTGCTACCATCTGGAGCAGCCTCTAGTGATGAAATACCTATGAAGGGTCTTTTATTATTTTTTGGCAGTGTTTCCTTTTTAAAGAAAATATTACAAAAACTGGAAAGGTTTTAGAAAAACCGAAAGGCAGATTTTTTTATACCTCTCCTTTGAACTCACTGCAGGAGTAGTTCACTTTACTTAACAGTGAGCTCAATAAGTAACTATCATTTCAGGGTATGCCTGACTCATAATACTGTCAAATAATTCATACATGTAAAAATGACCGTTGTCTCATTTACTTGTTATGCCAACACTTGTCATCCTCAGCAACAGCTTTCAGCCCTGTTAAATGTGGTTTAAATGTGAGGGATCTAAAATGAAATTGAAGCACCCTGCATTTGATAGTAAATCAAATACGAATTTATTGTTGTACTCAAAGACAGCATATTTAGTAAGTCTTGAAAGTAAAAATGGCAGATTTTATGATTTGACTGTAGTGAGGGTTTTATTGGGATTCTGATTATCTTTTAAAGGTTGAGATCTAATGATTTTTAAAAATTACATTTGAGAAAAATATTTTGGAGTGAATTATATTGAACTGAATTAATGAACAATAAAAATAGTTTAAAGAAAATTACTTTCTAAAGAGAAGACAAGTATTATCAAATCATGAACATTATATTTTGTTTTACTTTTTATTATAAAAAATTTCAACCACAATAAGGGTAGAAAAAATAACATTATACCCATATATCTATAACTTATATTAAAATGTATTAATATTTTATAATATTTGCCTTATCTGTCTTGAACTTCAATTATAAACTCACCCTCCATTGGTATTTTTAAAGTATTATTTTATTTTAATTTTTTTTTTTGAGACAGAGTCTCACTCTCACTCTGTCGCCCGGACTGGCACCTGCCAGTGCAGTGGCACCATCTCGGCTCGCTGCAACCTCTGCCTCCTGGGTACAAGTGATTCTCCTGCCTCAGGCTCCTGACTAGCTGGGATTACAGGCGCTTGCTACCAGGTCCAGCTAATGTTTGTATTTTTAGTGGAGACGGGGTTTCACCAAATTAGGCTGTCTCAAAATCCTGACTTCAGGTGATTCATCTGCCTTGGCCTCCCAAAGTGCTGGGATTACAAGGGTGAGCCTCTGTGCCCGGCCAAGGCATCATTTTAACTAGATATAAAATAAATCTTAACTTTTCCAAGTATAATGCTATAAGTGTGGAACATTTAAAGGCAGAAGAGATTTTACATTTTTTTTCTAGCATATGGGAAAATTGATAGCTTCTTCCCATATGTTTTAATGATGAGTGAAGAACTAGACTGCTTCTACGGTTTTCCCTGGAATTTTTAAAAATCACCTACCCATAAACTTACATTCTTCCTAAATACATGAATGTGATAAGAGTCTCAATAAGCAAAAGCAAAATATACTGCTATTCTAGAAGCATTTGGCAAAGAGACTCCAGGACAACTGTTTGTACAAAAGGGAAAGGAGGACTGGCTGGCTGTGTAGTAAGTGGATATATGGCCTCTGGTGGGAGGCAATGTGGCAGTGTTAGGGCCACATGAATGAGGCATGAATTGTAGGTCTGATTTTTAGTAGTTACATGCCTATGGTCAAATCACAGCTGTTCTAAACCTTCAGTGTTTCCACCTCTGTAACATGAATGCAGTAATGCCTGCATTGCAAACGTGTTGTGAAGATTAGCTACATAGGTAAAGCTTTGTTGTACGTACTCAATATTGGCATCTGGTTGTTGCTTTTTGAAACAATGCACTAGAAAGACTGTTAGTGGTGTTTGAAATTATATGTAGGTGGTATAACAATCCTTCCTGCTCACTTACTTGCTGTGTGTCCCTGGGCGTGTCCCCTAGTTTCACAGAACCTCAGTGTCTTTAGCTGGGAAATGAGTCTAATACTATTTATTCCATGATGGTTAGTTTAATATGTCAATCTGACTAAACTAAGGGATGCTCACGTAACTGGTATGCATTCCTCCTAGGTGTATCTTTGAGAGCATTTCTGAAAAAGATTAACATTTGAATCAATAGACTAAGTAAAGAAGATTGCTCTCATTAATGTGGTTCAACATTAGTCAATCTGCTTAAATAGAACAAAAGTGCAGAAGGAGAGCGAAGTCTATCTTCTCGAGCTGAGACATCCAGATTCTCCTGCCCTTGGATAGGAGGTTCTTGTTATGGGGTCGTCGGACTCTGGGACTTATACCATTCCCTCCAACATGTAAGCCAATTCCCATGTATATATATACATATATGTATGTGTATATATGTATGTATGTGTATATATATATGTATGTATGTGTGTATATATATGTATGTGTATATATATACACACACACACATACATATATATGTGTATATATATACTTGTTGGTTCTGTTTCTCTGGAGAACCCTGACTAACCCATACTCCCACAGCATTGTTTTTAGGGGCAAGTAATAATGTTCGTGTCATGTAGCAGACTCATTATTGAAAATCTGTTCCTAGGAGTCTTGTTTTCTTGATCAATTTCAAGCTTTCAAGTTACTTTTGCAGTTTAATAATATAGGGTTTAGTCTTCTTGATGTTTTTGCCAGTATTTGGATAAAGATGTAAAAGTCGAACATATCAAACTTGACAATAGCTAAATTAGGTTCAGAAGTTCTCAGTAGGCTAGAACTGTAGGTAAAAGTGAACAAAACAATTTATATGGAAAAAAATTGAACAATGTAGTAGTTTTATATGTTCCTTGTGTGCCAATACTGTGAATGAATATTCAATTTTTTAAGTTCCATTTTAGGCTAATTAATTCAGGTGCAAAGCGTAGATTCAGCAATATAAAGGTTGTTCTGTATTCAAATTGGTCAGATGACAGCTAGAATTATGTGTCCTTTTTTTAAGCTAAATTCCACACTTTACAAAGGACATTGAAAAGCTAGGTAGGGGTCAGGTGCGGTGGTTCACACCTACAATTCCAGCACTTTGGGATGCCCAGGAGAAAGGATTGCTTGAGCACAGGAGGCTGAACTGCAGTGAGCCATGATCATGAAGTCCAGCCTGGGTGACAGAGCAACGCCCTGTCTCAAAAAACAAACAAACAAAAAGCTACGTAGGGTTTCTCAAGCTATGGAACATTTTGATCAGATAATTCTTTGTTGAGGGTGGCATGGGCACCCTCTCTCCTGAGAATTTTTAGCACATTGCTGGCCTTTATCCATTAGATGCCACTAGAACTTCCATTTTCCCACCCAGAAAGACAACAAAAATGTCCAGACATTGCCAAACATCTCCTGGAAGGCAAAATTGCCCTGATTGAGAACCTCTGTGCTGCAGGGTATACAAAAGAAGGTAAAAGGAAAGTAAAAGGCTGGGAAGGATAATCATGAAGAATAATAAGGGTAGGTGTGTCTCATTCCTAGAACTGTCCCAACTCAGTAATTTTATTTTGTATTAAGTTTCTCTGTCTTCATCTGCCTTCCCATTAAATTAATCTTTTTGCAGTCAGGGATTGTGTTTCATTCTTTTTGTTTTTAGTGTGCAGAATAACTCCTAGTGTACTGTAGACTCTCAATGTTTTTATAAGGTAAAGTAAACTAAACTGAGGAAAAAAACGACTTGATGTGGGCAGCTACTAAGGAGACATTTTCTGATGGTACTTGAAGAGCTGCCAAAGGAAGAATCATATTGGATTACTCAATGAAAGAAAGAACGCTTCTTCAGAGGGCAGAGCTAATAGCAATGAATAAAAGTTATGGAGGCATAGATTTCACCTTATTTTAAGGTCAAATTTTAATACGATATTTATACTTATTTAGCACCAATAATTCCTGAAATCAACTTGATTAGCATTGAAATGAGTGTATTTTATAATAGAATTGTAAATAAAATTGTCTCTTTAACAAAATGGTGATTGAAGTACTGATCCTCAACACTTGAAAATCTACATAGAACTTTTGACTCCCCACAAACTTAACTACTAATAGACCATGTTGCCCAAAAGCCTTACCAATTAATCAATTAACACATATTTTGCAATTTATATGTATTATATAGTATATTCTTACCATAAAGAAAGCTAGAGAAAAGAAAATGTTATGAAGAAAATCATAAGAGGAAATATATTGTAGTACTGTATTGTATTTATTGATACCACAAGTTTAGTCATTTGTTTACAAGATGAATCTCTGAAATGGCAGGTAACTGCAGCTGCAAATCGCAGTCTGTGGTACATATCAAGCAATTCAGCTTTTTTTGCAATGCCATGACTTCTCTGCTTCTCAGAAGCACTTCCAGCATCACTAGTGGCACTTCGTATGTGTTCCATGTTGTTAGGCAAGGTTGAAAGTATTGCACTAAACAAAATGAAAAATACATGAGAAACACAAGAGATCACTTTTTACTGCAATTTATTAGAGGAATGAACTCCTCATACAGAAACGATTAGTGTCACAAAGTATTTTAAATGGATACTTGCAACACTTGAGCTCACTGCAAGAACAACAGGAAGTGGCTTTGAACTGATTACTGTTGTACAGTATGTACTACAGTTAATTTTATGCAGTCATGATTTAATACTGCAACTTTACATTTGTTTACATTTCTCTCCACCATGAATGGTGCCATGTACAGTTGGTACCAAACATGTTTGGGTGCATGTTTCAATAAATTTTAACTTTGTATAGTGGATTTGTGTGTATTTTATGATAGTAGATGATAAAATAGATTAATATCTACATAGATTTTGTGCATTAATGCATACTTACCTTTTTCTTTTTTGATATTCCTAGGCTAGGTGTTTTGTGTGCAACATTTTTCAAATTGTTGTAAATCTCCAAAAAATTTATATATTTTTATATTATGTAAAATGTATTATATATCATATGAAATATATTTATATATTAAATTTATATATATATTTATTGAAAAAACTCATGTGCAAGTGGACCCACATAGTTCAAAATCAAGTTGTTCAAGAATCGATTGTACAATACTATCAGAATTCTGAGGTATATTACATACATTTGTAGGATATAAAAATATTGATCAAATACAAAATTATTGATTTTCCCTACTTAAAAATCTATATATTCATGCAACTATTGAATAATTGACAATATGGCAAGTACTCAGGCATAAGAAAGAAAGAAACTAAAAGAAGAGAAAGGACAGAAAAGAATATCTCCTATATATATATTTGGTAACTTATTAAAAATGAGTAGTGAAAATGATACTGATAGAAAATATTTATCAAGTGCTTATTGTATTATAGTCATTGTGTTGTGCTTTAAATATAGTCTCATTTAATCCCTACAACACCTCAATGAAATAAGTGCTTTTATTTTCTCCATTTACATATGAAGAAAAAAATTTGCAATTACAAAGAGATAAGCATTTCAAAAGAAACTAATAGAACTTATAAATAAACTGTGTATTGCTTTCAAAGTTGTAACTTCAGAAGGAATGTACTGAATTTTATATTTCTTTTAATAATATCAGTCTTGTGAACATTTTTGGATTGCATTCAGGGTCATTTTTTCAGCTCAGTATTTGCTCTGTGCACCTGAATACATATCTAACCAAACTATTAGGCATGTGACTCATCGATAGAGAATTTCATTCTTTGGTTACTATATGGCTCATAGAAACACATTTCCGCTCTCTTTTATCTGACAAGGACTTCCATTTTATTGTCAGTATGAGGACAAATTCGAAATACACATAAGTTTCCCAAAACATCTTAAAAATAGTACAGAAATTTGTATCTATGAGATTATTTTCAAATTATATTCAACATTCAGTTAAAATTTTCCTTAACATTCTTTCCTGTGGCCAGACCTTAAAACTAAAGTATCTTGAGGTGTGGGGAGTATCTGTGCGTGGAGGAGTCCGCTCTGTGAGAGTGCTGGGAGACACTTCCTGGAGCAGACACTAATGCAATGCAGGCTTTTTGTTTGTTTGTTTTACTTGGAGAAGAGTAGCCTGAGAAAGACAACAGTGTTCCAGTCTGGAAAGCCATATATTAATTACTGATATTTCTCATTAAATTAAGGAGAGGACAAGAGGGTTAAATTCAAGCAGGATGGTTTAGGTTGCAAATTTTGAAGATGATAGGGCATCTTCACTGTAAAGGCTAGGAGAGGTTAGAATATGTTACCGAGGGAATTTGAGTGTGACAAAGTTACTTTTCTTTCATATGACAATCTATTGGCATTTATTTCTAATTACCATTGTCTCTTTGCTACTGAAGTTATTTTTGAATGAAAAGCATTCATTCATGCCATATCTCTTCCACATAGAATTTTTAGATATAAAAATTAATTCAAAATTTATAGCATTTAACCAGGGGTGAATGAAACTCAATTCTGCAATATTTATTCATATAAAGACCAAGATCCTAATTATCTAGGGAAGTCAGAGAAGGCCTAAAGAGACCCACGTGGGTATTATAGATTTATTTTAGGAACTTAGGTGTCTGCCTTTTCTCTCCATGTTTTAAGTAGAGTTGTCAGATTTAGTAAATATAAATACAGGATGCCCAGTTGAATATGAATTTCAGATAAGCAATGAATAATATTTTAGTATAAATCTGTCCCCAAGACTACATTCTTATAATAAAAAAGTTATTTATTGTTTACCTAAAATTCAAATTTAACTGGGCATCCTGTATTTTATCTGGCAACATTAGTTATAAGGGGAGCCTATAAGTGGATTAATCCTGAAGCTAATGAAGCTTAAGTTTTCAGGGGTCTTCACTGGCAGGCTTTTGTTTAAATCTAATGTTGTCTTGGTAATTTTCCAGCCTTTTCTTTAGAGCCTTCTTCCCAATTATATAAACCTGAGGCTCCACGAAATTTAGATATGACCCTGCAGGGGAAGGAATATGAGGAGACAGTTGACAAGGTGACAGAAGAAGTAAATTTAGCAGGCTTGAGGAGATTGTTGATGCCCTTGTCACATTCGGAAATTATTTTCCAGGAGATAATTAAATAATCACTGGACCTTGAGGCATCTTTGTAGTTGAAACTTGACTGTCACTGTATAGGGAAGAGACAGGAATAAGTTTTCCACTTTGTTGCTATAGCCTAAGAGTGAAAAATTCAATGCTCTGAGAAAGGCAGTAAAATTTCTTTTTCCATGGATACAATCAGCAAATGAAGACTCAATAATTTTGTTTCTACTTACCAAATTCAACTCTTCAGATCTCATAGACTTTAAATGCATAAAGGAAGTTATAAAATAAAAAATGAGAATGGCAAAGAAGTGTCCTCCAGAAAAGCAGATCTGGCTTTATTCTAAGGCTCATTCACAAAAAGGCAAAGCTAAATATTTGTCTCCCTCCTTGATGCAGTGCCCTGCTTTGTGTAATAAACCACAGAAATGACTCAGCTCCCATGCATTTAATAAAAATTACAAGGGTGATAATCCTCTTTTTAATCACTCAAGACACTGCCTGATTCTTAGAGCCCACAGTTTTGGGAGTGCTATTGACGGGAGTGCTATTGAAGTGCTATTGATTAGGTTTTCAGGTTAAATCTTTTGTGGCTTCAAGAAGCACAAAAACAGTGTAAAGAAGTTCCACTTAAGTGTCTGATATGGATTAAGGGAACTTTTCTTCATTCAAGAAATTAATTCAGCAAACATTTGCTGTGTGTTTCCTAAGTGCCAGACAATGTGCTAGGAATGGGATTGCTTTGGGTTTTCAGTACTTAACTGGGAATTAATTGATGGAGGGAGAAAATGCTTTTTTTTTTCTTTTATTATACTTTAAGTTTTAGGGTACATGTGCATGTGCACAACGTGCAGGTGTGTTACATTTATATACATGTGCCATGTTGGTGTGCTGCATCCATTAACTCGTCATTTAACATTAGGTATGTCTCCTAATGCTATCCCTCCCCCCTCCCCCCACCCCACAACAGGCCCCGGTGTGTGATGTTCCCCTTCCTGAGTCCATGTGTTCTCATCATTCAATTCCCACCTATGAGTGAGAACATGCGGTGTTTGGTTTTTTGTCCTTGCAATAGTTTGCTGAGAATGATGGTTTCCAGCTTCATCCGTGTCCCTACAAAGGATATGAACTCATCATTTTTTATGGCTGCATAGTATTCCATGGTGTATATGTGCCACATTTTCTTAATCCAGTCTATCATTGTTGGACATTTGGGTTGGTTCCAAGTCTTTGCTATTGTGAATAGTGCCGCAATAAACATACGTGTGCATATGTCTTTATAGCAGCATGATTTATAATCCTTTGGGTGTATACCCAGTAATGGGATGGCTGGGTCAAATGGTATTTCTAGTTCTAGATCCCTGAGGAATCGCCACACTGACTTCCACAACGGTTGAACTAGTTTACAGTCCCACCAACAGTGTAAAAAGTGTCCCTATTTCTCCACATCCTCTCCAGCACCTGTTGTTTCCTGACTTTTTAATGATCATCATTCTAACTGGTGTGAGATGGTATCTCATTGTGGTTTTGATTTGCGTTTCTCTGATGGCCACTGATGGTGAGCATTTTTTCATGTGTTTTTTGGCTGCATAAATGTCTTCTTTTGAGAAGTGTCTGTTCATGTCCTTCGCCCACTTTTTGATGGGGTTGTTTGTTTTTTTCTTGTAAATTTGTTTGAGTTCATTGTAGATTCTGGATATTAGCCCTTTGTCAGATGAATAGATTGCAAAAATTTTCTCCTATTCTGTAGGTTGCCTGTTCACTCTGATGGTATTTTCTTTTGCTGTGCAGAAGCTCTTTAGTTTAATTTGTCAATTTTGGCTTTTGTTGCCATTGCTTTTGGTGTTTTAGACATGAAGTCCCTGCCCATTCCTATGTCCTGAATGGTATTGCCTAGGTTTTCTTCTAGGGTTTTTATGGTTTTAGGTCTAACATTTAAGTCTTTAATCCATCTTGAATTAATTTTTGTATAAGGTGTAAGGAAGGGATCCAGTTTCAGCTTTCTACATATGGCTAGCCAGTTTTCTCAGAACCATTTGTTAAATAGGGAATCCTTTCCCCATTTCTTGTTTTTGTCAGGTTTGTCAAAGATCAGATAGGTGTAGATATGTGGCATTATTTCTGATTCATTGATTTTTTGAAGGGTTTTTTGTGTCTTTATTTCCTTCAGTTCTGCTCTGATCTTAGTTATTTCTTGCCTTCTGCTAGCTTTTGAATGTGTTTGCTCTTGCTTCTCTAGTTCTTTTAATTGTGATGTTAGGGTGTCAATTTTAGATCTTTCCTGCTTTCTCTTGTGGGCATTTAGTGCTATAAATTTCCCTCTACACACTGCTTTGAATGTGTCCTAGAGATTCTGGTATGTTGTGTCTTTGTTCTCATTGGTTTCAAAGATCATCTTTATTTCTGCCTTTATTTCGTTCTGTACCCAGTAGTCATTCAGGAGCAGGTTGTTCAGTTTCCATGTAGTTGAGCGGTTTTGAGTGAGTTTCTTAATCCTGAGTTCTAGTTTGATTGCACTGTGGTCTGAGAGACAATGTGTTATAATTTCTGTTCTTTTACATTTGCTGAGGAGAGCTTTACTTCCAACTATGTGGTCAATTTTGGAATAGGTGTGGTGTGGTGCTGAAAATAATGTATATTCTGTTGATTTGGGGTAGAGAGTTCTGTAGATGTCTATTAGGTCTGCTTGGTGCAGAGCTGAGTTCAATTCCTGGATATCCTTGTTAACCTTCTGTCTCGTTGATCTGTCTAATGTTGACAGTGGGGTGTTAAAGTCTCCCATTATTATTGTATGGGAGTCTAAGTCCCTTTCTAGGTCTCTAAGGACTTGCTTTATGAATCTGGGTGGGAGCAAATGCTTTTAAAGCACAGAGCTGTTTAGACTCCATAAATGAGCAATACATATTTGGCATAATAGAGCCTGCTATATGCTATACATAATATGATATTGGATAATTGTTCTCAATTTTTTACACCTTTGTGCCATTGACAAGCCTTCCACTAGTGTATATGAAATATACGCCCCTGCCCAGTGGATGTTAGGCTTGATCACGTGACTTCTCTTGGCCCCTGGAATATCAGTGTGCATGATGTAGAACAGGTTCAAAATGTGTTTGTGTGGTTTGGCTTATCTTCTAATACTACTGTGACCCACCATGGAAAGAACATGCACCTGATAGTCACCAGTCATAGGAAAACGACAAACACAGTAACAGGAGAAAACTCAGTGGTTGTGGTTGTAAGCCATTAATATTTGGGTTTTTTTTCTTGCAGCATTATGATGGCAATAGCAGATTAACATAGACAGTAAGACAATCATACAAATAAATGTAAGTTAAGATAAATTGAGATATGTTTATAGATGCAAAACGCAATGTGATTTTCAGTGGTGGGAAAGCAAACATTTGATATGGGGAAATATTTGGGAAAAGCCAAGTTTGAGGTAAGCATTGAACAATTTCAACAGGCAGAAAATGTCATGGGAATTAATGAGTACTTCAAGTAATCTGAAGCTTTGTAGGTGGTGCAGAATTGGTTCATCTTTCAAAAGCCTTTCTATGTTGGGAAACTGAATATGGTATTGACTTCCAAAGGCGGCATTAAAGTGTACCTGAGTGTGTTGACTCCGTCCAGTGCCCTCTGGACTTTCTGAAACCATCCCAGAGTCTTTCTAAAATCTTCTTCCCATCCATGGATGGGGACTAGTGGTAGATACCCTATGGCCTGATGCTACTTGCGGATACTCTCCAGCATTCTGTAGTTAACCAATATAGCAGCCAAAGGCTTTCATCTGCTTCACCTGGAGAGTCTTAGATTTTAGATTCTTTTAGATCCCTTTTAGATTTAACAATTATTTATTCCAAGCTTCTTATATGCAGTTTATTTTCCGTATATTTTCTCTCTTAATCTGCACAGAAACCTTTTGACATAGTGTTACCATCGCTATTTTACTTACAATAGATCTGAGGACCAGAGAGGTTAAAGGAAATGCTCAGGTCACACAACTACCTACTAAATGCCGAGGCCAGGACCCTGACTTGAACATTGGGCAGCTGATCTACAATAGGAACCTGGTCTTATTAAAAATCTTTATGGGACTTTTCTAGAAGAAACTCCAAAGTATACAGGATGTTGTTGAGCACCTTTATATATAAGTAATATTATGAAATCTAGGTTTATTTGGTAAACCTAACTTTTCTAGAGGAGGCTCCAGAAAGTTGCAGAGTAAGACTATCCAGAGCTAATCTGTGTTCACTGGCTTTACTTCAAGTTATTCTAGTCCACACACAGCTCTCAATTCACCTATGAAGTTATTGAAACTTGGCTTTAGATTTGAAACTTGGCTTTGAGATTCTCAAAGCATTTTTACAATTAGAGAGTAGAGAAAATTATTCAACGATTGATCTGATGAATCGTTTTCTTCCTGGGGTTTTCAGTCTTCTCTTCTAGGAGTTTTATTCATTATATTCAAAAAGCTTTCACTCTTCTTTGCATCACAAATAATATCTTTCCCTATGCAGACTGTTATAAGCTTATCTGTTAAAGCATACCTGGTAGAAACCTAAAATTGGAATTCAGTGCCTGGAAGCAGGGGGTCCTTTATAGATAGCTGAGGACTTTGAAATTAGTTTTTCCTTGTGATTCAACAGGTCTTAAATGTTGTTACCTTGATTTAATATTTATTGAGCTTCCACAAGTTGCTAAGCCTTCAAGATACTGAACAAATCCCATTTTTTCGATTAAGTTTTTACCTGATTTAATTTGTCTTATTTATATTTATTAAAGTCCCAGCAATGTTGTTACAGATGTACTCACAGATCTGTTTCACATGCAGCATGGTCAAATAATGAGGGAAAAAGGAAAACAAACACAGACACATGCACACAAATTATGAATGTTTTGTAGAAACAATAACTCATTCATTGATTTCATGAAACCTATGGCTTACCTTTTTCCTTGCACTGGTGAAATTATAGAGACTGACAATGCTTTGGTTTCCAATTTTTTTTTAGAAGGTTAATAATGATATTTGAGACTATACCATCTTATTATTATGCTAATCAGCAAAGCCACTCCAAGTCTATTTTGAAAATGAACCTTCTTCATTACAAAAAATTAATAATAGTCTCAATTTTCCCACTCAGAATTTATCATCTTAATGTTGAATCATAACAACTTTTAATTTGAGGACAAATTACAGAGTGATTTATAAACAGCAGTTATTGTCTTCTTAAAGGTCTTTCTCTTTATAGATAAGTTATAGCTAACTACCATCAGTGGCTGTTCTGTGGAAATGTCTTGGGGGTCCCAGACCTGCATTTAATGTCAGAGAAACAACAGGCAATGTTCAAACTCAATAGAACTGAACATCTCCTGTTCAACAATGTGGAACTGAAGATCATTAACGGATTGAAAAATTACAAAACAAAGTTTCTAAAGATATTTGGAACACCGAGCATTCTGTATAATAATCCATAATAGGACTAGCAGTCAGTGTTCCATAGAATACCTGCTTTAAAATTAACTGGTGGCACTTTAATTTTAGAACCTGATTCTTTATTCAGTGTGGTTTGGGACAGGCCAGATGTTAGTTCAATGTCTAGTTCTTTCTCATTAAAGCTGTAGATGCCATAAAAAGAGAATTCCTTAGCCTGAAAAAAAAAGAACTTACTGAAATGGTGCTATGTACCTTAGAAAATACAAAGAAAGTAGAAGCATTAATAGGAAAAGGATAAAAGTTAAAGTTCTATTATTTTTCTCCAGTGTTAGAATTCTTCTCAGTATCCCAGTACATCATCTGGAAAACCCCTTACATAAATACATCCTATTTTAGAGGCCACTGCTTTAAATCTACTAGCTTGGTTTAGTAGTTTAGATAATCTGGAGAGATACCAAAACTTGTATTTGATATCACTGTATAGCTAAGCTCAGGTGTGTAATCATTCCTTTTGTTCCTAGAAAATGACTGTTACAGAAACTTAAATGTGACTACTTACATGTAAAAAGAAAATAAGTAACTGTCTCTTCTGGGGTACAATTATTGTTAATTTTGCCAAAATTTTTGGCTTTGACTTTATTCCCATGATCAGGATTACTGTGATCCATTGATAATAGATGTTTCCGAAATTGAGAAAAAGACTTGAAACCATCTTGGACCATTAAAAAGTGCTGAAGGCAAACTAGATTTCACTTTATCTTTACTTTCTTTACCTTCTAGTTGCACCATGTTTTACGTGAATAGTCAGCCACAGAGACGGAGAGCCAAGGGTGCAGTAGGCCTGAAAGTGGGAATTTATGGACACATGATTTCTTTCCGGTCTGACTGGGTTGTCAGTCTCACTGGAGAAGATATCTGGGAAAGGCCCAGCTACTATGTAACTACCAAAGGGGATCGTGCATTGGGGAATGGGAATGAAGTTTTCCTTGAGCGCTGCAGTCTTGCATCATGGCTTTCCAGATATGATTTTGATGAAATATTTTCCTCTTTAAGAACACTACATTAAAAGGAATATTTCCTTATTAATATGCCTTTAGTTACAAGTAATGTTAATAGGTGTTAAGTGAGCAAGTATTTCTATGGCCACACGCATTTGGAAAAGAACTTGTTATTCAAAGTTAACAGTCCTTCATAGGCTACTCTACACATTGCTCTCTGATAGAGGAATGTGCATGCATTTATCTTACAAAGTCAACTCTTGCTGGGTTTCAGAGTTGCTATCTGCTTATAACTTACCAGAATAATGTTCCATGAAACATACTTTGAGAAATGCTGGTCCATAAGGATCACGTTTCCAGGACAAGCCTCCTGAGGATGAGGGTCTAACAGAACCATTCCCAGTTTTGGTATTTCGGTTTTATGCAGCAGTTAGAAGGTATATTAAAACAATCCAACAACTGAGTTGAGATCAGGCACTTAACACCCACAGATTTTATTTATTCATCAAGCATTTACTTAGTGCTCACTTGGTTTGTTTATCTCTATCTCACAGGATTCAAAGATGAGTGAAGCATAGCATCTTTCATGCATAAACATTTAAAAAAGATCAGGAGAAAGTGAGAGAGAGGAGTCTTCTATCCACTTCTAAATAGAACAAAATGATATCTCAGTGCCCTTAACTTTGAAACTGAAACAGAGCTTCTAGATCATCTCAAGATTTTGCAGCTTTGGAGAAAGCAAGCTGTAGGACTCATGGCATAGTGAGCAGCATTTTTGCTATAAGCGTCTGCATTAGGAAAATCTGGAGACTGCCATCTCAAAGGGCTCCTTGGGCCATGGATCACTGCTCAGGGGATGGGAGGAGGCAAGTCTAGGAGGGCCTGCCTGTGAGCTCAGGTGAGATGCCCTTGAGGCCACTAGGGAGAAGGTGGGCCAGAGTCATTGATGGGATTTGAATAGTGAAGGGGTTAATAAGCCAATGAAATGTGGATTGCTCAACTTAATATAAGCACATAAGTACTGTGTGAGGAAAAACAAACTGTGGAGCAAATTGATTTTCCTCTGCTCTCATCCCACAACAATGAACACAGAAGACTTCTGTGACCAAATGTGGGTCCTCCCCTGCACCCCACACACCAAGCAAGTGATCAATTCTGCAGTGGACACCAGCATTCGGTATCCTCCACTTCAATCCTGACACCATCTACCTGGAGATAGCATCAGATACCGCAGGTTGGGGGCTCAGTCCCACAAGACTGCCCTCGACTTTGGATGCCAATCACAAGCCCCAGGTTTTTTAATCTGTGCTTCTGACTGGCTGTAAATAGAAGTTCCCAAAATTCCCTTCTCCTGTTCAATTAGTTTGCAAGAGTGGCTCACAGAACTTGTTACAGGTAGTTAGACAGGCATGAGTGGGGCAGGAGAGGGTCCTCCCTCACCTACTAGGAACGTTGGGTGATGGTTTGGCAATTATCACATTGCCTCTCTAAAAGTGATAAGTTGCCAGCCAGTGCCAGGGAAAGGCCACTTCCTCCTGATCTACACCTGTTGCACTAAAGTGTTAATTGAATGCAGATGCCAGTGGGGAGCAAATTTCTGGGCATGCACATTAAGAGACAAAATGGCTGAGTATGATCTTCCAGGCACACTCCACCAGGAAAGGGAAGAAAAGCCTTAGATGGGCATGTGTACAACTTCCTAAACACACTGCATGTGCTCATTTCCCAAGCATAAGGAGGGTACTGTGCATGCAGGCAGCCCACCCTAAGGTAGAATCATGGGAAAGGGGCCAGCCTATAAAGTCCTAGGATCCAGGTTAAAGACCACACTTGTTCTTCAAGTCACATGCTTGGGTCTCTTCCAAGCATACTTTCTTTTCTATTCTAAAGCTTTTTAAAATAAGCTGCCACTCCTGCTCTGAAACTTGCCTAGGTCTCTTTTTCTGCCTTTGCCCCTCAGTTGAATTCTTTTTTCTGAGGAGGCAAGAATTGAGGTTGTCATAGACCTGCATGGAGTCACTCCTGGCAACTCGGATACCTTCCACGGTTAACAAACTCAGGGAAACACTTAGGTTTACAGGTTTATTGTAAACAACATAACAAAGGATGTAGATAAAGACATGCGGAGGGCAAGGTATAGGGGAAGGTGCATGGAGCTTCCATGCCCTCTCTGGGCATGCCACCTTTCAGGAACCTCCATGTGTTCAGCTGTCCGGAAGCTCTGTGAACCCTGTCCCTTTGGGTTGTTATGGAGGTTTCATTACACAAGAATGATTAATCAAACCATCGGCCATTGGTGATCAACTCAACCTTTAGCCCTTCTTCATTCCCTGGAGGTTGAGGGGAGGAAAAGTCCCAACCCTCTAACCCTGCCTTAGTCTTTCCAGTGACCAGGCCCCGTACTGAAGCTGCTTAGGAGCTGCCAGCCATCAGTCAATTCATTAGCATACAAAAAGATATCACTTTGGATATTCTAAGGATTTTAGGAGTTGTATGTGAGAAAATGGGGAAGAAGACCAAATAATTATTTTACAATATCACAAGTACTCACAGTCTGGTGAGATATGGAAAACCCAGATCTCTTAGACCAAAAATCTCAAGAAAAGATTATAGGGTGTCCTTATATTTAAAAAAATTTTAAAAATTGAGGGGAGTAGAATGTAAGAAAAAATTTCTGCATTTCACAGAGAGGCTTAGCCTTGACACATGCTGGCCGTGTTACTGAGCGTGCTACATTAAGGTCTCTATGTATAAATGCTTTTTTTCATTTATTACAAAGGCCTAACACCTATCCTCATATCTATTGTGGAGATTAAATGAGATACTTCACATAAAATTAGCAAACACATAGTAGATATTCGGTAACTATTGGTTTCCTTCTTGAGACATGAAATAGTCTGAAGCTATGATTAAAGTGATCATAGCTGACTGATTTCTTGATATGAGAGAAATGGTAGGCTTTCTTTCAAAGATGGGAGAAACTTTAGAAGGATCAGCTGGTATGTAGCAAGGAGCTACACTAAGATTGGAGGAAATGGTCAAAGCACATTATTTCTTTCTTAGGAATTTGTAATCAGAACTGAGAGAGATCATTCTCTGACATAGTAGCAGAAAATATAATATCTAAACTTAGAACTATTGGGATCACTTTCTCTACCTGGGTGACTGGAGAAGCAGAGGAGGCCACTCTAAAGAAAGAGAGGGAAGAATTAGCCACGCCCCCCACCAAAAAAGAAGAGTCCAGATATGAAAGCCAGCCTAAGTCCCTGCTTCCATTTGTTTCTAGGGATCAGATGTGTTCTCCCCTTAGCTTGTGTAATCAAATCCCATACCATTACACCAAATTTCTACTTTTAAGCATAAGCTATTTTGAATGGACCTCTAGTACTTCTTACCCAAAGACCACAGAGCAAGAAATCAAGCAGCTTCCACAATTTATGGCACTTTGAAGATTGTAGCAGGTAATTCACACTCTGGGCCCTGACCTTGTGAAGAGGGTGACATGGTTTGGATGTGTTTCTCTTCCAAATCTCATGTTGAAATGTGATCCCCAATGTTGGAAATGGGGCCTGGTGAGAGATGCTTGGGTCATGGGGGCAGATCCCTCACGGCTCAGTCCTGTCTTTGAAGTAATGAGTGGGTTCTTGCTCTGAGTTCATGTGAGATCTGGTTGTTCAAAACACTGTGGCGCCTCCCCCGCCCTTGCTCCCTCTGTCTTGCTCCCACTCTCACTGAGTGACATGCCTGCTCCCCCTTCACATTCTGCCATGATTGGAAGCTTCCTGAGGCCCTCACCAGGAGCAGATGCCAGGGCCATGCTTCCTATAGAATCATGAGCCAAATAAACCACTTTTCTTTATAACTTATGTTATAAGGTATTTCATTATAGCAATGCAAAAACAGGCTAACAGAGGGGAGAATTTTAACAAGGGCAGAATTTTAACAAGATGCATAATGGACTTCCCAGAGCAGTCAATAATTTTAGTTCTTAAATTCTGTGAGTAAAGAATTGGTTATACCTTCATGTATGAATGATTCTTTAGATTCCTGCTTCCAATGGAGAAGATTCAGTTTAATCAAAGATTTTCTGGACTCAAAGTCATCGGAGCATAATTGTAATTGTCATAACAGCTCTATTATTCCTTCTATTGAAAAATCTTAAGGCATTCTTCCTTACCACAAACACAGTGACATTGGAGGTGGCCTTCCTTAATAAAATACCCTGCTTGCTTCCTTTTCCATCTGGCAGTAGTTGCTTTGGGGACAGGTCTCAACAGGCCCAGTGAGAAGGCACAGCAGCTTTTGCTTAGTCCTAATTTACTTGATTGGATCTAAAATGTAGAATAAAAGTTTGTACAATCAATATTTTCAGTTGACTCTTAACCTGTATTCACTTCTAGGTTTTCTTGAAACTTCCATTTCAAAGGAAGGGAAATGCAAACCTTTAATGGTCACAGTGGTCAGGCCTCTCCTCTTCCCGCCACCCCGCACTGCAAGTGGCCATTTCACCCTGGGCATTTTGGGCAAAGGCAGTTTAGAGAGGCCCTCTAAGCCCCACCTGCTGCTCTGTGCATTAGGGTCAAACCCGGTGTCATGGCACTTTCACTGCCTAGCCAACTCAGGGCGGAAGTCACCTGGTATCTGGTCTAGATGCCCCTCATGCCCCCAGAATGCCCTGTCCAAGCACTAGCTTTAACCTTTTAGAGAAATAAAATCAGTCATTGAACAGTGTCATCAGAGAATGAGAGAAAAAGTGAAATCAGAGCAAAACCAAAAGGATTTTAGAAAGGGGAAAAAAAAATAATTTCCGTGGCTAAGCCATTTTCAACTGATTCCACAAACACAGCTTAAATGTTCTTACTTATCTGATTTAAAAGAATTGAAGGAGAAGGCAAGGGGGACTTCTTGATATTTCCTGATGAGGACTGAGCCCACCTCTTAGTTCGGGGTCTTCTCTTAAATTGCCTGTGGCAGTTTTTTTCAGAAATATGGTTACTACAAGATGATTGTGTCAGAGGTCGTATGTTTTGGTTTTGTGATTTCTTCTCTAAGCCTTCAAATCATTCTGGAATTAACAGAATGGACTAAGCAAAAGCTGCTGTGCCTTCTCACTGGGCCTGTTGAGTCCTGTCCCCAAAACAACTACTGCCAGATGGAAAAGGAAGTAAGCAAGGTATTTTATTAAGGAAGGCCACCTGCAATGTCACTGTGTTTTGTTTCTCTGAGCTACTTTAGGGAATAATCTTAATGTTTTCTATATTTTGTTTTGGGGATACATGTTTAAAAATTCATTTATTAAGTTCATATCTTGTGAGAGGCACTTTTCTAGATTCTGGGGATAAAGCAGTGAACAAAGATGGGTGATATCTTTGTTCTCAAATGCTTAAATTCTAGAAGAGGCAAACAAGCATATAATAAAAAATATGTTAAATGTTTTTTCACAGAATTATGATTAATCAATGTGATAAAGTGACCTCATGGCTGAATTAGGTTATCACCCTTCTCGGAATAGGTGACATAAATCAAGATCTGAAAGAAGAGATGGAACCAGCCACACAAAGACCTTGAATCAAGTCATTCCAGGCAGAGGGAGCAGCTAGTGCAAGGCACTAAAACAGGAATAAACTGGCTGTGTCCAAGAAACAGCAAGAAGGTGGAGCACAGCGGGTGAGAGAGAAGCATGAACAAGATGAGACAGACTGGTAGGCAGGCACCAGGGTTGTATAGGGCTTACCAACCAGATTAAGAAATTAGGATTTTATTCAGGTGCAATGGGAATGTCTTAGAGTGTTTTAAATAGAATAATGATATTAATTTGAATTATTTTATTTTAAAAATAACTCTGCTTCTTTGGTGGGTGGATTATAGGAAAGCAAGCAGGGAAACACAGAAACCAGTTGGGAGGTCTTTTAATGGTTCACCCTATAGGTAATAACAGCCTGAACAATGATATTTATGGGAAACGTGGAGTATATATATAGGCTGTGGATATGCGTTTGAGGCTGAATTGATGACATTTGTCAATGTATTACATGGCATGTGTGTGTTTGTGTGTGTGTGTATGTCCGTGCATATGTGAGAATACATACACTTTGGGAATACATACATAGAGTTAAGAGAAGAACAAAGATAATTTCTGGACATTTTGCTTGAACACTTGGGAGACTTTTGGCATTAATTACTGAAATGGAAAAGTTGAGGGGGAAATAAGCTTGGTGGACGCAGATGGTAAGAAATCAAGATTTTGCTTCTGAGACATGCCTATTACATATCTAATTTAGAATAAAATAAGTATGGAATTATAGGAGAGAAAAATGTGAGACTCATTAGGATCAAGATGGTGTTCCAAACCATGAGACCAAAAAAGAAAACAGAAATAATGGGTCTAGGAAAGAGTATTGGGAACCAACATTCATTCATTCATTCATTCACTCATTGATTGACTTATTTTCTTGAAACCAAAGGTTTCCAATCAGGTTGCCTGACTGGTCTTTATTTATATATAAATATATAGATTTCTTTTTTCCTCATTTGTACAAATTTGAGGACAAGTGCAGTTGTGTTACATGCATCTATTGCATGGTGGTGAAGGCTGGGCTCTCAGTGTATTCGTCACTCAAATGTGTATATACATTCCACTCTTTAGGTAATTTCTCATTACTCATCCCCCTCCCATCCACCCATCCTCCTAAGTCTCTGATGTCTGTTATTCCATACTTGATGTCTGTGTGTTTACCCTGTTTAGCTCCCACTTATTAGTGAAAATATGCATATTTAACTTTCTGAGTTATTTCACTTAGGATAATTGCTCCTAGTTCCATCCAAGTTGCTGTAAAAGACACAAGTTCATTCTTTTTTATGGCCAAGTAGTATTTCATGGTGTATAAACATACCACATTTTGTTTACTCAATCATCCATTGATGGACACTTGAACACTTAGCTTGATTCCATATCTTTGTGATTGTGAATAGGGCACTGACATTTAAAAGTCAATTAGAAGTGAATTGAGACTCAGCAAAGGAGACAGAAAAGGTGTAGTCAGTGATGTTAGCAGAAAGCCAGGAGAGACCAGCCTTACACAATCCAAAAAAAAAAAAAAAAAAGTATACCAAAAAAGGAAGTCAAATATATCCAAATCCATAAAGGTCAAGAAACTACAAAGAAAAGCTAGTATTGGCTATATACTAAACAGTCCATTGCTGGATCATCTGGTAGTTCTATTTTTAGTTTTCTGAGGAAACTCCATGCTGTTTTCCATAATGGCTATACTACTTTACATTCCTATCAGCTGTGCCTGAATGTTCCCCATTCTCCACATCCTCACCAGCATTTGTTATTTTTGTTCTTCTGATTAGAGCTATTGTAACTGGGGTGAGATGATATCTTATTGTGGTTTTGATTTGCATTTCCCTGATGATTAGTGATCAATTGTATATTTGAATATGAGATGCAAACAGAGGCTACCACTGGGTATATTAAAATTTACCCCCAAAACACCCCCCAAAACAAAAAACGAAACAGGAAATAATGGCAAAACATCAACTAAAACAAAAGTAGTAGGTACTGAGTCAATGGAGATGAAAACAGAGTTCTGGGTTAGTGGGGCTACCATTTTCAAAACCAAAGAGGGAGGGTAGTGGAGTCAAACATGAGTCATTCAAGGCTTGGTGAGTGTCTCTGGAGAGGGATCAACTCATGAAGACCTCACTTTTATCTTTTTAAAAAATATTCAGAGAGGGTTCTTGATTCCAGTAGAGTAGCTAATCTGAAGACCTCCCCCCCGCTTTCTTGCTGATTATATCAAATTCATTAAGATGCCTTGATTGTAGGACAAAACACTCAATTTATCAGCTAATAAGAAAGAGTGATACATGCTAATTAAACAATGACACAATGTTTTATTTTCAAAGCTAAAGCTATAATTATGTTGTATACTCATTGGAAGAGTTTTTTTAGACTAATTTGCTCATGGAATTAAAAAAAAATCACTCTTGTGTATACCTAAAACTAACGATTACATATAAAGAGAATTGGTTAAATATTTTTAAAACTTCTTTACATTTGGAGTCTAACTCTTTTATATTACGTTTCAACTCAGCAAAGTCATCCATATTTTTGCACATGATATTATAACCTATGCCATTAAGAGCATTATAGCATTTCTTAAAAGCATTTTGAAGTTTTCTTCCAAGTTACTAACTTATGAATTTTGAAGCTGCTGTTTTTGTATTTGACTAATTTATAGCTTCATTTAACCTTATGAAATCATGCATCACTGAATATTAAACAGCTTCTGTTCAAAATCAGCATTAAATTTCTGACAAACTGATGTTTTCTGTCTTAATGATAGTTTTATGTGATTAATAGATGTATCAGTCAGCCTCTCGTCATGAAATTTCTTTCATTGACTTTGAGGAATTTTTCACTTTCTCTTGCCTTCAGGTGCATTGCTTGGCATGCAGTACCAACAGTGCATAATTCATTTGAATGCATGACGATGTATACTACCATGACCAAGTTTGCATATGCATGCACAGGAAATGGCAATTTATAATGACTTCCATCTGGCCCACAACAATTATAAACTCCATTGGTTTCAAAAACGTTAAAATGTGAAAAAATGTACATTTTAAAATTAATATAACATGAATTTACTTCTCATATTTTGGGTCCTTTTGCATATGAGAGTTACATAGGAAATAACATATTAATTGTTTTATAATGGCATTTTTGCCTTATTTATCAATCATGTATTAGCTAATTTATGTAACAGACACCCATATAGCCACTTTTTAAAAACAAAATCAAAAAAAAAAAAAAAAAGAAACACACATAGCAAATCAGAATGTACTGAATTTCTAGATCATCTTATAGCTAGGGAGTGGCTATATGACAGTTCTGTCCACTGACATGTAAATTGATTTCTCCTGGATTTCTTGGGAAAGTTTTTACATTCCAAAGGGACATATGAGCTGATACAACCACCCATACCACTAATCTGACTTTGAACACAGACATGTTGTCTGAAGATGTAGTGCCATCTTGCAACCATTGGGTAACACCCATGTGAATGGGAGCCAATATAAGATGGCAGAACAGAATGATAACACACTAGGTTAGGAGTAGTTTCATTGGGAGGCAAGTGAATCATCAGGAGTTCAAGACCAGCCTGGCCAACATGGTGAAGATGTTTAGTAGAGATGGAGATCTCCACTAGAAAAAAAAATTATATATATATATATATATATATGCTATAAGCTGGGTGTGGTCACATGCACCTATAATTCCAGCTACTTGAGAGACTGAGGCAGGAGAATTGCTTGAACTCAGGAGGTGGAGGCTGCAGTGAGCAGAGTAGTTTCCATGAACAGATAAAGTATTTCCAGCAACTGCCTATCTCTAGACTTTTTATATGAGGAAAAGAAACTCTTATTTGTTTAAGCCTCTATTAGTTGGAATATATGTGATTTGCAGCCAAACATTTTGCTAATACAACTTATATTGGCATACTCAAAAGTTTAGGTTTCTGCATTGGGTTTTCACTCTTAAATATAACCAGGTACTCTGATTATTTCCTTTTTTTTTTCTGGAAACTGTTCTGAGTTACTCATTGGTTCTCATTTTTGGGGAGGTTTTCCTATACCAACTTGCTGTTCTCAGATTCTCCAGGTTTTGTCTGTCCGTTTCATCCAATTCTTAAGAATTGGCTACCAGTTCAATTTTCTGTCATACTGATCCACACACCTGATTGAAAGCAGTAAAGTTAATCATTTCCAGAGCTGTTTTTTATACCTCTTAAATTCATTGCATATTGTTTGCTCACTTACAAGGAATAATCTCCCATAAAGGTGACCTCAATCTGAATACCAGTTTATATAAGAATATGGCTGAAACCTTTTTGCCTTTTCTGGAATACTGAGTGCTATGGTTTGAATGTGTCCTCCAAATTTCATGTTAGAAATCTAATCCTAAAATTCATATGTTGATTGGAGATGAGGACTTTAGGAGATAATTAGGATCAGCTAAGGCTCTCACCAGATGCTGGTGTGGTGCTCTTGGACTTCTCAGCCTCTGCAACAGTGAGTTAAATAAACCTCTATTCCTTATATTAATAAATTACCCAGTCTGTGGTATTCACTTATAGCAATAGAAAATGAGCTAGGACACTGAATGACCAAAATGTCTCCAAATGTGATTTTAGTGGTGAGTCTGAGATTCAATACAGAAAAGAACTATTTCAGATAGAGTTAAGATGAGAATCTCCAAAGTAGAACAAGTGGGTAGCTATTTTCAGGTGAAGAATCATGAAATAGAGTTCAAAGTTCTGCTGATAAGCAAAATAAATGTCATTACCTTTAGGTCAGAGCAAATCAATATTCATGGAAGCTTTCATTGCTGATCTATAACCCAGGAACAAATTATTGGTGTGTAACTCTTCTAACTATAGTTCTCAAGAAATAGATAAAGGCAAAATGATAACTGCTTAAATCTGTTGACTAAAATTAGAATTTTGCAGGTTTCCATTCATTTTCACATAACTTATGTTGAAATATTTATTTGGGTCTATAGTGGAAAGAACTCTTCTCAATCTTAATTAGTAGAAAGAAATTAAAGTTAGTACTGATAGAAAGAGCAGTGAAAAAAAAAGTTACTAAGAATATAGTAGATTAGCCAATAGGCTCCTGCCTGAGGAAGGAAGAGTCCTTGCGAAGCTTGAAAAGATCCACTTGAATTTGGGCAAGAAATCAAAACATGGTTCAAATTAAGGGCATTATAGCTCTATTTCTACATTGCCTGACAAATTGTTAACAGCTTTTAACCTTTTATTGCAATAAAGTATATTTCTAAGAGAGTGTTTCTCTCTCTTTAAAAATATTTCTATTATATTTTTTTTATATTTTAATAATATTGGTCAATAATTTATTAACTTTTTTGTTTTTAAAAGGAGAAAAATCCCTAGTTTAGGAAAGACAGTCCAGTTAAGAGCTTGCCTTTTAAAGTACTTTCTGCTCCCTGAAGAGATCCTTTTAGCCTTCGAAGCACATCACCTCTGACAGTATTAAATTTCTCCAAGAGAA
The DNA here is from genome assembly GCF_029281585.2 of Gorilla gorilla gorilla. Classification (NCBI taxonomy): domain Eukaryota; kingdom Metazoa; phylum Chordata; class Mammalia; order Primates; family Hominidae; genus Gorilla; species Gorilla gorilla. Next base: position 75,610,932 of record NC_073238.2, read on the forward strand.
GGACTAAAAAGGGATCGTATGGAAAAGTAAACACAAAAATTCCTCAACTTACTGGCTGACGTTACTGACATATTATTAAAAAAGAATTGAATTTTAAGAACTAAATGCTTCATTTTCCAAGGGTTTATACATTTTCCCTATTTAGTTTTCCAGCAAAACAATTTTGATAAAGGCAAAGATAGAATAACCTCATTAATATCAGAGGCTGAACTTCTGGTCTCCCTGAAATGCATAATAACTTTTTTTCTGTTAATACTTACCTTGTTGTCAATGTAAATTACATCTCTCTCTCTTCCTCCCTCTCTCTCTCTCTCTCTCAGAAAGGTTAATTTTGGGCCGGGTGTGGTGGCTTAAGCCTGTAATCCCAGCACTTTGGGAGGCCCAGGCAGGTGGATTACCTGAGGTCAGGAGTTTGAGACCAGCCTGACCAATGTGGTGAAAACCCGTCTCTACTAAAAATATAAAAATTAGCCAGGCATGGTGGTGGGCGCCTGTAATTCCAGCTACTCAGGAGCCTGAGGCAAGAGAATCACTTGAACCCAGGAGGCGTAGGTTGCAGTGAGCCAAGATCACGCCATTGCACTCTAGCCTGGGCAACAAGAGCAAAGCTCCGTCTCAAAAAAAAAAGGGTTAATTTTGGTCCTTACACCCTATGGCACCTGTGAAGCTGGTTTCACAGCATTCAGCAGTTTTTGTTTTAGTAGCTAACTTAATAGCTAACAATAATTTAAGGAACTTGAATTTTCATAATGTACTTTTTACTAAGTACATTAGTAACTTTGAGCTCAAAACATTATTTCCATATGGATTATTTCTCTGGAACACTATTTAAACTAAAGGAAAAAAATGTATACTCTCAACCTACTAGTGTGAAATAAAAGATACAAGTTAAGCCAAGGGAAAATACTCTTAAATAGCCTACTGGACCATCATAAATATTTTAGACCAGGTGGAAAGAGTCCATTCCACTCTTCAATTTAATTTGCAACGCAATATTAACTTGCTAGAGTTTGATCATACATGCAATTGAGAAAATGAAATTACATGAATATAAAGTTTAAAATTGGAACAAATATCTCTTCAGTTATGTAAGTGACTTCATGATGTGTACATTTTATTCACGTATTTTGTAAAATGTTCTAGTAGAGTATTAAGAGATTTGCTTTTACCTCTTCTCCACTTAAAGGGACTGGAAGGCTAGATATCCTATCTCTTGTTTTTGTAAAGATGATCAGAAAAGTAAAGTACTGTGAAATTATTTAGACACTCCTCCACCCTCCTCCTTTTTTTTTTAAAAGCAGGAATTCTAATAAATTCATTGAAAGGTTATAGAATCAGTGATCACAGTCAATGATGAATAAAGGTGTAAAGACATTGTTCCTACTGTGCAGATAGTACAACAGATATCAAATTGGTCTATATTGATTACTGGCAAGTTGCTTGCTCATCTTTGTAAGTCTTTAACAATTTTCCTAAATTTTGTAGATATTAAGGTTTTTCCGTCCTACTTTTTGTAATGCTGTAATGCTGTCTTTATTCAACTCTTGAAAAGTCATGCCAGACTTCAAAATGCTATGCAATCTTAATATTGACATGAGAAGTGAGCACAAATACTTGCAAACTCTCATAGTTAATTCCACAAGAGTTTCTTTAGATGAGCTCTAGGCAACAGTTATCACATATTCTTAAATGGAAAATCTGTTTCTCCAAATTTCATCTTAGTAGTTTTTGAGTTGATTATTCTCAAACTTTCTTTGTGCAACTCTTGTAAGATGTTGAAAAACTGTATATTCACACATATAATATTAAACTTTCATTTAAGATGTAACTTTTATCACATTGCATATGTTTATATTTTAAAACAAAACCATCAAATTACCTTTTAAAAAGTTTTCAATGGAAATAAATACCAGAGCAATTTGATACTCATCATCAGCTGTTGAAAAAAACACACATGAATATTCTTCAACAGTTAAAAATTTTTACTTCATTTTTCCCTGTGGTCTTATATTTATTCCTCTTATGCAACAGAATTTTACATTAATGTAACATATGTTTTTGCTTGATAGATCAGAGTAATACATTTTATTCAACAAAACTATGTATATAAATTAAAATGTTATTTCTTGTGATCAATAATGTTCTAAGTGGTTAACATCTTCATTGAGTTATCATTATAATCATTATCAGTTCAAAATGACCATAAGAACAGAAACCTAAAATTGTTGATAAATAATCAAAATTTATATTTATATGATTTTAAAAATTAATTGATGTATTGATGTGAGAATGAGATAATTCAGCACTAGTTCTATGCTGTTTTTCTTTTTTATTAAGTGCTGAAAAACACATAGAAATAGATACAAATAAATAAGTTACTTTGAACTCCTACCTTATTTGTTAAAAATCACAGACTGAACTGTCATCAAAAATTATGTTTGATCTCTACCGATTAATAGCTTTAGGCCATTTTTGTTTTTCAATTTTGTCTTAAGCAAATAATTGGTAATTACCTGTCTTGGAAATGGATTTGTTTCCCAGTTGTAATGCCTTTTGCCTTTTCAGCATCCTCTATTGAAATTACCCTTTGCTGCTTTGGTGGTTTTCAGAGCTTGGGGCAATTCACCACAACAAGTTTCTGGATGTAGGAAATGTGTCTTTTTTTTTTTGTCAAGTGGGAGAAGGGCAACTGGGACAGGAGAACCAACATCATAAGTTCTTTGGTTTATCAAGTGTTTGAGAAAAAAATACAAAAGACACTTGATACTCTGGAAATTGATACTCGTAACTTTTTTGTATTATATGCCCCTTCAAAAGTTTCCAGCTATAGACAAAGAACCCCGATTATTCCATATTCATTGCTTTGGAAACTCTCAAAGCTCTATGTCTTCTTTATTAATGTATTTAAGAATTAGTTTTTTATTCTACTACAATGCAAAAGGAGCAAGTTGACTTTCTCATCCCATCAAGACTATTGGTTTAAGCAGGGAAATGGTGATGGTAGGGAAAGAGATAGGAAGGAAAAAATGTGAAATAACAAAGAAAACCTCATTCTACTTTGGTGTCAAGGCACTTAGGTCTAATTTCCTTAGAAAAAAATGAGTATATCATTTCATTTAGCCAGAACTCTTTCCCAGGAGATTTTAAGCCAAGATTATTTTGAGATCATGTAAATATACACTTTCTCACCAAACTTTTACCTATTAACTTTGAAAGCCATAGGTGATTTTCTTATTTCTGCAATCCTTCTATGTTTATTAGTTAGCATTTTGCTGTAAATAAGTATCTTTCTGCCTATTTAAATCTCTATGGACTTGCAGATTCTTATTTTATTCCATGAATTAAAAACCGTTACATCATTATCTCTCTTTTTGCTGAAATTTTCCTGGATTTGTCCTACATTTGAAAAATAATTCAGAGTGTACAGATAGATAAGAGAGTGCTTATGGCAATTTAAAAAGATTCATCATGATGAGAATGCAAAAAGGAATATAGAGATTAAATGTGAGGAAAGCAATCAAAATGAATGAAAATAAATATAACTTAAAATGATTAGAGATAAAATGATATCTAGGGAGACAGACAAAGGAGATCTAACCTACACTTATTGGAAATTCCTATATAATAGATGAGAATAAATACTTGAAATATGATTGAAGAAAATATTAACTTTCAAATGGCATGTCAGGTCTTAGGAAAAATTAACATGTTATGATCAACACGGAGACATATCCTAATACAACTGCTGAACTTTGAAGATAAAGAAAGAATCCTTTGGACAATCAGGCAAAAGCAATAATTCATCTCTAGAGAGTAAAAACAAAACAGGCTGACATCAGACTTCTCAACAGTAGTAGTTAGTTCTAGAGGACAGTGGAGAAATGTCTCTAAAATTTTCAAGAAAAGAAAGTATGACCCAAGTATTTTATATCATCCAAACTTTCATTCAAATATAAAAGCAGTAAATAATTTTTAATGTTCATTAACTCTGAAAATACTAGGAAAATATTTGCAATTCATATCACAAAGTGCCAACTTTTATGTATCTGTAAAGAACAGATACATAAGATTTTTTAATATAAAGAATCTTATATAAAAAACTCTAGATAGACCAGTAATCCAAAAGATAAATGAGCAAAGATTATGACCAGTTTACATGAAAGGAAATATAAATGGCTCTAAAATATACATGGAAAGGTATAAATCTCATTCATAATGAGAAATACAAATGAAAGTTATACTGAAATATCTTGATTGACCCATTAAATTGGAAAAGATCACAAAGCTTGGTAACACTGAGCATTAGTGAGTGTGTGTGAAAGAGGCATTTAAAAAAATCTATGTAGGGTAATTTAGCAACATTTATCAAAGTTACAAACACACATACTCTTAAAATTAGTAACTCTACTTCTGGGAATTTATCTTAGAGATTACTTACCTATGTACAAAATGACATGTATAATACAAGTCATTGCAGCATTGTTTGAAATAGCAAAAGACTGAAAACAAACTAAATGTCTATCAACATAGAGCTGGTCAAATAAATTATGATACATCCATTCAATAGAATACTATCTACTGAAAAGAGAAAGTAAATTTATTGCTGTTAGGGGATAAGTTCCAAGGTATTTTTTTCCTTGGAAAATAAGCTCCCAGGTAAATAGAATATTATTTGTGTAAAAGGAAGGAATATATTTGCTCATATATGCATTGAGCATTGTATATGATATTGTTATTAGTTGCCTCTGAAGAGGAGAACTAGGTGGCAAGATAGGAGTTAAGGAAAATTTATTACTCTATTCTCTGCACTTTTGGAATTTTGAGGCATGTGAATGCACGACGTTTTAATCAGTCAATAAGCAAGCAAAAAAAGTGTCATAGTTAAAGAGGAGGACTTTTTTATAATACTAGAATTTCTAGTTTTTCCTAAGTCTAAAAACGGTGGTTAAGAACACTTGATTATCTAAGGCAAAGTCAATGCAGGTTCATCCTTGTTTAGACCTCGGTATCTCATATGTATATTCACAGTCATTATGACTTAAGTCAACACTTAAGACGTTTTCTTTTACACATTTTTCTTCACCGAAATGTTCTGAGTTCCTTCACGCTATTCTACTTCCAATTGCTGTGTGCAAGGTTGTTGTCCTGGACTATACTTCCTAAACTGTCTACTGCTATGATAAATTACTCAAGTTATGATTAACGAGGTCCTTTAATCATTCCTTTAGCAGTTTTCCCACTGTGGTTACTGGTGCATCCCTGTTTTCGACCATACACTCATGGTACAGGCAGGTCCTGTCTAAAGAAATGCATTATTAGGGCTATTGGATGGGTCATATTTTAGGGTCTCAGTCATCATTACCAATTTTTAAGAGAATTATTAATACAACTTGCCAACAGAATAAGAATAGATGAATCTATAAGCATCCAAGCTGATATGCCCATTAAAGAGAATTTTGAATGATTCTTGTTTGAACGTTATAGATTCTGATCTGAAACTATTTTGACTAAATGTAATAAAATTTCAGAAAAGTCAGTGTTTGCAATCAGAGGACAGTTTGTAATCAAGAAACTTTATTTAATAAATGGAATCCTTTGGTGACTGTGAATTTTGTAACCATTTTGCCTAGCTCAGGGCCTGGTGCTTACTAATTATTCACCAAAGAGAAAAATAAAAGAATTAGCCCTACATTTGAGCAGCTTTTAGCTTTGTCATTGTAAAGAAAAATGATTACTGTGTTAAAGATATTATGCTGAGTTTTAAAGAGTGCACTAAGGAAAATAAGAAGCACATAATAAATTATCAGTTTTAGCAATAGAAAGGGATAAAACTTTCGTTTGAAATAAAGTTTTGTAATAACTGCACAAGTAGCTACTTTTCAGTTTTGCACATTAAAATTGTTTTATTTTTATTTTTTGGTAATTTTGGGAGGAAACAGGTTTAACAATATGTAACAAGATTTTTGTCTTTGGAAATTGTAATCTTTGCTTAAAAGTAACATAACAAAAAGATTTGTTGCAGGTTGGGCAAAACACCACACAGTTACTGAAGTTTTAATATTTAAAATGCATTAATATATTTATTTTCAATGCTTATCAATAAAATTGAGGAAATCAGTTATTACTTTCAATTATATAATTTATTGATATTTTGGTGAATTCACTAGTATTTAATAAAACCAGAATATTATATTTGCCTTGTAAATAAATACAATGTTAATAAAGAAGATATATAGAATATGCTATTTTATTATATGTCTGCCATGTCTGAATGTGTCCTTCCAAAATTCGTATGTTGAAACTTAATCGCCGACGTGATGGTGTTAGCGGTGGAATATTGGGAAGCAGTTAGATCATGAGAGTGGAACCCTCATTAATGGGATCCATGCTCTGTAAAAGAGGCCCCAGAGAGCTGCCTTTTTCCTTTCACCTTGTCAAGACACAGCTAGAATTAGGACCTCACAAGGTACTGAACCTGCCAGTGCCTGAATTTTGGACTTCCCAACTTCCAGAATAGTGAGAAATAAATTTCTGTTGCTTAGAAGCTACCCAGTCTAAGGTATTTGGTTATAGCAGCCCAAATGAACTAAAACAATGATATTAAAAATTTTTTTGGTGGATTTTATGACAAAATTGTTAAGTTTGGATTTCTGACTTATTTACATAGTACAACTTTGTGATAAAGTGGATGGATGGTTTACAGAGAACAAAATTCCCTTCACCTTAACTCCATCTCACTTCTGTATAAATAGAATAACAGCATTAAAACTAAAAAAGTAACAATGTTTTAGGCATTTTTTCAATAAATAAACATTTTTTGAAAGCCTCCCAAGAGTTAGCCAACTTTGTCATATTTTAATTCTGTGCCAATTTTCTTTGTCTCATGTGTACTATAGGATATTACTATAGGAAATTAAATTTTAGTATTGTAATCCTTCAACCCCACCTCAAGGGTGCAGTGCAATCTGTGACTTACTAGAAGGTAGACTGTAATTGTTTGAGACCCTATCTTTTTGTATTCTGATATATTACCTTCTCATTTCGGACAGGTAATTAAAGTTTGAAGATCAACCATTTTTTTTTCTTTGCTTAACCATCCTCAGCATTTATGGCTTCCCTGATGTTATGGTTAATATTAAGTGTCAACCTGATTGGATTGAAGGATGCAAAGCATTGTTCCTGGGTGTGTCTGTGAGGATGTTGCAAAAGGAGATTAACATTTAAGTCAGTAGACTAAGAGAGGCAGACCCACCCTTAATCTGGGTGGGCACCATCCACTCTGCTGCTAGGGCTAGGGCTAGAAAAAGCAGACAGAAGAAGGTGGCATCAGCAGACTTGCTGAGTCTTCCAGCCTTCAACTTTGTCCTGTGATGGATGCTTCCTGCTGTTGAACATCAGACTCTAAGTTCTTCGTCTTCGGACTCTTGGACTTACACCAGTGGTTTGCCAGGGACTCTCAGGCCTTCGGCCACAGACTGAAAGCTGCACTCTCGACTTCTCTACTTTTGAGGTTTTGGGACTTGGACCAATTCACTACTGGCTTCCTTGCTCCTCAACTTGCAGACAGCCCATCATGGGACTTTACCTTGTGATTATGTGAGGCAATTCTCCTTAACAAACTCCTCTTCATGTATATACATATATCCTATTAGTTCTGTCCTTCTGGAGAACCCTGACTAGTACACCTGATTTTTACCATGTTCAGAGCATATAGCAAGAGTCAAGCATATGCATTCATTGATGGGCCACTCCACCAAGTTCTCTGGAAAATTCCATGCACATAGCAATACTGGAGAACAAGGGAGGAAGAATTAATACAAGTGAACGAACATGTATACAACAATTGCAACTGTACAGAGATTATGTTCCTGAATCCAAATGGTTTTTGAGTGTTTAGAATAGATGAACTTGAAGTTTGTTAGAATATATTAAGAAAAGTTTCATAAAAGGGTAAATAAAAACTTTAATCAAGTTATGAATAAAAGAAACCAAGAATAGTAATGGATGAACTCAGCACATAGATTAATACTCATTGTTAAATCAATTAATGACATAGGTTTACTTGATACTAGTAAAGACTACAAAACTATATAAACACACTTAAGTAAGAGTAGTGCAACTTGGGGAGAGTAAAACATAGGTAAATGATGATTGAAAGTAAAATGAATTACTATGACAGGGAATGATCATATCAAGAGCACTTAGAGAAAATGACTTTTGTCATTGTTGTATTTATGTATAGATGGCAGTTCTTTTGGATACGTCAGGGACTGTGGAGTTGGACAGACCTTGGTCCAAATCCCAGCTAAGCCACTTAATAGCTAAAGAATTTGGGAGGGGGGCCTATGAGAAGGAGTGACAAATTCTATGTGTTTTAGTATCTTAATTAAATAGAAGATAATGTGTACTTTTTAGGGTGAGGTTGGAATTTGAACAGTTTGATGCTATCCAAATCATAGCTATTTTATGATTAAAAAGCGGGTCAGCTTATGATTCACTTTTATAGCTTCCAAAATGATAGAAAACAAAGACTTGAAAAGGTAATGAAGAGTGAAAGTGGCTAAAAAATATGTATGACACATGTTTCATCCTGTGTAAATGGAGTAATCCTGTAAGAGTAAGCATATTGGGCAAGTGAAAACAAAGGTTTTGATGATAAAACAATGGTTTAAGTTTCATAGACTATGGTTTGTAGGTACCAGGACATATGATATGGGAGATATATGGTTTCAGAAATCATTTAATTAATATATGAAATGAAACATAGTTGGTCCTAGAGGCTCCAAGGGCAAGAATATGTATGGTGAAATCATTGAGGGATAGGGAATGAATTGGTCCTCCATTATGTTAGGACATCTTAAAATCTCTTTCAAGTGTTCCAAGAGTCTCTATACAAGTTACTGTGTTAATTTATCCATTTTGCATTTATTTAATATTTAAGACACGTTAAGTCTCTGAGTTTTAAATGATTTGTATAATTTTTAACCTTTTTCACAAGGGTTCCTTGATGTATCTGAAGCTATTGCAATCAACTAGAGACTTTTTCCTATATAAAGCAAATTAAAAATTTGAAACATCAGTTAGCAAGAGGTTCATGATTTCTAAAATCACCCGTAGTAAAATTCACAATTTCAGATCTAGAAGAGACTATCAACATGTCAAAGTCAAGTCTTCATGGAAAACATCAAGACATCAAGGCTTAAAATGCTCATCATAAATATTCTATGAAAAGCATATAGTAATGAGAGTTTTTAGAATTGACACATAATAATTATACATGTTTATGTAGTACAGTGTGATATTTCCATATATGTATACATTGTGTAAAGATCAAATCAGGATATTTAGCATATCCATCACCTCATGCATTTAATGTCTCTTTGTAGTGATAACATTCGAAACTTCTGATATGGTTTGGCTATGTCCCCACCCAAATCTCATCTTGAATTGTTGTTCCCATAATCCCCATGTATCATGGGAGGGACCTGGTGGGAGGTAATTGAATCATGGGGGTGGTTTTCCCCATGTTGTTCTCATGACGGTAAGTTCTCATGAAATCTGATGGTTTTATAAGGGGCTCCCCACTTTGTTCATTTCTCATTCTCTCTCCTGCCACCATGTGAAGAAGGATGTGTTTGCTTCCCCTTCCACCATGACTGTAAGTTTCCTGAGACCTCCCCAGCCGTGCTAAACTGTGAGTCAATTAAAGCTCTTTCCTTAATAAATTACCCAGTCTTGGGTATGTCTTTATTAGCAGTGTGAGAACGAACTAATACAATCTATTTTCTAGCTATTTTAAAATATATAATATAGTATCGTTAATCATAGTGACCCTGCTGTGCAATAGAAAATCAGCATTTTTTCTTCCTAACTGTAACTTTGTACTCATTGACTAATCTCTCCCTATTACCTTTCCTTCCTTCCCTCCCCTGCCTCTGGTAACTACTATTCTACTATCTACTATGAAATCAATTCTTTTAGATTCCATATTTGAGTGAGATCATTATCTTTCTGTGCCTGGCTCATTTCACTTAACATAATGTCCTCCAGGCTCATCCATGTTGTTATAAGTGACAGGATTGCATTCTTTTTTAAAGACTGAATAGTACTCCATTGTGAATACAGGCTACATTTTCTGTATTTGTTCATCTGTTGATGGACACTTAGGTAGATTCATATCTTGGTTATTGTGAATAGAGCTGCAATAAATGTGGGAGTACAGATATCTCTTTGACATACTGATTTTATATCCTTTGCATATATACCCAGTAGTGGGATTACTGGATCATATGATAGTTTTATTTTTTAAATGTTTTGAGGAATCTCCTACTGTTTTCCATGACAGCTGTACCAATGTGTCCTCCCACCAATGAAATACAAAGTTCCCTTTTCCTCCACACTCTCACAAGTACTTGCTATCTCTGTCTTTTTGATAATCAGCATCCTAACAAATGTGAGGTGATATCTCATTGTGGTTTCAATTTGCATTTCCCTGATGGTTAGTGATGTTGAGCATTTTTTCATATACCTGTTGGCCATTTATATGTCTCCTTTTGAGAAATGTCTATAAGGTCTTTTGCCCATTTTAAATCAGTTGATGATGATGATGATTTGCTATTAAGTTGTTTGAGTTCTTTATGTGTTCTGAATAATAAACCTGTATCAGATGTATAGTTTACAAATACTTTCTTCCATTCTGTAGGTTGTTTCTTCACTCTATTGATGGTTTCCTTTGTTGTGCTGAGCTTTGTAGTTTGAGGCAGCCCCATTTATCTGTTTTTGCTTTTTTTGCCTGTACTTTTGAGGTCATATCAAAAAAAAATCCTTGCCCATACCAATGCCGGGAAACATTTCCCTTATGTTTTCTTCTACTAGTTTTATCCTTTCAAGTGTTACTTGTAAGTCTTTAATCCATTTTTGGTTGATTTTTGTATAGTAAGAGATAAGGGTATAGCTTGAATTTTCTGCCTGTGTGTATCCAGTTATCTTAGTACCATGTATTACAGAGGCTGTCCTTTCCTTAATTTGTGTTCTTATCACCTTTGTCAAAAATCAGTTGAATGTAAGTGCATGGACTTATTTCTGGGTTCTCTCTTCTGTTCCATTGGTCTATGTGTCTATTTTTATGACAGTATTGTGCTATTTTGGTTACTGTATCTTTGTAGTTTATTTTGAAGTCAGGTAATATGTTGGCTCTTTGGGATCTTTTTTGTTTCTTACGCATTTAGAATTATTTTTTCTATTTCTGTGAAGAAAGTCACTGGTATTTTAATAGGGGTTACAATTAACCTGTAGATTGCTTTTGGTAGTAGGAACATTTTAAGAATGTTAATTCCTCCAACTCATGAACACTGGATATCTTTCCATTTTTGTGTGTGTCTTCAATTTCTTTCACTAACATTTTGTAGTTTTCATTGTAGATATCTTTTATTTCCTTGCTTAAATTTATTCCTAGGACTCTTCATTTTTGTAGCTATTGTAAATGGGGTTCATTTCTTGATTTCTTTTTTAGATTGTTCACTATTGGTGTAAAGAAACACTACTAATTTTTGTATGTTGATTTTGTACCCTACACCTTTATTGAATTTGTTTATTAGTTCTAACAATTCTTTTGGTAGAGTCTTTAGAGTTTTTCTAGCTATAAGATCATATTTTCTGCAAAGAGGGATAATTTGACTTCTCCTCTTACTATTTGGATGTACTTTATTTCTTTCTCTTGTTTAATTGCTCTGGCAAAGACTTCTAGTACCATGTTGAATAGAAGTGGTAAGAGTGGAAATCCTTGTCTCATTCCAGTTCTTAGAGAAAAGCTTTCAACTGTTTGTCATTCAATATGATGTTAGCTGTGGGTTTATCATATATGACCTTTACTGTGTTGATGTATGTTTCTTCTATACCTAGTTTGTTGAGAGTTGTTATCATGAAGGCATGTTGAAATTTATCAAATGTTTTTTCTGTGCCTATTGACATGATCCTTTTTTTTTGGTCCTTGATCCTGTTAAGGTGATATATCACATTTCTTGATTTGATAATGTTGAAACATCTTTTCATCTCTGGTATGAATTCCACTTGAATATGGTAAACAATCTTTTTAATTTGTTGTTAACTTTGATTTGTTAGTATTTTGTTGAGTAATTTTGCATTGATGTTTATCATGAAGATTGGCCTATAATCTCTTTTTTGTTGGTGTTGTGTAACTGTCTCGTTTTGGTATCAGGGTAATGCTAAATTTCCTGCATTCAGACTATGCATACTATGCATATATAAATGCAGACTATGGTCTACAGATACAAAGAAATATAAGATAAAAGATATGTAGATTCAGAAATCATTTAACATATATAAAACTGAAACACAGTTGGTTCTAGAGGCCTCCAAGGACAAGAGAATGTGAAATCATTGAAAATGAATAGGTCCGTGATTACATGCATCTCCAAAACTCGTTCAAATGTTCAAAGAGTCTTCACGTATGTCTCCATGTTAATTTTTTTCCTTTTGCATTTATTTAACATTTAAGATATATTAGATGTGTAAGTTATGAATGACTTGTATAATTAACTTGGGTTTTGTTTTATACATTTCTCACAATTGAATATTTTCTTGAATTCTCTTGCCAAAATGAATTTTTGTTTAGGTTGCAGATGTGCTGTTTTGCTTGCTCAACGGATTTCTTTGTCTCTTCTGCTCAAGCTGAAAATCAGTACCAATAGAAATCATTGAACATTTTCAACATTTTAAAATTAAGCTAGAAACCAGGGAAGTACTTATTGAATAACAGTGACTAATGGGATTAGATATCTAATTCACCAACAGTAGGTACTTAATTCCCACACTGGCAGGAATAATAAACATGTGATTGGATGTCACAAACTTTGTGAAATTTTCAAAATTAAAATATAGCAAAATGCATAATTAGTTAAACATTTAAAAGCTTTTTTAGAAAAATAAACGAGCAAAAATACAAGACTTTCCTAAAGGAGGAATAATGAAAGGGGATTTATTTTATTTTATTTTATTATTTTTCTGAGATGGAGTTTCATTCTTGTTGCCCAGGCTGGAGTCCAATGGTGCAATCTTGGCTCACTGCAACCTCTGTCTTCCAGGTTCAAGTGATTCTCTCGCTGCAGCCTCCCGAGTAGCTGGGATTACAGGCACCCGCCACCATGGCCAGCTAATTTTTGTATTTTTTGTAGAGAAAGGGTTTCACCATGTTGGCCAGGCTGGTCTTGAACTCCTGACCTCAGGTGATCTATCCACCTCGGTCTCCCAAAGTGCTAGTATTACAGGCGTAAGCCACCACGCCTGGCCAAGGATTTATTTTATTTTGTATTAACATAAACTTTTTTTAAAGATAAAACAAATACAGTACTACAATGTTGGCCTGAGACCAAATAGATTAATAGAACATAATACAAAATTTATATACAGGTTCCACAGGTAAATACTAATGAAAAGTAATATTCTGAAAGGTAAATTTTAATCATATAGGGTCCATTTTCATATGTTAATTAGACATTTTATTTTTTTCTGTGCATTGCTTATATTTCATTAGATTGTTTTTAATCTAACTCATCTCCCTTTTTCCTTCCCTCTCCCACTTTATCTACCTCTCTCTCTTTTCCTCTCTCATTCTCTTTCCCTCTCTCTTCAACATGTTTAGAAATGTTATTTGAAAGGAATGATTCAAGTAAGATGAAGAGTGAAAATAATTTATAGTGTATGCTTCCTGTGTTTTAGACTTTGAACAAAAATAGGACATAGTTAAGCTGTATGAACTTAATATAGAGCTTTGGTTACTGAGACATATAAAAATCTACATTTTATCACTTCTGTAAAAATCATCGTCAATAGAGTGACTTTCTGAAAAACAGGATTGCTCTTTTAAGTATTATATATAGCATTTGATCATCTGAATAGACACTGAAAAAATGAATGTGATAAAATCCAACATCTATTCCTGATGAAAAACTCTAAGCCAATTAAGAGTAGAAGGGTGTTTCTAATGTGATAAAGGGCATCTACAAAAGACCTACAGCTGACATCATACCTAATGATGAAAGACTGAATACTTTTCCCATACGATCAGGAATAAAATAAGGATATCCATTTATATCACTTGTATTCAACATTACACTGGAGTTTCTAGGCAGTGAATAGGCAAGAAAAAGAAAAACGTTCACCTTGAAAAGGAAGAAATTATATGGTCTTTATTTACTGATGACATGATCACATGTATCAAAAAAAACCTAATGAAATTTACAAAAAAAGCTGCTAGAACTAATACATAATTTTAGCAAGATTTTAGAGTACAAGATCAATGTAGAAAAGTTAATTATATTTCTATATACTACTAATGAACAATTGGAAATTATAATTAAATAGATAATATGTTTTCCCACAACATCAAAGTTACAAAATACTTTGAGATAAATCTGACAAAAGATGTGCAAGACATGTACATGGAAACCTATAAAACATTGCTATGAGAAAACACAGTAGATCTAAATTAATATAGCAACATCCATTGTGGTTGACTGGGGAAGGAGAGTGTTGCAAGGAGGGCCATCAGTAATCTTCTGGGGGTGATTGACCTGTTCATTATCTGATTGTGAGGACAGTTTCATGGGTTTTATATATATGTCTAAACATCAAATTACATATTTAAATATATGCAGTTTATCATGTGACAGTTATACTTTAATAACATTTTTATTAGTAGTATATTTTTAAAATTTCAACCAGATTTCATTATTGAAAGACTTGCCTTTAAGCACTAGAACCCAGACTTCAAAACGCTGTTAATATCCACTCTTCACTACCAACTTCTGAGACATTACTGAGACTCTTTCGAAGCAGTATTTTCTTTTGGTGTTGTGAGTGGTAGACTTGGGCATGATCGACATCTTATTCTGGTGACCATTTTGAAGATTAATTTTTTATCTATTATGTAAGTTGCAAATATTTTCTCCTAGAGCAGGGGTTGGCAAGTTATTTGAGAGTTTGCTGGCCATATGGAGTCTGTCACAATAGTCCAGCCTTCCCCAGAGTATAAAAGCAACCACAGACAATATGTAAATGATTGAGTATGAGTGTGCACCAGTAAAATTTTATTCACAAAAACTAGCAGGCAGTCCATGGGCCACCATTTTCAACCTGATCTAGAATATTACTTGTCTTTTAACTTTATTAATGGTCCATTTTATTATACAGTTGTTTAAAATATGTAGTAGAATCCGTCCAATTTTTTGGTTATTCTTAGGCTTCATATCTTTCCTTCTATAACGTTATACAGATATTTTTCTATAAGTTTTCCAGTATTTTGTATAATTTTACATTGGAAATTTTGATTCAGCTATAATTTACATGAGTGCATGATGTGAGGTAAAGCTCTGATTTAATTTTTCCATATGGATTTCCAAATGCTCCAACACTGTTTATTAAAAACTCCATTTTCTCATATTGACTTGAAATTTCATCTTTGTTGTATACTATATTTGTTACAGTAGGTAGCTAGTCAGGTATAAGCAGGGCAGCAGAGAGCTCCTTCCCCCCACCCACACACCAGGAGAGTCCAGCAACCATCAAGTGATGGTCAGGTGGTTGTTAACTGTCTGTAAAGTAACTGGTCACAGACAGTGCTAGGAAAAGGCAGTCTCCTAATAAACACATAGGGAAAAACTGAAACTGGTGATCTGCAGCTCCCCAGTAAGATCTCAGGAGTTGGGAGAAGTGATGCAAGACCCCAGAAGTATGCCACTGTGTGAAACCCCAAGTCAAAAGGTCACACTGTGTACTTGATCTCTGAAGTCGCCTGCTTGGCCCTCTTCCAAGTGTATTTTTATTTTTCTTCCTTTCATTACTGCTCTAAAGCTTTTTAATAAACTTGCTCTAAAACTTCCCTCGGTCTCCTTCTGCCTTATGCTCCTCAGTCAATTTTTTTCCTCTGAGGACACAAGAATTGAGGTTGCCGCAGACCTGTTTGGATTTGCCACCGCTAACATATTCTCCTATATACATGATTTATTCTGGAATCTCTATTTTATTTCATTTATCTATTTATTCATTCTGAGCTAACACAATGCTCCTTTATTTACTGGACTTTTATGATACATTTTTTTTCTAGGCAGAAAGGACTCAATCTGTATTACTATTTTCTCTTTTCTTGAAAGTACTATTTTTCATTATTTGTGGGTATTTATTGCTGTTGTGAATTTTTTTCTCATTACATACGTTGATTTTTGTGTGTATAGAAAACTATTAAAGGTTTTCTGTCATTTTTGTGTCTTGCTAATATTCTAACAGTTGTAATAGTTTTTCAGATGATGGTCTTGGATTTCATAGCAAAACAATCATAACACATGCAAACAGTGAAATATTTGATTCTTTAGTTCCAATGTTTATTTCTCACTTTTTTTCCTTATCTTCTTGCCATGGCTAGGAGGGACAATAGAATGTTGGGCAGTAGTAGATGACAGGCATTTTTTTTTCTTGTTGGTGTTTAAAATTTGCTTTTAGTAATTTGAAATACAGAAGCCAACATCAGTTTTCTGTTTCAAAAATATTCTGTTCATTCTGGTACATGTATATGTAAACATATATATGTATATATATATATTTGTGTGTATATATGTATAATAAGTTTTAGTTTTGTTTAATGAAGTAATTTTAAAATTCTCTATAAGTTATTTTGATGAGAATTATAATCCTTAAAATATTGTATACTTCCATTCAGGAATAATGCATCTTTATCTGTTATTTTTCTTATATTACTAAGTAAAGTGTTCTTTCATATTTCCTATTAAAGTTATTTTATATTTCTTATTAAAAGTATTGCAAATAATTTTATATGTGAAGTCATTTTGACATTATTATTACTTTGTGATTAATTCAATGAGCTATTTGAGGTTTATGGAAGAGCTGATTTCTATATATTCTTTCAAAATTTAAACATAGAAAACACTTATAAGTTTAATTGGTTATTCAATCATTTTGGGGGTTGATAATCATTTTTAGGTTGATAATAGTATCATTTACAGATAATGAAAGTTTTGCCTTCTTTTCAGATAGTTATATCTTCTATTATACCTCCCTCTTTTTATTTATTGCTTTGGCTAGAAAAATTTTAATAAGAGTGTTACTGCTTGGCAATCTTGCCTTATTCCATTTATTATAATTCTTTAACATTCCTTTGTAAAGACTACTATTGGATTTTGGCCAGATATATATCATAATCATTGTAAGGAAACTTCCTTCTCTATTTTATTAAGAATTTAAAATCAGGGCTGATATTAAACTTTCACGATTTATTTATTTATTAACATTTATTAAGATAATTGTGTGTTTTTGGAAATTTTAACCTATTGATAACATATGTTTTCTGAATTGATTTCCTAATTTTGAGGCATCTCTCTATCTTTTCAAACCACATTTTTGTTCTGGTATGTTATCTATTTAATAAAATGTCAGATTTGATTTGCATGATATTTTATTTGGCACTTGTATCTGTATTTGCTAATGAAATTGCTTCAGTTTTTTTTTTTTTTCTTGTACAGTTTTTGCCAAGTTTGGATATCAAAGCCATGTTAGCTTTATAACATCATTTGGGAAGTTTTCCATTTTTTATTATTGAGCAAAATAACTTTTGTACATTCTGCGATTCTGCCTCGGGGTGACATGTATATATCAAAGACAGTCTTTATTTTTTTTTACCCCTGAGGCTAAAGGTGAATTATTTAGACAATGGAATACAAGTCTGTTTGACTTGGAGAATTTTCAAAGGGTTAGCATTTTACCTAGAATTTTGTTTTCTATTTTTTTCTACTATAATTTTTGGCCATGAGAAACAACTGCCATATTTCTTAAAAATTTTAGTGTTTAAAAGTCAGGTGAAATGTTGAATATTTGTTGAAATATTTTTCTGCCACTAGTCTATTGGAATCCGTAGTTGAAATGAAATGCTTACACAGGTGTTGGTTGAGTTTGCCTTTGTCATTTTACCTAAACCACTTTAAAATGTTGCTATTTTGATTCAGTTTAGAAATAAAACATCTTATATTCTGTTTGAGATTGGTATTACCTATTTTGTTGGAAGGTCTGAATGTACCCACACATATTATATATGTGTTAATCTTTTGATCTATGGGGTTAAGTTGTGTTTTGGGATGTACAAAAACAAAAACACAAAATTTAAAAAGCCATAAAACTTCTATTTCAGAACTCCAAATCTGTTAGTCTCATCTCACAGGAAAAAAATCAAGCTGTTAACTGTGAGATAAGATTGTTCTGAGATGTGAGAAATAAATTAATAAAATTAAAATTATAATATACATATATAAAATAAAGAAATATTACATGAACACAATGCAAAGGAATCTATATCAATTTTCCCTGTCATAAATTTCTACACATAAAAGAAATAATAACTACTTCCTTATCGAAGGACAAACTTTGAATATCTTCATACTTTTAAAACAAACTTTATTTATGATCTTACGGGTTCACGTATCAGTATTTGCAAAATAAATAAAATATTGCTTGAAATGAAAAATGGCTTCAAAGGTAAGTATCTTAGTATATTTCTGTAGCTTATTTTACTTTGTTGTGGTTCCTGAAAAGAAAGCAGCAGGAATTGACCCAGGTCTTCGATTTTTAGATCTGAATGTTATCACAGAGTTTCTGGCTTCCAATAGTTACTGTTGGGTTGTGCCGCTCAATGAAAAATTTCAGAATAAGATAGCTTTCTCCTGAAGAAGCTGAGAGTTCCGTTTTGGTGCCAATTCCCAGTCCTTATCTCCAATGTTTGCCAAAGTATAAATAGCTCCAAAACATCAGCATTGGTTGCTAAACACTTTGCTACGCAGTAACTATCATCACTTCACAATAACAATTAACAAATGATTCATTACTGTCAGATAAAAGGTTTTTAAATCACTTCTTAACAACATTTATTAAGGATTTTGAAGGTAATCAGTGGAGATATATTTTTTCCAGTGTATTTATTCTTCATCTGCAGTCTTTAGGGATGTGCCAATTATAATTTATCTACTATCTATTGTGAAACCTGGATAACAAGATAATATAAGTAATTAACAAGGTTTGTACACTACAGAAAGATATTATATTTCCTGACATGTTTAAACTAACAGAGTGAAATTGTGTTGATAATATTTTATTTCTGTTTCATCCCTGAGGACAATAAGTATTTTTTTCTCAGTCCTATTTAGATAAGGATAAATTTTACAGGTATATTATACCAGGCATTTAGATACAAAAATACTACAAGTCAAATGGATCTTAGTTTGGGCTAGTTCTCTAAAAATCAGTAGTTTAGGCAACAGGCAGAGGCTGGAACAGTTTGGAGAGCTCAGAGGAAAACTGGAAAATGTGGGAAAGTTTGGAACTTGCTAGAGACTTGTTGAATGGCTTTGGCCAAAATGCTGATAGTGATACGGACAATAAAGTCCAGGCTGAGTTGGTCTCAGATGGAGATGAGGAACTTGTTGGGAACTGGTGTAAAGGTCACTCTTGCTATGCAAAAAGACTGATAGCATTTTGCCCCTGCCCTAGAGATTTGTGGAACTTTGAATGTGAGAGAGATTATTTAGGTATTTGGCATAAGAAATTTCTAAGTGGCAAAGTGTCCAAGAGGAAGCAGAGCATAAAAATTTGAAAAATTTGCAGCCTGATTATGGAGTAGAAAAGAAAAACCCATTTTCTGAGGAGAAATACAAGCCAGCTGCAGAAATTTGCATAAGTAACGAGGAGCGAAATGTGAATCTCCAAGACAATGGGGAAAATGTCTCCAGGTCATGTAAGAGACATTCGTGGGAGCCCCTCCCATCCCAAGCCCAAAGGCCTAGGAAGGAAAAAATGGTTTCCTGGGCCAGATCTGAGGCACCCCCTGCTGTGTGCAGCCTCGGGACTTGGTGTCCTGCGTCCTAGTTGCTCTAGCTGTGGCTAAAACCAGGGCAAGGTACAGCTTGGGCCGTAGTTTCTAAGGGTGCGAGTCCCAAGCTTTGGCAGTTTCCATGTGGTTGAGCCTGCAGGTGCACAGATGTCAAGAATTGAGGCTCAGAAACCTCTGCCTAGATTTCAGAGGATGTATGGAAACACCTGTATGACTAGGCAGAAGTTTGCTTTAGGGGTGGGGCCCTCATGGAGAACCTGTGCTAGGGCAGTGCAGAAGGGAAATGTGGGGTTGAAGCCCTCACACAGAGTCCCTACTGGGCACTGACTAGTGGAGCTGTGAGAAGAGGGCCACCATCCTCCAGACACCAGAATGGTAGATCCACAGACAGCTTGCACCACACACCTGGAAAAGCTACAGGTATTCAACACCAGACCATGAAAGCAGCTGGGAGAGGGGCTGTACCCTGCAAAGCCACAGGGGCAGAGCTGCCCAAGGTTGTGGGAGCCTACCCCTTGCATCACTGTGACCTGAATGTGAGACATGGAATCAAAGGAGATCATTTTGGAGCTTTAAGTTTTGACTGCCCTGTTGGATTTTGGACTTGCATGGGGCCTGTAACCCCTTTATTTTGGCCAATTTCTTTCCAAATTTTTGGAAAGGCATGATTGCATGTTGAAATGTGAGGATGTGAGATTTGGGAGGGACCAGGGATGGAATGATATGGCTGTGTTCTTACCTGAATCTCATCTTGAATTGTAGTTCCCATAATCCCCACATGTCCTGGGAGGGACCCAGTGAGAGGTAATTGAATCATGGGGGTGGTTACCCCCACCCTTCCTTCTGTTCTCATGATAGTGAGTGAGTTCTCACAAGATCTGATGGTTTCATAAGGGGTTTTCCCCCTTTTACTTGGCACTTCTCTCTTGCCTGCCACCATATAAGACATTCCTTTGCTCTTCCTTCATCTTCTGCCATGACTGTGAGGCCTCCCCAGCCATGTGGAACTGTGAGTTCATTAAACCTTTTTCCTTTACGAATTACCCAGTCTTGGGTAAGTCTTTATTAGCAGTATGAAAGCTGACTAATACAACTCTCTCTCTCTCTCTCTCTCTCTATATATATATATATGTATATATTTTACTTAAATTACACAAGTATCCCTCCATTCAGATTTCACATGAGTTTGCAAGGTCAATATTTTAACCTCAGTAACTTTGCATCTTATTGACTATTTTAAAGTTAATATGGCTGCCTTTTACTTTCAGGGCAGAGAAAATTAGTGATAGTTAGACTTACTGGTAATATATCATTTGAATGAATTCAATGTATGCTTTCAAAAAAAAAGTCACCCTGCAAACAATTTCTCTATAAATAGAATTAATTAATGCTGTTTTCTAGATTTTCAAAAGCTTTATATTAAAAGCTGACTCAATCCTCAATTGCCATTGGGTTGTGAACTTGATGCAGGTGGCTTCTTTATAACTTGACAAAAGTCTAGAGAGATTTAGCTGAGTTTTACAAATTCATACTGCATGAATTTCTGTTGATTTATTACCTTATTTGACAGAGATGAAACATGTGAACAAACATCCTAGTTTTCTTGTTTTGAACGTAAAAAAGAAACAGTCTCTCAGGTGACAATGAGGCATTAATTTATATGTTTGGTAAGCCCAAACCCACTTTAAAAAAATTTGTCCATAATATAAGGAGTCATTCCTTGCTTGATTTAATTAATATTAACAATATGTTAATAGAATAAACTGTCAAAAATTCACTATGATTAATTTCTTTTTAACCAACATTTTTTTCTTCCAAAGGTAAATTGGTATATACACACACATATATCTGTACCCATGCATGCAAACACACACATACCTAAGCTTGTTATATTATTATTTTCATATTACTATTGTAAGTTAATGATTTTATATTTCAGTTAATTGCTATACTTGGTAATGCCTCTGTTCTAGAACTTTGAAAAATAATCAACATTTGAATAGAATGAAAATCTTGAAATCTCAACATAGTAAGACATGCTGAGGTAGAGAATAAAATGCAGATCATTCAAAAGAATTTGGTAATGTCAGTATTTTCATTCTTTTGTAGTCATTACTTGGGGCAGAGATGATAATAGCAACTGACCAAGAGAGCCTTGTTGTTTCTCTCAGCTGCACCAAACTTTAGACAGGCCCCTGGCCTTTTCTTAGAGCATTTAACCTAGAAAAATGTGTAATTACAAATTCTTTCTCTATCTCTTTGAGATACAGTTGAGCCTTGAACAATGCAGGAGATAGAAGTGCTGACCCTTGTGCAGTAAAAAAAATCTATATATAAGATTTGACTACCTTGAAACTTAACTACTGATAGCCTACATTAACCAGAAGGCTTACTGATAACATAAATAGTCAACACATATTTTATGTGATACATGTATTATATACCGTGTTTTTACAATGAGGCTAGCTAGAGAAAAGAAATGTTATTAAAAAATCATAAGGAAGAGAAAATCCATTTACAGTATTGTGCTGTATTTATCAACAACACTGTAAATTTACATCATCTGTTTATGAAATAAATTGTCCATCTGAAATCATGGGCAACTGCTGCTGCAGATCTCAATCTATGGTACATATTAAGCAGTTCAACTTTTTATTGTAATGCTGCGGCTTTTCTCTGTTTCTTGGGAGCACTTCCAACATCATTAGCGGCACTTTGTTGGCTCCCATGGTATTATTTATGGCTTACAGTATTACACTTAGCATGATGAAAAGATGGAAGAACCAGGAGATATTACTCTTTGTGGTACACAATTTACTGGAGAGTTGAACTGCTTACATGGAGATGATAAGTGTCACACAGGATTTTAAGCAGATACAACACTTCAGCTTACTGCAATAGCAACAGGAGGTGGCTATGAAATTATTGCAGTGGTACAGTATGCACTCAGTTAATTTTATGCATTTGTGATTCAACACTGCACCTTTACATTTGCTTATATTTCTCCCCACTGTGAATGGCACCAAGTACAATCTGTGTGTGTAAGTAAGTTTTGATAAATTTTAACTTATTATAAGGGATTTACATATATTTTATGGTATTAAATAATAAAAATAGACTAGTTGCTATGTATATTTTATGCAGTTATGACAAATCTAACTTTTTTTGATATTTCTAGGCTACATGGTTAATCCGTGAGTTTCAAATTGTTGCAAATCTCAAAAAATATTTCTGATATATTTATTGAAAAAAAATCTGTGTATAAGTGGACCCATGCAGTTTTGAACCTGTGTTGTTCAAGGGTCAACTGCATATGTACATTTTTAAAAAGCCTCTTGCTAGTTTTCCAACCCAGGAATGTCTTTCTCAAGGACCTGGGAGCCATCTCTTTGAAATGTAATCATTGAGGAAGAAAGCACTCCTCTTACCTCCAGGGCTCTGTTCAATTGGGGTCAATTAGCAAACACAGATGGCCTAATCACAGAGAAAAACATTTGTAAACTCAGGAAAAGCTTCGTGTGCTCAACAGATCCCACTGATCAACCTCCACACTAAAGTCTTTCTTCCAGTACTTTTTTTACTAGCTACTGGACTAGCACTTAAAAACCCTTCCACCTTTTGTTTGTTATCAGAGTTAACCACAGCCTGGCTTCTGGCTTCTCTCCTCTATTGCAGTAGCTTGAAATAAAGTCTTCTTTATCAATTTAACTTTGTCCAGTAAATTTTTGCTTTGAGTCAACCAACGGGCAGGAGAGAGGATTTTGTGGATGAAAATAATTCTTCACATTCTACTTTTGGTGTTGTTACCGACCACAGGTTCTTAGGTTCCCATGCAATATAAACTGAGAGGAGGCCAGGCAAACTTTTCCCAGCTAGGGTTTATTAAGACTTATACCTGGACAGATTGGGCAAAATGGAGACAGCCCAGAGGATGCGTTCTGCAGCTGGTTCCCTGAGCAAAGGTTCTTGTTGTGTTTTGAGGAGGGTGACATGAAAAACTCATGAGGTAAGAAGAATCATTACATGTGTGAGGTGGAGTGCTGATGCACAGGCATAGTAAGAGATCATGCAAAAACATACATCCCATAATCAGAAAATGGCAGATACCCCTTTCCTGGGCATGGATTTTCATATTGAAATGAGGCAAAGTGTAAAGATTGGTCATCCTCCTGGTCTTGTGTGCATGCAGGTGATAGAATTAACTAACTCCCTTGAGTCAGATTTAAAGTGTGATGCTTCTTATTTTAGTTTCTTTAAGGCCCTGAAATCTGCAGGTATGGCGTCCTTCCTATTTCTACTCTGTCCCATCTCTTCTCTATCTCAGTGTCACATTGGGATGGGAGTAGGCAAAGGAAAGGAATTCATTGTGTTTTTCTGAGGCATTTTCTATAGGTAGGGCAAATCTTAAGTAAAGTTACAAAGAAAAACATTTCCTTTGTTCCCTTCCATCTCTCTTCTATAGTTCTACTCTTCTCATGTATTTACTCCAGAAGGAAGGAGGTAAGAAATCAAGGAAGGCTTTCTGAAAGTAGTGATATTTGATTGTAATAACAGTGAGAGAGCTGGCTATCTCAGATGGGTAGCAGCTGGTGGGTAAGAAACAGCTAATGTAAGGCAGATGGGTGAAAGAATAATGATAACAACAATAACAAATAGTTACAACATTTATTTAATGTCAATGATGTGCCAGCCTCTGTTCTAAATTCCTAATGTTTATTAATACATTTAAACATCATAGCAACTCTATGACACAGATACTATAATTATCACCATTTTAGACACAGAGAAATTAAGGCACAAAAAGGTTGACAAATACACTTGAGTTCTCAAAGTCAGTGAGTGACAGAGCTGGGATCCAAATCCAGGCAACGTTGTCCCGGCATCCATGCTTTTAACCTCAAAATAGCACTGTCAGTGAATATTTGTCATCTCTCTGGGGATATATATATGTATAACTGAGTAATGGCTTCTCTTAGTGGGGTTTTGACCATGAGTTCAAGCTGAAAAGCAAAACTGTTTGTTTTTGACAGGAGTGGGGTGGTTTGGAGCACTCTTCCAAAAACACCTTTCAAATTATAGAATGCTGTTACTACCTGTTACTTTTGAAAGTAAGACCATTGCTGATGACAGAGTTTATAATAAAATATATTACATTTATATAGAGTTTTATAGGCCACAAAAATGCTCTCATCTATGCATTTTCTTAAGATTTTATCAATGGCTATATAGTAAGGTTAAGAACATTACCATGACTTTAGAATAAGTTGTGTAACTTTCCAAAGATACACAGCTAATTAGGAAGCTATTCCAGATTTAAACATAGTTTATCTGATGCCTTAATTCTTAAACTTTTCACTAATTTCAACAGAGACTGAATACAAGTTTGATTTGAAAACTGAGATGTGAAAGTTAGAAGAAAATGGTTAAAGCTACACAAATCTATATACCTAACACCTTGAAAACAAAATACTATTACTCAACAGTATAAGAAGTAATAGTGTAACAATATTATACAGCTGTACAAAATTTCCAAACCAGAACTAATGAAGGCTTTGGTCTGTTTATTGTCAGGGACAGATGACAGATGTTGAGAGAATGCTACAATCCAGAGTTCAGTCTTTGTGTTCACCAGTCTTTGTGTTCACCAGTCTTTGTGTTCACCAGCAAAGGTGCCAAGAAAGCCTTTTGGGTATTGGGGCCATCACCTGCCCCACCATTAACAGCCATTCCAAATAAAATATAAGTAAAGAATATTCTTGCTGAAAAATTGCAGCTTCCAGATATATCTCCAGACTGTCTTCCAACCAGAATAGCCATCTCTAAG
Source organism: Gorilla gorilla gorilla (assembly GCF_029281585.2). Taxonomy (NCBI): domain Eukaryota; kingdom Metazoa; phylum Chordata; class Mammalia; order Primates; family Hominidae; genus Gorilla; species Gorilla gorilla. The sequence continues at coordinate 75,636,662 of NC_073238.2, forward strand.
ATATTTCCAGTGGAAGAATTCTGGAACTTTCACTGGGGTGTGTGTGTGTGTGTATCTAAAGGAAAAGTGTCTATATATATCTATGTCTAGCTGTATACTTTCTTATAGCACAGTGGTTATCAATCTAGGCTGTACCTGAATTAACAAGAGACCTTATAAGATTCCCAGTCCAAGCTCCAAGCCAGTTCTATCAGAATCTGTAGGGGTGGCTACCAGGCATCCCATGATTATGAGAAGCACCTAACACTGAGAAAACACTCCTATCAAGTAAACGTACCCAGTCATCCTCCACCCCTTTCCCCTTTAAGAATTTACCTGGGAGAGTATGAGAGGGCTAGAAGAGAATCCAATTTCCTTCTCAATAGGATCTAGCCTTCTAATAAATAGTAGTAAAGATCCTTGCATTTATTCTTCTCGGTGACTGTTGGAAATAATCTATTATCTCTCCTCTAGAAAACTCTTCAGTGACAACAACTCTGTGTGTATGTGTGTGTGTATACATATATATATCTGTATATATGTATGTGTGTATACATATATATCTGTATATATGTATGTGTGTATACATATATATCTGTATATATGTATGTGTGTATACATATATATCTGTATATATGTATGTGTGTATACATATATATCTGTATATATGTATGTGTGTATACATATATATCTGTATATATGTATGTGTGTATACATATATATCTGTATATATGTATGTGTGTATACATATATATCTGTATATATGTATGTGTGTATACATATATATCTGTATATATGTATGTGTGTATACATATATATCTGTATATATGTATGTGTGTATACATATATATCTGTATATATGTATGTGTGTATACATATATATCTGTATATATGTATGTGTGTATACATATATATCTGTATATATGTATGTGTGTATACATATATATCTGTATATATGTATGTGTGTATACATATATATCTGTATATATGTATGTGTGTATATATATATATCTGTATATATGTATGTGTGTATATATATATATCTGTGAAATGAGACAGGCACAGAGTTAAACACTGCATCTTCTCACTCATGTGGAAGCTAAAAAAGGTTGATCTCATGAAAATAAAAAGTAGAACAGAGAATATTAGAGGTTGAAAAAGGCAGGGGAAGAGAGGCATAGGAAGAGATTTGTTAAAGAATGCAAAACTATAGCTTGGTGAGAAGAATAAGCTGTAGGGTTACATACCAGTTCAGGATGACTGTGGTCAAGACTATTATTTAATGTAGTTTCAAATAGCTAGAAGGAAGACATTGAATACTCTCAACACTAAGAAATGATAAATTCTTGACATGATGGATATGCTGATTACCCTGATCAGATCACCATACATTGAATATATTGAAACTTCACTATGTACCCCATAAATATGTACAATTATTATTTGTTAAAAGGATAAAATAAAATGAAAATAAACATATTTAGAAAGGATAGGTATTTATGCATTTAAGTCATAATTCATGTATACAAGTGTTAATGGATTCAAAGTTATCAAAGGCAAGAATACGACTTTATGATGTTACAAATAGTATAACTACATTGATTTAAATTATAAAATAGACTATTTCTTTAAAATGTGGATTGCATATATATAAGTTTTCTACTGGCTGTTGACCACTCAGGCCATAAAATGAATGTCATTAAACTTAAAAAGATTGAAATAATACAAAATTTGTCCTCTAACTACATTGGAATAAAATAAAAAGTCAACAGCAGAAGCAAATTTGGCAAATTCAGAAATATATGGAAATTAAGCAACATATTCTTACATAACAATTTCTTGTTCAAAGAAGAAATCACCAGGGAAATTAAAAAGCACCTTGAGATAAAAGAAACAAACAAACACAATACACAAAAACTCATGGGATGCACAAAAGCAGTAGTCAGAGGGAAATTTATTGCTGTAAACGTCTATGTTAAAAAAAAGAATTTCAAATCAATAACCTAACATTCCACATTAAAAAACAAGAAAGACCAAGCCTAACACAGAAAAATGGAAGGAAAAAATAATAAATATTAGAGGAAAAATAAATCAATAGTGAATAGAAAAATAACAGAGAAAATCAACAAAATCAAAGTTGATTACCTGAAAAGACCAACAGTATTGAAAACTATTATCATTGGTCAATTTAGAGCCACAAAATAAGAGATTCAAATAACTAAAATCAGGAATAAAAGACGATATATCTACTGGCCCATCAAAAAACAAAATGTATTCTAAGGGAAAGTGATGAATAAAAAATTAAAACCCCAGTGAAATACCACCTTACATCCACTAGGATAGCTATAAGCAAAGACAGACTGTCAGAAGTAGGTGAATGGCAACAACTTCACATCACAAAGTCAGTAAACCTTGTAGAAAATGTAAAAAATACGAGGGAATGAATTCTTACAAAAAAACTTGTCCTGATGAGATATACTTTATTCCAGCAGACACTGATAGTTTTTAATAATAAAATAATATTAATAAGCTGAAATCTTCACACATTGCAGGTGGGGATGTAAAATGGTACAGTGGTTTGGAAAACAGATTGGCAATTTCTCAAAAGGTTAAGCATAGGGTTTAATTTATGACAATGCTTCTCTTATGTATATACCAAGCTAAATTAAAACATATATCCATACAAAATTTGTATCTGAGTGTTAAAATGGCATCATTTATCATAAGCAAAATATCAGGACAACTCAACTGTTCCTTGTGTTGGTCTGTTTTCACACTGCTGATAAAGACGTACCCACTACTGTGTATTTTATAAAGAAAAAGAGGTTTAATGGACTCACGGTTCCACATGGCTGGGTAGGCCTCACAATCATGGCAAAAGGCAGAAAGCACGTCTTACATGGCGGCATGCAAGACAGAATCAGCATCAAGTGAAAGGGGAAACCCCTTATGAAAACATCAGATCTCGTGAGACTTATTCACTACCATCAGAATAGTATGGGGAAAACCACCCCTATTATTCAATTATCTCCCACTGGGTCCCTCCCACAACATGTGGGAATTATGGGAGCTACAATTCAAGATGAGATTTGGGCAGGGACACAACCAAACCATATCATTCTGCCCTGGCCCCACCCAAATCTCATGTCCTCACATTTCAAAACCAATCATGCCTTCCCAGCAGTCCCCCAAAGTGTTAACTCATTTCAGCATTAACTCAAAAGTCCATAGTCCAAAGTCTCATCTGAGACAAGGCAAGTCCATTCTATGAGCCTGTAAAATCAAAAGGAAGTTAGCTACTTCCTAGATATGATGGGGATACAGGTATTGGTTAAATACACCCATTCCGAACAGGAGAAATTGACCAAAATGAAGGGGCTAAATGCCCCCATGCAAGTCTGAAATCTTCAAGCTCCAAAATGACCTCCTTTGACTCCATGTCTCACATCCAGGTCACACTGATGCAAGAGGTGTGTTCTCACGGTCTTGGACAGCTCTGGCCCTGTGACTTTGCAGGATACAGTCTCCCTCTGGGCTGCTTTCATGGGCTGGCATCAAGTGTCTGCATCTTTTTCAGGCACACAGTGCAGGCTGTCATTGGACATACCATTCTAGGATCTAGAGGAGGGTGGCCTTCTCACAGCTCCACTAGGCAGTGCCCAAGTGGGGACTCTGTGTGGGGGCTTCAATGCCACATTTCCCTTCTGCACTGCCCTAGCAGAAGTTCTCCATGAGAGCCTTGCCCTTGCAGTAAACTTCTACCTGGACATCCAGGTGTTTCCATACATCCTCTGAAATCTAGGCAAAAGTTTCCAAACCTCAATTCTTGACTTCTGTGTACCCACAGGATCAATAGCATGGGGAATCTGCCAAGGCTTGGGGCTTGCACCTTCTGAAGCCGTGGCCCAAGCTGTACCTTGGCCCCTTTCCGCCATGGCTAGAGCAGCTGGGACTCAGGGCACCAAGTCCCTAGGCTGCACACAGCAGTGGGGCACTGGACCCAGCCCACAAAACCATATTTTCCTCCTAGGCCTCGGGGTCTGTGATGGGAAGTGCTGCCAGAAAGTTCTATGAAATACCCTGGAGACATTTTTCCGATTGTCTTGGTGATTACCATTTGGCTCCTCATTACTTATGCAAATTTTTGCTTGAATTTCCCCTCAGAAAACAGGTTTTTCTTTTCTATTGCATTATCAGGCTGCAAATGCTCTGTTTCCCTTCTGAAACTGAAAGCTTTTAACAGCACCCAGGTCGTCTCTTGAATGCTTTGCTGCTTAGAAGTTTCTTCTGCTAGATATCCTAAATCATCTCCCTCAAGTTCAAAGTTCCACAGATATCTAGGGCAGGGGCAAAATGCTGCCAGCCTCTTTGCTAAAACAGTAAGAGTCACCTTTACTCCAGTTCCCAACAAGTTCCTTATCTCCATCTGAGACCACCTCAGCCTGGATTTCATTGTCCATTTCACTATCAGCATTTTGGTCAAAGCCACTCAACAAGTCTCTAGGAAGTTCAAAACTTTTCCACATTTTCCTGTCTTCTTCTGAACCCTCCAAACTGTTCCAACTTCTGCCTTTTACCAAGTTCCAAAGTCGCTTCCACATTTTCAGGTATCTTTTCAGCAATGCCCCACTCTATTGATACCAATTTACTGTATTAGTCCATTTTCATGCTGTTGATAAAGACATACCTGAGACTGGATAATTTAAAAAGAAAAAGAGATTTAATGGACTCACTGTTCCACAGGGTTGAGGAGGCCTCAAAATCATGGTAGAAGGTGAAAAGCATATCTTACATGGTGGCACGTAAGAGAGAATCAGAGCCAAGCAAAAGGGGAAACCCCTTATACAAACATCAGATTGAATGAGACTTATTCACTACTGTGAGAACAGTATGGGGGAAACTGCCCCAATGATTCAATTATCTCCCATCGGGTCCCTCCCACAACATGTGGGAATTATGGGAGCTACAATTCAAGATGAGATTAGGGTGGGGTTAAAGCCAAACCATATCATCTATCAACTGATGAATGGATAAACAAATTGTGCTATATTCACACAAAGAATATTATTCAGCAATTAAAGGAATTAATTACTGAAGTATGATACAAAATGAATGAACCCTGAAAACATTACACTAAGTGAAAGAAGCCAATTATGAAAACCATACATTGTATGATTCCATTTATATGAAATGTTCAGAGCAGGCAAATTCATAGACAGAAAATAGATAATGGTGCCTAGAGCTGGAGAGGGTATTAGGACTGTCTGTAATTGGTGCATGGTTTTTGTAGGAGTGATTGATCTGTTTTAAACTTAGATTGTGGGGTGGTTGCATAATTCTGTTAATATACTAAAATCATTTAATAGTATACTTTAAATGGGTGAATTTTATGGTACATGAATTATGTCTCAGTAAGTATGCTAAAATGTCCCTACTTTATACACTCCTCAATATTTAAGTTTTCATTTCTCTTAATCCCAAGACAATGTTATTTTTAAAATAATTTTTTAAAAATGATTTTACTATGGGCAAAATTTAAAGGTAGTATTCTTGCATACTCATCTTGCAAAGTGTAACTACTTTGGATTATATATTTTTCTCTAAACATCTTTATGTCTGAGAATTTTTTTTTACTTTTTGCTAGTTCAGTAGGAGGAATTTGGCAATGTAAATATATCATGGGTGAGAGTTATGGAAATGACTATTTTGAAACACAGTAAAAAATGTATACTTTCGCATGATGCTATTCAGACCCAAAATCATTTTCATGCATAAATGTCTTCCTGATAGCTGCCATAAATAGCTTTTTAAAAAATTTTCAAACCAGGATATTTAAATCAAATAATCTGCATACATTTGTTTAAAACATGATTTTTGTTTTAGGTATTTATTTAAAACATTTATTTAAAAATGTGATTTTTGACAATATATAATGAAAGCTCTATTTATATGCCATAAATTAATAGAATTAGGTCAGCCTTGTAGTTCTATTAAAGCATGCGGATGAAAGTATTTTTTCCATTTTCTTAACCAATAATCACTTGAACAAATGAGTATAGTGAAAAAAGAATGGAGATTGACAAAAAGACGTCTAGGACGTTTTATGATGAAAGTGTCAAGTTAAAAGTTTAATTCCTCATTCACAGAAATGACTGCAAGTGAAGATGAAAATGAAAATTAATCTTCCATCTTGGGAAAATGCTTAACAATTACATGGCTAAACATAACAGTAAATTGCCAATTGAAAGAATGTGGGCCAAGGAAGGGATTAGTAAAAGTATTGAAGGTTGACATAGAAATATAACTAGAAGTGTAATTTGTACATATAAAGGATGGTAAGGTTTAAGGATGGATTTCACTCAATTTTGAAAAATGTAATTAATGAAATTAACATTTAAATTAACATTGTAAAATGTGCGTGTCAGATGCCTTAGCAGAACATCCACAATCCTCTTCAGCTTTATCTCCTCTTTTTTCCTATGTTAACAGCAACAACCATGATGACAGCTTCAACCATGACAACTTCTTGCAATTGTATGGTATTTTCCACATGCCAAAAGCAGTGTAAAACTCTATACAATGACATATGTTATTCAATCCTTACCCAAAAATCTGAGGTGAATACCGTTGCTATCCTCATTTTCAAAATGAGTAAAATAGAAGTGTTGGAAGATTAAGTGACCTGACCAAAATTACCAAGGCAGTAAATATTGGAGCTGTATTCAAATCCAGCTTTTCTGACACCAAAGTCTGCAGCTTCTAAGGCTTTCCAAGTATATGGACCTATTTATAATTCTTTGGACAAGTTTCATTATTTCGTATCTTGCACAAACTTTCATTCTGTCTGTAATGTTCTTTCTTACTGTTCCCTTGATAGACTAAAACTTTGATTGTGCAAGAACAAATCTCTTATGTGTTCTCCTCTGTTAAGCTTTCTCTGACTCAACCAAGCAGAATTGATGACACTCTCCTTTGTACTCCCATTGGTTCTGGTCCAAACTGCTCATCTTCCCTTAACCTGCTATAGTGCAATTACTTATATTCACATCCGTCCAGAACATAATGAGCATACAACATATGCTGTTAAATGAATGAAGGGATGAACAAATGAGTGCCCTGCAAGCATAAAACATCATGCTATTGTGACTGGAAATATGAAATTACTACAACACTCAATGAAAGTTGCTAATTTTAACTAAACTATCAGGTTTTAGGGCACATTGTGATTACTTGACAGAAGTGATTACAGAAAAGGATCATGGAAATAATTTATTCACATTAGTGGGGCTGACTTATTAGCATATTTTTTCTTTGTGTTTTGTTACACGTATTCTCTCTGTCACCTTGTCAGACTTCTTCCCTCCTTTCAACTTAGGAACATAAAGACAAAAACATTTTTAAATGGAGGAAACAAAAGAATATAACAACTTTTTATGTATTTGTACATAGTAAAAAAGTTCTTAGTTTGAGACTAACCTTTGCCCATTTAAGATTAATACATGTGTGAGCCTGACTAGAAGAATGCATGAGTTGGCCAAAATGGAGCCTTCTTGAAAAATATCACCCAATGGGAAGAAAGGGTGAGACTTTGACATGTGACAGTTCCTCCAATTGTATCTTGAGTATTCACAAGAGAAGGGCAACCATAATAACAACACTGGCACTCCAGTTGGTCCTAATAAACCCGTTCGTGATCTTATATGTGAATCCTAGGGAGAGTGAAGATAGTAAATACAACCCGAAAAGGCTATTTCACTAAAATACTCTAATCAGTACTTAAAATATATTGCAGACATTTTTTAAGAGCCAAGCAATGCAGTAACATTAAGGCAAGGAAGAGAATAAGCTTCCTTCCTCTTTGGTAGAAAGTATACAGTGCTTTGATTTTTTATTTTAAATGCTCTTAGTGTGATCACACTACGTTGAAATAGCCAACATATTATTACAAGGATACAGCAAACCTTCAGCAGAGGAGGTAATAGCAGTCTTAGTGGATTTGATTGGACTTAGTGGACTTTAAGGACGTAGTGGGAGTCAAGGTTTCATTATTTGTGAGAGTTAAAGCCAGTAGAGTACATGTAATTCTAGCCTTTGTGTGGAAGAGATGACCAAGGTCCTGGGTCTTTGACGATGGTGGGAATCATAGAATTCAAACAGGAAAGGGGAAAATGATGTGTTTTTACCATCCCCATTTTGAGAGTGTATCTCAAAAAAAAGCCTAAGGAAAATAAGGTGCTACATGGAAGCAGGGTGAATCTGTTTACGTGGGCAAGTGTAACTGTGTGAGGGATGGTGGGGAGATGAAAGCCACGGTGTGAATAATTTAGTGGTTCTTACCAGAGGCAGATAACTATTGATGATACCATTAATTGTGATAACATTAAAGTGGACTGAAGAAACACCATTGATACATTGCCCTTCTCCATATTCTGCGTGCATTATTTATTATTTAACTTCAGAAAGAGGTTGTATACCTGGGTATTTTCATGCAATCTGTAAAATGAGAGCACCACAGGTTTACTGATGTAATAATAATTATAAGATTTTGCCATGATTTACATCTATTTTACTATTTATTATATCACTGGCTTTCTTTTAAAAATGAATTTTTATCGAAGTCCTCCCCTCACCCGCGTTTCCTCCCTCCATGCATCCCTTTTCTGCAATGGAATGAAGTGAAATGCTAAGATTATGGTGTAAAAAGTTATTATAATAGCTTTATGAGGTAGCCAACCACTTCACCATTTCATTCCAGTGTTCAAGTTCTTCTCTGATGGTACATTAAGCTCCAAAGGAAGCATTATTATCTTTTTAGGCTTCAGGATCCTAACCTTGCTAAATTTATTGTTTACTTGAGGGTAATGATACAAGTCAAGTAATAAATATAGATGAGAAGAGGGAAGCATCTCAAATTATTTTTGTCTTATCATTTTAGACAATCAGATATACAATAAATAGTAAAACTTGCGTAAAAATAAATAAATAAATGGCACATCATGTTCATAAGAGGTTCTGTTGAAGATCCAGGGCTTTCAAGTTACTAAAGCCTAATGAGTCATTCAGTGGTTTGTTCTGACTTGAAAGCATCTAAGATTTGTAAGTACTACATTCACATCTTGGATTATCTGTTCCCTTTGGAAGAGGCTAACCTATTTTCATTAGGCATTTTTCCTTTTCCTTTTTTTTTTTTTTTTGATGGGTACTCTAAAACAGAAATAAGGATAATGTTAGGTGGGCAAGAATTTCTGCATCTTCAATTTGTAAAATTTGCCAAAGATAAGAATGTCATGGGAAAATAAATAAAGATAAATGGTATAATTACTTCTTAATAGCTATGTTCAGTATCTTAGTTGTAAAATGATTAAAACAAGTAAATTTTACCATCACTATAACACTGTGCAGTCAACACTCTTCTTTCAGTATAGAAAAAATCGTTAAAATAATTTATAAGGGATGATAACTATTCAACTTCTCATATTTTCATTTGGCAAGGACTTTCAAAATGTAAATAACACCTTGTAACCTTCCAGTATGATCTGCCACCCTCAAGACAGGAAAGAAATGAACAGGGAATGTGATTAGTTTACAAAGTCCTTAGAATGAAATTTATGGGTGTCACAGTTTGATCATTATTAACAAGGTAGCCCCTTTGCCTGGTGGGGTGTTTTTCCTGACAAGTCTATTAGTTAAATATTATTTGATATTTGCTGGGTGTAATTTATCTTGGGACCCAGCCTGGGTTGGGGGTTGTATTACTTTGCATTTTGTTTGTTTGTCATTTTACTTTAGAAACAGGATTGCATTTCTGACAAGATATTTGTTTATGTACTCAGTTACTAATTCTCTATAATTGCAAAAGGCAAAGGGTATAATCTCAACTCAGAATGCAGAGAAGCTCTGTGCACGAGAGCATTTAGAACCAGAAAGAACCAAAGTATTTTGCTTTGAGATAAGAGCAACTATGTCTCAATATTTTTAATTAGTTATGTTTTCATCAGATAAGGAAAACACATATTTGACACATTTTGTTATAAAATTTTAGGGTAAAAGGTAATTGAAAGGATGCAATCATCTTACAGACAAACTATTTCAGCCAGTGTTAAGTTGATGTTACATAAGGAAGATGTCAAACTTTGTTTGAAACTTCTGCTAGCACTTAGATGAAAAATAAGCATTTTTATATTTGTCGAATTTTAACCAGTTTATTTTTTTGTGGTATTTTATTGATGATCTATATTATTGATGATCAAAAATAGTGCTTGCTTTACATATATGTCTTAAAGTCCCAATGTATACCAGGCACTGTTATAATTCCTAGGATATATAAACAAGTGAAGTGTAATATTTGACCCTAAATATGTCATACATTCTGAAATCTGATAAAAGCCTTCACTTCAAATTCTGGTTTAGCCACTTTTGAGCCATATATTTTTTAATTGTTCTGATTCTTAGTTTCCTATAAAATGGAGATACTAATAATATTTACTTTATGGGATTGTCATGAGAACTAAAAGAGATAAACTGTTCGGGTCCTTTGCCTATTTTAAAATCAGGTGATTTGTTTTTTGGTCATTGAGTTGCGTGAGTTCCTTATATAATATATTTTGGATATTAGCCCCTTTTTAGAAATGTGTTCTGCAAATATCTTTTCCCAATCCAGAGGTTTTTCTGTTTCCTTTGCTATGCAGTTTTTTAGTTTGATATAGGCCAGCTTGTTTATTTTTGCTTTTGTTGTCTGACCTTTTGGTGTCATATCCAAAAAGACACTGCCATGGCTAATGTAAAGGAGCTTTTCACCTGTATTTTTTTCTAAGAGCTTTATAAGTTTTGGGTCTTACACTTAAGTCTTTAATTCATTTTGAGTTGATATTTGTGTATGGTGAAATATAAGGGTCTAATTTCATTCTTTTGCACAGTGATATCTAGTTTCCCCAGCACCACTTGCTTAAGAAACTGTCCTTTCTCCAATGTGTATTCTTGTCACACTTGTGAAAATTAGTTGACCATATATGCTTGAGTTTATTTGTAAACTCTCTTGTGTTCCATTGGTCTATGTGTCTGTTTCTATACTAGCACCGTAATGTTTTGAATACTATAGCTTTGAAATCAGAAACTTTATTCTTCTTTCTCAAGATTGCTTTGACTATTTGGGGTTTTTTAAGCTTCCATATAAATTTTAGAATGGTTTTCTTCTATTTCTGTAAAAAATTCATTGCAATTTTGATAGGAATTGTGTTGAATCTGTAAATCACTTTGGGTAGTGTGGACATGTTAATAATACTTATTCTTCCAGTCTGTGAACATGGGTTGTTATTCCATTTATTTGTGTCTTCTTCAATTTTTTCATTAATATTTTATAGTTTTCAAGTGTACAGATTTTTCACTTCTTTTGTTAAATCTATTTCTAAGTACTTTATTCTTTTTGATGCTATCTTAAATGTAATGATTCTCTTTTCTTTTTAGCTAAATCATTATTGGTATAAAGAAATGCTACTGTCCAGTGCAGTGGTTCATGCCTGTAATCCCAGTGCATTATGAGGTGGAGGCATATAGATCATTTGAGCCCAGGAGTTCAAGACCAGCCTGGGAAACATGTTGAAACTCTGTCTCAACAAAAAAAAATACAAAAATTAGCTGGCATGATGGCTCATACCTGTAATCCCAACTACTCTGGAGGCTGAAGTGGGAGGATTGATTGAACCCTAGAAGTCAAGGCTACAATGAGCTGTGATTTCACCATTTCCCTCCAGCCTGGGTGAAGACTGAGAATCTATCTCACACAAAGAAAATGCTACTAATTTTTATATGTTGATTTCGTATCTGGCAATATTACTAAATTTGTTTATTAGTTGTAAGATATTTTTGGTGAAATCTTTAGGGTTTTCTAGATATACAATTATGTCATCTTCAAAGAAAGAAAATTTTACTTCTTTCAAATTTGGATGCCTTTTGTTTCTTTCTCTTGTCTGATTGTTCTGGCTAGGACTTTCAGTATTATGTTGAATAGAAGTGGTAAGAATGAGCATCCTTGTCTTGTTCTGATCTTAGAGAAAAAGCTTTCAACTCCTCACCACTATGTATGACGTTATCTGTGCGATTTTCATAAATGGCCTTTGTTGTGTTGAGGAAATTTTCTTCTATACCTACTTTATTGAGTTTTATCATGAATAGATGTTGAACTTTGTCAAATGCTTTTACTGCCCCAGTTTGTAAAGAAAACAGAAGCAGGCTCAGAGAAAACAAGAAGACCTACTGAATGTGTGTAGGAGTTGGGGCAGGAACTCAAGGCTTTCTAGAGGTTCCTTGGGCTCCCCCTTGAGGCCAGGGCTCTTACCTAGAGCATTTGTAGTTCCCAGCCCAGAGAAGGGTTCTCAGAAGCGAAAATTCCACTGAAGACAGGTTAAGTGGAAGAGGCATCTTTGAACAGCTGTAGGACTGGGTGCTGGGCTGGTGGAATGACAGCAGATTCAGGTCCTTCCAAGTCCATTAGAGGCACTCAAGTCATGGCTCCACCGGGTCCCATCCTGGAGATCACAGTTGTCTGCAGCCAAGACCCCAGCAAGATCAGCCCTGCCTGACTGGCTCAGGTGCTGTGTCACTCCAGCCCTCTCCTACCGCAGCTGCAGCCCTAGCCCCAAGCACAGGTGTGGCCTGGCCCAGGCCCCAGGGTCTGCTGTCCAAGAGAAAGGGCAGGAAAGGGAGGCAGACAGTTCAGAATAGCCTCAAGACCCTAATTGATGTATCACTATCCTGCTCTAGAAATGAAGAAACTTGAGCTTGAAGACACAAAAAGGAATATATTTAAAGTCTCAAATGCTGCAGTGAGGGCTCCAATAATAGAATCTAGATAGTTCTGGCTTCAAGGCTGAGACTTCAACTGCAGCCCTTGAAACCCTCTTCTTCCTGTGTGGTGGGGCCTCTTCCTTTGGGGAGCAGGACTGAAGGCTGTTGACTGGCTCTTCTCAAGCCTAAAGCTCCTGGGATAGAGCTATAGCCCCCACACTCCCACCTCTGATAGACACCTGGGCAGTGTGGGTTCCCTCAGAAATTCAGAGACAGGCTATGCCTCCTCAGGCTGGGTCACTGAGTAGGGGTGTTTAACAGCTTCCCATCCATGCGCACACTCACCCCCTTCTCCCCTGTGGACCAAAGGCTGGGGAGGGCAGGACAGTGGAGAATGCAGGCCAGAAAACTGGCATGGCATTGAGTGGCATGTGTCTAAAGGTGATGATTTCTTGCTCAGCACTGCCTACAGCTATCCCCTCTCCATCACAAGGAGTTAACGCTGGAGAAGCCACACATTGTCCATAGGAAACATGGGCAACCTGAGGAGGGGTCCCAGGCCAGAAAAGGGGAGAGCCCTAAGATTTGTAGAAGTGCTGGACTCAAAATGTTAGTTTGCTGTTTCTACCATCTTAGTCTATTGTATCATAGTTCTAACCTAGTCCCGGTCAAGTACCTCATATTGATAGAGCTGCCTTAAATCAAACTTGCAATTCTCAGTAAATTCTAGCCTTGCCATCTTCTTTCTGAGACATGGCCATAGTGCAGCAGAGATGGTGTTCTCTCCTATGCTGGTAAATAATAAACTCAACAATCTACCAGGTTCTATTGGTGATATTTGGTAAGCCAGCATTTGGCAGTCTAAAGAAAATCTGTGTGTTGAATAAATAGGTAAGCCAATAGCAAGAAGAGAAAAGAGAATATATCAGGATTCTATCATTTGAGAACAGAACAGCCTTAAGCCAAAAAAAGACATCTATTACTACAGATACAATTCTGAAAGAAGCATGATTAAAATTTAATCAACAAAGAAAATTATAGAGTAGGAAGATAATGTGGGATAACGAAAAATAAAGGATATAAATAAAAGAAAGGCATACTGGAGGCACTCAATAAAATCTTAGAATATGTTGGCTAATCTAAAATTCTGAATAAAGTAAGATCTGAATGATGTTTACAAATTTCTTTCTCTCCCAGAGCTTTTTTTTGTATGCCGTCCTCTCTCTTTGGGTTATCTTTCTTTAGCTATTCACCTTTATGGCCTACTTAAAATGTCAAACTTCTTCTTCAGAAGGAAAGCTTTCCTGCACCTGCAAAATTGGTTTAGATGTTTCTTCTGTATGCTCCCATGATCCAGAAGATTTACACTTTGGGAATTTTAAAATAAAATTATAAATACCCCTATTCTTCATTGTCCGGGGTAGAAAATAAGAGAAACAGTATGGAAGATGCTAAATTGAAGGATATGGCCTATTGTAAGAGCCAAATGGACCTGCTAACAGGACCCCACAATTAACCAGACTTATTCAAGTCTCTGAACTTGTATGCTGTCTTACAGGATGGAGGAGCAGAGGAAACCTTGGTGTCTTCCAATTGGTAAGAAGTAGTTGAAGCTGAGCTGTACATGTCATCTGTTCTTAAATTTATCAATTAGGTTAAGTCACTCCACCTTTCTGGAAGCAAAGGGATATGGGGCCAAAAGTGTGAGTAATTGAGCTCCTTCCACCCGGATGGGAACAATGGGAATGAGGAAAATCATTCCCTTATAGTAGACCCAATCATGGCACTATCTATTATGCAACTTTCTATTTTCTTGTCTCTCTTTCTTATTATACCATAAACTCCCTGAAAGATACCTCATTCTCCATTAATCTGAGCACAAATCACAGTTCTTAGTACATAAAAGTTGCTCAGTAAATGTCTGAATAAATTCCAGACTATATTACTCATAATTACCATTTTACTCTTTTTCTATTTCCCATTACTCATAATAATTAAATATTTTAGAAAACCTCAAAATATATACTTCTCTTAAGGATATGAAAATACAAGCAAAAGTAGGAGCCTACATTTCGTTTCTCAATGGTTGAAAAGCAAAGGAAAGAAACAGAAACAGAGTTGATCAGAAAAGCTTTTTACTTCAGAGGTTCTCAGTGAATGTTTATTGAGGTGAAGTGAGCTCTAGAAAAAAGCAACAGTGAGTAGCAATGGAACACGGTATTTTTTTTCTGCATCTCTCAGAAAAAAAAAAAGAGGTGGTTGAAAATTATTTGTTTTCCCCAAAGTGTTAAATTGACAGAAATACCTAACCCTTCTTTTGACTCCAGAAACCTGGGTCCTACCCCATTCTTTGCTGAATGTCATGTCAGCAGGTTTAGCTCTACAGAGCTACTCTCAATATAGGATAGATAGGCATTGTGGTGATGGGAATATTCTGCCTCAAAGCCACAACATACTCTATATATTATGAGTTTAAAAAGGTTTTAGTAAGCTGTCTTAGAAAACTATTTCTGAAGGGCAAGTGTATTCAATTTTAAACATTGACCTTACAATTATACTTTTAGAGCTTAATTCTTTTATTAATTAAGGACTTGCTGTATCTTGATTTTTAATTGCTAGCTGGTTTTAATCAATTATTTTCTTCTTGTTCCCACTTCTATTATAGAAATTATTTTATAGTTTTTAAATGTGTAAAAAATAACTTGCTCTAAAAACCTTAAAGGCTTTCTGAGTATTACCATCTGCTTTCCATAAAATGCAAATACATACTTCTTATAATTCAAGGATAATAATTTTTAAGAGAGAAAATAATTCCCCTTCAGTGTCCATTTTTCCTTTTGTACAATGAAGGATAGAACTTCTATCCAAACACCTTCTCTACACTTTGAGTATTCTTAAAACAATTATGCATCCTCCATAGTCATTCCTTCTTTTGGTAGAGAGTTTCCAATATGGAGAAGACACAGCATTTATTGGGTCATGTTTATTAGTAGGTGGATGTTATGACTTAAAGACTGAGGTCCATGCTTTCTACTTCCTTTTTCCCTTCCTGTGCACAGAAATGGGACTCCCTTTTACCCCTTTCTCCATGTGGTAGCACATCCTGGTGTCTTAGATTCCCAACAAACAGACCCTATGGCATATATTGTTGAACAGAAGATATATCGGGAACAGCAAACTGGGAAGCAGGATGAGGAGAGAGATATTTGAAACTGATGTATTGGCAAAGAAACCTTCATGATCCTATGGCAGTGCTAGAGTGGAAATGGACCAGAGTTGTCCGTAATCAAAGCAAGGTTTCTGAGTCTTGGGACTTTTTTTTTTTTTAAACATGACATATAAAAATGGTCTATATTTATGGTTGCAACATGATGTTTTGATCTATATATACAACGTGGAATGGATAAATCAATCTACTAAATGTATCCATTACTTCATTATTATTCTTTGTGATGGAAACACATCTATTCTCTTAGCCATTTTCAAGTATACAATGTACTGCCATTAGCTATAGTCATCATGATGTACAGTAGATCTCTTGAACTTCTTCCTATCTAACTAAAATTTTGTATCCTTTGACCAACATTTCCCCCTACATATCTTCCATCCCAGCCTCTGGTAAGCCACATTTTTTCTCCTGATTTCTGTGAGTTTGACTTTTTTAGATTCTACATGTAAGTGAAATCCTGCAGTATTTGTCTTACTGTGCGTGGCTTGTTTCACTTAACATAATGTCTTCCTAGGTTCATCTATGATGTCACGAACGACAGAATTTCCTTCTCGTTTAAGGCTGAAGAATAGTCATATATATATATATCAATATATATCACATTTTCTCCATTCATTGATGGACACTTAGATTGATTCCTTATTGTTGCTATTGTGAATAAGCTGCAATGAATGTGGAGGTGCAGATATCTCTTTGATGTACTGAATATTCATATCCTTTGTATATTATGTTAGGGTTCTCTAGAGGGACAGAACTAATGAAATATATATGTATATATATTATATATATAAACATATAAAAAACTTGTAGTCTGATGTTCAAGGGCAGGAAACATCTAGCACAGGCGAAAGATGTAAGCTGGGAGGCTAAGCCACTCTCTTTTCACATTTTTCTACCTGCTTTATATTCTAACCGTGATGGCAGCTGATTAGATTGTGCACACCCAGATTAAGGGTGGGTCTGCCTTTCCCAGCCCACTGACTCAAATGTTAATCTCCTTTGGCAACACCTTCACAGACACACCCAGGATCAATACTTTATATCCTGCAATACAATCAGGTTGACACTCAGTATTAATCATCATATATATATATATATGTATATATATGCATATGTGTATACGTATATGTATATATGTTTGTGTGTGTGTGTGTATATATATATATACACACACACACACACACACTGAGATTGTTGGATCATATGGTAGTTCTATTTTTAACATTTTGAGAAACTTTCATACTGTTTTCCACAATGGCTATACTAATTTGCATTCCCATAAACAGTATTTAAAGATGTTCTTTGTTCCACAACCTTGTCAAGACGTATTATTTTTTGTGATAGGATATCTCACTGTGGTTTTAATTTGCATTTCCCTAATTTATGATATTGAGCATTTTTTATATACCTGTTGTCCATTTATATGTTTTCTTTTGAGAAATGTCTATTCAGGTCTTTTGTTCATTTTTAATTAATTTTTTATTTTAATTAATTTATTTATAATTAAGCTGTTTGAGTTCCTATATATTTTAGATAATAACCCCTTATCAGATGTATGGTTTGCAAATATATTATCTCATTCTGTAGTGTATGTCTTCACTCTGTTGATTGTGTCCTTCACTGTAGAGAAGCTTTTTAGTTTGATGTAATCTCACGTGTCTATTTTTGCTTATGTTGTCTGTACTTTTGGGGTCATATCGACAAAATTATTGCCAGGGCTTTGTACCAGTCAGTCATTGGATACAGCTGCTTGGAAGAGGGCATACTCTTGGGCAAGACAGTTCTCTCTGGTGGAGAACAATCTCCAGAGGAGGACTCAGCTGTGGACTGTACGCCACAGACACTACTAACAGTGCTGAGAGTGAGAGGAATAAGAGTCTTGGTTCTGTAGGGGGAATCCCAGCAATACATCACATCATCTGCTACATTCACTCTGTTGGAGCCTGGCTGGTCATCCTGTCTCTTTGCTTTAGTTTGGCTGGACAAGTACATCAGGCTTGCCATCTTTTCTAATTTCTTTAGCTGAATAGGTGGATTCTGATCCTGCTCTGTAAACCTAGTGGTCTCTCAGTGTGTAGGGAAACCTAAGCATGAACAGGTAAAAATTTACTTAGGGTAGGAAATATGATAGCTTACTTTAAATCTAAGTCACTTTCTTCAATTTACCCTGTCCGAGAGAGCCTTGCACTAAGGATTACAGGGTACTTTCCAGGAAAAATATAGTCAATGATCTATTTCACATGTAAATAGTGATACTTGTCCAGACTCTGTGCTTTACTGGAGAGACCATTGACTTTTAATATCATTTTCATATAGTAATGTGCAATTATAGTAATGTTTTCATCAATGTTCTAATACTTTTAGAAAAGAATAGTGTTCAAAAATCGTAATTTGTGGAGTTAAGAGTGTCTGAATTTTTACCTTGGTCTCTCTACTTAAAAGCAGTATTAACTTTGAATTTAGTTTATTATTAATAAACGTGCATAAAACAATGTCTATTTCTTAGGATGGTTTAGGGCAAAATGAGATCATCCATGTAAAATCGTTCCTGAAACATAGTTCCTGCTACATTGTGGTTCAACAGAATAGATATTGGTTATTATTTTTATTATCTTTTGAATTCATTTGCTGTCGCTATAATATAGTGACAAAACAACAAACAAGTCTCAGTGGCATGTAACTCTAGTCATTTATTTAGCTTGTACAGCCATCAGCTGGCTAGAGGTCAGCTCATCTAGGCTGGGCTTGGCTGAGTGGCTCTACAACTTGTAGACAGGTCTTCTCAAGAATTTGTGAATTGCTTCTGCTCCATGTGTTTTTTCATCTTCCTCCAGAAATCAGAGAGCTTGCCTGTACATAACCTTCTCATGACAGCAGAAGTGTACGGGAGCAAGCCCAACTGCCTAAGTGATTTTCAGGCCTTTGGTGACATTCAATTTTGCCAATATTTCATTGGTCAAGGCAAGTTACATGGGTAAAACCAAAATCAAGAATGGTGAAATACACTCTGCCACTTTAATGGAGGAAACTGACAATCCACACAATGAAGAGATTGGGTACAAAGAATGTTAAAGAATTAGGGCAATTAAGACACTCACTTTTGTTGATCTTTTCAAAAAACCAGCTCCTGGATTCATTGATTTTTTGAAGGGTTTTTTGTGTCTCTATTTCATTCAGTTCTGCTCTGATCTTAGTTATTTCTTGCCTTCTGCTAGCTTTTGAATGAGTTTGTTCTTGCTTCTCTAGTTCTTTTAATTGGGTGTTAAGATGTCAATTTTAGATCTTTCCTGCTTTCTCTTGTGGGTATTTAGTGCTATAAATTTCCCTCTACACACTGCTTTGAATGTGTCCCAGAGATTCTGGTATATTGTGTCTTTGTTCTCGTTGGTTTCAAAGAACATCTTTATCTCTGCCTTCGTTTCGTTATGTACCCAGTAGTCATTCAGGAGCAGGTTGTTCAGTTTCCATGTAGTTGAGCAGTTTTGAGTGAGTTTCTTAATCCTGAGTTCTAGTTTGATTGCACTGTGGTCTGAGAGACAGTTTGTTATAATTTCTGTTCTTCTACATTTGCTGAGGAGTGCTTTACTCCCAACTATGTGGTCAATTTTGGAATAGGTGTGGTGTGGTGCTGAAAAGAATGTATATTCTGTTGATTTGGGGTGGAGAGTTCTGTAGATGTCTCTTAGGTCCACTTGGTGCAGAGCTGAGTTCAATTCCTGGATATCCTTGTTAAATTTCTGTCTGGTTGATCTGTCTAATGTTGACAGTGGGGTGTTAAAGTCTCCCATTAGTATTCTGTGGGAGTCTAAGTCTCTTTGTAGGTCTCTAAGGACTTGCTTTATGAATCTGGGTGCTCCTGTATTGGGTGCATATATATTTAGGATAGTTAGCTCTTCTTGTTGAATTGATCCCTTTACCATTATGTAATGGCATTATTTGTCTCTTTTGATCTTTGTTGGTTTAAAGTCTGTTTTATCAGAGACTAGGATTGCAACCCCAAAATTGATAGACCACTAGCAAGATTAATAAAGAAAAAAAGAGAGAAGAATCAAATAGACAAAATAAAAAATGATAATGGGGATATCACCACTGATCCCACAGAAATACAAACTACCATCAGAGAATAGTATAAACACATCTACACAAATAAACTAGAAAATCTAGTTTATTTGAAATGGATAAATTCCTCAACACATACACCCTCCCAAGACTAAATCAGGAAGAAGTTGAATCTCTGAATAGACCAATAACAGGCTCTGAAATTGAGGCAATAATTAATAGCTTACCAACCAAAAAAAGTCCAGGATGAGATGGATTCACAGCCGAATTCTACCAGAGGTACAAGGAGGAGCTGGTACCATTCCTTCTGAAACTATTCCAATCAATAGAAAAAGACAGACTCCTCCCTAACTCATTTTATGAGGCCAGCATCATCCTGATACCAAAGCTTGGCAGAGACACAACAAAAAAATAGAATTTTAGACCAATATCCCTGATGAACATCGATGCAAAAATCCTCAATCAAATACTCGCAAACCAAATCCAGCAGCACATCAAAAAGCATGACCAAGTGGGCTTCATCCCTGGGATGCAATGCTGGTTCAACATATGCAAATCAATAAGTGTAATCTAGCATATAAACAGAACCAATGACAAAAACCACATGATTATCTCAATAGATGCACAAAAGGCCTTTGAGAAAATTCAACAACCCTTCATGCTAAAAACTCTCAATAAATTAGGTACTGATGGGACGGATCTGAAAATAAGAGCTATCTATGAGAAACCACAGCCGATATCATACTGAATGGGCAAAAACTGGAAGCATTTCCTTTGAAAACTGGCATAAGACAGGGATGCCACCTCTCACCACTCCTATTCAACATAGTGTTGGAAGTTCTGGCCAGGGCAATCAGGCAGGAGAAGGAAATAAAGGGTATTCAGTTAGGAAAAGAGGAAGTCAAATTGTCCCTGTTTGCAGATGACATGACTGTACATCTAGAAAACCCAATTGTCTCAGCCCAAAATCTCCTTAAGCTGATAAGCAACTTCAGCAAAGTCTCAGGATACAAAATCAATGTGCAAAAATCACAAGCATTCTTATACACCAATAACAGACAAACAGCCAAATCATGAGTGAACTCCCATTCACAATTGCTTCAAAGAGAATAAAATACCTAGGAATCCACCTTACAAGGGACGTGAAGGACCTCTTCAAGGAGAACTACAAACCACTGCTCAATGAAATAAAAGAGGATACAAACAAATGGAAGAGCATTCCATGCTCATGGGTAGGAAGAATGAATATCGTGAAAATGGCCATACTACCCAAGGTAATTTATACATTCAATGCCTTCCCCATCAAGCTACCAATGACTTTCTTCACAGAATTGGAAAAAACTACTTTAAAGTTCATATGGAACCAAAAAAGAGCCCTCATCGCCAAGTCAATCCTAAGCCAAAAGAACAAAGCTGGAGGCATCATGCTACCTGACTTCAAACTATACTACAAGGCTACAGTAACCAAAACAGCATGGTACTGGTACCAAAACAGAGATATAGACCAATGGAAAAGAACAGAGCCCTCAGAAATAATGCCACACATCTACAACTATCTGATCTTTGAGAAGCCTGACAAAAACAAGAAATGGGGAAAGGATTCCCTGTTTAATAAGTGGTGCTGGGAAAACTGGCTAGCCATATGTAGAAAGGTGAAACTGGATCCCTTCCTTACACCTTATACTAAAATTAATTCAAGATGGATTAAAGACTGAAATGTTAGCCCTAAAACCATAAAAACTCTAGAAGAAAACCTAGGCAATAGCATTCAGGACACAGGCATGGGCAGGGACTTCATGTCTAAAACACCAAAAGCAATGGCAACACAAGCCAAAACTGACAAATGGGATCTAATTAAAGAGCTTCTGCACAGCAAAAAAGAAACTACCATCAGAGTGAACAGGCAACCTACAGAATGGGAGAAAATTTTTGCAATCTACTCATCTGACAAAGGGCTAATATCCAGAATCTACAATGAACTCAAACAAATTTACAAGAAAAAAACAAAGAACCCCATCAACAAGTGGGCAAAGGATATGAGCAGACACTTCTCAAAAGAAGACATTTATGCAGCCAATAGACACATGAAAAAATGCTCATCATCACTGGCCATCAGAGAAATGAAAATCAAAACCGCAATGAGATACCACCTCACACTAGTTAGAATAGCGATCATTAAAAAGCCAGGAAACAACAGGTGCTGGAGAGGATGTGGAGAAATAGAAACACTTTTACACTGTTGGTGGGACTGTAAACTAGTTCAACCATTGTGGAAGTCAGTGTGGCGATTCCTCAGGGATCTAGAACTAGAAATACCATTTGATCCAGCCATCCCATTACTGGATATATACCCAAAGGATTATAAATCATGCTGCTATAAAGACACATGCACACGTATGTTTATTGCGGCATTATTCACAATAGCAAAGACTTGGAACCAACCCAAATGTCCAACAATGATAGACTGGATTAAGCAAATGTGGCACATATACACCATGGAATACTATGCAGCCATAAAAAATGATGAGTTCATGTCCTTTGTAGGGACATGGATGAAGCTGGAAACCATCATTCTCAGCAAACTATCGCAAGGACAAAAAACCAAACACCGCATGTTCTCACTCATAGGTGGGAATTGGACAATGAGAACACATGGACACAGGCAGGGGGACATCACACACCGGGGCTTGTTGTGGGGTGGGGGGAGGGGGGAGGGATAGCATTAGGAGATATACCTAATGTTAAATGACGAGTTAATGGGTGCAGCACACCAACATGGCACATGTATACATATGTAACAAACCTGCACGTTGTGCACATGTACCCCAAAAACTTAAAGTATAATTAAAAAAAAAAAGACACTCACATACCTCCAGTAGCAACAACCTAAAACACTTTGGTGCTGTCTCCTCCCCTAACTTCATTCCTATTCGGTGGAGTCTGTCTTTTGTCCATATCCACTCTTGTGCATGCCTCTGTAACCCCCTTACTCAATGCCATGTGGACCATCTCCTTGTATTAACAGTTATTTATGGCTTTCAACCAGTTCCTTTGACATGATTTCCTTTAACTGAAACTTGGTTTTTCTCTTAATGGTGCAAATACTTTATAACTGTTTTAGGTTCTTCCTTTGAACTCATTTGATAGCAATTTAAAGCATCACATTACATTCTTTGTACTCTTCCTATGTCTTTTCAAGATAATTATTCTCTGGCTATGGCTCAATAGTTTTCTTATGAGCGGACATTTTCCACTTCTGCTTATCTCTTTTCAACTCGGGATCTCTAATTCACCTTTTTCATCACAAACATCAGAGTTCCAAATCTACTCCCTTACATTATGGCCCTTTCAGTCTTAGAGTTTCTTAGAATTTCTTTCTAGATTTCTATCATTGGACATTTTTCTATTTTCTTCCTACTTCTTAGGTTCCTCCTTTGCCTTATGTACTAAAATTTTTCTTTCTCTCAGTCCCTAAATATAAGTATTCTTTAAAATTTTGTCCTTAGCATTCAACTCTTATTTCTCTTGGTAATCTAATTTGTTCCCACAGGTTAAATTATCACTCTAAGGGGAGGAATCTCAACTTTATGTTTCCCACATTGGCTTCCCTCCCAAGATACAGTACTAAACTTTCAACAGCTTGGTGGACTTCTTTTTACTGTCCACACTAAACTGCATCTATTCTGATGACCTATAGATTTTTCATTGGTACCTTAATCCTCTCAAGACCCAGGATCAAAATTTCACACATTTAATTAGTTCATTCTATTTTCATGTGTCTAGTTCTTTCTATTCTAATCTACTTAAAACTTTCCATACTCCTGTGTGTGGCAGGAAACTCAAGCCAATCTAATAAGCATGTATTAAGTGCATACTCTATGACAATATTGCAAAGCACAGTAGATATAAATATAAGATATGGTTTCAGCCTTCAAGGAACTCTATTGGTGGAGGCAGAAAAGAACCATTTTGCTATAAAATAGAGAATCAAGGGCCATCCTAGTGGTATAAACAAAATGTTGTGGTAACACTAAAAAGCAAGCAATTAATGCTGATATGAGGATCTGTCAAAGTCACCTTCACAGAGGAGGTGGCGTTTGAGGTAGGATGAATTGGGCAGTGGAATTACTTGCTCTGAAAGACAAGTCAGACATACAACATCTTTTACATTTAAAGGCTTACAGTCTACAAAATGTCCGAACACTGTGTCAATGTCTGTAATAGATGCCAGCCTGCCCATGGGAATATCAATGACACTCTATATAAGGCTCCTTCCCCAGCTCAACAGAGTCTCAGGAAAATGTGCCTGGTTCCACCTTCTAAGTCTATCTCTTATTTGTTCTCAGTCTTGACATAACTTTCTGTCTTCCCTCTTATGCCCATTGTTATGAAATTATCAGTTCCGTCTTACTTCATGTCCTAAAGTGACTGAGAATTAACTCTTGGAAATCCAGCCACTTTCAGAATCTAAGACTCTTGTTCACCCTGGTTAAATATTCAGATAATTCTCTGAGTAGGATAAATAGGTAAATAACTATAATGCAAAACAATATGATAGATGTCATTAAAGTGTTTCACAGTGTTATGGGGATTTAAAAAGAGAATTCTTCACAAGTATATCAGCTTCTTTTTAGATAACTCTGTGATGTTGCATCCTGATTTATTACTTTTTTTGTGTGTATAAACATCATATCTTTTTGCTTCTTTCATCGAGTGTCCCAGAAGAAATTTATGTGACTGTGTGAATAAGACTGTCTACATGTTTATCTATAAAAATTGGCAATTCTGTTCTTTATTTTAATCTGTGTGTCTTTTGAAATTGCGTGACCAGAGGTAATGGTAGCTTACCTCAAATTTCCAGGACATTGGAACACTGAGCATGAGTCAGTCCCTGTTGCTATTAGCCATAGCACTATGCATACATCTATGTGAGTCAACACTTCCAGGGCACATGAGTGCATGAAGAATGCTCACACTTCTATGACTGGACCGAATGGGTTAATCAGAATCTGGGCTTGTTTCTGTCTCTTAGTGGATCTGACTAGATGCAAAAAGAAAGAGAATAATGACTACTTCAGATCTCAGTAGATTGTAATTGAAAATAAAACAAAATCAAACCAGAGCCAGTCATAAAAAACAACAGTGCATGTTGGTGAAATAGCCTAGAATGGTTTCAATCAAGTTCAAGGGAGGATGGATTGGACAATGGAATTCCTTGCTCAAGAGCCAGTTGAATTACAGCTAGGTGGGGTTAGAAATGGGGAATTATTTTTTCCGTTACAAGTTTTTTATGGACTAGGTACTAAAACAGGTGATTAGATGATTTTATTTGATCTCGAAAGAATTGGTTTGAATTTAATTTGTTAACATAACTATTGTTTCTATAAATGTATTTTCCATTGATATTTTGTAGTAAAACTACATTTGAATAGCTTACCATTATGTATTTTATTCAGAAATTGCAATGGTAAGTGCCTAGTTAAAATACATCTTAGAAACTTGTGGGTCAATCAAGTCGGCTTCATCCCTAGGATGCAAGGCTGGTTCAACATATGCAAATCAAAAAAATGTAATCCATTAAATAAACAGAACCAACGACAAAAACCACATGATTATCTCAATAGATGCAGAAAAGGTCTTTGACAAAATTCAACAGTGTTTCATGCTAAAAACTTTCAATAAACTAGGTATTGATGAAACATATCTCAAAATAAGAGCTACTTATGACAAACCCACAGCCAATGTCATACTGCATGGGCAAAAGCTGGAAGCATTCCCTTTGAAAACCATCACAAGACAAGGATGTCCTCTCTCACCACTCCTATTCAACATAGTATTGAAAGTTCTGGCCAGGGCAATCAGGCAAGAGAAAGAAATAAAGGGTAGTCAATTAGGAAAAGAGGAAGTCAAATTGTCTCTGTTTACAGATGACATGATTATATCTCTAGAAAACCCCATAGTCTCAGCCCAAAATCTCCTTAAGCTGATAAGCAACCTCAGCAAAGTCTCAGGATACAAAATCCATGTGCAAAAATCACAAGCATTCCTATACACCAAGAATAGATAGGGAGCCAAATCATGAGTGAACTCCCACTCACAATTACTACAAAGAGAATAAAATACCTAGGAATCCAACTTACAAGGGATGTGAAGGACCTCTTCAAGGAGAACTATAAACCACTGCTCATCAAAATAAGACAGGACACAGACAACTGGAAGAACATTCCATGCTCATGTATAGGAAGAATCAATATAGTGAAAATGGCCACACTCCTCAAGGTAATTTATAGATTCAATGCTATCCCCATCAAGCTACCACTGACTTTCTTCACAGAATTAGAAAAAACTACTTTAAATTTCATATGGAACCAAAAAAGATCAGCATAGCCAAGACAATCCTAAGCAAAAAAGAACAAAGCTGAAGGCATCATGCTACTGACTTCAAACAATACTACAAGGCTACAGTAACCAAAACAGTATGGTAGTTGTACTGGTACCAAAACAGATATATAGACCAATAGAACAGAACACAGTCTTCAGAAATATCACCACACATCTAAAACCATCTGATTTTTGACAAACCTGACAAAAATAAGCAATAGGGAAAGATTCCCTATTTAATAAATGGTACTGGGGAAACTGGCTAGCCATATGTAGAAAGCTGAAACTGGATCCCTTCCTTGCACCTTATACAAAAATTAACCCAAGATGGATTAAAGACTTAAATGTTAGACCTAAAACCATAAAAACCCTAGAAGAAAACCTAGGCAATACCATTCAGGACATAGGCATGGGCAAAGACTTCATGACTAAAACACCAAAAGCAATGGCAACAAAAGCCAAAATTGACAAATGGGATCTAATTAAACTAAAGAGCTTCTGCACAGCAAAAGAAACTATCAGCAGAGTGAACAGGCAACCTACAGAATGGGAGAACATTTTTGCAATCTATCCATCTGACAAAGGGCTAATATCCAGAATCTACAAAGAACTTAAACAAATTTACAAGAAAAAAACAACCCTATCAAAAAGTGGGCAAAGGATATGAACAGACACTTCTCAAAAGAAGACATTTATGCAGCCAACAGACTTATGAAAAAATGCTCATCATCCCTGATCATCAGAGAAATGCAAATAATATGTGTATATATATATACACTTTATATATATACTTTATATATGTATACTTTATATATATACTTTAAGTTTATATATATATACTTTATATATATACTTTAAGTTTAAAGTGTATATACTTTATATATATACTTTACGTTTAAAGTATCTATAGATACTTTACGTTTAAAATATCTATACATACTTTACGTTTAAAGTATCTATACATACTTTACGTTTAAAGTATGTATAGATACTTTATATAGATACTTTATGTTTAAAGTATCTATAGATACTTTATATATAGATACTTTAAGTTTAAAGTATCTGTAGATACTTTATATATAGATACTTTAAGTTTAAATAGCTATAGATACTTTAAGTTTAAATAGCTATAGATACTTTAAGTTTAAAGTATCTATATATGCTTTATATATAGATACTTTAAGTTCTAGGGTACATGTGCATAACATGCAGGTTGTATATATATATATACTTAAAGTATATATATAAAAAAGTATATATATAATATATATTATGTATGTGTATACATACATATAATGGGTATATATAATATATAATGTGTATATGTAATATATAATGTGTATATACATATAATGTATATATATAATGTATATATACATATAATGTATATATATTATATATATATATACACACACACTCACACACATACTTTAAGTTCTAGGGTACATGTGCACAACATGCAGGTTATATAGGTATACATGTGCCATGCTGGTTTGCTGCAACCATCAACTCATCATTTACATTAGGTATTTCTCCTAATGCTATCCCTCCCCCAGTCCCCCACCCCACAACAGGCCGCAGTGTGTGATGTTCCCCTCCCTATGTCCATGTGTTCTCATTGTTCAACTCCCATTTATGAGTGAGAACATGTGGTGTTTGGTTTTCTGTCCTTGTGATATCTTGCTGAGAATGATGGTTTCCAGCTTCATCCATGTCCCTGCAAAGGACATGAACTCATCCTTTTCATGACTGCATAGTATTCCATGGTGTATATGTGCCACATGTCTTTATCCAGTCTATCACTAATGGACATTTGGGTTGGTTCCAAGTCCTTGCTATTGTGAATAGTGCCACAATAAACATATGTGTGCATGTGTCTTTATAGTAGAATGATTTATGATTCTTTAGATATATACCCAGTAATGGGATTGCTGGGTCAAATGGTATTTCTAGTTCTAGATCCTTGAGGAATCACCACACCGTCTTCCACAATGGTTGAACTAATTTACACTCCCACCAATGGTGTAAAAGCATTCCTATTTCTCCACATCCTCTCCAGCATCTGTTGTTTCCTGACTTTTTAATAATCACAATTCTAACTGGCCTGAGATGGTATCTAATTGTGGTTTTGATTTGCATTTCTCTGATGATCTGTGATGATGGGCATTTTTTTCATACGTCTGTTGGCTGCATAAATATCTTCTTTTGAGAAGTGTCTGTTCATATCCTTTGCCCACTTTTTTGATAGGGTTTTTTTTTCTTGTAAATTTGTTTAAGTTCTTTGTAGATTCTGGATATTAGCCCTTTGTCAGATGGATAGATTGCAAAAATGTTCTCCCATTCTGTAGGTTGCCTGTTCACTCTGCTGATAGTTTCTTTTGCTGTGCAGAAGCTCTTTAGTTTAATTAGATCCCATTATATATAATGTGTATATACAGTGTGTATATATATAATGTCTATATACATATATATATAAACTTCTGGATTCAAATATAATATGCAAATATAAAAAGAAATGGGCTAGTTTACAAAGAAGATAGAAAAGAATCTATGACTGTGAGGGCTTTATAAGTAATAAGAAAAAAATGGCAAACACAAATGTCATCACTTTAATTAAAAATATGAAACATTTATAATACAGATAAACTTCAGCTGTTTGTGATACCAGAATAATAAGAATTACCAGATCCAAGTCTGTTATTTTTGTTGAAAGTGGTACTGACATAATCTTTCAAGCTTTGAATGTACATCTCAATCTCAATATTTTTGCAAATTTAAAAGAGCAGCAGAGTCACAAGAAGCTACACTTCAAGGGGTAATTTTCTCTATTTAATTCTTGAAATAATTGTGAGCTATTTTGAGGGAGAAGCATTTTTGGAATATAATTAGTAGGACAATATTGAGAAGGAGGATGTGGCAAAACACAGTTTACATATGTCAAAATATATAAGAAAATGTAGTTCTCTGTAATAAAAACCATTTCCTACAGTAATGGAATTATTTAACAAAAGAAATTTTAATTGAATTCATTACCATAACTCTTCATATTTATTAGAGAAATCAAAATATTAAAGTTCTATTCCACAAATAAAATTAACATTTTCTCCTATTCCTCAGTGTATTTTAAGAAACTGAAAGGGTAGTTAAAAATTGTAAAGCCTATATAAATGTTTGAACAGCTTGTAGAAGAACAGTGACTATCTTCTAGTACGTATATTTATTCAATACGAGCCAGGCTTTTCTAAGAGTACGGACTTAAGTTTTACCTTCTTGGAGGCAAAATATTGTAATTGAACATGAGCAACTTTGGAATTGAGCATAACTTAGTTTGAGCTGTGAGTCTTTGGCAAGGTATAAAACCTTCTCAAGTATCCATTTTTGTACTTGCAAAATGGGGAAACTAATATCTAATATTTGGCATCTTGGAGTTTTACATGTGATATCAACGATTAAATGCCTGGTACACAAGGTGTTCACTAAGCCTTTTGTTCCAAATATTTTCTCCTATAAATAAAGCAAAGAATGTTTAGTGGTAACATACTACCACTTCTAATATTATTGTTAGTAATGATTTCTGTTTATTGAACATCTATTTTATAGTCAGTATTGGAATGGCTGCTTTACATGCACTTATTGAACATCTACTATGCACCCGATTTTTGAGTTAACTACTTTATTTTAAAATTTTGTTTAATTATTTATTTTTGTGGCTACATAGTAGGTGTATATATTTATGGGTTACATGACATATTTAGATACAGGCAAGTAAAGCTTAATAATCACATCAGGGTAAATGAGGCATCCATCACCTCAAGCATTTATCCAATGTGTTACAAGTATTCGTGCTATCAAATATTCACTCTTAGTTATTCCTTCTAACTACTTTTGGACCCATTAGCCATACCCACCTCTCCCCTAACCCAATCCACTACCCTTCCCAGCCTCTGGTAACCATCCTTGTGTTCTCTGAGTCCATGAGTTCAATTGTTTTAATTTTTAGCTCCCACAAATAAGTGAGAACATGCAAAGTTTGTCTTTCTGTGCCTAGCTTATTTTACTTAGCATAATAACCTCAATTTCTATCAAAGTTGTTGCAAATAATAGAATCTCATTGTTTTTCATGGCTGAACAGTATACCATGTGTATATATATCACATTTTCTGTATCCATTCATCTGTTGATAGACACTTAGGTTGCTTCCAAATGTTGGCTATTGTGAACAGTGCTGTAGTAAAGATGACAGTGTAGATATCTTGTTAATATATTGATTTTCTTTCTTTTAATTATACTTAGCAGTGGGATTGATGAATTGCATGGCAGCTCTATTTTTAGTTTTTTGGGGAACCTCCAAACCGTTCTCCATAGTGGTTGTACTAATTTACGTTGCAACTAACACTTTACAAGGGTTCCCTTTTCTCTACATCCTGGTTGGCATTTGTTATTGCCTGTCTTTTGAATACAAGCCATTTTAACTGGGGTGAGATGATATCTCACTGTAGTCTTGATTTGCATTTCTCTGATGATCAATGACATTGAGCACTTTTTCATGTTTGTTTGCTATTTGTATATCTTCTTTTCTGAAACGTCTATTCAGATCTTTTGCCCATTTTTAATCAGATTATTAGATTTTTACCTATAGAGATGCTTGAGCTTCTTATATATTGTGGTTATTAATCCCTTGTCAAATTGGTAGTTGGCAAAATTTTTCTCCCATTCTGTGGGTTGTTTATTTTGTTGACTGTTTCCTTTGCTGTCCAGAAGCTTTTTAACTTGATGTGATCCCATCTGTCCATTTTTGCTTTGGTTGCCTGTGCTTCTGGAGTATTACTCAAGAAATCTTTGCCCAGTCAATGTCCTGGAGAGTTTTCCAAAATTTTTTTTCTAGCAGTTTCATAGATTGAGGTTTTCCTTTAAGTCTTTAATCAATTTTTATTTGATTTTTTTATATTGTGAGAGATAGGAGTCTAGTTTCATTCTTCTGCATATGGATATCCAGTTTTCCTAGAAGCATTTATTGAAGAAACTGTCCTTTCCCCCAGTGCATGTTCTTGGAAACTTTGTTGAAAACAAATTCACTGTAGACGTATGGATTTGTTTCTAGGTTCTCTATTCTGTTCCATTGGTATATGTGTCTGTTTTTATGCCGGTACCCTACTGTTTTGGTTACTATAGGTCTGTAGAATAATTAAAAGTCAAGTAATGTGATTTCTCCACTTTTGTTCTTTTTGCTCAGGATAGTTTTGACTATTCTGGGTCTTTTGTGATTCCATAGGAATTTTAGAATTGTTTTTTCCATTTCTGTGAAGAATGCTATTGGAATTTTAGTAGAGAATGCATTGAAACTGTAGATCGTCTTGTAGATTATGTTGAAGTATGTTCCTTCAATAGCCAGTTTTTTTATGGTTTTTATCATAAAGGGATGTTGAATTTTATCAAATGCTTTTTCAACATCAAATGAAATGATCATATTATTTTTGTCCTTCATTCGTTTGATATGCATATGTTGAACCATCCTTGCATCCCTGGGATAAATCCCAATTGGTCATGATGAATGATCTTTTTAATGTGTTGTTCAATTCAGTTTGCTAGCAGTTTGTTCAGGACTTTTTAAAATTTATTTATTTATTTTTTTGAGATGGAGTTTTGCTCTGTCACTGAGGCTGGAGTGCAGTGGCATGATCTCAGCTCACTGCAAGATCCGCCTCCTGGGTTCACGCCATTCTCCTGCCTCAGCCTCCCAAGTAGCGGGATTACAGGTGCCCGCCAACACACCCAGCTAATTTTTTATTTTCAGTGGAGACGGGGTTTCATCATGTTATCCAGGATGGTCTCCATCTCCCGACCTCGTGATCCGCCCGCCTTGGCTTCCCAAAGTGCTGGGATTACAGGTGTGAGCCACTGTGCCCCGCCTGTTCAGGATTTTTGCATCAGTATTCATCAGGGATATTGGCCTGTAGTTTTCTGATGTATGTTTGTCTAGTTTGGTATCAGGGTAATATTAGCCTCACAGAATGAGTTTGGAAGTACTCCTTTTTCCTCTTCCCCTCTATTTTTCAGAATAGTTTGAGTGGGATTGGTATTCATTCCTCTTTAGATATTTGGTAGAATTCAGCCGTGAAGTCATCAGGTCCTGGGATTTTCTTTGCTGGGATACTTTTTACTATGACTTTGGTCTTGTTACTTCTTATTGGGGTATTCAGGTTTTTAAAAAATTTTTTCATGGTTCAATCTTGGTAGGTTGTATATATCCAGAAATTTATCAGTTTCTTCTAGATTTTCCAAATTATTGGCATATAGTTGCTCATAGTAGCAACTAATGATCCTTTGAACTTCTATGGTGTCAGATGTAATGTCTCCTTTTCCGTCTTTGATTTTATTTACTTAATTCTTCTTTCCTTTTTTCTTAGTCTGGCTAAAAGTTTGTCAGTATTGTTTATTTTTTCAGAAAATGGACTTTCATTTTATTTTCTATTGTTTTCTTCATTTTAATTTCATTCATTTCTGCTCTGATCTTTGTTATTTCTTTTCTTCTATTTTGGATTTGGTTTGTTCTTGTTTTTCTAGTTTTTTAAGATGCCTCATAAGTATGTTTATTTGAAGTTTTTCTACCTTTTTTAATGTAGGCACTTATAGCCATAAGCTTCCCTCTTGACACTGCTTTCACTGTATCTCATAGGTTTCGGTATATTATGTTTCTGTTATCACCTGTTTCAAGAAATTTTTTCATTTCCTTCTTAATTTCTTCATTGATCCATTGGTCTTTCAGGAGCATATTGTTTAATTTCCATGTGTTTATGTAGTTTCCAAAATCCTTCTTGATATTAATTTCTAATTTTATTTCCTTGTGGTCAGGGATGGTACTTGATGGTATTTCAACTTTTTTGAGTGTTTTAAGACTTGTTTTGTGACCTAATATATGGTCTATCCTTGAGAATAATCCATGTGCTGAGGAAAAAAATTTGTATTCTGCAGTGATTGGATAAAATGTTTTGTAAATATGTGTTACATCCATTTGGTCTGTAGTGCAGATTAAGTCTGATGTTTCTTTGTTGATTTTTCTGTCTGAAATATCTGTCTAATGGTGAAAGTTGGGTGTTGCAGTCTCCATCTATTATTGTGTTGTGGTCTATCTCTTTCTTTAGCTCTAATAATGTTTGATTTATATATCTGGGTGCTCCAGTGTTGGATGCATATATATTTATAATTGTTAACTCCTCTGACTGAATTGACCCCTTTATAATTATGTGATGGCATTCTTTGTCTCTTCTTGTAGTTTTTGTCATGAAGTACATTTTGGCTGATATAAGTATAGCTACAGCTGCTCTATTTTGGTTTCCATTTACATGAAATATGTTTTTCCATCCGTTTGTTTTCAGACAATGTGTGTTTTTATAGGTGAAGCGTTATTTGTGGGCAACAGATCTTTGCTTCTTTTTTTTCTTTTTTTTAAATCTCTTAAACCACTGTATGTCTTTTTATTGAAGAGTTTAGTCCATTCACATTCAAGGTTATTATCATTATTATTATTATTATTTGAGATGGAGTTTTGCTCTTGTTGCCCAGGCTGGAGTGCAATGGTGCAATCTTGGCTAACTGCAACCTCCACCTCCTGGGTTCAAGCGATTCTCCTGCCTCAGCCTCCCGAGTAACTGGGATTACATGTGTCTGCCACCATCCCCAGCTAATTTTTTGTATTTTTTTCGTAGAGATGGGGTTTTGCCATGTTGTCCCGGCTGGTTTTGGACTTCTGACCTCACGTGATCCACCTGTCTCGGCCTTCCAAAGTGCTGGGATTACAGGCGTGAGCCACCGTGCCTGGCTGGTTATTATTAATAAGTAAAGATTTACTTCTGCCATTTTGTTATTTATTTTCTGGTTGCTTTGTGGTGTTCTCCCCCATCTTTCCTTTCTTCCTCTCTTCCTTTTAGTGAAGGTGATTTTCTTTGATGGTATGATTTAATTTATTGCGTTTTACTTTTTGTGTATTCATTGCATTTTTTTAATTTAAAGTTAACATGAGTCTTGCAAGTAATATCTTATAACCCATTATTCTAAACTGATAACTTAATATTGATGGCATAAAGAACAAAAAACTAACATACAATCAAAATGAAAACTAATAAAAACTCTACACCTTAACTTTATCCACCTACTTTTTGAGTTATTGCTGTTTCTACTTATATCTTATCGTACTGTTCATGTCTTGAAAAGTAGTTGTTGTTATATTATTATTTTTGATTGGTTGATCTTTGTCTTTCTACTTAAGAGTAATTTACACAGCATAAGTACAATATTATCATATTCTGTGTTTTTCTGTGTGTTTATATTGCCAGTGAGTTTTGTACCTTCAGATGATTCCTTATTACTCATTAGCATTCTTTTCTTCCTGATTGAAGAACTCCTTTTAGTATTTCTTGTAGGAGAGGTCTGGTGTTGATGAAATGCCTTAGCTTTTGTTTGCCAGGGAAAGTCTTTATTTCTCCATGTTTGAAGGACATTTTCCCTGAATATACTACTCTAGGATAAAAGGTTTTTTCCTTCAGCACTTTGAATGTGTCATGCCACTCTCTGCTGGCCTGTAAAGTTTCCACTGAAAAGTCTACTGCCAGGCGTATTGCAGTTTCTTTGCATGTTATTTGTTTCTTTTCTCTTGCTGATTTGAGAATCCTCTCTTTATCCTTAACCTTTGGGAGCTTGATTATTATATACCTTGAGGCAATCTTCTTTGGGTTAAATCTACTTGGGTTCTACAACCATCTTGTACTTGAATATTGATATCTTTCCTTAGGTTTGGTAAGTTCTCTGTTATTATCCCTTTGAATAAACTTTCCACCCTTATCTCTTTTTCTACCTTCTCTTTAAGGCCAGTGAGTCTTAGATTTGCCCTTGTGAGGCTATTTTCTAGATCTTTTAGGCATGCTTTATCTTTTTGTGTTACTTTTTTCTTTTGTCTCCTCTGACTGTGTATTTTCAAACAGCCTGTCTTCAAGCTCACTAATTATTTTTTTTTTGCTTGATCCATTCTGCTGTTAAAACGCTTTGATGAATTGCATTTTCAATTTCAGCCTGATTCTTTTAAATTGCTCTAATCTCTCTGTTAAATGTATCTGATAGAATTCTGAGTTCCTTCTCTGTGTTATCTTGAATTTCTTTGAATTTCCTCAACACAGCTATTTGAATTCTCTGTCGGAAAAGTCACATATCTCTGTTTCTCCAGAATTGGTCCCTGGTGCCTTATTTAGTTTTTTTTGTGAGGTCATGTTTTCCTGGATGGTCTTGATGATTTTGGCTGTTCATCAGTGTCTGGGCATTGAAGAGTTATAAGTTTATTGTAGTCTTTGTGGTCTGGATATGTTTGAACGTGTCTTTCTTGGTAAGGTGTCCAGGTATTTGAAGGAACTTAGGTGTTGCGATTTAAGCCTTATCTGCATTGGAGGTCAACAAAAGCCCAGTAATGCTGTGGCTTTTGCAGACTCATAGAGGTACTGCCTTTGTTGTCTTGGATAAGATACAGAAGAATTCTCTGAATTACCAGACAGAGACTCTGGTTCTCTTCCCTCACTTTCTCCCAAACAAATGAAGTCTCTCTGTGCTGAGCTGCCTGGAGCTGTGTGTTGGGTGACACAAGCCCCCTCCTGTGGCCACTACCAGTGAGAGTTTGCTGGGTCAGACGTGAAGTTAGCATAGGCCTGGGTCTCCCTCAAGGCCCTCTGTAACTTCTACTTGGCTACTGCCTATGTTCACCCAAGGCTCTAGGGTTCTACAATCAGTACATGGTGAAGTCAGGTGTGCTTGTGTTCTTTCCTTCAGGTTGGCAAGATTCCCCAGTCCCCAGGTGAGTCCATAGATGCCATCTAGGAGCTGGGGACTGTAGTCAAAAACCTTAGATGTACTATTCTACTGTGGCTAAGCTGGAACTCAAACCATGAGATGCAGTCCTTCCCACTCTTCCCTCCCCTTTTCACAGGCAGAGGAACCTCTCCTTGTGGCCACCACTACCATAGGCCCACATAAATTACTGCCAGGTTACTTCCAATGTTTACTTAAGACCCAAGGGCTCTTCAGTCAACTTTGGTGAATGCTACCTGGCCTGGTTCTTACCATGTGTTCCCCTCTGATCCAGGTCAAATCCAGAAATACCATCCAAGAGCCAAGGCCTGGAATAGGGGTCTCTAAGCACTCACTTGGTGCTCTACGCCACTGTGGCTGAGCTGGTACCTAAGGTGCAAGACTAAGTCTCCATTAGTTTTCCTCTGCTGTTCTCAAGCAGGTGTCCCTCATTATAGCCACCACAGCTGAGAACGTTCTGGGTCTCAGCTCAAGCATGCACATCTCAGAGTCTCACACAAGGCCCATGGCATACTCTCTGGGGATGATTTTCATGGCCCAACAGCTCTTTAGTCAGCAGGTGATAAATCCTGTAAGGACTGGGTTCTTCCCTCCTAGGTGTAGGTTCCCTTCTGGCCCAGGGTGTGTCTAGAAATGTCATCCAGGAGTTGGGGCCTAGAATGGGAGCCTCATAACTCTGCCTGATGCTCTATTCTTCTGTAGTTGAGCTGGTATCCAAGATGCAAGACAAAGTCCTCTTTACTTTTCCCTCTTCTCAAGCAGAAGGAAAAACTCAGTGTCATTGCTGCAAGCTGAACTGCCTGGGGTTGGGAAAGGGTGATGCAAACACTACCTTAGCTTCCTCAGCTGGTGTCTCCCTAGGTCACATGCCATGCAAGTCCACTGGCCGTGAGCCTAGCATAGCACTAGGATTTGCCTTGGAGTTGCAGTCTTGTTGGCCTAGACTGTCTTTCAAGTTTATTTAGAACCCCAGAGCACTTTAGCCTGCAGTTCCAAGGTTTGGTGGAACTCAGCTTCTGGCTGCCGGGATGGGTGATTCCCCTCTCATTTGGGCTGTACTAAATGCTCTGTACATGAGCTGGTGTCAGCTGAGTTCAGGCCAGTTTTGCTTCCTGCTGTGACAGGACAGCAATTAGTTTAATGCAAAGTCTCCCAGTTGCTACACTTTTCCTCCCCCAAGCACACAGGTTCTCTCTCTGTAC
Source organism: Gorilla gorilla gorilla (assembly GCF_029281585.2). Taxonomy (NCBI): domain Eukaryota; kingdom Metazoa; phylum Chordata; class Mammalia; order Primates; family Hominidae; genus Gorilla; species Gorilla gorilla. The sequence continues at coordinate 75,674,144 of NC_073238.2, forward strand.
CATGCGGGTGCTGCTGGGTGATAGGAGAGTGGTGGCATCAGCAGTTGAAGACTGTCTTTCTTACTGTCTTCATTGCTTCTTTCAGCAATATGAAGTTAAAACCAGGTACCATGATTGCTCATCTGATTTTGATTTTTATAAAGGTATATTTGTGTGTGTATGTGTGTGTGTAGATAGTTCTTAAATATTTTGTGTTCCTGTGGTGGTGAGGGTGGGGTATGATAGTCTGTGGAGACTTCAGCCATCTTGCTCAGCCCCTCTGAATTAGTTACTTTATATTTTGTTCCATAGATAAAATTTAAAAACAACTTTATAAGGAAGAAATTTTAATACAATTATGCAGATGAAAAACACATGTTTGGTTGGAATAATGCTGCAGTTTCTATGCTGGAAGATTACAAGTTTTATAGGACCTTAGAAACTTTGCCACTTCTACTGTCTCATTTGAAATCACATCTCTTTATAATAACTAACAGAAATTTTAGTAGCCCCAAGTGACAGTTGAGAAAATAAGGTTCAGTTAGGTTGTCACTGTCCAGGTTCTCTTAGCAGCTATTGAATCTGTGAATAAATTCAACTTTTTTTTTTAACCTTTACCTCCAGTTTACTTTTTATTATATTGTCTCTCTGTGTTGGTGATAACTTAGATATATTAGTTACTATACAAAAGGTAATGATGATTTTGTTTCTGTTTTTCTGGAGATCAGGAAAAGGGGGTATGCATATAAAGTAGCAGAGAAGGATTTTAGAATTTGGGATAAAAATGTTTGTTTTTCAGTACTTGTGAAACATCATAATGGGATGATTGAGGGTTATTTTCTGAAGATTTAAAGACATGGATATATATATATAACTATAATTGGAGGAAGATGTGATGAGCATAGGCTGAATGATTCATCCAAGACATTTTTCAGGCTTAAAATTATGAGATTCTCCATCAGGCATGTTAAGCAGCTCCCCATAAACTTTTCTCTATACTTATAAAAAGATTTTGTTTGTCATTCTTCCTCTTTGTGTACACCACCAAACCCATGCCATGGTACCAAATACCACATGTACACACACACACACACGCATACACACACAACTTTTATTAATGTACAATAGTAAACTATAGCAGCTTTCTGATAGCTGGTCCTGGGTTGGTGAATGAGATGGTTTGGAAATTTGTCCCCTCCAAATCTCAAGTTGAAATATGATTCCCAGTGTTGAAGGTGGGGCCTTATGGGAGTTGTTTGGGCCATGGGGGAAGATCTCTCATGAATGGCTTGCTGCCCTTTCCGTGGGTATTAGTGAGTTCTTCCTCTGTTAGGTCACATGAGAGCTGGTTGTATAAAAGAAACTGGCACCTCCTCTCTCCATCTCTCTTTCTCTCTATCTAGCTTCCTCTCTCACCACATGACACAGCAGATTCCCCTTTGCCTTCCCCCATGATTTAAGCTTCCTTAGTACTAACCAGAAGCCAAGCAGATGCTGGTTCCATGCCTGTAGAGCCTGCTGAGCTGTGAGCCTCAGTTATTTGTGAGTATAGGAACACAAATGAACTTTATAACAACACAAATGAACTATCACAGAAAATTGGTACCTAGGAGTTGGACATTGCTATAAAGGTACCTGAAAATATGAGAGTGGCTTTGGAACTGGATAATAGACAGGGGTTTGAAGAGTTTGAATGGTTCAGCAGAAGTCAATAAAATGAAAGAAAGTTTGGAACTTTTCACAGACTAGGTAAGTAGTTGTGACCAAACTGCTTATTGAAATATAGACAGTGAAGGCCAGGCCGAGGAGGTCTCAGATGGAAATAAGGAACTTATTGGGAACTGGAGAAAAAGTCACCCTTGTTATGCCTTAGCAAAGAACTTGGCTGCACTGTGTCTATGTCCTAGTACTCTGGAAGACTGAATTTAAGAGTGATTCTGCAGGGTATGTGGCAGAAGAAATTTTTAAGCAGTAAAGCATTCAACAGGTGGTCTGGCTGTTTCTAACTTCCTAGATCAGATATGGAAGCAAAAAGATGACAAATCTGGAAAATATTTAAAAGGGACGCAGAATGTACAAATTTGAAAAATTTGCAGATTGGGAATGTAGTAGAGACAGAAGGAGACTTTTCAGGAGAGGAATACAAGGAAGCTGTGAAGCAACCATTTGGTGGAGAGATTTGCATGACTAAAAGAGAGCTGAGTGCTAACAGGCAAGACAATGGGAAAAAGGCCTTGAAGGCATTTCAGAAACATTTCAGGCTCCCTTTCCCATCGCAGGTCCAGAGGCCTAGGAGGAAAGAATGGTTTAGTGGGCCAGGCTCAGGGCCCTGTTGCCTTGAGTAGCTTCAGGACACTGCTCCCTGTATCCCTGCTGCTTTAGCCATGGCTCAAAGACCCCCAAGCATAGACATTTTGCTATGCACCACTGAAGCAGTGCACCACTGCTTCAGAAGGCACACGCCATAAGCCTTGATGAATATAATGTGGTGTTAAGTCTGTGTGTCTCAGAATGCAATAGTGAAGAAGCTTGGCATCTTCTGTAGATTTCAGAAAATGTATGATGATATGGTTTGGCTCTGTCCCCACCCAAATCTCATCTTGAATTATCATATGTTACGGTAGGAACCCCATGGGAGGTAACTGAATCACGGGAGCAGGTCTTTTCTGTGCTGTTCTCATGATTGTGAATAAGTCTCATGAGACCTGATGGTTTTAAAAAGGGGAGTTTTCCTGCACAAACTCTCTTCTCTTGTCTGCCACCATTTGAGATGCGCCTTTCACCTTCTGCCATGATTGTGAGGCCTCCCAGCCACATGGAACTATAAGTCCATTAAACTTCTTATTTTGTGAGTTGCCCAGTCTCAGTATGTCTTTATAAGCAGTGTGAAAACAAACTAATAGAGTAAATTGGTATCAGAAGTGGGTGCTGCTGAAAAGATACCCAAAAATGTGGAAGTGACTTTGTAACTGGGTAACAGGCAGAGGTTGGATCCATTAGGAGGGCTCAGAAGAAAACCGGAAGATGTGGGAAAGTTTGGAACTTCCTAGAGACTTGTTGAATGGCTTTAACCAAAATACTGATAATGATATGGACAATGAAATCCAGGCTGAGGTGGCCTCAGGTGGAGATGAGGAACTTGTTGGAAACTGGAGTAAAGATGACTCCTGTTATGTTTTGGTGAAGAGACTGGCAGCATTTTGCCCCTGCCCTAGAGATCTGTGGAAGTTTGAACTTGAGAGAGATCATTTAGGGTATCTGGCAGAAGATATTTCTAAGCAGCACAAATTCAAGAGGTGACTTGGGTGCTGCTAAAGGCGTTCAGTTTTAAAAGAGAAACACAGCATAAAAGTTTGGAAAGTTTGCAGCCTGACAGTGCGATAGAAAGAAAATCCCATTTTCTGAGGAGAAAGTCAAGCCAGCTGCAGAAATTTGCATAAGCAACAAGGAGCCGAATGTGAACCACCAAGACAATCGGGAAAATGTCTCCAGGGCATGTCAGAGACCTTTGTGGCAGACCTCCTGTCACAAGCCCAGAGGTTTAGGAGGAAAAAATGGTTTCCTGGGCCAAGCCCAGGGTCCCTCTGCTGTGTGCAGTCTAGGGACTTGGTGCCCTGCATCCCAGCTTCTCTAGCCATAACTAAAAGCGACCAAGGTAGAGCTCAGGCTGTTGTTTCAGAGGGTGGAAGCCCCAAGCCTTGGCAGCTTCCACATGGTGTTGAGCCTGCAGGTGCACAGAAGTCAAGAATTGAGGTTCAGGAACCTCTGTCTAGATTTTAGAGGCTGGATGGAGACACTCTGATGCCCAGGCAGAAGTTTGCTGCAAGGGTGGGGCCCTCATGAAGAACCTCTGCTCAGGCAGTACAGAAGGGAAATGTGGGGTTGGAGCTTCCACACAGAGTCCCTACTGGGGCACTGCCTAGAGGAGTTGTGAGAAGGGGGCCACTATTTTCCATCCTCCAGACCCAGGATGGTAGATCCACCAACAGCTTGCACCATGTGCCTGGAAAAGCTGCAGACACTCAATGCCAGCTTGTGAGAACAGCCAGGAGGGGGGCTGTATCCTGCAAAGCCACAGGGGTGGAGCTGTCCAAAGCATGGGAGCCCACCTCTTGCATCAGCACGACCTGGATGTGAGACATGGTGTCAATGGGGATCATTTTGGAACTTTAAGATATGACTGCTCAGCTGGATTTCAGACTTTCATGAGGCCAATTTCTTCCATTTGGAATGGCTGTATTTACCCAATGCCTGTACCCCTATCATATCTAGGAAGTAATTAAATTGCTTTTGATTTTACAGGCTCATAGGCGGAAGGAAGTTGCCTTGTCTTGGATGAGATTTTGGACTGTAGACTTTTGAGTTAATGCAGAAATAAGACTTTGGGGGACTGTTGGGGAGGTATTATTGGTTTTGAAATGTGAGGACATGAGATTTGGGAGGGGCCAGGGGCAGAATGATATGGTTTGGTTGTGTTCCCACCCAAATCTCATTTTCAATTCTCATGTGTTCTGGGAGGGACTCTGTGGGAGGTAATTGAATCATAGGGGCAGTCCTTTTCCATGCTGTTCTCATGATTGTGAATAAGTCTCATGAGATCTGATGGTTTTAAATAGGGAAGTCTCCCCACACAAGCTCTCTTCTCTTGTCTGCCACCATTTGACATGTGCCTTTAACCTTTCGCCATGATCGTGAGGCCTTCCAGCCACGTGGAACTATAAGTCCATTAAACCTCTTTTGTTTGTAAATTGCCCAGTTTCAGATATGTCTTTATCGGCAGTGTGAAAATGGACTAATACATATGAGAAAGCCTAGGTTCCCAGGAAGAAGCCTGCAAGAGGGGTAGAATTCTCACAGAGGGACTCTACTAGGGAAGTGCCAAAGGGAAATGTAGGATTGGAGCTTCCACACAGAGTCCCAAATGTGGGCTAGTGGAGCTGAGGGAATGGAGTCACTCTCCTCCAGATTCCTGAATGGCAGAGTCACTGGGAGCTTGCACCCTGAGACTGGAAAATTCACAAGTACTCAACTGCAACCCGTAAGAGCTACCACATAGGCTGTGCCCAGGGAAGCTACAGGGGGAGGGTTACCCAAGGTTTTGGGAGCCCACTCCTTGCACCAGTGTGCCCAGGATGCATGACATGGAGTCAAAGATTATTTTTTAGCTTTAAGATTTAATATATTTTAATGACTTTTTTAGCTTTAAGATTTAGTGTCTTTCCTGGTTGGTTTTGGACATGTGTGGGGCCTTTGGACATGCATGGGGTCATGTGTTGCCATTTTGGCCAATTTCTCTCTTTTAGAAGAGGAGTGTTTACCCACTTCCCGTACCATCATTGTATCTTGGAAGTAAATAACTTGGTTTTGATTTTACAGGCTCAAAGATAAAAGGAAGGTGCCTTGAGTCTCCGATGGGACTTTGGAATTTTGAGTTAATGCTAGAATGGAATGAGTTAAAACTTTGACAAACTATTGGGAAGAAATGATTGTATTTTGCAATGTGGGAAGCTCAGGAGATTTGAGAGATCAGGGATAAAATAGTATAGTTTGGATATTTGTCCCTTCCAAATCTCATATTGGAATGTGATCCCCAATGTTGGAGGTAGGACCTGGTAGGGATTGTTTTGAGCATGGGGGATCCCTCATGAATAGTTTTGTGTCTTCCCCTCTGTTATGAGTATGTCCTTGCTCTGTTAGTTCATGTGAGAGGTAGTTGTTTAAAAGAGCCTAGCACCTCCTCTGTCTCTCTCTCTTTCTCCCTCTCCCTCTCTCACTGTGTAATACAGTGGCTACCCCTTTATGTCTCATCATGAGTGTAAGTTTCCTGAGGCTTCACTGGAAGCTGAGCAGATGCTGATGCTGTGCCTGTACAGCCTGCAGAACCATATGCCAAATAACACACTTTTCTTTATAAACTACCCAGCCTCAGGTATTCCTTTATAGCAATGCAAATGGGTGAACCCAGTGACATTTGGCCATTACTCAGAATAGTGCTATCTGATGAAAAGATGGTGAAACAGATGGGCAAAGTGGGAAGAAACAAACTGGAATTCTCAGCTACTTAGAGAATACACTTAGGAAGCTTAATAGTTTTGGTGTGATTCTTCAGACTATACTTTCAGCTGAAGCAGAAGCTGGCCACTTTGCTTTTCCCTTCAATCCAACAAGGTAGAGATTTTAACTTCTTGGCACACACATACTAGATAATTGGACCACTTGAGACTGTCACAGGTGAAATGGAATGGAAGCTTCTATCAATGTCATCCTTAGGTTACCCTTTTCTCTGCGTTTTGTGAACTGAAGCCAATAATTTTCTAAAAGAGATGCCAGTAGAGCTATTACTTTCTCAATAACCTATTCGATCTCTGGAATCAGTTTTCAACATGTTACCTGCCTTAAGTGTGATCATTAAGTATTTCTTATAGTGATCAATTTATTTGGAAGATACTATATTGGAGTTTAGAAAGAGCTGAGGGCATTTTAAGAGGTGACATTTGATTACCTATACAAATTTTCACCTACTGACATAATAGCATATTTATAATAAATGGAAGCTATAAAATGTTAACATGAGTAATTATTTTGGCAATATCGTTTGTTAAATGCTATAGTCTATTCAGATAGTCATTAATAATAACCCAGGGTTGTGATATTCTCAATACTTATAGAATCTGCCTGGACTCTCTATTGAGTAGAAATTTATGGTATTTAACTACTGTATTCCAAAAAGAGCATTTGTAATAATAAGAACTGAAAATCTTTTGTTTCCTGGTTGTGTCAGCTCCTGAGGTGTGACATCTCCTTGGAGGGATGTTTGCATTAACTTTAGTCAAACCTGTGTTTGAAGATTTACTTATTCAGGACATAATGCTTCTGGCAGTGATGACACACAGGGTTTCTAGGAGCTTAATATGATTTTTAAAATGTTCCATCCTACTCTTAGTATGAAGTATTTACTAGATAGCTCATCTCTTCTTGTCAAACCTGATACAAGCCCTATCCGATAGAGAACATCTGCATAATGATGATCTCAATAGACATCAAAAAATAGAAATATCTTTCTTATTAATTTTTTCCTGGTAATATCTGCTTTTTATGATTTAAACTCAACTGGTTTCTTCTAATTATTATGTTCTATTGAGCTAAATATATACACATACCACTTTTCTCTCTCTTGCTCTCTCTCTGTGTGTTTGTGTGTGGGTGTGTGTGTGTGGCGGGGTGTGTTTTGCTATATTTTGTTTTCATGGCATTTTGTTTGCTGAACATTTAATACAATTCAGGTCAACATGACCTGTTTATTTTCTGTAATTTTGAGCTTGGTAGAGTCTATACTTATTTAAGGGAACTCAATCTATTAAAAGCTATTGAGGGATTTTAATTTATCAAGAGAAGACTTATTAGATGACTTTAACTAACTAGGCTCTCAGCTAGCATAAATGACATCAATTCAAGCCATGCCTAATTCACCCAGTCAGTATTTCACTCAAGGCATAGTTGGGTTCTATAGGATTTTTTAGGAGGAGACTGTTACATTTTAATTTTTTTAAAAAATAAACATCTTTACATTAGACACCATTATTTAAAAAATTACAATGCATTTCCAAAGAACATCATCATTCAGAAATTATTACCAAAATCATATGTCTGTGTCATATAGGTAACCTGGCATAAAAGTGGCAGCACTGCATTTCTCACTGTGTGTATGTAAGTGGAATGAACATAAGCAAGAAATATGCACTCTAAGTGATGTGGTCAAATGCAGAATTAAGAAATATTACCCTGTAAGCTTGTCAGTAGTGTGCAGGATGCAGTCTCATTTTTCTAATTTATACTGCTGCTTACATTGGAATTGACGATATATATTTGAGAGAATAGTACATAAAACAGTATGCCCTTTCTCTTTACAGTGGCACTTTTAACTCTGGCTTTTTAGGTGGCATTAGTCATGAAAAGTCAAAGATCTGAGCAATGCCAGGACAATGGTGCAAATGGTCAAAATGTGAAGAACTGTGAAGAATCAGATTTTAACTTACTTGTAAGCAAACAGTTTCTTGGATGTTAGCAGAAGACCTGAGTCTTCTTGGACAGGATTTTGTATTACTCATAGTAATAGCAATAGCCAGGGTAACAGTGTTTTTTTGTGCCAGATCCTTGAACCCCAGTTTCCACAAGGAGATGTAAAGAGAGCCAGGTGATACCTGCGTATGACGTGTATTATATTACACAAGAGAAACCCTGACTTTAGGAAACCCAAATATCTTTTAATGGTCATTAAGCATGGCTGCCATTTCCTGTGAAGAGGGATATTCTTTCTATTATTCAAGGATGTTTGCTATACAGACATCCTTGAAGAATGTCTAAGAACAGGGCAGTCAGTGCCTCAACTTTTAACACATAGAAATGCAAGATACCTATGGAGAATACTTTCAAAGCTAAGAGCCAGAGTCCTTGTCGAGAAGAGTATCTACTTCTTACCTAGGTTAATTTTATAGTTCCAATATCTTGTCTCAGAAAAAATACCTTTTGCTCTAAATATCTGATAAAACAAGTCACTGTCATGTCTCTATTTTTAGCTTACCCCTTAACCCATTTTTGTCTGGCTTATATGTAACCACTCCCTGGAACTGATCCTACAGACATTAGATATTTCTTATTTTAGGGTGGACATATTTAGTCCTCATTTTTCTTGGTAGCTCAACAGCAATTGATAATACAAATTACTTCTCTTTTTTGGAAACAGTTTCTTCTTGGTTTCTCTAAAACTACTTCTCATTGCCTCTGTGGTTATCTCTTGTCTTAAAAACATTCATGTTCTTTAGTCTTCTTTTTTTTCTCTTTTGCTTTACACACTCTCCCTATGTGATATCACATACTTGATAAGTGCTGATTGCTCTCAAATTTATATCTCAAGCCTAGACTCTTTTTTGAATTCCAGACCCATACAACTGCTTGATTTTTGGATATCTTTATTTAGAAGTCTTGTAGGCATCCTCATTCAACAACTTTAAAATACAGCCTACCTGTCTTGGACCCCTAAACCTACATCTCCTCTTGTGTTACTTTCTCATTAATTGATCTCACCATTCTTCCAGTTTCCAGTTCATATGGGTAACAACATTGACTCTGCTCCCCCTTTATATTCTGTGTGTATATTTTCCCATGCTCTGCTGATTTGGCCATCTAGTTGCCTCTCCAAAGACTTCTAGTTTTCTTGCTATAACTACTCAAGCTCAAGCCACCCTCATTTACTGACACTAAATAAATATGTTAAGACTCTTCACACCAGATCTCTTTCACTCCAGGGTCAGCTTCTTCAAATTTATTACCTGCTTGCACCACCAATCTGATCTTGTAATTCACCTGATTAGAATACTTCCTTTAGTCCAGTAGCCCTTGAGATAAAATTCACACACCATATCAAGGGATAATTTTTAATTTGACCCCCGCTGATGTGTTGTGCCTCATTTCTGATCACTTTTTAATGCTGCCTTCCTACATTCTCTCTCTGTTCCTTAAAAATATCACTCTCTTTGTCCTAGCTTAGGGCTTTCGCATGTGCTTCTCCCTTTGCTGGAACCTAACCCATCTGCCTGTTAAACCGGATATCCATTGCATAGGGAAGTCATTCCGGACTCATCCTCACCCACCTAGGTGTTGCCATGGTGCCCTTTACTTCCTCCCTCTGAGCACTTACCCTCATGAATAGCAGTGCTGATTTAATTTCTGACTATCTCTGCACTGTTAGCTCCATGAAAGTGGAGACTCTTTTTGACCTTGTATATTGTATTCTCTAGGAACACATGCTGCTCTGGGCTGATCAAAGGCTCTCTAAATAGTTCTGAATAAATGAATGAATGAATGAATGAATGATCTGGTTCTCTTCACAATGAATTATATCTTTATGTTGACAGACCCAGATATGTCTATTTCTAATATGTTAGAATAATGCTAGCATTTGTATAATAGGAACTATATAAATATAATAAAGGAGGGCATTGTCTCACAGGGGTTTATATGTGAGTACATGCATGTGTTTTACCCAGAGCTGAACAATATCAGTAATAGATTCTGACATTCTGGCACATGGAAGACTCTCAATAAATGTTATAATTTTTAATGAATGAATGAAAATGAGAACTAGCTGTTGTTACTGTGAATTATGTCTGTTTCATGACAGGCCCAATTGTATCTGTTTTTTAACATAATGCAATAATGACAGCATCTCTATAATAGGAATTACACTCATAAGAATGGGAACCATTTTCTCACAGTGTTTTGTATGTATGTGCCCCTGCTTTCCCCAGAGGTGTACAATGCCCAGTAACAGAATTAGGAATGATATAAGTGACAAAATGATACTACCCATTGTATTCAGTGTTGCAAACTGTAACCATTTCTTCTTGGAGGTTATTGGTTTATGTACTCAATGGCAAGTCCTGTTTTTGGAATAAGGTTCTGCTAAGGTGCATTTAGGTGCATTCCTAAATAGAAGCCACAGTTTCCTCTTTGAATATTTCCTCAGTTCCTTGCAGAGAGGAGTGTAAGTCAGCACAGTTAGGAATCTTATTTTTTTGCTGCTGCTGCTTCATTCTCTCTCTGATGACTCTGTTGCTCTTGCAGCCCTCTTCTGAGTAGAGGAGAGGAGATTGTGAGGCCTTGGTTGAAACTTATTAATATCTCTTTTACTTCCTCAGTGGTAGAGAGCAGCTATTTCTAGGTAGTACAATGGAGGAGAGGCAGTGGGGAGGCAGAACCTGTGGTGGGGGAATGAGGCATGCCCCTGAGAGGCAGCTCTTGTGCTCATAGGAAATTGCCCTGTCCTAAAAGCAGTACTGATATAACAGGTAATCATTGCATCCATATGTGCTCTGGAGGAGAAGCCGTTTGAAATGAGACCAATTAAGTGAGCTTTTAGCCACCCTTGGTGATCAGAATACAGATGATCTCTTTGTCGTATTTTCTTGTTTATGTTGTATATCTGAATGTTGTGTATTAATATTTCTTGGGAAGAGTTCCTTGTTTTTAGAGGATTTGTTTGTTTGGTGCTGCTCCACAGCACATGCTGTGCTTCCCTTTCAGAGACAGTAGCAGTGTTTGTTATGTTTATTATTATTTCTTTGTTAATATGCTTGCTTCAAGCTCTCTTCTCTCTCTCTCTCTCTATATATATATAAATAAAGTTGGTGGGCAATAATAGCATATATTTTAGCTTCTTAGCAATATGGCTGCATCTTGTCTAATGCTGCCTTTCAGTGCACAGGCTTATATAATGGTAAAAGAGAAATAAAGCCAAAAAGCTCCTCATAATATTATGGGAGGAATATACCTCCATCTGTATCAACTCCTATTAAAAGGCAAACATGTCTTTTGATAATGTACATACAGGAAAATCTATTGATTCTCTGAGGGAACTATCCACAATTAAGGTGTTCAGTATCATTAAACACATTTGTAGACATCACACAAATAAAAATACTTTTTCAATCTTAGAACGGTTCTTTCTCCGTTTATTATAAAAAAGTAAGCATTTCATCAAAATTGTTCTCTATTCATTTTATTTTACTTTTTTTGGCATCTAAAGCTATCTTTTCTTTGCTTAGAGCTAACTTTTTTATAACTTGAAATTACTTGCTACTGTCCCTCTAGATCAGAGATTGTGTATTTTGGCTTTATAACTTGGATTAGATTAGTGCAAAGGGTTGATTTTGTCTTTCCATGCTCGAGTGTGTGATCGCTTCCATAGATTTATTTATTTTTTTGTGTGGGGGAAGATATTGATTTAAATTTTTATTTATTGTAGAGTACCGGGTGTAGTAAAATTTATTAAGAAGTTTATTTCTCATTTTTTTTTTGCGTTTTATTGAACTTTACAATTTGTAAAGTGCTTTCCTCTAGAACTCTGGTTTATAATTATATGCAGCATGATATCCTCCAAAATTGTAGAGAGTGGTCAGACAGCTGTTTCTAATGGTAAGTGAAGCAAAGGGTAAAGAAATGGCAAACAAGGGGGAAGGAGAAATGGGGAGTTACTAATCAATGGGCATTATAAGTCAAGCAAGGTAATAAGCTTTGGGGATCTGCTGTACAACACTGTGCATGTAGTCAATAATAATGTACACAAACAATTTGTTGAGAGAAAAATCTCATGTTAAGTGCTCTTACCACAATGAGAGACGAGAAACAGCAAAAAGTAGTAATATTAATAATAATGATATGTATGTAATATTCCCTGAGTTATATATATTATCTCAAACTTAAAATCACAGATATTTTTTCCATTTTGCGGAAAAGACACAGAGGCTCAGTGAAGCTGAATAACTTGCATGAATTCACAGAGCTAGTGAGTGGCATTTTGGGAAATGGTAAAGAGAATAACTAAAATATTACACTCCTCAGTGAAACATGAGAGCTTGTCACAGATTAATAATAGTCTAGTTTCTTCCTAAGAAGCAGAAATTACATAGTATTCGTTTTAGAAAAAAACCCAATACGTAATAGCAAAACTTTCAGTTGCTTAGTTAATAGTGATAAATATGACTCCTTTTTTTTTTTTTTTTTTTGAGACGGAGTCTCGGTCTGTCGCCCAGCCTGAAGTGCAGTGGCGCAATCTCGGTTGAGACGGAGTCTCGGTCTGTCGCCCAGCCTGAAGTGCAGTGGCGCAATCTCGGCTCACTGCAAGCTCCGCCTCCCGGGTTCATGCCATTCTTCTGCCTCAGCCTCCTGAGCAGCTGGGACTACAGGCGCCCGCCACCACGCCCGGCTAATTTTTTGTATTTTTAGTAGAGACGGGGTCTCACCGTGTTAGCCAGGATGGTCTCGATTTCCTGACCTCGTGATCCACCTGCCTCAGCCTCCCAAAGTGCTGGGATTACAGGCGTGAGCCACCGCGCCCAACTCCTTATACTTAGTACAGAATTTAGCAAAATATCTGTAAATAATAGTGACACAATTAAGGCATGAAGCAGTCTTTTGGGGACAATCATTCGGGTCTTATAGAAGTTCAAAATTTTAATGTGGCACATTGGCATTCCTATATAAAGCTCAAAGCATATTTCAGTATGCCTTAAGCTCTTGGATCTGAGTTCACACATTTAGCAATCACATGTGTGCTTTCAGCTGATACTACTACACTACTGTCTATTCATTCTTAGTTTATCCATCACCCTCATGCCTCCATTCATCTTTTTTATTTTATTTTATTTATTTTTTTTGAGACAGAATCTCACTCTGTCACCCAGACTGGAGTGCAATGCTGGGCTGGAGAGCAGTGGCATAATCTCGATTCACTGCAACTCCGCTTGCCAGGTTCAAGCCATTCTCCTGCCTCAACCTCCCCATGTAGCTGGGATTACAGGTGCGTGGCACCACACCTGGCTAATTTTTGTATTTTTTTTTTTTTTTTAGTAGAGACGGGGTTTTACCATGTTGGCCAGGCTGGTCTTGGACTCCTGAACTTAAGTGATCCGCTTGCCTTGGCCTCCCAAAGAGCTGGGAATACAGGTATGAGCCACCACACCCGGCCTCCATTCATCTTTATTTTTCACCATTCATTCCATTTTAGTTTTTCTTTCATTTATTTCAGTAACAAAAGGCCTAGTTTCGAAGTCATTGCCTGATATCCCAGCACTAACATGTATCTCTTTCCTCCATGAATCATGGAATTCCTTTGACTCTGGGGAAGCACACACACAAAGACCACTTAGATACCTTTTTAATTGCTGTTACAGTAGTGCTTGTCTTATGAATTAGAAGCATCTTTACTAACCAAATGAAGCTGTTGAGAATACCCTTACAAATTTTGGCTTTTTAAATAGCTGCAAAAAATACCAATTATATAAAGGAAGATTGTTATTACAATGGGAAATAATATAGTAGCTCTTAGCATAACTTGGGAAGTCAATTTTGATAGTAATTAGGGTGACAATGTGTGTTTAAAAAATGATATGAGTGGCCTGGAGTGGTGGCTCATACCTGTAATCCTAGCACTTTGGGAGGCAGAGGCTGGCAGATCACCTGAGGTCAGGAGTTTGAAGCCAGCCAGGCCAACATGGTGAAACTCCATTTCTACTAAAAATACAAAAAAGTTAGCCAGGCATGGTGGCAGGCATCTGTAATTCCAGCTACTCGGGAAACTGAGGCAGGAGAATTGCTTGAACCTGGGAGGCAGAGGTTGCAGTGAGCCGAGATTGTGTCACTGTGCTCCAGCCTGGGCAACAGAGTGAGACTCCGTCTCAAAAAGAAAAAAATATATATACGAGTAATTTTAGTCAGTTGTTCAAATAGACTAATTTGGGGAAGATATTTTTATATAGCTGCAGAAAACAATTTTTAAAATCTAATTTTATCATATCTTACATAGTATTTTAGTCACACATGCATGTATTTTATCTCCTTAAGTGGATCATAACCCGTTTGAAGACAGAGATAATATCTCAGTGTTTACACAGTTGACCCTTGAGCAACCTGAGGTTAGGGACACAGACCTCTTGTGTAGTTGAAAATTCTTGTTTAACTGTTGACTCCCCCAAAACTTAACTATTAATAGCCTACAGTTGACCAGACGCCTTACTAATAACAGGAATGGTCAATTCACACATATTTTTCTGTTATGTATATTTCATATTGTATTATTACAATAATGTAAGCTGCAGAAAAGAAAATGTTATTAAATAATCAGGAAGATAAAATATATTTACTATTCATTAAGTGGAGGTGGATCATCATAAAGGTCTTCACTCTCCTTGTCTTCACATTGAGTAGGCTGAGGGGCAGGAAGAAGGGGAGGAGTTGATCTTGCTGTCTCAGGGGTGGAAGAAAATCTGTGTACAAGTGGACCTGGTTAGTTCAAACCCATGTTGTTCAAGGGTCAACTGTACAGGTCTTTCAAAGTTCTCCCAATAAATGTATACTGAATAAGTGAATTCATGAATCTAGCCAGAACATCTTCTCTAACTTCAAAACTGTTTTGATAGGAGTAGTCCTAAATTAATCCTAAATAATTCTGCTTAAAAAGATTTCCCAAGTATCTAACAGACACTAGGCATGTTATAAGATACAAATCAAGCAGGCTTTTCCATGATCTACTTTGATTGTCATAATAATACTATAACAAAAGCATTATTATTACCATTTTATATACTGCAGTATATACTGCAGTATTGAGGCTTAGGTAGGTTAAATAGTATTCACAGAGCCTACAGTTGAAAGGTGAAGAGCTGAAATATGTTCACAGGCCTTCAATTCTACAGTTTTGTTTTTTTCAGTTACACTATAGTTGAGTGAAAAGAGGATACCATGAACAATCTGGAATGCTAAAGCCCATTAGAGCAATTGTTTTGGTGTGTGTGTATACCTAATAAATGCTAACGATAAATTCACTTTGGCAGGTCAACAAAATCTAATTTGGTAGAGTCAATCCAGTACTATTCGCATTTGCTAATTAACAAAGCTTTTGCTTTTTAGACAGCAAAGCCAAACCAGTGACTAGAAAGTTATTAGTCTAGAGTAGACCAGGACATGGCTGTCAACAGCCTCTACTTTGAACATAAAGGACAATTACTGTGAATTAACGAAGTTTTAGAAAATCAGTCCTCACTACTGAAACATCAACCATCACTTCACTAAGGAATAAACGTATTTCAAGCACATTTTTAAAATTCTGAGTAGGAAAACCAGATCTTATTTTTAACTTTATGCTTTAGGTATTCTTTCATTGTTAGGTATTCATTCATTCACTCATGGATTTATTCAGCGGATATTTATCATGCCCTTACAAAATATGCATTCAGTGTTACTCATTTCTTCAGAGGGTTGATGAGATAAAAAAAGAAAGCAAATAAGGTACAGTAGTGAGGCAGATATCGTAAAAACTTGCTTCTCTAGAAAGGACGAAAATATTTTAATGAGGATTCAAACCTCTACAATATAGCTTGAGAAGACTGAGCAAGCATCAATATTTTTATGATTTTAATTTGTTCCATATAATATCATTCCTATTTGCCAAAAAACATGCACACATGTGACATACACATGTGTACACACACATTCCTATGCTTATAATATCAAACTTTGATTCTGACTATTTCTATAGTCAACCTACTTTTCATCCCTTTCCCTCTCCTTCTTTTATCCTTCTGTTCTTTTTTCCTTTCCCATGTATTACTAATATTTATTGAGTGCTGCTATGTACTAGGTGCTATGGTAAGCACCGGGGCTATTTGAAGACTTGTTATCAAGGAGTTCAAAATTTTCTTGGGGAGATTGACAGGTGAACAAGTAATTACAGTCTAATGTAAAAAAAAAGATAATAGTTATGTGAAAAAAATAAATAGTTTTTGATGGGAGAACAGGCGAGGGGACACATATTCTACTTTAGGGAGATGGAAACCAGAGGAGTGATGCTTATGATGGATCTTGAAGCTCAGTGATAATTCTTTAGGAAAGATGATAATATCAATCTGCATAACAAGAAATATGTGCCATTAGGAAACAAGTCTATCATTCAGAGGCTTGTTTTGTCATTATTATTAGTAATTGCAGTGATTCTTTGAAGAGAGGTTTGAAAATTATATTCCTAGGTCAACTTATTCCCAGGAGCACGTCACAAATAAAGGGTGATAACAAGAAATGACACCTCATCCACTGTAGAAAATTTTTCACAGGTCAAATTAAATGAGTTTTCCAATTTTCATAGATAATAATATGCTTGTGGAAGCTGTTGAATAAAGAGACAACAGAGTGCTTTCACTGATGTGTGTTTATGAGAGAACAAATGCATTAACTTAAATCTTACTCCAACAGCATAAAAACTTGAAGTCTAAGAAGTAACACCCAGATTTCAAAATAAAACAGGGAATTCTGAATCGACATATTTAAGAACCCTTGAAAACTGATGAAAAATGTACCAAAATTTTTTAAAAATTTGTGTTAATAACCTATTATCACAGGTTACTGTATTGTAAATTTTTATAACTTCATGTATTCCTGATTCCTCAGTATCCCCACAAACAGGCTGTGAGCTCTCTGTCAGACAACTAGGTACATCTGTTGATAAGGTTGGTCCCTGCCACAAATTCCTTATCTTGGCCTCCCCATGACCTAGTGTCATTCAAACACAAAAATAAAATCCCCTCCTGCTTTTTGCTTGTACTTCATCCCAACACTCAATAAAGGCACTTGCCCTCGGGTCCTCACTGACTCTCTAAGCTCTCCAACTGCTTCCTGCTTGGTTGATCCTGCTCCCTTGGAGCTCCTCCCATATAGCTGCTAGTGTGGTGTGCCTTGCCTCTCTCTCTAGGACTTGCAAATATAATAAATCTTTTGATTTCCTATGCCTCCCTGAGTATAATTTCTGCGGCTGGGTTGGAATGATCCTTAAAATCCCCATAAGTGGAATTTATTCCCCCATTTACAGTACAGTTACTGATTGCCAGTCTTAAAAGGAAGGTTTATAGGCTGGAGAACATAAAAAAAGGAAAAAAGAGCAACAAAACAAAACATCATCATCAACAACACACAAAAAGAGAGAAAAAGCAAACAACAAAATCAGTCCATGACCTATGCACAATTTGCCTTATGAAATGAAATAGCACACCCAGTTATATAGTTGATAAGAAGATGTTCTAGCCATCTGCCTTTCCCCCTAGTTTGTCTGAACCAAGTGGAAGACAAGCAATGTCAATATCACTTACTCATCGCTAACATTGACTTTCTTGAGGCAAGCTTTTGGGTGTGTTAGTTCTCCCAGCCCTTACTCCCACTACCAGTCCTTGGATGTTTTTCACACTTCACTCATTCCCAAAATAAAACCATATCTACGTTCTGGAAATACAGTGATGATCAAAGAAGGCATCATGATTTCTATCTTTATAGAGCATAGTGGGTGAGACATAATAAGCAAGTGAATGAGCTAAGAAATATGTAATTACTAACGGCAAGACATACACTGAAGTAAAAACATTTGGTGTGAGAAAATGGGAGTGACTGTTTTTTATCTCAATAAGGAGTTGGTGAATAACACTTGTGAAGTACTTCCAGAAATAATCACTAGAAATTATAGAAGTCATATTTTATGACTAGAATGAAATAAACTAAAGATTAACAAAAGCTAAATTGAAAATATCTAAATTGCAAATATTAAAAAATATTTTAAAATATCAGATATAAAATATTGACATGAAAAAAAAAGTATATCTTGTGTTTTGATTTTCAAACCAAAGATTTAAGAAAAGAAACAACCCCAGAAGGTTCAAGGGAAACAGGCAGGATGAAACTATGAAATTAGAGTTGAAATGAAAGAATTAGAAAATGGAAGAAAAGAATGGGTTGAGTAAACTTATCTTAGACAAGGTTCTCTGGAGGATCAATAAAATAGATATTATATTACTAATAGAAAATGAAAAATCATTTCTCATTGGGAATAATCAAAATAATTTGAATTCATGAAGTGAGGTACCACATTCACTTATCAAATCAGTGACATATAATCAAGGAAATGCCTAAAATTGATGATGCTTTGGTAGATGGGTGACTTGTTTCTTCTCATTGAGAATACATGATGGTACACACCCTTTCTTAACACCTGTTTACAATAGATATCAAAAGCTTACAAAGGCAAAGATGTTTAGTTTGCTGATTTAATTCCACACTATTCATTAATACTAAAGATAAATCAAAAAGGACTGTTATATTCAAGATGTTCACTGAAATTCTGTTCACACTAATGAAAACTTGTAAACTAGATGTTCAAAAACAACGAAAGAACTAAGTAAAATATTGTATAATAATGAAATGTGATAGTGGCATTGCCAATATTTTTACAAGTAAATTTAGTAATCTAAAAATAAAGGCCGGGTGCAGTGGCTCACGCTTGTAATCCCAGCACTTTGGGAGGCCGAGGCGGGCGGATCATGAGGTCAGGAGATCTAGACCACGGTGAAACCCCGTTTCTACTAAAAATACAAAAACAGCCGGGCGTGGTGGCGGGCGCCTGTAGTCCCAGCTACTCGGAGAGGCTGAGGCAGGAGAATGGCGTGAACCCGGGAGGCGGAGCTTGCGGTGAGCCGAGATCGCGCCATTGCACTCCAGCCCTGGGCGACAGAGAGAGACTCCGTCTCAAAAAAATAAATAAATAAATAAATAAATAAAATAAAAATAAATTACATTTATAATGAAAAATAGAGAAATAGAGTGTGATTTCAAGTACATTGACTAGACTGAAAAAGCCATATGAAATAATTTCTTATTGGCAGAACCAATAATAATGACTTTTAAAATTCTTTTTACTTTTCAGTATTTTCTAGAAATTTTTGAGAATTATCGACAACTTTCTTTATTGTGAGAAAGTAATATTCAATTCAGTCTGTATCCCCTTCAAATTTTTCTATATTTCAGAGAGGACCCAAAGTTTAACTCCATCTGGATGAGAACCTAGCAAATGTCATGCATGAGGTGTTTAATATATCATATCCAGTGATGGTGAGGTCAGAAGTGGTCCAGTTGAACTTGAGGGTGATCAGACCATGATTTGCATCACAGGGCCTTGTCCACAGAAAAGCTGGGACAGGTTTGCTTGAAATCCACTGGATACCAACAAGCCTTCTAGAAAAGTAAGACAAGTAGTTTTAAAATAATGGGGCAAAAAGTATGTTAGATTAGAATACCCTATCCGCCACTCTGATCTTTGTCCTGAACAGGATAACTTAGTCTTACAATGAGTAAGTC
Source organism: Gorilla gorilla gorilla (assembly GCF_029281585.2). Classification (NCBI taxonomy): domain Eukaryota; kingdom Metazoa; phylum Chordata; class Mammalia; order Primates; family Hominidae; genus Gorilla; species Gorilla gorilla. The sequence continues at coordinate 75,693,848 of NC_073238.2, forward strand.
TACAATTAAAATAAGAATACAGTTGCAATTAATCAAGAATGCTATTGCAATTGTAGACTTAAGTATACAATTAAAATGAGAATAATTAAACAAAGTTTTATTTTCTCTTTACACTCTTCAAGATAGGAAAACCAAGCCTGAGGAGAATGGTTTCAGTGACAACATTGGCTGTAGAATTTGTGGTGGTGGCAGCAACACTGGCTAATGAATGAGGGTCATTGTTCCATTTCAGTCAGTTCTCTTAACACTCTGCTCTACTGCCTCATAGTTGTTTTTACTCTTTGCCAGAAATAGGAATTTAGATCAAATCTTTCCCTGATAAGGAGACAGAAATGTAAATAGAATCTTTCCTTGCAGCTGAGACAGAAAAACCGTGGTATTCTGTATTTTGCTGTTTTAATAATAATATTTAAAATAATGCTCAGATTCAGTGGTTTAATCTGTGATTAAACATCCCATAGCTTTCTAGAATTCAGTGGTTAATTTTTGACTAAGCATTCCATAGATTTGAGCGCTTCAATGGATGGTTTTGTTGTTGTTTATTAACCTAGCAACTAAAATATTGTATTAGTAAGAAGATGGCCTGATTTTTTATTTTTCTTAAGTTGTTTTTCCATAGCAGATAACTGAATGTGTGTTGTTCATAAGTATTAAATATCAATTTTTCAAAATTCAGGAATGGTAACATATAACTTCTATAAATGTCAATCCTTCTTTCTTATCTTTTGGAAATTCATGGTCCTCATGTTCTAGAAGCAGTGTTGCACACTTTGGAGATGGATTGCCTGGGTTTAAATCCTGATGCTACAAGTTGTTCGCTGCAGACCTTGTAGACCTCGAACAAACCACGTATTCTCTCTGTCCCTCAGCCCTCATCTGTTTAATGAGGACTTAGTACCCTTAAATTTTAGAATTGTTATAAGGATTAAATGTGCGAATGTATAGAGAGCATCTAGAAGACTGACATACAGTAAAAATTTCACTATTATCATCGTTATTATTGTTATTATCCAGTGAAATAAATTGATTAAATAGTTGTTCTGCTGCTAATTTTTAAATTTATAGCATCTGAACTCAGGTGAATTTTCCTAAACATTATACAATCTCTACTTTCCGGATGAATGTGTTTGAAATTCAAGTGCTCTTTCTGCTCTCACTTATACCTGTGAAATTGGCAAAACTGTAAGAGTATCAGATGGATGTGAATATTCATTCACAAGAGCTTTGGCCTTGCCATGAATTAAAGTAGCTTTTATATATTGATCTACTAACTTGGCTGTCCCTGATCAAACAATGTATTTTCCAGTGGAGCTACTTATTTATGTGTGGTCTAATTCTCCAGCTATCAAAGCTTCATGTAATGCACGTAGCTTGTGCCTGCTGATAAGTACATGCTCGTGTGAGACCACATGCCTCTATAATCATAGTGTCGATGCTAGTAATGATGCTTCAGTTAACAAGGAATAACTCAAAAAGTCAAGTGTCTGGAGTGGGAGTAGAAGTTTAAGAGGGAGAGAGAAAGATTCTACAAAAATCTCTTGGTTATAAGATTTCTGGTTATTTACTAAATAACAGTTCATATGTGAGAAAAATTCTGCATTGAGCTATTACATAAGAAGTAAATTTGTTTATTTACTGTAACTTGGGGGTTTGTCTACTATATCCACTGGCATTCTTCTAAGCTATGACCAGCAGTATTTAGAGCCATGGGGTTTGAAGTTTGGAGTGAATAAAGGTACAGAAGAACAGGCTGGGCGCGGTGGCTCACGCCTGTAATCCCAGCACTTGGGAGGCCGAGGCGGGCGGATCACGAAGTCAGGAGATCGAGACCATCCTGGCTAACACGGTGAAACCCCGTCTCTACCAAAAATACAAAAAATTAGCCGGGCGCGGTGGCGGGCGCCTGTAGTCCCAGCTACTCAGGAGGCTGAGGCAGGAGAATGGCGTGAACCCGGGAGGCGGAGCTTGCAGTGAGCGGAGATCGCGCCACTGCAGTCCAGCCTGGGCGAAAGAGTGAGGCACTGTCTCAAAACAAACAAACAAACAAACAAACAAAAGATACAGAAGAACAGAGGTCTGATGGCTGAGTCTCAAGCCTCCATTATTGAGAATATGGAAAAGGTAGAGGATAGAATAAAGGAGGCCAGAAATTTCTGCCAGTGTTTGGAAATCAGAGTCTGTAGTAATATGGAAGGCAAGTGAAGACAGTGTTTCAAGGGTGGGGAAATGGTCACCTGTATTAAACTCCGCTATGCAGCCAAGTAGGAAGAGGACAAGGAAGTGTCCATTAGGTTTGTCCATTAGGTTTGGTCACTGGGAACATGGACAAGAGAAGTGATGGGGATGAAAGCCCCATGGAGTGATCTAAAGAGAAGAAGAGAAGTAGGAAAAAGTGAGCAGACAAATGCGGTGATCGCTGGAAGGATGGGAGAGCAAGGGAATCCTTTTTATATGCATGGTATAATTTTATTGTGTTAATATGCCAATGGGAATACAGAGAGAAAAAGTGATGCTGGAGAAAGCTCCCAAAATACTCCTCGTGTAGCTGAGGCTACAGTGTGAAATCGTATGACTCTTTTTGATAGTAAGAGCATTTGATGACATGTATTAATATTCTTACCTCAGTTTAACTAAAGAAAAATATATCCATGTGTAGTACTATGTTTTTCTAATCATCTTCTCTAATTTAAAACAAAAGCATATCAAGTAAAAAAATTAAGTCTATCTGGCCTCTACAGACATCCAATCCTATTTGTCAAAGATAGCTGCTGTTGACAATTTATTGTGTAGTCTTCGTTGTTTTTTTGCTATGCATGTGTGTAGACATGTATTTTATTTATATACATATGCACACATGTACTTCCACAGAATTAAAAAAACATGGATTCTTTTATACATTGTGTTCTATAGCTTCCTTTTCACTTATTCTGTCTATATCTTTCCTAATTTGTACATATAGGTTTGATATTTTTGTTGGCTAATAGTACATATTATGCACATTCTGTGTTTATTTAATCATTCACCTGACAGATTACTGATATATTTGAGCCAGTCTATTCTATCAATTTAAGTATACTTTTCCATGTTTTTCATGACAACACTATTTTTCTCAAATCAGAAACCAGGTAATTATAAGCTGCAGACAGGAGTAGGTTTTTTAGCAGTTCTGAATTTTGAAGGGTTTTTTTTCTTCTTCTGCCATTAGAAATAATTGAATGGTATGATAGTGTGGTAAATCCTCTAGTTCATTATTTTCTATGTAATAACATACTTCACTTTCTTTACCATCTTTACCCAAGGTATCTCTTTCATAGTCTACTTTCCTACCGTTATATCATTGTGAACCTCAGGTTGAATTTTCTGACACAGGTAAGTGAACTATAGTAAACAGCAACCTTCTCGCTGGAAGAAGTTAGAGTTATGGGAGACAAAACAAGGTGGTGCACTCAGGGAGAGGGAAAATGAAGATGAGGAATCAGCAAAGGTGCAGCACAGGATTAGCAGCTGCTGTGCTGTCCTTACACGGGGTACTTTTTTCCTAGTTATCTCCAAGGAGAGAGGTACCAGAAATGTGAGGATAAGTGTTTTCAGGTGCCAATATTATGTTACTTTGCCTGATCAGTACCAAAGCAGGGAGGTGGAACTGTCCTGGTCAGATCACAGAGAGGAGGAGTGTTTTAGTCCTAGTGTTGATACATGTTGGCCAGGGAGTACAGTGCACAAATTGAATAAACATTTTAAAGGGTTTACATAATATTATTAATAATAAAAGTTTGTGTTGGTGAACGTTCAAAAAGATACACCTCACCTCAGACTAGATTAAGATCTTAAAGCAACTTGGACTTAGTCATTTATATCTCAGAATGCACAAAAGTGATTTACTTGTTTGCCTTATTCACTATTTTATTAATTTCCATGATCCTGAGGCATGCACCTGTGAATAAGAGGACCTTCTGCCGAGGAGATAGGGCTGTTTTCCCCACAGCTCTCACTGATGTTGCTAACATGGCCCTCTCCATTTGGGCCATGTCCTCTTATGAATCACAAGGATGAAGAAGAGGACTGAGAGGGCTTTCTCTGCCTCTCACCAGGTTTCAGAGGAAACTCTTCCATCAGTTAATCAACACTGTTGACAGTTGAGAACCTGTCACGTGCAAGAGGCTGTTTCAATCAGGCAAACTGAAACACTACAAGATGTACTCTGTTCCTAACCTAAGTGGTTTGTAGGACCGTGAGCTACAAAGATGAAGGAATAGAGAGTGCAGGCTGCAAGCAGTAATGAGAAAGTCTAAATGAGTTTAGAGATATGTGCTTCAGGGTTCTAAGAGTGGCAAGATTCCTGTCAGCTGAGCAAAGTATGCATAGTTTTCAGAGGAGGTGAAATTGGTACTGGACTTGAATCTTCCTTAGGTGGAGACTGTGTTTCTGGAACAGCTTTTATTTAAGCCTCTTTCCATTTTGGCATCTGTACACTTTGAAACTTGCAAAGAAATGCATGCACATTAAAAATTAAATAATACAAAAGTTTATATAGTAAAAAGGGAAAATTGCTTTTACCCTACACTTTGCTAAAGAAACCACTATGAACAGGTGAGATGCAGCCTTCCAAAAATTTGTTATGTACAAGAGATGAAGTCCCTCCTCCTGGTGCACTCACACACGCACGCACACACACACACACACACACACACGCACACGACTTCTAGTAACAATATGTCTGAGGTTAAGAGAGAGCCCTTTACACCCCTCCATCCTCTACTCTAATTCTCTCTGATAACTTAAGAAGACAAATTAGGAGCACAGCTTTTCTCTAGAAGCCTTGCTCCTTCTCAAAAACAGGTCTCTCAGGGCTTTCAACTTTCTACCTAAACCACATTTACCCAACCAGGCTCGACCACTTTTTTGCTCAGGAGAGATTCTGCTCTGAAGGCTTAAGGGGATTAGGCATAAAACTAGAGCGAGTGTGCTCTCTGAGCCAGGCACATCACATCGAGAGAACAAAGGGCTTTTCAGGCCCAATTAACAACTGATCCCACTAGCAGGCAATGAGATCCAGTGACTAGAAGTCTCCTCCCTCTCTCACCAAACACATTTCCTGGAGAAGTGTGACAGGAACAGAGGAGAGAGAACGGAGTAAGTGTTCACTCCCATATTGCTCCCTTGAGAGCATAGAGAGGTTCCCCATCCTCCAGACAGGATGTAGGATGAGGATATAGAATGAGTGAGAACCCTCATCACCCTGCCGGGGAGGAGTCGTCAATGCAGCTGGCCTGTGAACCACTCACTGCCTTCTCTGCTGAGGGTAAGGTCTTGTGGCAAAGAGAAAGAAAGCAGGTGGTGTGGCCTAACCTATCTGTCAACTCAATCTCTAGATAAACAAACTGATGATATTTGTTAGGAGGAAGAGACCTTCTCTCACCCGAATGCCGTCAACAGGATGTCCCTGGCTGAAGGATTTCTCATAGTTAATAAAACCAGAATGTTTAGGTTTATGAGACATAGCTTGCTGGAGAATATCATGTATGCTACATAACTTTCTAGGGACTAAAATGGAGATGTCTCATAAATTAAATGCTCTCAATAGAGTGGGAGGTAATAACCTGCAGATGCCTACTTAGAGGACTCATCTATTATTCTGGTCCAGAGATCATGCATCAGATGTGGTGAGGAAGGACTAGGGGAGTCATGTGGCATGTCTCAGCCCTTAATATACTTTGTTCATCTGTGTATTTTTTAAATTACTAGTAAAGTTTGACTCTGGGAATTATCTCTGATTTCTGTGAGTCTGATTTGACCATCTGATCTTGTGTGTTATGTCTCTTGCACACGTACTTCTGCGACTTTCATCTTTCGTGGAACAGTGGATAGTCTTCCAACTTGAATATGTGGAAGCATATTATAGATCTTGATGGAAATTTCTTAGATGTGCAGATCTCAGACCTACAGAATCATAATCTGAATTTTAACAAGAGTCTCAGGTGATTTGTATGAATAATATAATAAAGTGTGAGAAGCACTGGCATAGTGACTCTCACCCTCCTGCTATAATCCCATTTTTCCGTGGCAGAACCTCTTGACAGCGTTACCCTCACTACCTGCATGTAACTGCTTTCTTATCTTCTGTGTCCTTTCCAGCACAATACAATCTGGCTTTTGTTGCTTCTTGTCAAAGTAATCTAGCTCATTTTTTTTAGCAGAATTTGATCCAACTGATTGCCCTTCCTTTTTGAATCACATTCTCTTATTTTCTGTGACATTTCATTTGCTTGCTTTTTCTCTACACTCCTGTCTCTCCTTTCTCTCACCTTTTTATCTGTGAGGTGTGTAAATGTTGCAGTGCCTCTGGGATTAGGCTTGGATATTCTCTATTTCTCCCTCTCTGTCTTTCTGAATAACTTTATTTTGTGATACACCTTTATAAAACACTTAAATATTGATTTTTCCAAATATACATCTCTAGCCCACACCTCTCCTCTGAACTGTAGATATTTTTTTCAATTGTCAAACTTGACATATCCACTTGGATTTCTGATTGGCATTTCAATCTAGTGAGCTTAAAATGAATCTCTAAATTTCACCTCTCATCACCCCCCATCTAACATTCTTTTAGCCCAATATTCATTATCACAGTTGGTGGCAACAGTATCATCCACACAGTTGCTCATTCTACCATTGAAAGCCTTCTTTCCCTGACACTCCCATATTCATTTCAATCACATGTCTAGTCAGTTACACTTTCAAAACACATCTCAAATCTGTCTACTTTTCTCCATTACCTCAGCCAACATCCAAATAAGGCCACTGCAGCTCTCACCTGAACAATCACAGAAGCTTCCTAAGCAGCTTCTCTGATTCAAGAACAATAGTTTATTACTGTTAACCAGTAGCCATGACAATATTCAAAAAATGTAAATTGGATATACCACCCTCCTAATTATTCATCAGACCAGAGGTTTCTCTTTGAACAAATCCAAACTCATTTCATGCCTTTCAATATTCTCTATGACTTGGCTCCCACCTACCTCTCAGAACCCATGTTTACTAATTTGCCTGGATTAATAACCTCCAGCTTCCCAGAACCCTTTCTGTTCTTAAGGAACACCAAATTGTCTCCTACCCCAAGGCCTTTGAGTTTCTCTTTCCTTCCTGCATATAAAGATTCCTGCATCCTATATCTACCACACAAACAATCACAAACACAGACACACACATATACAGATACATAGAGACATATACATATACTGACACACAGACAAATACTGAAATGTACACAGACTTTGTATAGAGACACACACACACACACACACACACACACACACACACACACACACGTATCCCTAGTCTTTGTAGAATCACCTTCTTATTTAGGTCTTATTTCCAGAGTCAAATCCTCAGAGTTGACACTGGAAATAATAATCCTAGTTCTAACAATTTTTTAGTTGATTTGCTTAGATTGTCTAAAGAGAAAATGATTTAGCAACAATAAGGGAAATGTAAAGTCAGGTAATGTGATACCTCCAGCTTTGTTCTTTTTGCTTAGGAATGCTTTGGTTACTTGGGCTCTTTTCTGGTTTCATATGAATTTTAGCATTTTTTTTCTAATTCTGTGAAAAATGAAATTAGTATCAAAGAGCATATACTCTTTGATAGAGATTGCATTGAGTCTGCGGATTGCTTTGGGCAGTATGGTCATTTTAATAATATTCTTCCAATCCATAAACATGAGATATTTTTCCATTTGTTTGTGTCATCTACAGGTTCTTTCATCAATGTTTTGTACTTTTCCTTATACAGAGTTTTCACTTCCTTGGTTAAATATATTTCTAGGTATTTTATTTTTTGTAGCTATTGTAAATGGAATTGCACTATTGATTTGGTTCTCTGCTTAACTGCTACTGGTGTATAGAAATGCTACTAATTTTTGTATGTTGATTTTGTATCCTGAAGCTTTACTGAATTCATTTATGAAATGTGAGAGTTTTTTGTTAGAGTCTTTAGTGTTTTCTGGGTATAAGAGCTTAAATAGAATAGAGTTAATCTGACTTCCTGTCTTCTAATAGGGATGTTTTTTATTTCTCTTACCTGATTGCTCAGCCTAAGACTTCTGGTACTATGCTGACTAAATAGGAATGGTAAAAGTGGACATTACTTGTCTTGTTTGAACAGCATGATACTGGTATAAAAATAGACATATAGATTAATGGAACAGAATGGAGAACCCAGAAATAAAGCCACATGTCTACAGCCAACTGATTTTTGACAAAGTAAACAAAAAACACTCTGGGGAAAAGACACCCTATTCAATAATAAATGATGCTGGGAAATAGGATTTCCATATGCAGAAGAACAAAACTGAACCCCTGTATCTCACTATATACAATAATCAACTCAAGATAAATTAAAGCCTTAAATGTGAGACCTGAAACTATAAAAATATTAGAATAAAACTTAAGGAAAACTCTTTTGGACATTGGTCTAAATGAAGAATTCATGACTAAGACCTCAAAACCACAAGAAACAAAACCAAAAATAGACAAATGGGACTTAATTAAACTAAAAAGTTTCTGCACAGCAAAAGAAATAATCAACTGAGTGAACAGTCAGTCTATAGAATGGGCAAAAATACTGGCCAACTGTACAATCAACAGGGGACTAATTTCCAGAATTCACATGAATCTCAAACAACTCAACAACAACAACAATAACAACAACAGTAGCAGCAGAAAATCAAATAACCCTATTAAAAAGTGGGCAGAGGACATGAATAGACATTTTTCAAAAGAAGACATACAAATGGCCAATAAGCACAAAAAATGTTCACCACTTATCACCAGAAAATGCAAATTAAAACCACAACGAGATATCATCTTATACCAATTAGAATGGCAATTATTGGAAAGTCAAAAGTTAAAAGATTCTGGTAAAGATGTGGAGAAAATGGAATGCTTATATGCTGCTGGTGAAAATGTAAATTAGTACAACCTATACAGAAAACAGTATGGCGATTTCTCAAATAACTAAACATAGAACTACCATTCAATTCAGCACTCCCACTACTGAGTATCTACCCAGAGGAAAATATATCAGCAAGATGCCTACACTTGTATGTTTATTACGACACAATTCACAATAGCAAAGATGAGGTATCCATCAGCTGATGGTGTGTTCAAGAACACTTGGTGTATGTACACAATGGAATACTATTGAGCCATAAAGAAGAAGAAATCCTGTCTTTTGCAATAACATAGATGGAACTAGAGGCCATTATTTTAAGTAAAACAACTCAAACAGAAAGTTAAATACAGCGTGTTCTTATTTATAAGTGGGAGCTGAATAGTATGTAGACATAGACATAGAATGAGGAAAGCTAGAAATTGGAAACTCAGAAGGGAGGGAGGGTGGCAGGGCAGTGGGTGATAAGAAACTGCTTAATGGGTACAATGGATTTTGGTGATGGAAACAGTAAAAGCCCAGACTTCACCACTACAGAATAAATCCATGTAACAAAATTGCAGTTGTATCTTTTAAATTTTTACAAAAACATAAGGAAAATGTAGTCTCTTTCTTTTAATATTCATATCACATTTCATTTCTATTTGTCTAAATTCTCCAGCAGAAATTTGCAGAAAAATATTGATTACTGGTAGAGATAATATACCTCTAATTTTAAAAAAAATCACTACTAATTTTGAAAAATATGATATTTTACTGTTTTTTTTTGACAGACATACTCTCACAAGTCCAAAAGTCTTTTTTGAATGTTATCGTGTTAAGAGTTCTATTTGGAATAAAAATAGAATTTTATTAAATGTTTTCTGGACATTTGTGAAGGTTATTATAAGGTCTTTCCTCTTTATTGTATTTTCTAATTTAAGAACATCATTATATTCTTAGAGTGCATTCTATTTAGTCAGGAATATGTTTTTAATTCATTTCTGGAATCTGTTTGGCAATACTCTCTTTAGGATCTTAATGATTTATATTCATTCATAAGATTGGATTTCATTGCTATTACTACTACTATTGCTGCTGGTGCTACTACTAATATTATTTTTATTCTTTTGTTGCTGGGGTTCTGATAATTTTGTGGAATTATGGGAGTATCTCATCAACTTTTACCATATATCAAAGCAGTGTAATTCTTATATTTCTTGAGATTTTCTAGAATCCATGTGGGATGTGGGGTGATGGGTTTTAAATATCTTTAAAATTTCTTCTGTTGTTATCAGTCTTTTGAAATCTTTCATTTCTTCTTGTATCAATATTGATAACTGTTCCTGAGGATTATTTACTATATTGATGTTTCCACATTTATTGAAATAAAATTATATAGAGCATTTTTTCAAAATATGTTATGCTCTTTTATATTTATGACTATGTTCCCATTTTCATCCCTATTGTCACTTGTTTTTTCATTAATTTTTTTTTTGTCAGAGTTGCCAGAATGGTGCCTTTTTATTGTTCTTTCTAAAAAAGCTTCTTTTGGTTTTCTTTATTCAGTCACTTAGTTCTGTTTTTGTCTATTTTATTAATTGCTACGTTTATCTCATTAACTTCTTCATCAATTTGCTTCCTTTATATTTATTCTATTGTTCTTTTAACTTTTATGGGTTGAATTCTCTCATTTAAAATGTTATCTAAAAAACATAACATTATAACATTTACTTATGGCACTCTTTTTGGCTAAATTCTTTAAGTTTGGTTTTAAAATACTCTTATTCCTGTGTCTAAATGAACTATAATTAAATTTGTGATAAGGAGACAATTTGGTATTGCTACATTACGTTTATTAAGTGAATTGCTTGTTCTACAAGTTAGTATTTGCCAATCGACTGAAAGCCCCAATATATTGCCGACTTCTCTTATATACATTTCTTTACTATGGCCTGGGGAGAAGAAATATCAGCCAGCCACTGAGCGACGTTAGCTTGTGCAAGACATCTCCCATGAGTTACTGATATGGTTTGTTGTGTCCCCACCCAAAACTCATCTTGAATTGGAGTTCCCATAATCTCCACATGTTTTGGGAGGGACCCTGTAGGAAGTAATTGAATCATGGGGGTAGTTATCCTCATGCTGTTCTCATGATAGTGAGAGACTTCTCATAAGATCTGATGATTTTATGAGGGGCTTCTCCCCACTTCGCTCTGCACTTCTCCTTGCTGCCACCATGTGAAGAAGGATGTGTTGGCTTCCCCTTCCACCATAATTGTAAGGTTCCCGAGGCTTCCTCAGCCATGATGAACAGTGAGTCAATTAAACTTCTTTCCTTTATAAATTACCCAGTCTCGGTTATGTCTTTGTTAGCAGTGTGAGAACAGACTAATACAGTTACCTATGACTTGCTCACCTCTCATTTCTGCTGTCAGATTTTGTTGACTCTGATTCCTCGCCCTCCTCCATTGTTTGTTGGAGAAATTGGTACTCATTTAATCACCCATATTGGGTTGTGGAATTTTTCAATCTACTTTATTTCACCGTCTGCTTTAGGTGTTTTAGAAATGTGGTCATGTTTGTTATGCTCACTTCTCCATTCCCAGTTTATCAAAATTGTAATTTTTTCGGTCTTCTGTTTACTCTTTTCCCAGTCCTCTTTCTCTCTTTCAGCCAAACAGTATCTCTTCTTCTGCATTTTTTCCTGGATGTGTTTTATCTTCAAATATAGAAAAATTTAAAAAGTAAAAATTATCTGTAAGAAATACTACTATCCATTCCATTTCTGCAAGCCAATGTTTTTTAAATAATCACCACTAATATATTGGTGTGTATCTTTTTCAAGTTTTCCCTATTTATGTTGTTTTATACACATACACACACACGCACATAAATAGTTGTTTTCTTTTTTTCAAAAAATTATGCCAGCTATTCTACACACATTAACCTCATACTTCACTCTTTTCACTTAGTAAATCACCAAAACCGTGATTTTACTTTTAATTTTCTCTTTCTTTTGTCACTTGTAATTTAGGCTATGAGCATAAGTGCAACCACAAGATCACAAATTGCCTTGAACCAGAAACCGTCTTCTTCTCGTCCCCCTAAGTTGTTTGTGTTTACTTATTGCCATTAATATATCTTCCAAGATATTCCAGACGTTGCAAAGTACACTCACGTAAATCTACAACCACAAAAAAATTATACGTCTGAAAGTTACAGTATTACTTGTATGTGACTGGGATTAGAGAGCCAAAGGCTTAGGACATTTTATCATCCCTCAGCTCCAAAGATGGAAGATTGCATTCCACCTGCCTGAGACTTCTCAAAAGTGAGAATTCAGGAACTGACACACACCCTTGTTAGATATGAGTTCTAAATTTCTTTTCAAAGAATCAATATGTCAGTATGTTCAATTCTTTGCCTTCTACTTTTAAACTTAACTTTCTCATAAAGCAACCTTTTTCGATTACCTGATCCACCCTGACTCATTTCAATTACCTGCTCTACCCTGACTCATTCTGATTACCTGCTCTGTCATAACCATTTTTCCCTCACTCCGTCGCTCTCTTTAAATTAGCCAATCAGAATTAGTTTAGCCTGTGCAGTCTAACTCTAGCCAATAGGGGAACAGCACAGCAGCAGGGGCCGTGCGCATCAGGGATAAGAACCTCTTCCCTTCCCTTGTCCAAGTGTGCACTCACAATTGCTCCATCTGTAAGGGCGCACCCTTCTATAGAAGTACCTTGCCATGCTGAGAATTAAAAAGAAAATTTTATATTCGAGTGCTATTTCTTTTGTGGCACCTAAACTGTATATATAGCACCCTGATCCTTTTATCTTGTGATGAACCTGTGCTTATAGAAACCTGTTGGACTCTCTCTCCAAATGAAAGATTAATTTAGTATTTTTATGCCTAATGACATATGTGAGATTGACTCATACATTTTTCCTTTGTCATGCTTTTGTCTTGAATAGGAATCAGGGTTAAAATGACCCACAACATGAGTTGAAGTGTTTCTTTATCTTTCTAGTTTTTAGAACACTTTGTGAAATTTAAGCATTCCTTTTTACTTTAGGAACTTAAACGTCAACTATAAAACTGTCTGGCCTCAGCATTTTTGTTGGGGCTGGGGATTTCTGACTCGGATGTCCATTTATTAAACGGTCATTTGTCTATCTAGGTATTTCTAAACAGACAGTGCTTGAAACTATTCAGTGTTCCTTTCATTTACATTTTAAAAATTTCATCATATAATTATTTAAAGTATTTAAGAATTTAAAAGATCTCCACAGTGTCTAGAGTCTATGCTTTTGTTGTTGCTAATATTGTTTATCCTTGACTTCTCTCTTAATTTCTCTTGCCTAAAGCTTGTTATACTTTATTAATCTTTTCAGAGAAACAGTTTTCAATTTTGGTTGAACATCATTGTTTTTTAGTTTTTCTATACTTCAGAAATGTTTTTATTTCCTCATTAATCTTTATTTCCTTTTAGTTTCTTGCTATTTTTCCAGCTATTTGAACCAATATGTGTTTGCATATATTATTTTAAATATTTAAAAAATCTTATTTGGGCTATATGTTTTTCATTAGGTATAGTTTTTATTTTAATACATAGTATTTTTATTGCTATTATTGATCAGACCTATTTTTGTAATTTTCATTATTAATCCCTCTTTAGCCCATGAGTAATTTAAAAGTATATTTTCACTTCAAAATACAATTTTCTTTTACCTGTATTTTTGTTATTGATTTTTAGCTACATTTTTGTTATTGATATTTCTTACTGTAATTTTATTAACAATTACATTTGTTACATTTTGATCAGAAAATGAGAAATTTGTTTGTGATCTAATTAACATAGGGATCATTTTTATAAATACCCCATATGCATTTCGAAGTAACATGTTCTTTTTATTGATTACAAGTTTTACTACTTAGCTATTAGATTGACCTCATGTTTTAAAAAAGTATATATCAATTTTTAGTCTTTATGATCTATAAATTAAAAAGTCTTTTAGAATGATAACCAATTTCTCCCTCTTTTTGTTTTAATTTTCTATATGTAATATGATGATACAACTTAAGTGTTGACTAGACACAAAAGAGAGTTGCTAAATTTTACATCTCCATTACAGTACAAGGATTATGAAAGACAGAGTTTGAGAACTATTCTAGGACTTCTGGACCTCCTCAATCACTTCCACAATCTAAGAGGACTGAAAAAGTGGAGGAGAAGGGATTTTATGAGTAAATCTCTTCGGAGAAAGCTTAGAGTCTTCTCCTATCTCTGATGTTGCTGATGGGGGCATGGTGGAGTTTTCTGTCCTCTTATCTCAAGTCTGGTGGTGACCTTCCATGGTCCCACCCAGTAATTTTGAAACTTATTCTGAGCTGTTGAGAATGAAGACTGGTGCCTGAGAAAGCTCAAGTGGACTGTGCTGAGATCTGTCTCCTTTCCAGAAAATCTAGAGGGTGGCAGGGTGGTATCAGAAAGGAAAGACTTCTTTCCTCACCTATCACTAAGTTCATGGCTGAGGCACCCATAACAAAAGACAGAGTCACAAGAGAAGAGCATACAAATTGATTTCATGTAAGTTCTGTGTGACATGGGAGCTTTCAGAAATGAACAAACAACAGGGAAAATTATAATTTTTATGCTTAGGTTTGATAAAGAGTGGACAATCATACAGAAATGTAATTGGACAAAGAGTATATTCTATGGTAATAAACTGAAGGGAACTTAGCAAGGCCTGTTCATTTAGATTCTTCCTTGTTTTCCTATGTCTTTAGAGAAAAGAACGTTCCTTTCTTCCTGGAATAGAGAGGGCCCCTCTGGAATGAGGGTCTTATGACTTACTTTAGAGAAAGGTCAGAGAGACCTTCTTTCTTCTGCTGTTGCCTCAAATTCCAAGGTGCTATATTTCGAGGATAGTGTGCTCTGACCACCATTCATGGAATCTAGCTGCACTGGGGGCAAGGCCAGGAGAGTGACTGGCCCAGGAGGTGTCAGGAAGGTTTACTGAGAACCAATGTGGCAAAGTGAAAAAGATCCCGAGTTAGGTGAGAGGGTGTCTCTATCAGGTCCAATAGATCCCATGGAGGTGAGCTAAAGTGCTAGATACCTAGGGGCTGGGAGTTTCAAGCATCAAAAGAACTTTGCCATGCTCTTAACTCACTTCCCTTCTTAGACCTCTAGACTGTAGTTTTTATTGGAAGCAATGGTAGTTGCTATAAGAAAGAGAAAAGAATTGAATAAAAGCAGTGATGAGTGGCAACAAACAACAGATTAGGCAGAGTTAAAACAGCTATTTGCCAAGTCATGCAGCAGGGAGAATAGTAAGAATCTGAAGAAACTTCAGTAGTAAGAGAGGAAGGTCAATGTGAAGGAGAGAGGAGGAGGAACAAGAGCTAATATTTATTCAAACTTAAGCAGGTTATACATACCAAATGTTGTTGTACTTGTGTTCTTTCATTTAATTTCAGTTTTACTATCCTCATTATCATATATGGCAAACTGCGACTTACAAATTTTGGAAATGTTGGAAATTTGTCGAATGCTAGCCACAACAATTTATTGTGCAATAACTTACGGATGTGCATGGTAGAAAAGAGCTAAGTAAAAAAAATATGCAGGGGATTGAAGGAAATTTACAAATAGTTATGTCTGAAAGGGGCTGTGCTGGATGGGAAGTACTCTATTTTTATTTTTATACTTATTTCACTAGAAGTATAGAATTAACCACATACCTCAATAATGACATTCTAGCAACTCATCTCGTCATGTATAATCTATTTTATATATTTTTGTTTTTATTTCTCCTTTTGGCTCTCTTGTCCCCACTGTCTTCACTCCCTACCCTTGTCCCATGCCATAGGCATCCTTGTTCAGTTTTAGGTTAGTCTTTCTAATTCTTCCTTCGTACAGTCTTTTTCATTTGTGTCAATCTATGTAAAATATATAGTATTAAGTTTGATTTTAAAATAAGTTAATGGCATTGTGGTATAAATCTCATTCTGTTTCTTGCTATTTTGGAACTCTATCCATGTTGTTCCAGGAATATCCTCAGTCTTCTGACAGTTGCATAGTATTTTACACCTCCATCACATCTTTGTCTCCATTTGAAAAATGATAGGCTACTAGGGTGCTTTGTCTCCACTAACCCATTCATTGATGGTCTCTGAATATGCCTTCTAGTGCATCTGTGCTTTTTCTTCTCTTTATCTTATTTTACTTTCCCCAGGATTTTCTCAGAAAAATGTCTGCTCACAGTGCTACAGCCCTAACATGTCAGTTCTAATCCTCCCTTCTGTCTTTTGCTGATGCACTTTAACTAGCATCTCCCAAAGCAGTTTTTAGTTTATTTTCCTAAACATACTCAGATACACTTCCATCTGGCATTGCTGCTGCCTGTGAAGTATGTGGTTTCCTGGTTCCCTGTGGGTACCCACAGCCACTCTATTTCCAGTCTGGCTGCTTTGACGGCGTGGGGTTTGCAGCTGGAGTTCCAGGTCACTTCTGTAGAGGCCGTGACATGTGGTTTGCTCTCCTTCCATTTAGATGATTTGGAAAAACTAAAGATATAGCTTCGAATTCTTTTGATGCTTTAGGTGGGGTGGGGCAACTAAGTCCCAAATTCCAATGTGAAAATGTGATCTTTTCATGATGCATCTTGCTTTGCTTTTTGCTAGAAAAAAAATAATTTTATTTCTAATTGACAATTAAAAATTATAGAAATTATATTTTTAATGACTTATATACTAGTATTATGATGAACTATAAGAAATTGCTCTTTTGGGGATCATACATGCTCAAATATAAGCAATTTCATTCCATGTGATTTTACCTAATATGTAAATTGAAATGCATTATATTTAAATTCATGGGGTTTAGATGGCTTGAATGGCTTACTGTGTCCATGTAGTAAGTGGTGGCAAGTACTTGCTTGACACCAAGTTTCTAATTCTAGTGCAGAATTGGAGTACTCCAGCACAACTCTTAATTATAATTAACTAGTAGAATTATTTAAAACTGCTTAAACTTAGTTTATAACCACAAGCATTGGATTTTGAGTTGCTTAGCTGTACCTAATTATTAATTTATGCTATTTTAAAATAAATAATATATGATATATTGAAAGGGAGAGAAAAGGGAGGGAGATTTTTCTGTTTTTTATGACACAGGAGAAAATACAACTAACTCTTTAATTTAGGATTTATATTTAAATTATACTCTTCTTTTGAACAACCTTTCTCATAAAGATAACTGAGTTTAATTACTATTTGTAAAAAGTCCATATCAATGCCTGCAATTCTAGATATAAGACAGCACAATTGGAGGATTAATTCCAAGTTAATGAGCTAATTTTCTTTTCCCAACTTGCAAAAAAGAGCAGTAAATAACAGCTCTATAATAGAAATGAGGAAACTGTGTTGTCCACTGAATTTTAGAATTGCAAGAGAGCTTCAAATATTGTCTAGGTCAGTTCTTCCTTTTCTCAGAAGAGAAAAACTGAGGATTAATTAATTGTCAAGACTGGTGTAGTAGGAGCAGATCTGGCACAACTAGACAGGTTACCCATTTTCCCAGTGTTCTTATTATGAATGAGAATGAAGTTCTCATTACATGTTGTATTCTTTAAACGGTTCATCTCTGAATGAGAAACATAGGCTAGAAGCAGGTGTCTCCCCAACTCTTTATATCAGTTCCTCATCATTTTCCTCCTCATTAGTTACAATAGCGTTCTGCCTAGTACCCTTACTTGCAACCTTGCCCTGCTTCAATTCATTTTACACATTACCAAAAGAATAAGCTTATTAAGACATGTATTTCATACACCATTTCCCTGTTTAAACATCTTCAATATTTCTAAAGAGAAAACACAGACTCCTTAGTGTGATACCAAGGTTTTTTCTGAGCTGATTCCTGCTCTCCTCCTCCAGCATCTCACTGCTGTTTGGTGCTTTCACTTCGAATGCCATACAGATCCAAGTACTGACAGTTCACAAATGTACCAGCCTCTTCTGTACATGTATGCCTTTCCAAGGACTTCTCTGATACACTGCCCCTACCTCATTTTGCCAACTATCATGCTGTCTCCTACCCACTCAGGGCCACTCTCCTATTTAGTAGAAGACTTAATTAAACTTCAACACTCAGTCACAGTGGGACCTCTTCCACGATGCCTTCCCTGAGTGGTCTTTCAACTTTCTAGTGCTTCCCCAACACCCAGGCCTTATCTTGATCCCACATTTTGTAATATTTATTCTAATTCTGCTTCTCTGACCACCTCCTTTGGAGCTGGGACAATGTCTTTTGTGACTGATTCTAGTGGATTATAAAATATATTGTAGTTTCACAGAGCACCATTTACCATCAACCTTATTAGACTTAATTTCAGCTTCCCTCATTTGAACAGACTCTTTTGAAGGCCCTGCGAGGAACCCTACACATGTCTTCATATAGTCACACATTATAGTAAAACTCAAAAAAAGAAAACTACTTTTTTATATTTTTAAGGAATCTCTTATGCTCAATTTTGTAGACTTCAGGCCACACAATACCTGAACTTTCCAGGAAGAGAGACCCAATAAATGTCTATGGAATGTGTTAATGAATACATTTTCATGTATTATTATATATGATAATGATAATAGTTTTAATACACACATCATCTCTATATTTGTCAAGTGCATAGCTTTAACCTAGAATACTTTTTAGATCTGTTGCCTTATCTGTTAAAATAAGAGCATGTTATTTAGTCTCTGTCCTATTGCAGGCCAGTTGTGATAATAAAATTAAACCCTTGAGTACAAGAGTAGAATAAGTGTAGTACTGAGACCCATCTTGTCTGGAGAGTTGTGGATTGGAGTCACAGTTTAACAAGTGATTGCCACTGAAATGTAGTTTTAGGGCACTTTCCTTAGAGTCACTATGGCTAGCCCCTTAGCATTATAAGGAACCATAACACAGGCAGAGAACAGGCTGAATTGCATGCTTCCATTTGCTCATTTATTTTATATATCTATTTAGCATGTAATATGTGCCAATTACTAGGAAGTGAAGTACACTCAGTAGTGAACAACAGAGTCAATGTTTCTGCACTTGGAGCCTGCATTGAAAGAGGGGGACAAAAAATAATTAAATAAGTGGTCTCAGATTGAGGTGTCTGATAAGGTGGGAGAAATAAGTAGAAATGAGATCATTCAGGACATTGAAGGTCATCATTTGGAGAATGTTTTTATTCAGGTTATAATTAGAAAGCCCTTGGAGGATTTCAGTCAGGGGTCTGGTAAGTTCTGATTTATTTTTGAAAAAGTAAACCTGCCTACCCTGATGAAAATGCTTTCATTGTGGACAAGAATAGAGTACAGAAGACTCATTATCTGCAAATATGGATCTCCCCATGAGCTTGGGCTAGGGTGGTGGTAACGGAGATGGAGAAATGTATTTTTATTTTATATTCTTTAGAGTAGAACTGACAGACTTTGGTAATAGATCAGATATAACGGCTGATGTAAAAGCAGAAATCAATGGTGACTTTTAGTTTTTTGATTTGAGGAATGAGAATGCCATTTACTAAGATGAAGAAGCAACAAATGAGAAAAATATCAAGACTGTTGTGAGAGTGAAGCAGGCAATGCCTTATCACAAGTCTGGCTCAAGGTCAAAGTATTTTTGAAGTGTTTTATAAAGCCAACAATCACAACAGCTCTTCCAATTTCATTTCAGTTGGGGCCTCTGAACATATACCATATGAAATATCCAAAAAGGTAGCTTTGGATTATTTTCTCTCTCTCCTCTCCACTTCAATGTCTTTCTGAAATTTAGTGGCATACTCTGCTACAATTCAGCTGCAGTGCTTAGCCATCCCATGATCTCTTGCATCTTCTCCCTTTCCATAATTTAAGTCCAACATTGTGTCTTTCTGATTACAAGTTGCCTATAATTTATGC
This sequence comes from Gorilla gorilla gorilla, assembly GCF_029281585.2. Lineage (NCBI taxonomy): Eukaryota > Metazoa > Chordata > Mammalia > Primates > Hominidae > Gorilla > Gorilla gorilla. The sequence continues at coordinate 75,713,739 of NC_073238.2, forward strand.
ATAAGTAAAATTGGATTCCTATAACAGGCCAGGAATACTATTGATAGGGAAACTGCAGATGTATTCTAAGGCAATTAGCTGAGTACAAAGGAAAACCATTATGTAAAAAAGCCAAGATATTTATCTTCGGGTTACAGCTAACTCTTCATACTAAATATTAGTTAACGTATGGAGAATTTGAAAACTTGCAGTCTCTCACTTTAAGTATGGCATTTTCTAGTACAACACATTTATAAACACTATCAGCTTTCCAGTCATGCCTTTCAGTTCTCATTCAGAAGAGTGCAATACTCCTCTGATACTCAAATATTGTACAGGTACTAGAGTCTATATATTCTACAAAACTATAAAATTACAGTACATTGTAAAGTGCTATGACATTAACACTCATAAACGCACCATGATATTATAATAAAGAGATTGCTGCTGATAATTCAACAAAAAGTGTGATTTCACTAATTACAATTTGTGACTAAATCTTTAGCATTCTTTGAAAACCTCCTATGTTGCCAATACCATTAATGCTGACAGAGAGAAGACAAGCAAAGATGAAAGAGGCGATAGGAACAAAAAAAAAAAAAAGAAAAGAAAAAAGGGACACAAAGGGTTAATTTGATGTGTTTTCAGCACTGAAATACAGTGTGATAGATTAGGGCTTGAGAAACACATCAGGTTGTTCTTCTACTTCTTGACTTTCCATTTATTCCTTCAGAAGATTCTATCTTTCCATACATGTTCCTCATAGGTCTTTAAGTCATCCAAATTTATTTACCTAGTATGTTACAAAACAGGCTTAGGTTGAACACAAAATCACAATAGAATGTCAATTACATATCAATATTGCCTGCTAGCCTCACTACTTGGATTTGAATCTGACCATGAGTGTATCTTGATTGCAAAGCTCCAGCCTTTTGTTCTGTCTTTTTTATCAGTCTAGCACCCTGTTGTCTCTTAGCAATTATTTTGGGGTATTAGTCAAACAAGCAAGTTAATGGTTTCTTTGGAAGGGGTTCTACAATTTTCACCCATGCATTTCTAAGTGTTCAATATAAAACCATATGAAGCTGTGCTTCCCAGAACTTTACATTCTACTTTATTTGGATACTGGAGCAACAGAAGTACAGGTAATACAGTCATCTTTATCCAACTTGCAGCTTTTATCTTTTATCAAACTCACTACGACTATTTGCTTATCTACTTACACTTATTTTTGGAAGAATTTAGAAGTTCAGGCATAAAGTTGGTATGTTGAACTAGAATTATGCTTTTGGTTTTTAACTTATTTTAAATATAAGGAAATAACCTCAATCCTATACATTGTGACATTTCAATTTTCTACATTTCTCCTCTAGTGTATAAAGCCTACATTTTTAAAATGTACAGGAGACTTAGAAAGCATACTCTCATTTAGCTTCTTTATCTTTCTCTTCTGATATCTGGTATCTGCCATTTTTCCTCCACTTTCTCTCAGGATACCATACTGATGTCAGGCTGTGCCTTGCTAGACGGGAGTCAGAACTGAAACCAAAGAAACTAGATTCTGTTGTTCTTGCATTTGTACAAATCTTCTGTGCCTTAAAGGTAAAGGCATTAATTTCTGACTCACTCTTTCTTAGCAATCCACCTTTTAACAGTGTCCTTATCAAATGAAGCAGATGCAATTTTGGTGGTGACTGCCAGAAAGCTCTTCAGAGAGTAAAAATAGATCATGTCCTTTTCCCAAAGAAAGTAGTTGTATAATTTATAGAACCATGTTTCTATTTGTGAAATTTAATTCTAAAGAATACTTTTCAACTATACATTTAAGTAGGATATTTTCTTTAATGCTATGATTATATATGCATATATATTCTATATATTTTCATTTCTATGTTTATATACATATAAATGGAAAGAAATAGATCAGTATTTCTGAAGCTCTCTACTTTTCCGTAGCTATACTGTTTCAGTTTCGCTGGGAATGTGTGGTGTCTGCAAAGTGCTTAAAGCTAATGTAAGAAACAATCTATCATCAGTGAGAAAACCAACAACTGACTTCAGAAACTTCCCAAATCAGCCAAGTAGTGCAGCATGCTTGCAGAAGGTGATTAAACAGTAAAATGCTACTTCTTTTTAAAATCTTCCAAATCTTAACTCATTCTTTGGCATTTCTGCTTAAGAAACAAGAGATCTCTTCAAAACCATTTGACTTTACATTGTTTAGAGATACTGTAGGAACAAGTTTTAAAGCCTCATTTATTCTTTTTACAGTTCATAATTTTGGTATTTGAATGCCAATGATCTCCTTATTCCTTACTCTCTTACTGGCCAAAAATTTCTCCAGGGTTCACATAGAAGAGGCCAAGGAATTCACTTAGCTCAGTAACTACCTACCATGACATACTTATTAAAGGAATACAACTTTTTTTTTTTTTTAAAAGAGAAAAAGTCAAGACAGACCAAATCAGATGGCTTCATATGTAAAAGAGAAGTCTACCAACAGCATTGACTACTATGCAGGACAGGCTGTTGGGTACAAGAAAGACTGTGTTGCTTTTTTCAGCCTCAGTTTACCCTAGTAAGCCATGGGCTTAATGTTAGCCCTGAATGTGAAGAACAGGCGTGATTGCATACAGGTTCAAGGTTTTTGTTCCCAGCTGAACAATTCCTGTTGTTTTTAATAATCTTAAGACTAGCAGTCACTGGGCATTCATTCTAGCATTGCCTTCTCTCCCTCCTAGCTCCCACCACACTGGAGAATTACAAGATTGATGACTAAGGATGGACTTAAATAAGGCAAAGCAAAACTGAGCATCAGGATTAGGAAAAAGCTGGTCCAATTCTGTAGTGCTTGGTAACTACAGAACCAAGAGCCAGAGGGAGACTCTTTAGCTGGTGACTTTTCAGCCCCTAAGGCTTTCTGCTATGATTTGTGACCCAGTGAGCATGGAAACGAGGTCTATTTAATGCCTTGGATGGCTAAGTCTGTCTTTAATAGAAAGTGCCCCTGTGTTGATCAAGAGGAAAATAGATGTAATAGATTCAGAGTTGTATCAGAGAGTAGATTTGCCTTCATGATATGCATGTAGTAATCATCTGTCATAAGCATTTCATGGCTGATTTATAGGTGGTCAAGTTTGAGATCATTTTATGAGGCCCAGCTCTGTGGAAAGTTAGCCTCACATTTGGGCTTGAATTTGAAGTTCTAGAATTTATGAGAAACTTCTATTACTCCAAGAAGTACTTTCTTATCCTGCTGGGAAATCTCAAATAGTATCTATATCTGAAATTATGAGAAAATAATTATTTTATATTATACACTGTCATATAGCAAATAAAATACTATATGTATTTGTATATAGTATATAAAATACTATATGTATTTGTATATAGTATATAAAATACTATATGTATTTGTATATAGTATATAAAATACTATATGTATTTGTATATAGTATATAAAATACTATATGTATTTGCATATAGTATATAAAATACTGTATGTATTTGCATATAGTATATAAAATACTGTATGTATTTGCATATAGTATATAAAATACTGTATGTATTTGCATATAGTATATAAAATACTGTATGTATTTGCATATAGTATATAAAATACTGTATGTATTTGCATATAGTATATAAAATACTGTATGTATTTGCATATAGTATATAAAATACTGTATGTATTTGCATATAGTATATAAAATACTGTATGTATTTGCATATAGTATATAAAATACTGTATGTATTTGCATATAGTATATAAAATACTGTATTTGTATAGTATATAAAATACTATATGTATTTGTATATAGTATATAAAATACTATATGTATTGTATATAGTATAAAAAATACTTTATGTATTTGTATATAGTATATAAAATACTTTATGTATTTGTATATAGTATATAAAATATGTATTTATATATAGTATATACTTTATGTATTTGTATATAGTATATAAAATACTATATGTATTTGTATGTGTTATTATCTCTTAAACTGTTATATCTAGATATTCTTTATGACTTTTCTGTTAACTATTGCAAATTCTAGGTTAAAAGAAAAAGGTAGTTACTGTTCTGATGGGGAAAATAAGGCATAGGGAAGTGATCATTGACTTGCTTCTGGTTATGGAGACCAATACCTCATTTGGTTTTGAGTCTGGATACTGTTCTAATTCCATAATCTTAGCTCTTTAAGACCTCAAAGGCGGGCAGTCATCATTTTATTATTCATTGTTTGGTAATCTTCTGACTAATGTGTTGACTTGCATATTTATTCAAAAACTGGGAGAAGATGGTTTTCATTCTTCTTTCTTTCCCTTTTAAGGAATCTTCTCTACCTAGTGATTTGTGGTCTTGACTAAATCTTCAGCTGTTACACCTTAAAGAACAGTGTGTTTTTGTTGTCTGGGGTAGAGGGGCAATTGGTCAGTGTTGTATAGGAATTAGAGTCTTAATGTGAAGACCGTGGCAGCCAGTAATGACAGATAAGGATGTTATCAGCACAACAAAACAAAACAAACCACAGTAAAACCAAACTCTTCTTTTCACTCAAGATCTTTAAATTATCATAAAAGAAATAGGAATTTCTTCTTTGAAAATGTGTAAGTACAAACATATTGCTTAATGATGGACAGGGACTGTGATATATTCTTATTTCATCAAAAAGATTGGCTACTGGCCAGTTTTGACTTTCCGTGGAAATCATTTTTTGAACTGTTTGTTGAGAGAAGTATCACCAAAAGCCTCCGTACAAGGCAATGTTCAGTTTATTTAGTGTCAAGAGCATTAAAATGTGATAGCTGAAAATTGTGATAAAAGAGAGGTGATGTTGGGAGCCAATGGGAGCTTTGTGCTTTTCTTTTCAGTTTTTGGTTATATTTGGCAACAATTTGTTTCCACTTTTAGACTTCACATCGGTTGGGATTCAGTGGAGAACAGGTTTTCAGGCTTCTCATTGATGATGATTTCTCATACAATTGATGTTCTAGTGATGGGTCAATGAAACTATTGTTTTAAGAAATGAATCACGTTGTTCATGTTTGTTAGAAATTACCCTGTTCATCAGTTTCTAACAAAACTATCAGTAGCTTCAAAGTTTGAAAGTTTATATTTTAAACTTTATTTAGAGTTGCCAAATTTCAAAAGTTATTATTTTCTGTTACTTCACTACAAATTACAGATTTATTTTAGTGTTTGAAAAACAATGATTATTTCAGTTCTCTTTTTAGAAGTGATAAAGCTCAGAAAGATTGTCTCCTCAAAGTTAGATAACCAGTTGATAATAGAGCCAGACCTAGAACTTAGCCTATCCAGTTATACAAGCATTGCTTTCTTGACCACATTGTTTAGAGAGTGGTATCTTTTTATATATGCAAAAGGGAGAGTTATTTCTCATTATTATCTGAATTTCTTCAGGTCAAGGATTGTGTCTTGTTAAATTCAGCACACTGAATACTCAAGCTTGTGCTGCCACATAAGAGATGATTACTTAATGTTTATTAAATGAATGAACAAATGTTGAATATACATTTATTTCCTTTTGACACTTTTTAACATTATTAACTTAAATGTTTTTTTAACATTGGTAGTTTTTATAAGTTTAATATATACCTACCTTATGATTCAGCAATTCGTCTCTTAGGTATTTATGAAAGAAAAATGAAAAAGTTTAAAAGGTTCACAAAAGACTTTTATACATGAATGTTTATCATAACTTTAATCATGATGGCCCCAAACTGAAAACAACCCAAATGTTTATCAACAAATGAATGAACAAATTGTACATCCACATATTCTGTATCTTGATGGAGGAAGTAGTTTCATGGTTGTAGACATTTGTTAAAACCCATTGAACTATACATTTAAAAAATGGGGCATTTTACTGTATGTACATTGTTTCTCAATAAAGTTCACTTTAAAAGTAAAAAGTGTAATTTTTATATCTGTTTTTGACAAGTTGAAAATTAAGGGAGTAATTGACATCTATTAGTACTTTAATCTGTAGTTTGGTGTATAAAATCTGTTAACCCAAACCAACGAAGAAAAAATTTTTGAAAATATTCTTTCCAATAAGCTTAGTTACACTTAATAAGCACATCAACTGATACATATAAATGAAATATCAGTGTAATTTTTATGTTAAAATATTACTCATTAAATCATATGCATGGCATTCCCTCTAGTGTGTTCTTGCTTTGATGATATGCTTAGTTGCTAAATTCAGGTAAAGATAGTCAGTCTCTCCTTACTGAGATTATTATCTGAAAACTTCAAAGCTTCCTGTTCCTATTTTTTTCATTGCAGGCTCATTATATATTCTATCCAAATTTCCCTTCATAGTGAATACAACAGTTTTCACTTTGATAATATTAATGCTTCAGATTTGGAAGATGAGGAACAAACTAATTATATATATTTTCTTCTTTTCTAAACTCCATGGGAGATTGTCAGTTACTAAAAGCAAAATTTAAAATGTATTTACTAGTTATATTTAACAGAGCACAAAAGTTAGAAATTGACCACCTGGAAAAGAACAAATGACTCATTTAGAGAAGCGCTGACAACAAACTCTGTATGAGAAAGACAAATCATGAGAAGACACATTTTTTTTTTTTTAAATGTGACTTTTAAAGGTTAACTACACCTAGTTCATCTTGGTAAAAATTCAAGACTCCTCTATTAGTCATAAATACAACCAACTTAAAAAAAATAAAATCCATTCTCCTTTTCCTGTCTCTATAATCATTTCTTAATAATGAGCTTTAAAACTTGATCACCTGCTGTGTACATTAATGCTTTATCTTAATTGTTTTTTTAAAAAATCTGCTCATTTTGGATTTAAATCTAGCTTTCTCCAAAGAATATGAAATTACCATGAAGCATTTTGTTTGTTCTGAAAGGGCAATGAAGTTTTAATATGTGGATTATATTTATGAATTAAGAAGCAGCAGCAGCAGCAAGCCCTGAATCATTCTAGAACTCAGCAGGTTGGCAGGAACTGACAGCAGATTTGAGACATTATCTGTAATATATAGAGCAGATTAAGTAGTTTTTCTCAATAATAGGTGGCTTCGCCCCCTGTGTGTCAATGTGTTTGTTGTTGAAGCAAGGCCAGTTGAAATCATAAAGTCAGCAGAGTTCATCACTTCGGTTCCCTCCACTTTGAATTCTTGTGACATGCCCAGCACTAAGAGAGTGCCCAGGAGACAACAGTGAACAAGACATGATTTCTACTCTCAAGGTATCTGAAGAACTCACAACCTGTGTTGGCAAAAAGATATCACAACCATCAGTGTGATTAAAAAAAAAAACTGATACTGTCATAATCAGAGTTAGGAGCACAGAGGTGGAAATATTTCATTTGAGGAAGGGTTCGTAGAGCCTACATGAAATGAGAAGGTAGTCATCTGGCCAGTTCAGTTCGTACACTTAGTCATTCAACAAATAGCACTGAACCCATACGCGGTGATGGCTCCTGTATTTGGCGCTGGACTTGCAATGATGACCAAAGGCAAGCATCAAAGTGAAGTAAGGCAGGCTCAGAAAGAAACATACTGCATGATCTTACTTATATGTGGGATTTTTTTCTAAAAGGTTGAATATGTAGAGGTAGAGAAGAAAATGGTCACCAGGGGCAGGGGTAGGGAATAAGGAGACATAAGACAAAGGATACGAAGTTGCAGATGTGTAGGATAAATAAGTACAAAATAAGTGAACTTAATAATATTGTATGGGACTCTGGGTTTTTGCTAAAAGAGTAGATTGTGGCTGCTCTTACCCCCAGCCCGCCACACACACATACACATATCCACACACACAAAGTGTAACTATATGAAATGATGGATATGTTAATTGCTTGACTATAACAACCATTCAACTATGTATAAACATATCAAAACATTGTAATCTTTAAATATATATAACAATAAATTAATTTTTTAAAAAGATGAGCATCATTTATTTTTCCTGGAGTTGACAATCACACAACTGTATATTTGTATACTGCAGAATGAGCTAAGTATAAAAGATTCAGAGTATAGTGAAAGTATATAAAAAATCTAATAATTTTGGGGGGAGGTGGCTGTGGGGAGCAGGTCAGGGAAGACTTTCTGAGGAAGCAAATTTGGGGCTGAGATAAAAAAAAACCTGGATTTAATTTAGGCAATGGCAGGGAAGAGTGCACCAGGCACAGGGAGCAGCAGTGCAAGGCTGTCACAGGACAGTGTGGGATGTATTTTTGCACCTGAAACAATTCAGCGTGGCTGGAGCACAGAATGGGAGGCGGAGCAGTGTTGGGGAGGCCAGAGACACCACAGTGGGGTAGATCATCCAGGGCCCTATGAGCCAAGTTAGAGATGTTGAATCTTTCCTTGAGAGATTTAAGCAGTGAAAATACCTGGTCAGATTGCTTTTAAAAAAATGCTTTTGCTGAAGTTTGTATAATAAATTTTAAGAAGCCCCAGTCAGGAAGCTATAGCATTACGTCTACATGAAAAAAATGCTTTTGCTGAAGTTTGGAAAATAAATTTCAGGAAGCCTCAGTCAGGAACCTATGGCATTGCATCTACATGAGAATCTGTAGTAACTTGAATTAGATAAAGGCAGACAGAAATAAGGAATGGATAGTTTTAAATTTATATGATAGAGTCAACAGAACTTAGTGATATATTGGGTACAGAGCTGGAGGGACAGAGTCAAGAATGATGCTTAGGCTTCTGGCTTGAATAATTGGATGGATAAGACTCCCTTACTGAGAGAGGGAGCATGAGAAGAGGACAGGATTGGGGAGAAGCTCAGGAATTTGGCTTTGAACTGGCTGCTTAAGGTGTCTCAGGAACACATAAGTGAAGTTAATGTGAGTTGGATATACAGCATCCTGATGTTATGAGGTGTGAACTAGAAGTATATATAAAAGTCAAAGAAACATGACTGATAACTGAAGACCATAGGATACATGAAACTGCACATAGAGAGCCTAGAGTGAAAAGAGGAAAGGACTGAAAACTGTTTTAAGGACATTCAGCATTTAAGGACTGTGTAGAAGCAGCTGGGCTAACAGGAGAAAAAGAGGAAGCAGGCAAAAAAAAAAAAATAATAAGTGAACATCCCAGGAGAATGTGATATCATAGAAGCAAGGAGAGTGTTTAAATGATTATGGAGTGGAAAAATGTGTTGAATATTGTTGAAACTCAAGCAAGATCAGGACTAAAGATGCCCATTAATTTAAATCACTTAGAAGTCACAGGTGACCTGATATAGAATTATCATAGTATGATAATGGGGTTGCAAGCTAGAGCAGAGTGAGTTAAGTAGTGAATGAAGACTGGGGAAATTGGTCAAGTGAGTGTAAACTAATCCCTAAAATAATTTAGGTAGGGAGGGATTCGTGTAAATAGGGAGAACAGGATAACTTTTTGTAAATTGATGAGATGAATTTGGGAAATTTAACTGACCAATAATACCCAATAATAGCTAAAATGTTATGGTTCTTTATGATTTACTAAATAGACTTATATATTGCTTCTACTCCTATACTCTGCCCAACTTCAACTTCTTTCTGGCATTTTAGGACCTTTTCTTATTCCTCTCAATTTTCCTCCTCCTTTTTTTTTAACGGTACTTGGTTTTAGTATTTGTCTGTGTCTTGTACCTGGGTATATTTGATCTCAGTTTGACCTACTTTTGGCCTTGAGTTGAAGGAACACATCAATCATGCTCATGCACAGTGACCTCCCAGTTTTCCTGGATCTTCTGAGCCATGGCAAAGAAGCCATAAACTGAGATATATAAATGCATGACTACACTGTCACTAGAGACATTCAATAGTTAAGTGTTTAATAACTCTAGGTAAGGAATTGTTCCCTTTCAAAAATTCAAATATCTCTACAAGTGGTAACTTTTTTTTTTTTTTTTCCAGAGACGGGGTCCTACTCTCTCACTCAGGATTGGGGTGCAGTGGCCTGATCATAGCTCACTGCAGCCTCAACCTCCTGGGCTCAAACCACCTTCCTGCCTCAGCCTGCAGAGCAGCTAGGACTACAGGTGCACCACTAGGCCCAGCTGATTTATTTTTTGCAGAGATGGTGTCTTGCTATGTTGCCCAGGCTGGTCTTGAACTCCTGGCTTCAAGTGCTGATTCTCCTGTCTTGGCTTCCCAAAGTGCTGGGATTACAGGTGAGAGCCACCATGCCTAGCCATCTACAAGCGTTAACATAGTCTATCTAGAAGCTCTCCTTAATACAACCTCGTTTCCCCTTCTCACATAAAAGCTGGCTGAATATATATTTTGTTCAGGATTTCTGCAGAACTCAAATTTATATTCAGGGTGAAGCTGGAGAGGCTCTGAGATTTGACTTTGTCTCTTTTCTGATACTTCAATATCCTGACTGGTATAATTAAGAAAATATTCCATATAGTTTTAAGAAGATTAATTGAAATAAAATATGTTTAAGGGATTTTTAGCCACAAATACAAACTGTAACTGATAGTATTATCTGAAAGTTGAATGGAATTGAATCATTTTGGTTGGGTATGGTGTTTCAAGTCTTATGGGTATTAGGTTTTCTTTGCTTTAAAAGCTTGTAAATGGACATTGTAGTCTACTTTGTTTATAATTTATTTGCCAGTCAGTGCATCTTACCATGTTATGTCATAGAAGTATCTAAATAAATGAAAGTAGTAACCTTCTTACTTTTCCTGAAAGTCTCAGGTCATGTGACGAATTTTCCTGGTAAGTAAAATAGAAAGAGACTTTCCTTTTCCTGGCCAGGTGCAGTGGCTCACACCTGTAATCTCAGCACTTTGGGAGGCTGAGGCAGGCAGATCACAAGGTCAGGAGATTGAGACCATCCTGATCAACATGGTGAAACCCCATCTCTATTAAAAATACAAAAATTAGCTGGGTGTAGTGGCATATGCCTGCAGTCCCAGCTACTTGGGAGGCTGAGGATGGAGAATTGCTTGAACCCGGGAGGCAGAGATTGCAGTGAGCTGAGATTGCGCCACTGCACTCCAGCCTGGTGACAGCGAGACTCCGTTTCAAAAAAAAAAAAAAAAAAAAAAAAGAGAGAGACTTTCCTTTTCCTTAAGGTCGTGTAGTATTGTCCTGACTGTAAAATAATCCATGAAAATAATAGCTTATTTTGCATAGCAAGTTACTTAATATGAAATATAATGTGTGTTACATACATTATAACATCTTATCCTCAAAATGACTTTTTGAAATTAATAAAATTGTATAAATGTGTAAGTAAAGTCTTGGTTTGATTGCATAATTTGCCTGAAATCACAGAAGTGGCAAAATGAGAAATAAAGCCAAGACCAGACCAGAGTGTTACACTGCCAAAACACCATAATGGCAGTCTTTCTAATTCTTATAAAGTTTAATTTTCTTAAAGAAGTTATTTCTTATGTACAAAAGTTTACAGATATGTTATTGATTTTCCAAGTTTTGGTTTTTCTTCAATATTTTCTATAACCTTTTGGCTCTAACTAAACCTTATCTGTTAATAAATGTTAATGCATAGAAAAAAGCAAACAAGAAATGAGCATTTGTATTAACAATTTAGGAACAGTTGATTAGTTCTAATACTGCCCTTTTTCCCTTTGATGGATAAGATTGCTTGTGGTTGTGATTATTTATTGCACATTAATAACAGTTAAATTTCCTGCTGGGGAAATTGCTCCTTGTTCTTATTAAAATATTTTATAATCTCATAGCGTTCTTTAAAGGATATAACGGACCATGAAAGGTAACATTATTTCAGGAACTTCACCATCTGCAGACTTGCATCATGGTATTTATGCACAAAACTAGAATAATCCTATAACATTTGCAAATATCTTAGGGCATTTAGTAGTTTTATAACTGGTGTTTAATGTCTTAGAGAAACAATTTAAATTGCCTTTATTACTTATTGCTGCTGCATAACCCATCATCCTGAAATATGGATGCATAAAACAAAAGCCATTTTATTATCATAAGGAGTTAAAGGGATTTGAGGGATGATCAAGAAAAAAGACCTGACCATGAGGTAGCAGTAACCCATACATGCTTTAACAGTCTTGGATGTGGGATAGTTTCTTGAAGCAGGAGTCTGTCCAGAAGCTACTACTACTCAAAAAAGGAGGAGGGCACGAGAACTTCTATGGGAAGAGGAAAATGGGAGAGGGGGCTTTTGTGTCTAGAATGCCTAGGTAATATTGAACAACACAGTAGAGAGTCTCAGGGTCAGAAAACTGGAGAGCAGCAGTACTTTGAAGTCTTTTAAGCAGAAGGCTTATCTTACCTATGGCTGGCAGATACTGGGTGAGGTTTCTCAGAGGATGCAAAGCAGACAGCCTCTAAATGGCTAAAAATGCCTGTTTGAACTATTTTTCTAATAATAGTATATATTAAAATTTGAGTTTGGCACTAGTGGGCTTTTGAGCTAACAGGTCTCATCTTGTAGTGAAGAATAAACATGCTAGCACCCAATACACAGAGGTCATCTTTTGGGCTCATTTATATAGCAATTATGCTTTCAATTCTGTAGGTCACGATTCCATCAGAATACAGTGAGAATGACTTGCATCTGCTCCTTGTTGTCTGGTTCACATTTGGGCTAACTGGGGCTCATTATGGTTGGGGATGCTTAAATGGCTCAACTAGAGTCATCTCTCTGGAGCCTCAGTTCTGGCTGTCAGCCTGATTCCTCGGGTCTTCGGGACTAGAATGTCTGAGAAGGCTGTTTTACTCACATGTCTGGTGCTTGCAATTGGACAGCTTAAATAACTGGGGGCTAGCCAAGATCTCCTTTTCCATGTAACTGTCTTGGGTTCCTTCACACCATGGCAGCTTCAAGGTAGTAGGACTTCTTACAAGGTGGCTGGCTTCCCCTAGAGCTAGCATTTCAAGACACATAGATGTAAGCACAGACTTCTTTTGAGTTAACCTTGAAAATAACATAAAGATGCTTATTCTGCCTTCAACAGGTCAGAAGCAAGTCACATGTCAACCCACATTCAAGTAGACTAGGATCTGTAAGGGAGTGAATACTGGGAATTGCAGTTCATTGAGGGCTGAGAAAGGTGGGCAGAGATTTGGAGACCACTACCATTAAAATAAATTTCTCTCTGTTACAACTAACATACTTTCTTAAATTTAATAACAGTCATTTGTTTTAATACTTTGTTTTTTCCCATTTAAAATTAGTTGGTTAGTATATGATTTTCTAACTCTAATAGTAATTTTTTTTATTATTTGCTATTAAGACACACAGTTTAACATGAGCAAAATTGCAAGTTAATTTGATCTGAAATTGAATCAAGTGTATACATTACCAGCAGCATAACTGTATGGCTAAGAAAAATATCTGAATATTCAAATAGCTAGGTAATATAATTGTTTTGTTTTCTTAATTTTCAGTTCTATATTGTATAATGACCATAATTACCTTTAAAGATAAAATATACTGTACTGGTAACCACTATATCACAAAGTTATCCCTATGTATATTAAAACTTGCATAGCTAAGTAAAAACCAAAGGGATTAGAGATATCTTTATAAATTTTATAAGATAGAAATTATTTGGAATTAAATGTTGATTATTTAAATTGTATTTGGTATCACTAATTCATTTCAAATCTGTTTCCAATTATTTTCTCCTTGAGTTTTCTTATTTTTGAACAGATTTTATTAACTGCAGAACTATTAAATAAAATACCAATATCAAGATTTTTTAAAATTCCTTTTACCTTCATATGCATGAAAATGTTTACTAAAAGCATAAAGAGAAATAATAAGCCTGCATGAATTAGAAGTAAATCCAAATGAGTTACAGAAAGTAAACTGAAAATTTTTGTGACTATTATGTTTAAGTAAACAAACTCTAACTAGCCTTCTAGATATTTATACAGTTTACCATATGTTGTGTTTTTACCATGAAAAATACACTAGGTAGGCAGTTTCTAAACTAAAAAAGCAACATTCAAAATAAAACAAGGATGCAATAGGGTGTGTTCAGGCATATATAGAGAGATGTTGCACAGCAGTTATGTATTTGAAAAGCAGATTTAAAAATTAATTTTACCTTGCATAATGATCAATAACATTTTCTTCCTAAGAATTTTTTTTCTAGTTTAGGCAAGGGTGATGAACAATAATCTGTATAAGAAGAAGTTAGTGCTGACTCTCGGAATAATGAGAAAACCAAAGAAGACCCAATTCTTTATATTTAGCTGCCTGAAACCAAAGACCCAATTCTTTATATTTACCATGTGCAGGTGCCATCAGAATCTGAAAAATTCCACTTATGTGAATGTATTTATTTAACAACACTTGACCTGTCACCTGTGACCTGGATTTCAGCCATGATTACCCAGAAGTGTGTGTGTATGTGTGTGTATACTGCCACAAAACATAAGGAACAAAATAAGTTGAAAGAATCAAAATTAAATGACATGAAAAGAAGTTGTGATATAGGAGAAACAGAGTGAGAGCTGTAGGTTTGAGTGTACCACTTGCTGCCGTGTGTTCTTGGCTATGTTATAGAATTCCTCCAACTTTGAGTTTCTCTATCTGTCTAATGGGAATAACAATCCATAAGAGAGTTGTGATGAGGTTTCAATGAATAGGAAAAAAAATCTTTTAAAACTCTGAAGCACTAATAAAAATTTATGGTACAAAATTCAATTTAAACTTTTGTCCACCATACAGAACAGTGTCAATGTTTATAGCAGAAACTGCTAAGAAATTGAGTTTGCATTAATATATTACGCACAGGAAACATCAATATATCAGCCAATTTTGTTCTGTTACTGAAGAGCTTGTAACGCTGGTTTCTATTAGGAGAATACCATTTTAAGACTGAGGGAAATGCCTTTCTTTTCCATATGTATGTAGCTGTTATCTTAATAAAGCTGTTATTGCATTGGGATATTTGCATTGATTTCAGGTTGCCTAGAATTTCCATTATGTAAATTTAGTTCCAACACAAAATACCTTGTTTGGCAATTGGCTTTTCAATTTAAAAGTTTGTCTCATTTTAATACCCCTCCCCAAACTTTCATTTTTTTGTCTTTTATTAACTTTACTCCTTTGCAGTATGTTACTTAAACAACAGCTGGGATTAGAATCACATGTGAGTGACTCAGATATGCTTTTGATCTGGACAGAGATGTTTCACTCAATTTCTCTAGCAATTTAGCAAATTTTTTAAAGTTTATCTTATGAAGTTATTTAGCTAAGATGTCTCTGAAAAAAGTTAATCAGGTAAGTTAATGTTGAACTCAAAGTCTGGATTTTTTTTTCCTGTTACCAAACAGAAAGGAAAATCATGATGTAAATCGTTTTCCTCAAGTGCAAGGAAACATACATCACCTTCTAAACCTGTTTCCAATGAATCTCTAATTTTTTTCTTATTGAATATGGATTTGTAAAAATCTGTACTCATTCCTAGACAAAGAAAGGTAAAATGAAAGAGTCACAAAATGTATAGCCAGACAAAGATTTTAGCAATCCAGTGTTTTCTGACTTATTTTGGACCCCAGAACACTTTTCTCCATTGAAATCTTGTATTAAAGCGATGGAAACAAAGGTGCTCAATCAGGGCTTCTTGAGCTTTAATGAAATCACCTGACAATCTTGTTAAAATGAAGATTGTGGTCTGGGATGGGGCTCAAGATTCTGCATTTCTAACCAGCTCCCAGTGGTGGCTGCTCCTGCTGGTCCACGGACCACACCTGAACAGCAAGACTTGGGTTAATCGGCTCTAAACTTAGCTGGAAATTGAAACCATCAAGGAATATTAAAATATATTGATGCCTGGTTCCTCCCTGCACCTACCAGGATCCCAACTTAATTGGTATGGATACATCCTGGGTATTGGGATTTTAAAAGCTCCCCAGGAGCTTTTCTAATATGCAGCCAAATTTGATAACAACTACTCTAGTGAAACTGTGTGTGTGTGTGCGCACACGCGTGTGTATTGAAAGAACAGATGTTGTAGATGTCATTTCTCTTTCCTGATATCTCTCTCCTACACTATGACAAAAATGCACTTAAAACCAGATTGTAACTGCAATTATTGTATGGTAAACTTTCATGGAACATAATATAATATAAATGCATTTAAAAGATTGTGAGTATAATTTTTGGTCTGTTCTTCATTTAACAATACACCATGGGTTAACAAATACAAGATAGCACCATCATTTTTAATGATTGTGAAATATGAACGTTCCCTGCTTTATTTTTCCAATCCTATATTAAGCACTTAACATGGTTATTTTCTTTTAATATTAAAATGTATATGGTGATAAATAATATTCACCAAATACTTTACATTTCTGTTCTTATTTCCTTACAACAGTGGAATCTCAAGGTTAGGCAGTAGAGACTGCCCATCCTGGTGAGGAGGGACATTTAAATTGCAGATTTTGTTTAAAATTGCCTGTGCATGGTGAGAATAAAAAGCAAACTGACTTTTAGCCAGCTTTATTATTGTTGTAAATTCTCCACATACATCTCCTTACTGCCTATACCCTGGACATATTGTTTCCACCACCCTGACTTTGGAATGAAATCCAAACCTTCATCTCACAGTGAATTTTCACAATCTCTGGGTGCAAAGATGTGTGCTTTTCTAGGCCTTGAGATATATATCACCATATTTTATACAGAAGGCTATATTGCTCACATCTCCAACAACAAAATATAAAAATATGTATAAAAAGCTTATTTCAAACGATGGGTGTTAGTATTTTTAATACCTAACAATTTGGCAAATTTCCATATCCTTTTCCATTAGAAAGACTGAATATTTATTATGTCTGTTAGCCATTTGTATTCTTTTGTGATTGCCTTTTCATGATATTTGCCTGTTTTTCAAATGGTGTTTGTATTTTCTTTTTTTCTTTTCTTTTTATTCATTTATTTATCTATTTATTTATTTTGAGACAGGGTCTCACTCTGTCACTGTGGCTGAAGTGTAGTGGTACAAACATGGCTCACTGCAGCCTCCACCTCGCAAGCTCAAGTGATCCGCCTGCTTCAGACTCCCATGGCGCTGAAACCGCAGGTGCACACCACCATGCCTGGCTTTTTTTTTTTTTTTTTTGTAGAGATGGGGTCTCACTTTGTTGCCCAGGCTGTTCTCCAGCTCTTGGCTCAAGCCATCCCCCTGCCTTGGTCTCCCAAAATTCTGGGATTGCAGATGTGAGCCACTGTGCCTGACCTGTATTTTCATTTTTAAAAAATAAATTTTATTGTATATATGTATGGTATAAAACATGATGTTATAAGGTAGATATATATAGTAAATGTTTACTATAGTGGAACAACTTAACATATCCATCATCTCACGTACTTACTCATTCTCCACCCCACCCCATAGCAGGAGCAGGTATAATATACTGATTTAGCAAATATCCTGATTACAATATACTGCTATTAAATAGTCCTCATATATATCAGAACTTCAGACTTTTTCATTCTGCATATTTACTACTTTGTATCTTGTGACCCATATCTTCCCATTTGCTTCATTTCACTGCAAACATGATAACTGCAGTTTTATTCTCTATATATTTGACCATTTTTAAAATTACACATATAAGTGAGATTATACAATGTTTTTCTTTCTGTGTCTGTTTCATTCACTTATCATAATGTCCTCCACGTCCAGCCATGTTGTGGCAAATGGCAGGATTTCATCCTTTTTTCAGGCTGAATAATCTTCCATTATATATATATATATATATATGTTTTCTTTTTCCACTGATCCATTGATGGACATTTTGGTTGTTTCCATATCTTGGCTATTATAAATATACTGCAAAGAACATGGGAGTGCAGATATTTTTAATATCTTTATGAGGTGGTGATTTTATTTCCTTTGAATATATACGAAGAAGAGGGATTGCTGAGTCACATGATAGTTCTATTTTTAATTTCTTTGGGGACCTCCATACTGTTTTCCATATGTCTGCACTTATCTGCATTCCCACTAACAATGTACAAGTGTTCCTCTTTCTCTGCACCTTTGCCAATACTTATCCCGTGTCTTTTTGATAACAGCTATCCTAAGAGGTGAGAATTGATATCTCATAGTGGTTTTGATTTGCATTTCCCTGAACATTAGTGATGCTGAGCACCTTTTCATGTACTTGCCCATTTTTATGTTGTCTTCATAGAAATACCTATTCAACTTCTTTACCCTTTTTAAAAAATTGGCTTATATGTTTTCTTGCTATTGAGTTATATAACTTCTTTATAAATCTTGAATATTAACCCTTATGTGATAGGTGGTTTGCATTTTTCCCCAATCTGTAGGTTGCTTTCTCATTTTCTTGATTGTTTCTTTGCTGCGCAGAAGTTTTTTAGTTTGATGGAGTCCCATTTATTTATTTTTATTGTTGTAGTGTGAGTTTTTGGTGTGATATGTAAGAAATTATTGCCAAGCCCAACGTCAAGGAGCTTTTCCCCTATGTTTCATTCAGGAGTTTTATGGTTTCAGGCCTTATTTATTCATTTTGAGTTAACTTTTGTATATGGTATAAGAGTTGAAATTAATTCTTTTGTATATAGAAATCCAGTTATCCCAGAACAATTTGTTAAAGAGATCAGCATTTCTTCTACTGTATCTTTTTGGTATTCTTGCCAAAAAATTAGTTGACCATG
The DNA here is from genome assembly GCF_029281585.2 of Gorilla gorilla gorilla. Taxonomy (NCBI): domain Eukaryota; kingdom Metazoa; phylum Chordata; class Mammalia; order Primates; family Hominidae; genus Gorilla; species Gorilla gorilla. The sequence goes on from NC_073238.2 coordinate 75,732,393, forward strand.
TCTGTTGGGATTTATTTCTGGGCTCTTTATTCTGTTTCACTGATCTATGTGTCTGTTTTTATACCAGTACAGTACTATTTTGATTACTATAGCTTTATAATATAATTTTGAATCCAGAATTATGACACCTTCAATTTTTTTCCTTAGAATTGTTTTGGTTATTTTGGGTCTTTTGTGGTTCATATCAACTTCAGGATTGTTTTTCTATTTCTGTGCAGAATGCCGTTGGAATTTCGATAGGTATTGCATTGAATCCATATATTGCTTTAGCTAGTTGGGACATTTTAACAGTATTAATTTTTCTAATGATTAGTGCCCATGGAATATCTTTTCATTTATTTGTGTCCTCTTTAATTTCTTTCATCAATGTTTTATAGTTTTCAGTGTACAATTATTTAATCTTCTTGGTTAAATTTATTCCTAAGTATTATATTTTCTTGTTGATATGGAGAAACATAAATGAATAAAGCTATCATTTGTTTTCTGCCAAGTATATTAAAAGTACAGTAAGTCTTCATTTAAAATTGTTGGTAGGTTCCTGAAAACTGCAACTTTAGGTGAAACAACATACAGCAGGTCCTTGAATAATGTTTCATTAAGCATTGTTTTCTTCTAGCTTTAATGATCAAAAATTGGTTTTGTTATACATTATTTCACTTAAAGTCCCAATCTCCAAGAACCTATAGGTGATGGTAAGTGAGGATTTACTATCATTTATCCTCATTTGTTTTTGCCATTTAAGTTTTTTATGGGATGATTTTTTTAACCTTAGTAGTCTAAATATTTATGTAGTTTGTTCCATCAATCTTTTCCTTATGCTTACTTCCAGAGACATTAAGTCCCCTCTGACCCTAGTATCATATATATAACTTGGCACCTAAGAGTTTATCCAAAAATTTTACATTTTACTTTGTCTTTAGTTCTTTAATTTACTGAAAACAATTTTGTTGCATGGCATTACATGAGGAAGTAATTTATTATCTTGTTCTCAAATGTTTAGTAGACAAAATAACCATATATTGTTTGTCCATTCATTACCTATTTAGTATCACAGTTTATTACATAATACATTAAAACATATTTGGAGATGTCCCTGAATTATCCATTCTGTTCTTTATTTTCATCAATTTTCTATTTCAATATTGAAAGCTTTAATTATTTTAGCTTTAGAGTACTCTCTAATATTCAGCAACAAACATTCCTCTTTTTCAGATAATTTCTGATCATTTTTTAGTGATTGATCTTTTAGAAAAATGTAGAGTGCTATTTCAGTTTAAATAATATTGTTTTGTGATTTTTACTTATAATCACTGCATTTAAAATTCAGTATATGCAAGTACTGGCATCTATACCCCTAGAAGTGTTTCCATCTAACAGTATTGTATGCATATTTATTTACTTAATAATTTTTTTCCTGATATTCAAGAGAATTAGCTTTATTTGTATTTATTCACATTTATTTTAATGTATTTAATTATATATGTGTAACGTTGTATGTATATAAGTAAATCTAATATTGTATCTGTGTGTGTGTGTGTCTGTGTTTGTGTGCGTCAGGTGTTGCTATATGGGCTATGCTAGCCTTCTAAACAAGAAATCGGGAAAATTCTTTAATTTTTTTTCGTCTCTTTGTAGCTACTCTAATAGCTGAATACTGAATTCTACATAAGGCATTAAGAAATAAACATCAAATGAATTTAAGAACAAAATATATGCATGACATAGACATTACTAAATCAAGATTTAGGAAGGTTGTCTTAATTTAAATGATAACTTCAGTAAGCATCAAAAGTCCCAAAACTAAGAAAATAATCACAGTCAAGGGACTGAGTCATACTAACTTGAAAGAAGCTATAATCAGAATTTATAATCTAGTTGAAGACATAGAATGCCGGCAAATTAAAGAGTCAGGCAAAAACCTAGGACAGTGTATGGTGAAAGATATACATATATAATGAGAATGTAGAATCCTTGAACTTACATATATCAATATAAGAGTTCGCATTTACTAAATAAATGTGTTTGTCCAGAGTTTATGAAAATATTAAGACAGAACCATGAGAATGTGCTTGGTTAGTTCAGTGTGGTGACAGGCAGCCTAAAAGGAGTGAAACAACAGTCTCATAGCACAGCCTAAAGCACTCAATATTATTCAGCTATGCTTAGAATACAAATAAAAACCCAAAACTGATCTCCTGGAAACTCTTCCAGCTCAGCAGTCTGTGAACAACACCAAATCACCTTGAAACAAGTATTCAATGACTTTGTATTGAAGAGAAGTAATTTCACATAATGTTTTACTATATATTTTCTAGTATTTATTTCTGTGTGTTTTCAGACACACACAAATCACTGTCATTACCACCACATACACTCTCACAAATCACACAAATCCAGGGTTATCCAGTATTGAATTTTTTAAATTTTCAGTGTTCATGCTTTTGTCTTGCTTTAGATGTCTTTATACTGTACTTTGTTCATAGTTTTTTCTTTATTTTCATACTTTATTCTTCAGAGAATATTTTAAAAATTGTAGTAAGTTCTGTTTTTGTTCTTATCATTTAGTCATTTGAAATTTTTTTTTAGTACTTGTAATAATTATATTCAAGTATAAAAAAGTTTTTATCGTAATAAAATAAGAAGAGATTTTCAGCTCCACGTGCTATGCAGGAAGCATGGCTGGGAGACCTCAGGAAATATACAGTTATGGCAGAAGGCGAAGGGGAAGGAGGTGCAATCTTCAATGGTGGTGAGAGAGAGAGAGTGAAGGGGAAAGTGCTACACACTTTCAAAAACCAGATCTTGTGAGAACGAGATGTAATAGGGAGATGATGCTAAACCATTAGAAACCACCCCCGTGATCCAATTATCTCCCACTAGGTCCCTCACCAACACTAGGGATTGCAATTCAACATGAGACTTGGGTGGGGACACAGAGCCAAACCTTATCAGATCCACATTTTTCCTCCACTAAAATCAATAAGAAAAGTGGAAAAAATGTCTAAAACAACTGGTTTTAAAAATTAGACCAAAAGCAACATAGGACTGTCATCCCGGAGAGAAGGGAAACAGATGATGTGAGTCCCACCCACAGTCTCACTGGGAAAGGGAACTCAAAGAGAGCCGAGTGGTCTAGACAAGTTGAGGGAATCAATATCAAAGTCTCCAGAGGCCAAGGTGACTAAACTTTGTGAGGCAGAATATTTGAAAGGACAGAGGTACACAGAGGAAGAGCTCCAGAAATCTGCATAGGGCTTTGTTGTATCTTTGGCTATATACCTATCTACATATACATAGGTGAAACTTTATGCCGCTGGGGGAAAGATTAAGGGGAGAGAACAATTATCAGGGAACTCTAACAGGAAAAACTTCCAGAGCTCACTCAGGGATAGTTTCTTGAGTTTGTGTGAGTTAGAGTGAAAAGATGTCATTGAAAACATGAGACATGTAACTCAAGATTCCAGAAGTATCATCCTTTAACGGTGGAGCTAAAACAGCAATATAGAAAAGGCTATTGAAGACTTACCCTTTAAAAGCTAAAAATCAAGATCTAAAAGTATTAAACTGATTTGTAAGTAACTTAATTTCCTGCCAGAACAAACTCCAATACTCATTAACAATACACTAATATTTGCTAAAAAATGTAAAATTTACATTTGCGATTCATTAAAAAATAGTTTGTGAAGAATTGTGATCTATAACCAGACATAAAATGAACCAATAGAAACATAAATAGCAGAGATGATAGAATTAGCAGATGAAAACATTAAAAGAGCCATTAAAATATGTTCAATATGCTCAGGGTTTTAGAAAAATAAGAACCAAGAGAATTTCTAAAGTTAAAAAATAATTTTTAAATGAAAATTTCACTTCATCGGCTTAAAGCAGATTAAACAATCTTAAAGAATAAAATATCAGTGAACTTGAAGAAATACCAAAAGAATTCTATAAAATGAAGCACAGAGAATAATAAAGACCCAGTCATCTGTGGGAGTATATGAAGCAGTTAACATATGAATGCTTGAAGTCCCGGAAAAAGAGCAGAAAAAGAAATGTGAAAAATAGATGTTAAAAGTTTTGCAAATTTGAGAAAATTACAAGCCCATAGAAGCAAGAGGTTTAATGAACCCCAAGCAGGATAAACACAAGGTAGATTACACCAAACATACCATGATCAAATTTCCGAAAATCTGTGAGAAATGGAAAAAATCTTAAACCAGATTTTAAAAAGGGATAATACCTACATAGATACCAAGATAATTGCCATAGACTTCTTGTTATAAACTGAAAGCCAGAAGACAAAAGGAGGACAACTTTAAGATGCTGAATAAGAAAGAAAACCTGTCAATTCAGAATTCTGCATCAAAATTATCTTTCATATATTACAGTAAAAATAAATACTTTTTCTCATGCAGAAATGATATGAGAGAAGAAAAATAATTTTAGAGCTATGCTAAAAAATTAAGAGTCTTGGAAGTGGTAAATATGTAGATATTACTAATAAAACATTTTTTCTAATTCTTTAATTTTGTTTAAAGGCATTAGATCATTTAGAACAAAGTAACAACAATATTTTGTGGGGCTTATAACATATGCCAAAACAAAGTCGCAAAAGATAGAAGAAGGGATAGGAAAGCATAATATTATAAGGTCCTTATACAATAAGAAAATTGGTATAATAGAATTGAAGGTAGAATATAATAATTAAAGATAGAATTACAAACTGTAGAGAAATCAATAAGAAATAAAAAACAAGCAGGGTGTGGTAGCTCACACCTTTAGTCTTAGCACTTTGGGAGGCTGAGGCAGGAGAATTGCTTGAGGCCAGGAGTTCTAGACCAGCCTGGGCAATATAGTCAGCCCCAGTCTCTAAAAATTAAAACTAACAAAAATTAGTTGAGCATGGTAGTGTACCAGCTGATATAGTCCCAGCTACTCAAGAGACTAAGGTGGAAGCATAGCTTGAGCCCAGGAATTTGAGGCTACGGTGGGCTATGATCACAAAACTCTCTATGCTCTCTAGCCTGGGCAACAGGAAGAGACCTTGATTCTTAAAAGGAATAAAAACAAAGAAGTGTAGCTAATAAGTCAAGAATATATATAATATGAAGTTATAAAAATTTATACAATTTAAAATATTTCCAGGAAGAGGAAGAAGTAATAAAAACCTAATGAAACCATTAGGAAGCAAAGAACAAATGGTAGATTTAAATCAATCACATCAGTAGCCACATTGAATGTAAATGGTCTGAAGACTCCAATTAAAAAATGAAGATTATCAGATTGAATTTTAAAAAACTCGACTATGCCTTCCACAAACAAGAGCAAAATACAAATAAAGACACATGTAGCTAAAGGAAAAGGGTGGGAAAACATATTTCATACAACTACGTATTTTATGAAAGCCTGCATAGCTAAGTTAATATCAAAGCAGACTTTAGAACAAGGAATATTACCAGGAATGAAGACAGTCATTTTTTACTGGCCAAGGGGTCAGCTTATCAGGAAGACATAGCAGTTGAAAATATGTATGCATTTCATAGCAGAGCTTCAAAATATATTAAGTAAAAATTGACCTAACTGAAAAGGAGAAATCGAGAAATTCACAATTATAGTTGGAGATGTCAACACTCCTCTTTTGATATTCATATAATAAGAAATAGAAAATTAATAGGGATACAAAAAATTAAACAGTACATTCAATTCATTTGAACACTCCTCTAAACAACTTGTAAGTAAAGGAAGAAATAGAATAGTAGCAAATATTTAGAATTCAATAAAAAGAAAAATATATGAAATATGTAAAGTGCTGCTAAAACAATAATTTGATGAAAATTTTTACCTTTATATAAGTATATCCAAAAAGACAAAAGGCTACAGACCAAAGACATTATTTTTTATTTTACAAAGCTAAAACAAAGGAGTAAATTAAAGGCAAAGTAAATAGAAGCAAAGAAACGAAGTAAGGTAATCAATGAATCATAAAGTGCTTTACAAAATCAGTATAGAAATATCTGCTCATTGAGGACACCTGAGGTTGTATAGCCCCTGGAATACTAGAAACTTACAGAGGCCAAAGATCTTAATCAAGAAAACGGTTTCAGGCAAAGAACCATGTTATCTCTATCTCTAAGTCTCCCACAACACCTGGAATGGTGCTACATACATAACGGCAGCTCAGTGATGTCTGTTGGATTGAATTGTATTGAGTCATTATGCATATCTTAATAATGCTGTTCCTGAATCTACCAATTTTGAAACATACTCATTATGTAACTTCTGTTACTTTAAGAATTTAAAAAGCGAATAGGTGATAGTGTGTTATCAACACCGGTAAACTTTCATGCATAAAACTTCAGGTATTCGAATTAGTTTCTAGAAATGTTCCATTGGCTAAACGCATGTTAAAATGATTTAACACATACACAGACAAGTATCAATGATGTGACCATAACGGCTCAACATTTTAAGCTACCACAACTAATTCTCATCTTTATGTGAAAAAAAAGCATAAGAGAAGGATATTAATCAATAGCTTCTTACCCATAAACTGGAATGAGTTAGCTATTTGAAATAAACTGGGTTCCTCTATTTTCTGGTTGCACCTACTCCAGAGAAAAGCAATGAGTCATTTTGAGGGTTCCCCAAGTCCAAGCTCATGTAGCTTTGTCTGTTGAGAAGCATAGGGCAGTTAGATAGGGAGAAGGAGAAGCTTCAATTTCAGATCTTTTCCTTCTGGTGATTATCTTTTTGGGTAGATGATAATGTTTTTCTGAGTGGATGCAAAACTCCCTTTTGATTTGTCAGCTTAAGTATCATTTACTGAAGTAAAACCTCTAATTTCCACACTAGTTTTGCTCCTGTATCATGATTACATAGATCTCTGTTCTTTTCCTTAACGAAACTGGACCTCTAATAGTTTTTCAAAGCCTATCTTTACTTATTTATTTTTGCTGGATTCTAAATTACATGAAGGCAGAAAACCTGTTTTGATGTTTGCAACATAGTATGTGGTCAACAAATATTAAATGAATAAACAAGTGAATAGGATTAAGCAATAATGCTAGGAGATTTCTTAGGTAGGCTCTATCTTGAAGTTCTTTTCATCTTTATATCTGGCATTGGCCTTTGTGAGTCTGTCTTTATAATTTTAGATTTTTAAATGCATTCTGAAGGCTCAGAGATGGGAGTAGCAGTGATTCAGTTATGCTGTTTAAATTTCAGGCATAACACAAATCTCTTTCTTAAAAAATATACCTTATAATAATCACAATCGAGCAGTTATAATAATTGAATAGAATTTATAATTCAGATAATTTTTACATTAAATTTTGTCTGTACTGTACATACCTTCAAAGCTAGTATTCCAGCAGTTTAAACAACTTCCTTATGTTCACTATAATTATACTGATAGAACAATAACAATAATTTATAAGGCAACTCTTCAGCCAATTATAATATATTAAGCTTTTAATATTAGTAAGTCCATTTGTAAATTATTTAAAAGAGGACTTTAAAACCTTTGATCATATCAAAGAAAAAGTAATTTTTTTACTTTTTTATTAATTTTTTATTAATCCTGAAGAGATTAGCTTTAAAAAGCCTTAATTGTTTTTGGAGTTTCTGCAACATTTTCCTGTTTATCTTAACACTCCCACAGTAACACCTTGCATAAATTTACACTGGACTCTTTTCAGAGTAGAAAGGCATTGGGAATAGAAGATATTCTGTGCTTGAGGAATGTGAAGGAGTTTCACAGTTTTGGCTCTTCAATACATCTTAGTTCTTGAGTAATTAATAGCCCTTTTACAGATGAAATGCTTAAGGTCTCTCTGTTGCCAGAGTGTATAGATTATCTCTCTAGTCCTTGTATCCTACTTCTCAAGAGGGCAATGCAGGTGTTTGCACAGTATATAAAATAAATTCCATTGCTTGGGGGACACATGACATCATCTAGAAGATTTTTGCAGATGATATTACAAATCCAACTCATGAGCTGTATCATACACTGAAGAAAAGATAGGGCAGGTACCAGATTTAATACATGTTTAATTGCAGGTCAAATATTAGGTAGTTTAGAGTAGACCTTGGCTTTTGAGATAGATAGATAGATAGATAGATAGATAGATAGATAGATAGATAGATAGATAGACAGACAGACAGACAGACAGACAGACAGATATTTTTTCTATTTTTTTGAGATGGAGTCTTGCTCTGTCACCCAGACTGGAGTGCAGTAGCGTGATCTTGACTCACTGCAACTTTCACCTCCCAGGTTCAAGTGATTCTCCTGCCTCAGCCTTCTGAGTAGCTGGGATTACAGGTACCCGCCACCACACCTGGCTAATTTTTGTATTTTTGGTAGAAACAGGTTTTCACCACATTGGCTAGGCTGGTCTTGAACTCCTGACCTGATAATCCACCCACCTCAGCCTCCTAAGTGCTGGGATTACAGGCATGAGTCACCCCGTCTGGCCAAGATAGATATGTATCTATCATTTTTAATAGCCAAAATATGTATTACCTCACTGTTGTTTGAAGTAATATTGTTAGAAGATTCTCTCTTACAACTATGGGCGGGATGTGCAGAATATCTTGTAGAAACTCACAGAAGTATAGCCTTATTCGGTTCAACACAGCCTTAACTTCAGGAAAGCAAAATATTTCCTCTTTGCTTTTTTTTCCTCCTTTGTTTTTCTGTCATCCTGGACTAGCTATAATACAGCTAAAGACTCTGAAGTTAGACCTCAAAAAATGCTACAGAGGGATAGAGCTGGAAGCAAGACATTTATTTATGTGTTCTGAGGCAAGTGCTGGACATACTCTTCTACTTGATGGTTTCTAGTACGTGTGAAAACACAGATAATGGTAAATTCAGCCTAGTGATTTCCCCCAGCAATTTCAGTGTTTTTCACTTTAATTAACGCATGCCATCAGAGGCTCTAGATGATCTGGAATTTTATTTTAAAACCCAGCAACAAAATGTTCATGTCACTATGAAGAAAAAAAATTAATTTTAAGACAAGGCACTGTATTAGATATGCTCAAATTAGAAGTTCCTTCTAATGCAACTGTACAATATAGGTGTTAAAGTCCTTTTTCAGAATAAGATAAGGCTTAGAGAAGTTTGTAATGTTCCTATAAAATTAAAAATCTCAGAAAAGTAGTCAACCCTCTTTTATGCTAAAATGTGACATTTTCCTTATACCACCTTGTTGCTCAGGGATTATGCAGAAGAGGTTGACAAGCTATTGCATGGTTTTACCAAAAAGGATCATAAACTACTACATTAAAGATTTAGAGAATTTCTAAGCCTTTTAAATACTAGCTACTAAAAATGGTTTTGGAGTCTCATCTCTCAATATGTTTGTAAGTGAAGTGAAATGTACTGTTCTTTATGTTTTCACTGCCTAATAAAAGGAAGACATGAACTTACAGGATTTTTTAAAGTAATGCTAGTATGTTTTCTCACCCATATTCATCTTATTGGCTTCATATCACAAAAGGAATTCATTTGTGAAATAGCTGTTTGGTCTAGATGTATAGATTACAATTATAAGACAATTTCTCTCTGTACAAAGCAAATGTAGTGCGATCACCCTCACAGTGTCATCTTCACTAGAAGCATACAACATCTACCTGAGACCAGGATTATTCTTATTCTTAGATATTAAAGCTTTATTTCACCTTTTTAATACAATATATTTCTATATTCCAATTTTGAAGTAACTGAAATCACAATTAGTTACTGTGAGAGGCACCATTTGAGTCCAGCTCATTTCTTAACAGGGACTTCGCAGCTGGTGAGCTTTTCAATAAACACATTGAAATTAAATGTCCCATTGGGCTGTGTTTCATGAGTTATTTAGTGTTTGTGTTCTCACCGTAGGTGTCTGTATTTCATTGTTGTATTTGTTTTTATGACTAAATTGCATGTTTCTATCTCATCCTTTACTTGGCTAATTTAAATCAAGCCTTACAGGATTCAAAAACTGCTTCTTATATACTTATGCAATTAAATTTTAATAGAACACAGTGGTACTTCTCTAGATAAGACTATACTAATTTATCAAATTATTTAAAATGCGAACTTCATTAGAATAAGACTGATGGCTATAAACGCTCCAGCTCAAAATGAGCTATTGAACTTTCTAGTTCGCTGTGTCTTCACCCCAGTAAAGAATGTGTCTTTAAAGCTAAGGGTAACATTAAATTCAGAATTGAAGCCACAGAGTACAAGGGATTGATTTGCAGCCAATCTGATAACTCTCCATTTTCAAATGAAACGTGGACAGAAAGAAGGCGAGCATTCTTACCTTACATTCACTATATATTCATTAGTAAAACTTTGGATTGTGATCCTCCAAATGAGAAATTAATGATATAAAAATAATCATTAAATTAGAATTGAATTATGTTCAAACTTTGTTTTGTTGATCAGAAAGTTTAAAATAGTTTATTGTTAGGAAACCTAGAGAGGCTACCTAAATGAGGATACCTTTAGAGGATACCCAAATAAAGATAAATACCTTTATCTTTATTTTTTATTTTATTTCATTTTTTTTTTTTGAGACGGAGTCTCGCTCTGTCGCCCAGGCTGGAGTGCAGTGGTGCAATCTCGGCTCACTGCAAGCTCCGCCTCCCGGGTTCACGCCATTCTCCTGCCTCAGCCTCCCGAGTAGCTGGGACTACAGGCGCCCGCCACAGCGCCCGGCTAATTTTTTGTATTTTTAGTAGAGATGGGGTTTCACCGTGGTCTCGATCTCCTGACCTCGTGATCCGCCCACCTCGGCCTCCCAAAGTATCTTTATTTTTAAAAAAATGGTGGCTGCTAGCCTCAAATGCTCATTTAATATGGAATTAGGCATGACTTTTTACTTAAGATTACTAGTACACATGTTTACAGTATCCTCTGACCTAGAGGTACTTATCCTACTATTTGCTATAATTATTTGAGCCAACGAATAACTGTTTAATGCAGTATCTTTAGTTCTTCATTTTAAATCACAGGTAAAGAAAAACAGTTCCATTTAGGTAGTGTGACAAATCTATGACAGAAACTCTTTGATATATCAGCCCACTCTTTTTGGTGTTTACTTTGAAAGTAACCATTGAGAATTAGTTTGCTAAGACTTCTGAAACAGCCCTTGGAATCAAGAATTTTGGTGCAATAAGAGATGGTGAGCACAGATTTCAAATCTGATTCCTTTCTATGTCCATTGATTACACACATCTAATCTGCATTCAGGCAGGATATGCAAAGATTTAAACTCTCAGAGAGTCTGCTTTAAATTACTTTATTAGTATGCTAGCGCTTTGGTAAATTGTACAGTATTCCAAAACAATATTTACTGCCTTGTTATAGTTCATGAGGTATATATAGACTTACCTACCATTAAGTTGCCAGAAGCTGGAGCAAATGGGTTCTTTACACATTCATCTATTCATTCATGTATCCATTTATTTATTCATCAAAAATTATTAAGAACAATTATTGAATGACCTTAGTAACTGGAATATATTAATATCAAAGTACTGTAGGGAAGTGAACAAAGGAGCTTAGGGAAGTTGGGGTTGTTGCAATCTTATATAAAGTGACAATTGATTAAAAGTGATTGAAGGAGGAGAGAGAGCTGGGTATAAATCTGAAAGAAGAGTGTTTTAGACAGTGCGGAACAACCAGTGCAAAACTCCAAAATAAGAATGTGTCTGTTGTTGTCAAGAAACAGCAAAGAGGCCAGCATAGCTGAAAGAGAAAGAAAGAGGAGAAGATGGAATAAAAAAGTAATGGAGTACAAGTACAAAATCCAATGGGGTCTTCTAAGCTATTTCATGGACTATGGGTATTACCCTAAGTGCCCCTGAGGTGGACAAAACTGAGATAAATTATTTGCAACAAAAACTTTTGTTGAATTCAGTGACAAAAGAGAGATCAGTGACAGAGATGAAGTGATTGGGGAATTCAGAAAGAAAACACATGCCTGCACCATCAGAGTGGAAGGGAACAAGGAGATCTGGCATGAGACTTATCTTCTAAAAAAGTCTCAAGATTTACTTATGTGCACATGTTTTTAATTATTTTTGTCCTCCTTTCGTTCATGCCCTTTCCTTTGATAATTTCATTTGTTTCCATGTCTATGATTAACATTTTAATGCTGATGACTTCTCTTTAATTTGCAATTCTGGTCCAATGGTCTCTTTTGAGGGCAAAACCCAATATGGGTCTAATGATTACTTGGCATACTTCACTAGAAACTTGACATGGATGTATTTCACTGAAGTGTTTGCCAATAATTTTTCAAGTTTCACTTAAATCTCATTTCTTTCTTTTAGCCTTTGACTTCCCTTGTACTTTACTCTGACAGCCCTCAATATGCTTACAGTTACTTGATTAACGTTGTCCTTTTCACAAAATTATAGGTTCTATGAGGGTAAGAACTACTCCTGTCTCACTTATTGCATTGCTAGTGCTCAATAAATCTTTTTTGACAAACTGATTGTCTTATTTTCTATGGAGTTGTTACTCTACACATTTATCCATTCAATAGATGCTGATATTTTTAAGGTAAGAGTAACTCAAAATATGAGAATTTATTAAGGATTTCAAATTTTATTTAAGTGCTCAGATCAGTCCACATCCAGATTGCATTATTCCAACTGCATTATAGTTTTAGCATATGTATAAGCCTGACTTGGAAACTGCCATCATTGAAAAAGAGAGAGACCCAAAATGACAACCCGGAGTTGTGTTAGGAGCACATCTTACCTTTATTTATTTTCACCTCCCTATAAACTTATTATGGGTAGTCCTGTGATGCTTTAAATTATTTTAAAAATAAACATCTTAAACATGGATTTTCTGTTTGACCTAAGTTTTTTATTTTTTATTTTTTAGACAGAATCTCACTGTCACCCAGGCTGGAGTGCAGTTGCATGATCATAGGTCAAACTCCCAGGCTCAAGCGATCCTCCCACCTCAGCCCCCCAGGTTGCTGGAACTACAGGCATGTGCCACCATGGTTGGCTAATTTTTTTGTATTTTTTTGTAGAGATGGGGTTTCACCATATTGCCCAGGCTGTGATCTAAGTTCTAGTGATTGACCTTCTCAGAGAGAAACAGTGATGAGCTTAGAGATTTTCTCCTCTCATTTTGTAGGGTGTTGGGTGTTAGATTTGGGATACATTATAGATAATTCATGATTGAAACTCCCTTGTGAGTTAAATGAAAAATGTAGCAACTAAATAGTCACATAATGACTTGCAGGTTTCAGTTCAATGAAAAAAAAGAGAAAAATTTATCTTGGATATTTCTGGGTATATTAGATGATATAGATTGGAGAGGGAAACAGAGATTGAAAGGAACCAGGATAATATGGTTTGGTCTGTGTCCCCACCCAAATCTCACGTTGAATTGCAATCCCCAGTGTTGGAGGTGGGGCCTGGTGGGAGGTATTTGGATCGTGGGGGTGGATTTCCCCATTAGTACTGTTCTGGTGCTAGTGAGTGAGTTCTTGTGAGAGCTGGTCACTTAAAAGTGTGTGGCATCTCCCTCACTTCCCCCTGCTTCCACCATGTGAGATGCTTCACTCCCCTGTTGCCTTCCACCATAGTTGAAAGTTTGCTGAGGCCTCCCCAGAAGCAGACACTACCATGCTTCCTGTGCAGCCTGTGGAACTGTGAGCCAATTAAACTTCTTTTCTTTATACATTATCCAGTCTCAGGTATTTCTTTATAGTAGTGTGAGAACAGACTAATACAGAGAGTTGGTACCACAGAGTAAGGCATTGCTATAAAGATACCTGAAAATGTGGAAGTGGCTTCGTAAACTGGGTAATGGGCAGAGGTTGGAAGAGTTTGGAAGGCTCAGAGGAAGACAGAAAGATAAAGGAAAATTTGGAACTTCCCAGAGACTTGTTAAATTGTTGTGACCAAAATGCTGATAGTGATATGGACAGAGATGGCCAGGCTGAGGAGGCTGCAGATGGAAATGAGGAACTTATTGGGAACTGGAGCAATGGTCACTTTTGTTATGCCTTAACAAAGAGGTTGGAGGCATTGTGCCCCCCTGCTCTAGGGATCTGTGGAACTTTGAACTTGAGGGTAATGATTTAGGGTATCTGGCAGAGGAAATTTCTAAGTATCAAAGCATTCAGGATGTGGCCTGGCTCCTTCTAACAACAAATGCTCATATGCATAGACAGAGATATGATGTAAAACTGGAATTCATATTTAAAGGGGAAGCAGAATGTAAGTTTGAAAAATTTGCAGCCCACCTATGTGGTAGAAAAGAAAAGCCCATTTTCAGGGGAGGAATTCAATTAGGCTGCAGAGATTGGCATAAATAAAAAGAAGCCAAGTGATAATATCAAAGACAATGGGCAAAAGGCCTTGAAGCCACTTCAGAGACCTTCACAGCAGCCCCTACCATCATAGTCCCAGAGGCCAAGGGGGGAAGAATGGTTTCATGGGCTGGACCAAGGGCCCTGCTACCCTGTGCAATCTCAGGAAAGTGCTCCTGCATCCTGGCTGCTCCAGCTCCAGCCATGACTCAAAGGGACCAAGGTACAGCTCTGGCCACTGCTTCAGAGGATGCAAGCCATAATTCTTGGCAGCTTCCATGTGGTGTTAAGCCTGTAGATGTACAGAGTGTGAGAGTTGAGGCTTGGGAACCTCTGCCTAGATTTCAGAGGATGTATGGAAAAGACTGGATGTCCAGTCAGAAGCCTGCTGAAGGGGCAGAGCCCTCCTGGAGAACCTGTACTAGGGAATGTAGAGGGGAAATGTAGGGTTGGAGCCCCCACACAGAGTCCCCACAGGGACACTGCCTGGTGGAGCTGTGAGAAGGGGGCCACTGTCATCCAGACTCCAGAATGGTAGATTCACTGGCAGCTTGCATCTCTCACCTGGAAAAGCTCCAGGCATTCAACGCCAGCCCATGAGAGCAGCTGTGGCCACTGTACCCTGCAAAGCCACAGGGGCAGAGCTGCCAAAGGTTATTGGAACCCACTGCTTGCCCAAGTGTGCTCTGAATGTGAGACATAGAGTCAAAAGAGATTATTTTGGAGCTTTAAGATCTAACAACTGCCCTGCTGGGTTTCAGACTCGCATGGGGCGTGTAGCCCCTTTATTTTGGCTGATTTCTCCCTTTTGGAATGGGAGTATTTACCCAATGCCTATACCCATTGCCTCTTGGAAGTAACTAACTTGCTTTTCATTTTACAGGCTCATAGGTGGAAGGGACTTGGCTTGTCTCAGATGAGACTTGGGACTTTGGACTTTTGAGTTAATGCTGAAATGAGTTAAGACTTTGGGGCACTCTTGGGAAGGCATGATTAGACTTTGCAATATGAGAAGGACATGAGATTTGGGAGGGGCCAGGGACAAAATGACATTGTTTGGATCTGTGTCCCCACCCAAATCTCATGTCAAATTGTAACCCCCAATATTGGAGGTGGGTCCTGGTAGGAGGTGATTGGACCATGGGGGTGGATTTCCCTGTTGGTGCTGTTCTCATGATGGTTAGTTCTAGTGATCTGGTTATTTAAAAGTGTGTGGCACTCCACGCCTTCCTCCTGCTCCCTCCATGTGAGATGCCTCGCTCCCCCTTTGCCTTCTGCCATGACTGAAAATTTCCTGAGGCTTCCCAGAAGCAGATGCTGCCATGTTTCCTGTACAGCCTATGGAAACATGAGCCAATTAAACCTATTTTCCTTATAAATTACCTAGTCTCAGGTATTTCTTTATAGTTGTGTGAGAACAGACTAATACACAGGGATTAGAATCAGTGTGGTAAACTTGGAAGTTATATATACACAGGCAGTAGAGGAGTGGTGCTTTAACTCTATACAAGAAAAATTGAGCAGGGAAAGATAGAAAACATAGAAAGAATATAGTGTTCAAACTCACTGTCACTGTCTGATGCTGTTACTTTTTTCTCTGTCTTAGGTGGAGCTAGTCCAGAATAGAGTCTGTTACTGTTCACTTATGCCTTGAATTTCCACTGATCTTCTCCTGCTACAATTAGTGACCTATTATGGAGTCATTAAGATAATTAGCAGATATTCACTACAGTTGTAGCTGAACATAGTCTATGGATTCAGTCATGTTTGCTTCTCCTAAATATGAATATACACCAAAGCTGCCATTGAATATTAAAATTACATGAGGAAATTTAATCAGCAGGTGTCATATTTTAGCCCATTATCTTCTGATTAAATAATAGTTGTCTGTGTTATGACATGAAGTTTATGACATTTTTAGCAAAGTTGGAAACATATCAAATGGTTTGATATGTTGATAATTAAAATTCAGTGAGTTGAAGGTGATGAGTAACTTCTCAGACAGGCTTATTCAAATACTCAAATATCTTTTAGATGAGAAACACTCCTCCCTAGGAGAAATAATACATTTTAACGGTCTAAAATTTGGTAACTTGCAGATTAACAGTCCATAATTTTTAGCCTGGAGTTAAGTGATATGCATTTGGTGTGACCTATAATTCATTCATTCATTCATTCATTCATTCTTACCCTTCTCTTGCCTTTTGCCACTATCCGAAGGGACATGTCATTATGTTCTCATTAGCTCCAATTCTGACTTTATGCCATATTTTATGGAGCTAGCAAAGACTCTTGCAGTATAAAATGGTACTTTAATTTCAAAAATGTATTGACCTTAGTTGGTATGTGCACAAGATTATTAGAAACATAAAAAAAGTATATTCAGTAACATCTAAAAAAAATGAAGTTAATTGACCTTCATCTCTCCCCTTTGGTTAGTAGTATAATGGTTGATACTGACCAAGGTAGCCTAAATGAGTTTCTCTCAGCTTGACTAAATTTTAGATAGGGTTCTTTCTGATTCCTGATCTCCCTCCACCCTTTTTTTTTTTTTTTAAAGACTATTTACTTTAGAAAACTTGTAATTGTAAATTATTTCTCTGCCCTTTTGAGATGTAAATTTTATGCAAACTAGGAATATCTTTCTCGAGAACTTGGAAGCCATCACTATCATCAAGATAGTTCCCCATTTCCCAATCTCTGGGAAAACAGGAGCATAACTTCAATAAGAGTCAATCAGAAAACATGGATAGCCTGATCATGTTGACCAGCTTCCTCCAGCATCTTCCTGTACTTCTCTACTAGCTCATCCCAGTGTTTATAAACTTTTCTGTCGTTCATGTTAATGGAATTGAGTTCAATCTTTCTCCTCTATTGCAATAGTCTGTCTTTACCATTGCAATAATTTTGAATAATTTTTAGACTGTCTGATGTAATTTTTATTTTGCAATACATATCCAGAAGCACTTAGGAAGTATCTGACATATTTCTAAGTGCTTTCAAATATTAATTTGTTTAATTTCATGAAAATCCTGTGAGACAGACTGTAAATTGAAAATAAATCGAAGTTCCCCAACCAACTGAATTAGACCCCTCCTCTTGGCCAAGGAGACTTTAAAGTAAACTTGAAAAACTAGTTCAGGCCATGGTGAGAAGGGGTTGGGGGTGGTCAGACATGCCTCATTATGCTTCTTCCTCCCTTTGGAATTCAGGCACAACTGACCAGCACTAACATTAAAACAGATCTTAAACAGATAAAACAGACTCTTTCCAGCAATAAGATACCAAATTCCAACCTGACTCTAGTATAGCATCACATGACAGATAGTAAGGCCTGAAAGAAATTGAAGTATTTCATCTCAAAATACATTTCTTTGACATATCTTAAAACCATCCTCCAGGATTGTCTTTTATGGGGAAAATCTACATTTTGTAGAGAACCCCCTTCCCTTGCCAGGTCTTTTCCTTATCCAGAAAAGATTTAACTGAGAGTCTGGTGCCTTTTAAGTTCTGGTAAGAGACATTTACCATCTATTCTTTCTGAGGCTTGTCACCTTGAGGTTTCATCTACATGATAAGAAACTTGATCTCCACAACCCCTTATCTTAACACAGCCACTTCTTTATATTGATTCCAGGTCTTTAGATAATAACTTAAGTCTTTCAATCAATTGCAAATCAGAAAATCTTTGAATCCACCCATAACCTGCTTCAAGTTGTCCTAACTTTCCGGACTGAAACGATGTGTACCTTACATATATTGGCTGATGTCTGCCTATAAATTATGTTCCCCTAAAATGTATAAAATCAAGCTGTAACCCAACCACCTGGGGTTCATGTTCTCAGGACCTCTTGAAACTGTGACTCAGGCTTTGGTCACTCATATTTGGCTCAAAATAAACTTCTTTAAACATTTTACCAAGTTTGACTCTTTTTGATGACAATGCTGTTATTCCCATTTTACCATATTACGTAGAGATGTTCATTTTCTCCGGAGAGTAAGAAGGAAACAAAGACTTATTCTGTCTCTCATTACTCTTGACTCCCATAAACACCCACTTCTAACATTCCTGTCACTCTTTTCTTTTCCAACTAAAGCTGATCATTAATTTTTACAGATTGTATTATTTATTTACTTGGTTAATATTACACATATTGACTCCTACTGTGTGTCAGGGGTTGGTGATAAAATAGCAGACAAGACAGATATGATTCCTTATGACATAACATTTATAGTCAGCGAGGAAATGGACAAGAAACAGGCAACTTCGCTGAAGTGGTAAATGATACTCTGAAGCACATAAACTGGGTTTCTAACACATGTCTGGTGGTACTGGGAGAGCCTCTCATGAGAAGGGACCACTAACCCGAGAACAAATCAAAGAAGAAGAAAGAGATGCAGGTAAATGTTTTAGGCTTGGAAAATATCATATTCAAAGCCTAGAGATTGCCAAGAATATAAATGAAATAAAAACAATAATACATGACTAAAACAAAGACTGTGTGCAAAGAGCTGGGGATGGTGGAGAAAGATGGAGTGAAGGTATGAGGTGACAGTAGTTTTATGGCAGAAAATGTAAGTCAAGTCCATCATCTTTGGCTTGATCATCCGGGCAATGAGGAGCTATTTGAAGAATTTTGTGCAAAAGGGTCAATACCATATTTGCAGCTTTTGAAAACTCTCTGACGGAGAAGTGAAGTGGATTGAAAAGGGAAACAATGAAGGCAGGAGGCCATTTTAGGTGACTGTTGCAATAATGATGGACTTAAATAGAAAAATAGTGAGAAAAAGAAAAATCAACAGATTTTAGGAGCACCTCTAAAACTTTTGGATTTGGTTGGGTGGGTGATGGAGAGAAAGGTGTCAAAAATGCCACCCAGATTTCCAGATTGAGTAACTTCAGTAACTCAGGTGAAAATGCAAAATTTGTTGGGAAGACGGAGAGATCACTTCTGAAATTGTTGTTCTGCCTACAGTAGGCCTTTGCTACTTGATTCTACACAAGTGCCTGTGTTCAGGGCGTGGACTGGTGTAGTTTTTACTAAATTATTCATGAAGGAGCAGAGATTATTCCAATTTGACTTGTGATGAGAATGACATGTGTTAAAGTTTTTGATCCAGAATTAAAACCCAGAATTCTTGATATCTCATCTGTTCTTGCTGCCTGGCAACCCCAAATTTCTAACATAATTCTAAATGTAGGATTGAAGGATATTTTTTACTTAATCTCTTAAAAGTCTTTTGATAGAGTCATGATAGATTATTAGGGAAATTTTGTAACTGCATAAAAGTAATCCTGTTAGGAAGTATTCATGACAAAGTCGTAGTAATTTTTTTGTGTGTATGGTGCTCTCTAAAAGTTGTAGGTAGACAAAAGTTCTAACACAGGTGTTTTTTTTCTGTCTCTTGGGTATGTGTATGTGTAAGTATAAATAGATGACTATATATGTTAATTATATATGTATAACAAAATTTAGATAAAGATTACAGAATAGCTAAATCTTTTTATTTAAGAAAAGAACTGTTAAATAGAAAACACCTATCTTAAATGAATCTCCAAAAGTTTTATTTTACGTTTTAGCCACTGCAAAGAATATTTGGATTAAGACTATAACTGTGTCCTGTTAAATAATGTCCAGAAAAATGTGCATTAGCTGGTGGCTCAAATCTTCCCTAGTATGTGCACTTGCTTGTTAACATTCTGCAATTGAGGTAGTTAATGCTACAGTTAGCTCCAAGCAGGTGTGTACATTGTTACAGTACTCTTTGAAAACAAGGGCCTTTGGCAAACTAAGTGGTCTGCCCATGTTAAATTAGGCCATAAAGTGAAATTGGGCTGTTTTACATTTTGAGATAATTTCCCACTTAGTTCTGATTATCTTGCATAAGCACTATTCAGTGTTTGTTCATAGACATGATTTGTTTTGAATCTACTCAATTTAAATAAGCTCTTTTTCAAAAAATGTCTCAAAACATCTTTAACATTTTAAATGGTTATATTTGGCTACATTCCAGATAGAACTGAAATAGAAAATAGAAGGGGTTGAAGTTTTAGTATTTTAAAAATTGTATTTTATTAGATTATTTTTTGCTTAATCTTTTCTATGCTAGTATTTAGTTGATGTAAATGAAATTGGCTGAGTGACACTCTTGAACAAAAGGGATGGGAATAAAAACTTCAATGCCAAATCAATGATACTTTTAATCAGAGTTAATTGATGCCAGCTGTGTGGTCTGCGTGTTATTTTGCATTTGTCGGTGAAGAAAGGTGTGGTTGCTGTTATTTCAATCTAGAAGCTGGAATTGGTTGCCAGTCATTAAGAATATATGGATAGGGGCATGCTTGGTGTTAACTGTACAGAGAAAACACTAAGTGATTTAAGGGGTACAGTGTAATTTCGACTATCAGTGTGAGATGTTTTAGTTCTTTTATAATCACAGAGGTGCAAATCATAGACCTGCTATTTAGTTTTTAGTCTGACTTTAAGAAAACATTATAGGTCTCCTTGATGACGCTGTTAATTAATTTGTTACAGTATTAGATCTAAATTATTATTAAAAGTTAAAGTTAATCACTACCTCTTCCTTAAACCTTATTTCTGAAAATAAACTATTATAATTTTAAATTATAATTTAAATTAACATTAACTACATTAACCACAAAACAGTTCCTTAAAACACACACTCATATAAAAGTTATTTTGATGATCTATTTGGACAAGTAGATTTCTAATTTGACTTTGTTTTATTGTGGAGAAATGACAACACTAAATGTTTTTATTGGCTTTCACTTGGGTTTATTACTAACAGCCTGTTAATAGATAGTTAATCTATGTGTTTCTTTAAGGAAGGAAATGAATAACAAAGATATCATAAGACAATTATTATTTTCATTGCCTTGAGATGACTTTTATATGCTAATTCCAAACATGAAATTATTTCTAATTATCCAATATAGACTAATTGATGCAATGATAATGGATCCATGGTTTAGTTGAGCACTTACTTGAAACCTTTTGAAAAGTGATCATGTTCAAAGATAAAACATTCATCTTTAGGTAATCCTGATCATTGGAGTGTCTTTTTTTTTTTTTATCTTGAGCCTTAAGTCTATGTGTTTGTGGCCTTTAAATTGTGCAACTCCTTTCATTTTTCTTCTTATAAACAAAAATGAAATTGGTTGTGAGCACCAGATAAATTGGTGAAGAAAAAAAGAATAATCCTAAGAGATTTGGTTTCCAATTATAAACATAAGACTAGATTTCAGATATGAAGGGATCTGCCCTATTCTCTTCTACATCCAATTTAGAATGTAAGTATGAGAAAAAATGGAAGATGTTACGTGAGTATATAAAGCATACTGATTATTTGAAGTTATCTTTCCACTGGTTTTTAACTTTATGGCCAATTTCTTGTAAGTAGTTTTTAAATAGTGAAAGATGTTATTTAATAATCAAAATTATCTGTGTGGTATAACACAGAGAGACTCTAGTGTAAATTATGAACATTATTTAATAACATCAATATTGGGTCATTAATTATATACCACATTGATTCAAAATGTTAATAATAGGGGTAACTGTGTGTGTTTGTTGGAACAATGAGAGTTGATACATATAGAGCCTCTGTACTTTCTGCCGAATTTCTCTGTAAAACTACAGAAAGTTGCTCTAAAAATGAAGTCTACTAATTTAAAAAAATTCTGTTAGAAGTTACAAAAATAAAGATTCTTTTTTTTTTCTTGTTAACAAAAGACAAATTAGATCCGTGGAGGCAAAAGAATTTTGTTTTCTAAAAGAATCTATAGACTGGGAAGACAGAGCCTCCAGTGTAAAACGCAAGTGTGGTCCAAAGAGGACTGGGAGAGTACAAGACTGTATTAGCCCATTCCTGCTTTGCTATAAAGAAATATCTGAGACTGAGTAATTTATAAAGAGTAGAGGTTTAATTGAATCATGCTTCTGTAGGCTGTACAGGAAGCATGATGCTGGCATCTGTTCAGCTTCTGGGGAAGCCTCAGGAAACTTTTACACATGGAAGGAGGCAGAGCAGGAGCAGGTGTCCTCATATGGCCAGAGTAGAAGGAAGAGTGGGGGAGGTGCCACACAATCTTACACAACCAGATTTTGTGAGAACTCCATCAGAACAGCACCAAAGGGGAACATGGCCCCATGATCCAATCACCTGTCACTACGCCCCACCTCCAACATTGGGGATTATCATTTGGCATGAGATTTGGGCAGGGACACAAATCCAAACCATGTCAGAAATTATTAAGGCAAAAATTGCAGGGCAGGGGAGGAACATCAAGGTAGTGTGGATCACAGTGTTGATTGGATGACCTGTAAGCCCCAAATCACCAGTCTGTCTTAATTGTCTGGTTCCAGGAAGCTGGTTGATTGGTGCCAGGTGGTCTGTTGGTGGTCAACTGGGGAATTTCCAGCCGTATTTGTTTTCAGGAACTGTTCATGAAAACAGATTCTGCAATACTTTTTAAGGACACAGCATGACTGCTCCCTTACTCTGCCATGACCTCTTGGTTCTGCTTTTAACTTTTGAGTCACAGAGAGTCCATCTTGCCTGCCATCTGGGGGCATCATTTGACACTTTAGTTCTCCCACTAACCCCACCAAAAAACCCTATCTTCTTGGTAACTGATAACCATTTATTTTCAGAGGGACTTAAAGTAACTACTACTAATTGTTAAAGTCTGAACATGTTTGGAGTTACAAATGTTGGTTTCTCAAATGCCCATTTAATGCACCCAAACTCAGAATAACATTCTGATTTCTCTATTCTAAACTCTTAAGAAATCTAGAATATTCTCTTTTTAAGATTCATGTCTCTCTCTTACATGATTATTTCATTAAAAATATGATTATCTTTAAGAAAAAATCTTATTAAGTATATCATTTTTAAAACTGGTAATGTTAAAGTGTAGCAACTTCCACTATAGTGTCACATGACCATTTTTCAGGTACACAATTTTAAGGTTATTGGTAGCATGAAAGATGAGTTTTTGTATACAGGATTTGTGAGGACATTTTAATTTTTCTGTCTTATTCATTGGTAGAATAAATGAAACATTAGTCATCAAGCTCACTCTTCCAACCCACCCAACTTTTCTCTCTTCTAAACATTTTCAATATAAAGAGAATTGAGATATTTTCCAATATGAGTCATTCCACCTATAAATCTTCAACATAATGCAGAAGAGAAAATGTTACTCAGCTTTTCACTGCATAAGGTTTTGCCTGTCAGTTTGCATTAAAACATCTTTCAGGACTATTATCTGTACGATGAATTTGCTTTAAAAATGTTGATTGTGGTTATTTTTATACTCTTTGTTACTTCTATTGAAATGCAAAATACTAAACAGTTTGTTTCAAATGCTAAGTATTACAGAGATTCATCTCCTTTTCAAGGTAACCATAAAAGGAAAAGAGTGAGAGGGAGAGAATGTAGAAACTCTGCATGATGACCCTTTCAGTTATATGATCTTCATAAATAAATTCATGATTTCACTAAAATTTCCCCCTTGTATTATTAGAATTACTTCATGTACACATACATACACAGCAAGCCTGAGGCAAAAAAGACCTTCCTCTCTTCTGATTTATTTTTAGGGTCTTGTTAAAGAAAAAAAAAGTATTCTGACATCTGAAGGCTGTTGTGATAGGTATCAAGACTACAATGGGAGAGAGAGATTGGGTTCAACTCCAAATACAGAAAATAACAAGTGGGGATTTTTAGTCAAGGAGTAGGTTAAGGGAGAGGGGGGATGGTGGAAAATACCAGGAGAAATTGTCAAGGGTAGGGAAGATTCTTGCCAAACTTACCAGGATTCTTGATGAAGGCAGGTCAGGGTGATCAGATCGAGGTGGCAGATTGTCTCAAAATTGACTTAGCATGGTTCTTGCTAAAACTGGGATATTTATGTCTGTCAATGATTGGGGGAGGCAAGGTAGAGGGGCCTAGAAGAGGATTTGGAGGAGGCTGATTTAAGTTTGCTTAAGAAGAGTATCGTTTTAGTCTTTCGATGTGATGATGTTGCTCATCAAATTAAAAACTCTCTAGTGAAATATGAATATTTTGCTTCTCTCCATAGCTAATTTTGGGGCTCAGAAAATGATATCCCAAAATGAAGGCCTCAGAAGCAAGTTTTTCTCTGACCTCACCCTGCTTTCCTGTCTCTCACTCTCATTCTCCCCTGAGGCTAGCCGGAGGAACTAGCATCCCTCTTCCCTAAGTCAGGACACAGAAACCAGAAACTCTTTTCCCCAAAACCAGCCATCAAACTTAAAAATACTACTCTAACTCAGTCATACCCTGTGCCTTTCTGTGTAGGTCATAAGACCCCCATTCCAGAGAGTGTCCTGCCTCATACCCACAAGGAAGGAATGCTACACAGAGGAGAGGAAGAATCTAGACCAGGCCATGCTGGGTTTCTCACTCAGTCTGTTAGGTTAGCATTAGATCATGCCCTTTTAATCCAATCGTATTTCCACATGGCTGTCAATACTTTGTTGACCCTGGACATAAAAATGGACAATTTCCCCTGTATCTTTGTGTTTTGATTCTAAAGGCTCTTGTGTCACATAAAACTATGATCAAATAAATTTTATATGCCTTTTCTCCCATTAATCTACCTTTTGTCAGTGATTTTCAGCAAACCTTCAGAGGGTAGATAGAAAGCTTTTCCTTGGCCCCTACACTAAAGATAAACAATAACAAAAACTTTTCAGAAAAATTATATTGGCTTTTTGCTATATCTCTTAATTGAAAAAAAGATATCTTTATTTTGTTCTGTTGGTGCAGAAACATTGTTAAAGCTTTGAGTTTCTTACATACTGATATATAAAATGTAAACAATTAGTTGAATTTATTTAAATTTTATTTTTTGCAAAAGCCTTAAAAAATGGTCCAACTGGAAAATCAAGCACATTCTATAATATGCCAGATCACTCTGGATTTGAAAAGAACTTCTGATTGTTAACCTCTGACAAATACCAGTTGATCACACCTTCATTTCCACTTTCACTACTATCTCTGCAGAAAGTTAAAATGTTTAAGTTTATTGTTTAACAAAAATCTACTCAGAATCCAAGTTAATATATCTTAAATTGAACATTCTTAGGTGAAATTTGATGTGAAACTCATGTGAGTATAAATCAAGCATAATGTGAATGCATATCTGATTCAAATTTATGTGATATGTAAGGTACATACATATGGATAGATGATAGATTAGATACAAATATAGATAAATATAGATAGAGACATATCTCTGGAGTAAAGTAAGAACATTTTTTAAAGATGTAACATATTTTATAAGAATAAATTTAATCAACACCTATTTTAGAAGTATGTGATAATAATAGAAAATATTAGTTGAACTGCAGTTGACCCTTGAAAACACGAATTGAACTGTGAAAGTCCTCTTACACATGGATTTTCCTCTGCTGCCTCTGAGACAAGACCAATTCCTATTTTTTCTCCTCCTTCTCAGCGTACTTAACATGAAGACAACTAGGACAAAGACTTTAATCTACTTCCACTTAATGAATAGTAAATATATTTTCCTCATGATTTTCTTAATAACATTTCCTTTTCTAGCTTAATTGATTGTTAAAGCACAGTATATAATACAGATAATATACAACTATGTGTTAATCAACTGATTATGTTATTGGTAAGGCTTTTGGTCATCAGCAGGCTACTAGTGTTACAGCAGGTAGCTAGTCAAACATGAGCAAGGCAGGAGAGGGCTCACCTCCCAAGACACACACACCAGGAATGTCAGGTCACCATCAGGTGATGATCAGGCAGCTGTTAAAGGTTTCTCTAAAATAATAACTAGTCGCAGCTGGCACCAGGGAAAGGCATTCTCCCAGTAGATAGAAAAAATGTGAAACTAGTGATCAGCAGCTTCAAGAAAAGATCTCAGGAGTTGGATGAATGGGCTCAAGCATGCACATAAGCGGCAAAATGGTAGAGTTTAACTGGTATATGACCTTCTAGGAACATTTGGCTGGTAAGGGAAGAACGCTTCAAGTGAGCATGCATACAATTCCAGAAAACACACTGCACTGGAGTTGTGCTGGTCTCCCAAGTGCTATCAGCCCACTGTGCATGCAGACAGCCCACACCAAGGAAGGAATCAGGGGAGAAGGGGTGCAACACCCTGGAAGTATGCCAACATGTAAAACCCTAAGTGAAAGGTCAAGCAGTGCATTTGTCTTTCAAGTCACCCACTTGGCCCTCTTCCAACTGTACTTCCTTTCATTCCTGCCCTAAAACTTTCTAATAAACTTTCACTCCTGCAAAAATCTTGCCTTGGTCTCTCCTTCTGCCTTATGCCCCTTAGTCAACTGATTTCTTCTGAGGAGGCAAGAATTGAGGTTGCCACAGACCCTTATGAATTCACTGCCAGTAGCATTAGTGTCAGGACTCTGAGCCCAAGCCAAGCCATCATATCCCCTGTGACCTGCACGTACACATCCAGATGGCTGGTTCCTGCCTTAACTGATGACATCCCACCACAAAAGAAGTGAAAATGGCCTGTTCTTGCCTTAACTGATGACATTGTCTTGTGAAATTCCTTCTCCTGGCTCATCCTGGCTCAAAAGCTTCCCTACTGAGCACCTTGTGACCCCCACTGTGCCCGCCAAAGAACAACCCCCGTTTGACTGTAATTTTCCTTTATCTACCCAAATCCTATAAAACAGCCCCACCCTTATCTCCCTTTGCTGACTCTCTTCAGACTCAGCCCGCCTGTGCCCAGGTGAAATAAACAGCCTTGTTGCTCACACAAAGCCTGTTTGGTGGTCTCTTCACACGGATGCGCATGAAATTTGGTGCTGTGACTCGGATAGGGGGGACCTCCCTTGGGAGATCAATCCCCTGTCCTCCCGCTCTTTGCTCCATGAGAAAGATCCACCTATGACCTCAGGTCCTCAGACCGACCAGCCCAAGAAACATCTCACCAATTTCAAATCTGGTAAGCGGCCTCTTTTTACTCTCTTCTCCAACCTCCCTCACTAACCCTCAACTTTTTTCTCCTTTCAATCTTGGCACCACACTTCAATCTCTCCCTTCTCTTAATTTCAATTCCTTTCATTTTCTGGTAGAGACAAAGGAGACACGTTTTATCTGTGGACCCAAAACTCCTGCACCGGTCACGGACTGGGCAGGCAGCCTTCCCTTGGTGTTTAATCATTGCACGGAGGCCTCTGATTATTCACCCACATTTCAGAGGTGTCAGACCACGCAGGGACACCTGCCTTGGTCCTTCACCCTTAGCGGCAAGTCCCACTTTTCTAGGGGGAAAGAACCCCCAATCCCTTATTTCCGCACCCCAACCTCTGATCTCTGCACCCCAATCCCTTATTTCCACGCCCCGACCTCTTATCTCTGCACCCCAATCCCTTATTTCCACGCCCGGACCTCTTATCTCTGTGCCCCGATCTCTTATTTCCGTGCCCCAACCTCTTATCTCTGTGCCCCAACCCCTTGTTTCTGCACCCTGACCCCTTTCCCGCTTTTCTGGAGGGGAAGAACCCCCTAACCCCTTCCCTCCGTGTCTCTACTCTCTTTTTTCTGGGCTTGCCTCCTTCACTATGGGCAACTTTCCACCCTCCATTCCTCTGTCTCCCTTAGCCTGTGCTCTCAAGAACTTAAAACCTCTTCAACTCACACCTGACCTAAAACCTAAATGCCTTATTTTCTTCTGCAATGCCCCCATACAAACTCGACAGTGGTTCCAAATAACCAGAAAACGGCACTTTCAATTTTTCCATCCTGCAAGATCTAAATAATTCTTGTCGTAAAATGGGCAAACGGTCCGAGATGCCTGACGTCCAGGCATTCTTTTACACATCGGTCCCTCCCTAGTTTCTGTGCCCAATGCAGCTCATCCCAAATCTTCCTTCTTTCCCTCCCGCCTGTCCCCTCAGTCCCACCCCAAGCATCGCTGAGTCTTTCTAATCTTCCTTTTCTACAGACACATCTGATCTCTCCCTTCCTCCCCAGGCTGCTCCTGGCCAGGCTGAGCTAGGTCCCAATTCTTCCTCAGCCTCCGCTCCTCCACCCTATAATCTTTTTATCACCTACCCTCCTCACACCCAGTCTGGTTTGCAGTTTCATTCCGTGACTAGCCCTCCCCCACCAGGAATTTCCTCTTTAAAAGGTGGCTGAAGCTAAAGGCATAGTCAAGGTTAACGCTCCTTTTTCTTTATCCGACCTCTCCCAAATCAGTTAGAATTTAGGCTCTTTCATCAAATATGAAAAACCCAGCCCAGTTCATGGCTTGTTTGGCAGCAACCCTGAGATGCTTTAAGGTCCTAGACCCTAAAAGGTCAAAAGGCCATCTTATTCTCAATATACATTTTATTACCCAATCCACTCCCGACATTAAATAAAACTCCAAAAATTAAATTCCAGCCCTCGAACCCCACAACAGGACTTAATTAACCTCACCTTCAAGGTGTACAATAATAAAGTAGAGGCAGCCAAATAGCAACATATTTCTGAGTTGCAATTCCTTGCCTCCACTGTGAGACAAACCCCAGCCACATCTCCAGCACACAAGAACTTCCAAATGCCTAAACCGCAGTAGCCAGGCGTTCCTCCAGAACCTCCTCCCACAGGAGCTTGCTACAAGTGCCAGAAATCTGGCCACCAGGCCAAGGAATGCCCGCAGCCCGGGATTCCTCCTAAGCCGTGTCCCATCTGTGCAAGACCCCACTGGAAATCAGATAAAAATCAGACTGTTCAACTCACCTGGCAGCCACTCCTCCAGAGCCCCTGGAATTCTGGCCCAAGGCTCTCTGACTGACTCCTTCCCAGATCTTCTCGGTTTAGCAGCTGAAGACTGACGCTGCCTGATCGCCTCAGAAGCCCCATAGACCATCACGGATGCCGAGCTTTAAGTAACTCTCACAGTAGAAGGTAAGTCCCTCCCCTTCTTAATCAATACAGAGGCTACCCACTCCATATGACTTTGTTTTCAAAGGCCTGTTTCCCTTGCCTCCATAACTGCTGTAGGTATGGCTTCTAAACCTCTTAAACTCCCCAACTCTTGTGCCAACTTAGACAATACTCTTTTAAGCACTCCTTTTTAGTTATCCCCACCTGCCCAGTTCCCTTATTAGGCTGAGACATTTTAACTAAATTATCTGCTTCCCTGACTATTCCCGGACTACAGCTATATCTCATTGCCGCCCTTCTTCCCAATCCAAAGCCTCCTTTGCCTCCTCCTCTTGTATCCCCCCACCTTAACCCACAAGTATAAGATACCTCTACTCCCTCCTTGGCAACCAATCATGCACCCCTTACCATCTCATTAAAACCTAATCACCCTTACCCTGCTCAACGCCAATATCCCATCCCACGCCATGCTTTGAAAGGATTAAAGCCCATGATCACTCGCCTGCTACAGCATGGGCTTTTAAAGCCTATAAACTCTCCTTACAATTCCCCCATTTTACCTGTCCTAAAACCAGACAAGCCTTACAAGTTAGTTCAAGATCTATGCCTTATCAACCAAATTGTTTGGCCTATCCACCCTGCAGTGCCCAACCTGTACACTCTTTTGTCCTCAACACCTTCCTCCACAACTCACTATTCCATTCTTGATCTTAAAGATGCTTTTTTCACTATTCCCCTGCACCCCTCGTCCCAGCCTCTCTTTGCTTTCACCTGGACTGACCCTGACACCCATCAGTCCCAGCAGCTTACCTGGGCTGTACTGCCGCAAGGTTTCAAAGACAGCCCTTATTACTTCAGCCAAGCTCTTTCTCATGATTTACTTTCTTTCCACCCCTCCGCTTCTCACCTTATTCAATATATTGATAACCTTCTTCTTTGTAGCCCCTCCTTTGAATCTTCTCAACAAGACACACTTCTGCTCCTTCAGCATTTATTCTCCAAAAGATATCAGGTATCCCCCTCCAAAGCTCAAATTTATTCTCCATCCGTTACCTACCTCGGCATAATTCTTCATAAAAACACACATTCTCTCCCTGCCGGTCATGTCTGACTAATCTCTCAAACCCCAACCCCTTCTACAAAACAACAACTCCTTTCCTTCCTGGGCATGGTTAGATATTTTTGCCTTTAGATACCTAGTTTTGCCATCCTAACAAAACCATTATATAAACTCACAAAAAGAAACCTAGTTGACCCCACAGATCTTAAATCTTTTCCCCACTCCTCTTTCTGTTCCTTGAAGATAGCTTTAGAGACTGTCCCCACCCTAGCTCTCCCTGACTCATCCCAACCCATTTCATTACACACAGCTGAAGTGCAAGGCTGTGCAATCAGAATTCTTACACAAGGACCAGGATTGCGTCCTGTAGCCTTTTTGTCCAAACAACTTGACCTTACTGTTTTAGGCTGGCCATCATGTCTCCATGTAGCGGCTGCTGCCGCCTTAATACTTTTAAAGGCCCTAAAGATCATAAACTATGCTCAACTCACTCTCTACATTTCTCATAACTTCCAAAATCTATTTTCTTCCTCACACCTGATGCATATACTTTCTGCTCTCTGACTCCTTCAGCTGTACTCACTCTCTGTTGAGTCTCCCACAATTACCATTGTTCCTGGCCCAGACTTCAATCCGGCCTCCCACATTATTCTGGATACCACACCTGACCCTCACGACTGCATCTCTCTGATCCACCTGACGTTCACCCCATTTCCCCACATTTCCTTCTTCCCTGTTTCTCACCCTGATCACACTTAGTTTATTGATGGCAGTTCCACCTGGCCTAATCGCCACACACCAGCAAAGGCAGGCTATGCTATAGTACAAGCCACTAGCCCGCCTCTTAAAACCTCTCATTTCCTCTCCATGGTGGAAATCTATCCTCAAGGAAATAACTTCTCAGTGTTCCATCTGCTATTCTACTACTTCTCAAGGATTATTCAGACCCCCTCCTTTCCCTACACATCAAGCTCGAGGATTTGCCCCCACCCAGGACTGGCAAATTAGCTTTACTCAAAATGCCCTGAGTCAGATAACTAAAATACCTCTTAGTCTAGGTAGACACTTTCACTGGATAGGTAGAGTCCTTTCCTACAGGGTCTGAGAAGGCCGCCGCCATCCTTTCTTCCCTTCTGTCAGACATAATTCCTCAGTTTAGCCTTCCCACCTCTATAAGTCTGATAACAGACCAGCTTTTATTAGTCAAATCAGCCAAGCATTTTCTCAGGCTCTTAGTATTCAGTGAAACCTTTATATCCCTTACAGTCCTCAGTCTTCAGGAAAGGTAGAACAGACTAATAGTCTTCTAAAAACACACCTCACCAAGCTCAGCCACCAACTTAAAAAGGACTGGACAATGCTTTTACCACTTTCCCTTCTCAGAATTCAGGCCTGTCCTTGGAATGCTACAAGGTACAGCCCATTTGAGCTCCCGTATAGACGCTCCTTTTTATTAGGCCCCAGTCTCATTCCAGACACCAGACCAACTTGAACTGTGCCCCAAAAAACTTGTCATCCCTACTATCTTCTGTCTAGTCATACTCCTATTCACCGTTCTCAACTACTCATACATGCCCTGCTCTTGTTTACACTGCCAGTTTACACTGTTCCTCCAAGCCATCACAGCTGATATCTCCTGGTGCTATCCCCAAACTGCCACTCTTAACTCTTAAAGTAAATAAATAATCTTTGCTGGCAAGGCTATGCTGAACCTCCTTAGGCACTCTCTAATTAGATGTTCTGGGTCCTCCCAATTCTTAGTCCTTTAATACCTGTTTTTCTCCTTCTCTTATTCCGTTTAGTTTTTCAATTCATACAGAACTGTATCCAGGCCATCACCAATAATTCTAAATGACAAATGTTTCTTCTAACGACCCCACAATATCACCCCTTACCACAAAATCTTCCTTCAGCTTAATCTCTCCCACTCTAGGTTCCCACGCCGCCCCTAAATCCCGCTGGAAGCAGCCCTAAGAAACATCGGCCATTATCTCTCCATACCACCCCCCAAAAATTTTCACCTTCCCAACACTTTACCACTGTTTCGTTTTATTTTTCTTATTAATATAAGAAGACAGGAATGTCAGGCCTCTGAGCCCAAGCTAAGCCATCATATCCCCTGTGACCTGCACGTACACATCCAGATGGCCGGTTCCTGCCTTAACTGATGACATTCCACCACAAAAGAAGTGAAAATGGCCTGTTCCTGCCTTAACTGATGACATTGTCTTGTGAAATTCCTTCTCCTGGCTCATCCTGGCTCAAAAGCTCCCCTATTGAGCACCTTGTGACCCCCACTCTGCCCGCCAGAGAACAACCCCCTTTGACTGTAATTTTCCTTTATCTACCCAAATCCTATTAAAGGGCCCCACCCCTATCTCCCTTCACTGACTCTCTTTTCCGACTCAGCCCACCTGCACCCAGGTGAAATAAACAGCCTTGTTGCTCACACAAATCCTGTTTGGTGGTCTCTTCACACGGATGCGCAGGAAAATTAGTACTTAGGTTTTTGGGGAATCAACAGTTGTGCATGAATTATTGACTGCATGGGGGGTAGGTGCCCACATTGTTCAAGGGTCCACTGTATATACTAAGCCTTGTGTTAAATGTTTTACATTACATTTTATATCAACAATGCTGTGAGCTGCGCACTATTGTTTTGCATTTTATACATTTTACATAAAGTCAATAAGTGACTTGCCCAAAGATCACATATATATAGTTAAGTGGCAGAGGTAGTATCCATTCCTTCTCTGTCAGTCAGGGTCAACCATAGAAGTAGAGCCAAGAGTTGGCAGGAGTTTCTTCTTCCCTTGAGAAAACCTTAGTTCTGCTTTTAAGGACTTCCAGCTGATTATCCAGGATAAGCCCCTTACCTTAGTCAACTTACTAGGGCTTAATTAAATCTGTAAAATATCCCCACAGCAACACCTAGATCAGTGCTTTTCTGAATTAATTGGAACTGCAGCCTAGTCATGTTGACACTTTAGAAAAGATTAACTGAAAGTCTTACATCTTTAAAGGTCTGAAAGAAACATTTACCATCTATTCTCTTTGAGGTCTGCTACCTGTGATGTTTCATTTACATAACAAAACCACCTTTCCCAGATAGGCCTCCTCTTCTTTCCCTCCCATAACCTGATTTACCACCATAACCTGTTTTGGGCCATGCTCCCAGCTCCCATTTTTCTGTAACTTCAAGATGGTATAAAAGCTTCTGTAACCCATTGAGAGTTGAGGGTTATCACTCTCTGGTCCCACTTCTATGTGACATTAATTAATTTTTATGCTTTTTTCTGCAATTAATCTCCTTTTGTGAATTGATTTTTCAGCAAACCTTCAGAGTGCAAAGGGGCAGTTTTTCCTTTGTTCCCTCTAAGTCCCTCATTAATGGGGGAACTTTTCCAAATGTGGATGGTTTGGAACAAACTTATTTTGAAATGCATGACCTAAATTAATCAGTGTGAGAATAGCATTAGGGTTTGCAGCACAGGTCAGTGGCCCAGAGGACAGAGGAAAGGTTCTATATACCTCAGTGTGGTAGTATATGGTTCTCATAAATGTAAGAGAAAAATGTGGCCATATTGCATTAAATACAATAGTATAGTTAGTGTTTCATGTTAGTATTTTCTAACTTACTTCCATGAAATCAACTAGGACATTTGAAGGAATATTTTCTAGCCTTTAAAAATATTTAGCCTTTTGGGGCTCAGAAAATAATATCCCAAAATATGGCTTTTCAGCATGCAGAGTACTTTGAACTAAAAGACATTACAGAGGCTCAGAAGCAGCCTCAGAACCAGCCTCTTTCAGCTTCTTCTGCCCTCCTGTCTCTTGTCCATCATTTTCCCTAAAGCGAGTCATAGAAATCAAAATTCCTCTTCCTGATTGTGGGAAAGAGTTTTATAGAAACTAGAAACTCCTTTTCCCAAACCCAGCCGTAAAAACTAGAATTATTACTCTAATATTCCTCTACCTTTCTGTCTAAAAACTGGCCATAAAGAAATTCTCTGACATACCTTGTCTGAAAGTAGACATAAGATCCTCATTACACAAGGGGTCCTGCCCTGCACCTAGGAAAAAAGGATTGCCACACAGAGAGGCCAAGACAAATCTTGACAGGCCTTGCTGGGTTTTCCCACTCAGTCTATTACTAATACATCATTCACTTATTGTCCAACCACATTTCTACATGGCTGTTCACCCTTCATTTAGTCTAAGCATAAAAATGGAGAGTTTTCTCTTAGGTATTTGGGCCTTTATTTCTGAAGATTCTCATATAACATAAAACTTTGATTAAATATAATCTCTTATACTTTTCTCTTGTTAACTTATCTATTGTTGCTGGAGTGTCAGTTATATCCCTTATGATGGGTAAGGAAACATGTCAAACCTCTCCACCCCTACAAACACATTCTATCCATTAATAAGCCCATTCCACCCACATTCACAAACTTGCAACAGAGAAAAGATGGGAATATTTAGAATAATATATCCATACAATTTATGTCCCTGTTTACTTTTAATATTTTTGGAGCCCAATTCTCCTGATGTGCTCAAATCAGCCTATGTAGACTCAGATGTTTTGAAAAGTATTTTGATTGCTAACATCTGGATTTAGAGAAGGACATAGTCTCTTATGAGTACAATGACATGTAAAACCAACAAAACAAAGCCATTTTTCCTTGTAACCACAACATTGCCCTTCATGAAAACCCAAACTAAATATGACATTTAATTTACACTACTGGTGGTTGATTCAGTGACATCTGTACTCCTCAATTGTTCTTAGGCTCATCATGATACACATTTTTTTCTTTAGAAATTAGAGTGGGGACAAGTCAACTCGGGGAACACTCACTATAATTATTGAGGCCAGCATCTTTGCAACAAAGCACATGTCATAATTTTGAGGGTTTCTATACAGTCAGATATTCATTTTTATCTAAGGATACTTTCATTGGCTTGTTTTTTTTAAACATTTTTTAGCCTGAATGAAAATATACCTGTTCTCCCATTTTTAGTTGTTCACTGTTACTTTCCAACATGATTTTTTTAGTTGCTTGATTAGTTGTTATGTAGTTCTCTGATATTTATGCAAATGAATATATTTGATTGTTACATTTTCCACAGCAGTGATTGGATAAATTATTTTTGGAATCTAAATCAATCTTAACTCATGGAGGAGGAAGATTTGACAATTCTCTTGCATTTCTTTTTCTCTTTCTTTTCTTTCTTTTTTTCTTCATCTGCTGAATGTCATAGCCACCTCATTAGTTCTGGATAATCTCTTTTCTTTCAACAACGAAAGACCTGTAAGCGCTAAATTTGTCTTGAAATGTCTGTTGCACTGCAGGGTCATTTACTGTGAACCATTTGTAAGGAACATACACCAAATGTTCCAATCAATGTGTACAGATAGGGTCAGGCTAATACAGAAGTGTATTAAAATGGCCGGATGCCAATTTAGTTCATCTTTTGTAAAATCCTGAGTTATTTTCTTGCTACAAACATCAAGATGAAGCCTTTGGAATTTATTTCTTTCCTTTCTATTACTTTCTTCTATACTTTTATAAAGAATATTCTTAAACTTTTTAAAACTCTACCTGGCCAAATAGTCCATATATACTTTATTAGAGAAAATAGCTTTAAGCCAACTGTAGAATGATTGAAATTTAATTGTTGGTAGCCAAGACAAGTAAATTGTTAATCAATAGGTTTAGGGGAGAATATTAGCTAAAGCTTCAGGCAGTTTCTTATTTACTATAAGCACAATAACCATAATTAATCATCCAGTAAAAAATAATTGTATTTGATCTGTAAGAGAAATGAGAGTTTCATTTCAAGATGTAATTTAGCAAATGTAAGAACTTAAGTAGTAGCGTTACCATGATCAATTAAACAATGCCTTAGATTAGAAGCTGAACCGTTATTTTATTATGTAGTCCAAAGATTAATACTTATATTAAGTTTAGTTGCAAAACTTAAATGACATTTACTGAGAAACCCCATGTAGGCTGACATTCCTTTTTCTTTCATAATTAAGTTAGAATAGATTTGAAGCATGGCAAGGTGTTGCATGTGAATAAACAATATAGGTAAATATTTAAGGAAACAATACTTTAATCTTCCACATAAGACATTTAGAGTAAGAGTCATGATGTGAAAAAGAACAAGACACTAGTTTGATTTTTTTAAATCCAATTTACTGGTATCAGAGTTTGTATAAACTCCTCCCAGATTCTGGTGTTGAGGCTCAGAACATGATATTCCAAAGTGTGACACTTTGGCGTGCTGTATACTTTGAAGTAAAAGACATTGGAACCATCTCAGAAACAGTCTTTCTGACTTTCTTCCACCCTCCTGTTTTCCATCCCTCTTTCTCCCCCAGTGCAAGTCATAGAAACCAGAATTCTTATTCCTCAAGATGGGTCATAAAAATTAGAATTCTTCTCCCCCAGAGCAAGACATAAAACCTAGAAAGACCATTTTATCCATTTTCCCTTCTCACTTGAAGACCCTCATTTCAGAAGGTTCTTGCCCTATACACTGGAAGAAGGAATATGACACAGACAGGCCAAGAAGAATCTGAACAGACAGGACTTGCTGGGCTTCCCCCTCAGTCTGTTACCATTAGTTCATACCTGACATGGTTTGGCTGTGTCCCCACCCAAATCTCATCTTGACTTCCCACGTGTTGTGGGGGATATCCGGTGGGAAGTAATTAAATCATGGGGGCAGGTATTTCCTGTGCTGTTCTCATGATAGTGAGTAAGTCTTAGGAGATTTGATGGTTATTATAAGGGGAAGTTTTCCTGCATAAGCCCCTTCTCTTGCCTGCCACCATGCAAGACGTGCCTTTAACCTTCCCCCATGTTTGCAAGGCTTCCCCAGCCATGTGGAACTGTGAGTTCTCCATTAAACCTCTTTCCCTTTTAAACTGCCCAGTCTTGGGTATATCTTTTTTTTTTTCTTTTCTTTTTTTTTTTTTTTTTTTTTTTGTTGCTGTTGTTTTGGGATGGAGTCTCACTGTGTCACTCAGGCTGGTGTGCAGTTGCGT
The DNA here is from genome assembly GCF_029281585.2 of Gorilla gorilla gorilla. Lineage (NCBI taxonomy): Eukaryota > Metazoa > Chordata > Mammalia > Primates > Hominidae > Gorilla > Gorilla gorilla. Next base: position 75,769,780 of record NC_073238.2, read on the forward strand.
GATCTCGCCTTACTGCAACCTCCACCTCCCAGGTTCAAGTGAATCTCCTGCCTCAGCCTTCCAATTAGCTGGGATTACAGGCGCCTGCCACCACGCCTGGCTAATTTTGGTATTTTTAGTAGAGACAGGTTTCACCATGTTGCCCAGGCTGGTCTCAAACTCCTGACCTCAGGCGATCTGCCCGTCTCAGCCTCTCAAAGTGCTGGGATTACAGGCATGAGCCACCGAGCCTGGCCCCTGTATCTTTATCAGCAGCATGAAAACAAACTAATACAGTAAATTGGTACCACTAGAGTGGGGCACTGCTGAAAAGATACCTGAAAATGTGGGAGCGACTTTGGAACTGGGTAATGGGCAGAGGTTGGAATAGTTTAGAGGGCTCAGAAGAAGACAAGAAGATGTGGGAAAGTTTGGACCTTCCTAGCGACTTGTTGAATGGCTTAGGCTAAAAGCCTGATAGCAATATGAACAATAAGGTCTGGGCTGAGGTGGTCTCAGATAGAGATGAGGAACTTGTTGGGAACTGGAGCAAAGGTAACTCCTGTTATGTTTTAGCAAAGGGACTAGCAGCATTTTGACCCCGCCCTAGAGATTTGTGGAACTTTGAACTTGAGAGAGATGATTTAGGGTGTCTGGCGGAAGAAATTTCTAGGAAGAAAAGCATTCCAGAGGTTACTTTGGTGCTGTTAAAGGCATTCAGCTTTATAAGAGAAGCAGAGCATAAAAATTTGGAAAATTTGCAGCCTGACAACGTGGTAGAAAAGGAAAACCCATTTTCTGAGGAGAAATTCAAGCCAGCTGCAGAAATTTGCATAAGTAACAAGAAGCCGAATGTTAGTCACCAAGAAAATGCGAAAAATGTCTCCAGAGCATGTCAGCGGTCTTTATGGCAGCCCCTGTCATCACTGGCCCAGAGGCCTAGGAGAAAATGGTTTTGTGGCCTGGTCTCAGGGTCCGGACCCGTGCTGTGTGCAGTCTAGGGACTTGGTGCCCTGTGTCCCAGCCACTCTAGCCATGACTGAAAGAGGGCAAAGTACAACTCAAGCTACTGCTTCACAGGGTGGAAACTCCAAGCCTTGGCAGCTTCCATGTGGTGTTGAGCCTGAGGGTGCACAGAAGTCAAGAACTGAGGTTTGGGAACCTCTGCCTAGATTTCAGAGGATGTATGGAAACTCCTGGATGCCCAGGCAGAAATTTGTAGCAGGGGAGGGGATCTCGTTGAGAACCTCTGCTAGAGCAGTACAGAAGGGAAATGTGGAGTTGAAGTCCAACACAGAGTCCCTACTGGGGCACCACCTAGTGGAGCTGTGAGCAGAGGGTCACAGTCCTCCAGACCGTAGACTGGTAGATCTACTGGCAGCTTGCACTGTGCAACTGGAAAAGCCAGACACTCAATGCCAGTCTCTGAAAGCAGCCAGGAGGGAGGCTGTATCCTGCAAAGCCACAGGGGCAGAGCTGCCCAAGACCATGGGAACCCACCTCTTGCATTAGCATGGCCTGGATGTGAGACATGGAGTCAAAGGAGATCATTTTGGAGCTCTAAGATTTGACTGCCTTGCTGGATTTTGGACTTGCATGAGACCTGTAACCCCTTTGTTTTGACCAATTTCCCCCATTTGGAGTGGCTGTATTTGTCCAACGCCTGTACCCCAGTTGTGTCTAGGAAGTAACTAACTTGCTTTTGATTCTACAGGCTCAAAGGTAGAAGGGACTTGCCTTGTCTCAGATGAGACTTTGGACTGTGGACTTTTGAATTAATGCTGAAATGAGTTAAGACTTTGGGGGACTGTTGGGAAGGCATGATTGGTTTTAAAATGTGAGGACATAAGATTTGGGAGGAGCCAGGGGCAGAATGATATAATTTGGCTGTGTCCCCACCCAAATCTCATCTTGAATTCTCATGTGTTGTTGTGGGAGGGGCCGGATAGGAGGTAATTGAATTATGGGGGCAGGTCTTTCCCGTGCTGTTCTCATGATAGTAAGTCTCATGAGATCTGATGGTTATTTTAAGGGGGAGTTTTCCTGCACAAGCCCCCTTCTCCTGTTTGTTGCCATGTGAGACATGCCTTTCACTTTCTGCCACGATTGTGATGCTTTCCCAGCCACGTGTAACTGTAGGTTCTCTGTTAAAACCATTTTCCCTTGTAAACTGCCCAGTCTCAGGTATCTCTTTATCAGCAGCATGAAAATGGACTAATACCCTTTTGTCCACTCACATTTCTCCACAGCTGTCCATTCTTCTTCTAACCTAAGCATATAATTATTATAAAAAATAATTGAAAAATTATTCAGTTTTTTGCTGAATCTTTGAGTTTTCATTTCTGAAGGCTCCTGTGCCATGTAAAACTTTGATTAAATAAATGTGTTATGCTTTTCTCTTGTTAACCTGTCTTTTGTTATAGGTGTGTGGATGGTGATACATATGATAGGTGAGAAAAGATATCACACTTTTTCACCTCCATACTGGATGTGATCAACTTTTACTCATATTTCTCTGTGTCACTGGATGTGTTGATTTTTGTATAAGTCCAAATGGCTATTTTAATGAAATGTTGGAGGAGAATAAAGACAGAGAACTTAAGAAAGATAGAGGTAGTGTGAAATGAAGTCAATTGCACATTATACACATGATCACACTGAAGAAATTTCAGTGAAATTCCTCCTTGTGTATTTTTTATGAAGAGCTAAACATGTATAATTAGTTTAGATACTGGAAACATTTCTGTGAAAGTAATCTGGCATGCATTTCCAGATTTAAATAATATGGAAAATTTACTTATTCCCTTCTCTAAGGACTATAAATTCCCATATTAGAGATAAGGAAAACTTAAAAGTTATAAATATACAGTTTAAAATGTTGATCCTGATAAATGAGGCTATAAATGACTTCAAAACAAAAATGTGTATGTCTAATTCACTGCATATATGTAGAAGTTTTATAAAAGTGGTTAGCTTTCAGAAATCCATCCCTCGATTCTACCGTGAATACAAAGCTTCTCCTATTGTCTGCCTATGAGTATTTTGCAATTTTGAAATGCTTCAGGTTAGCCCAAACTGCACAACTGACATTTTAGAAATTTTTTTTTCTCTTATTCATCTCTAAATATCAGTACCTACAGGGCATATGCTTAACTTATTAGAACAGTAATTTTTATGGATTTTTGGCCCTTTTGTGCTCCAAAGATACCTAAGAGTGGGTCTAGCTGTAGTTTTGTAGGTCAGTATGATATTCTTGTGGAATAAAACAAAAGCTAAATTTTTTTGCAGCTACCATTATACATGGACAATTTTTTAAAATATATAATCTTTTTTTCAAGAACTTTAAATTCAACATTAACATGTTCCCTCTGTTTAAGGAATAAACTGAATATACACTATACTATTAAATTATGTACTTTGCCAAAATGGTAGATAATAATTGTTCAAAAAGTGTAAAATAGACCTACATGTCTTTAAGTCAATGATGTATAGATTATAACATTCTAAAATTGATGTAAATTTGTTGTATGACAATGATGTTTTAAAGTGTTACCTATCATGATGTTAAGTGGTAGACCAAACATCATTTTAAAGAACTCAACTATCAGTCAAGCATCTAGATATAATTTTAATGAATATAAATAGTATTCAATAATGTTTTCTCTATTTTTTTCAACAATAGTATAGTGCATATTAAAGAAATATTTTCTAACTATTTTTCTTTCTCTATGGCAGTGACAAGAACATTATCAGGGAAAAACTAGGTTTTACTGAGACAGGATTTATACAATTTGAGGTTCTTTTTAACAAACTAGTATAAAATTATAAATGCACAATTAAGTACATAAGTGAGCATTTATCTAAAATGAGAAAATAAATATAAACTAACATTGCATTTTAAAATGTTAGTGGAAACCGCTAACATCACAGAAATCCAGAAAATTTGTATGGTATTTACTAAATTACAATGCCCCCTTATAACCACCCCAACACCTGCCTCACATTTGGCTGCATGCTCTTGATCAACTCTTCATATTACAATGGTTTTATCGTATCTTTCTATAAAAGAGAAGAAAAAAATGTTTTTCTCTAGTATATTTGATCAAAATATATTTTTATAACTTATTAGCATTCTTTTTAGTATTATAACTTATTACTGAAACTATCATGCAATTTCTAGAATTGTTTTCCAAAATTGGGAAAGACTTTAAGGTTTTTTTTTCAATATATGAGTATGATTTAGGTGAATTTTACACACATTCTGGTTCCTAACATTTTACAAACAGATTCCATTCCCCAACTCACAGGTTGGTGTGTCATAGGACCTGCTCATGTCATAATGGGATTTCATTTCTGCAGCACTTTATGTCAGTGAGTAGAAGAGTATTTCTAGAAGTCATTCCTGTACTGAAACAGGTAGCAGTTATCTAGTTATGCACAGAAGTGACTGAATCTCACCAGTATTTCCCACTAAACTCAAACTAAATGTACTCCAACTTAACTTCTCCCTAGCTATATCCCCAAAGGCCCAAAGGTATGCTGTGCCATCTAACAACAGGAGGAGTTGAATAGCAAAAAAGACAGTGTTCTTAACCAACTGCAGTTAAAATATCTTTTGCAAACTTTTAAAAAGTCACATGACTGTGAACACATTGGTGGCCCTCTTCTGGGCCTTGGAAGGAACCTATGCAAGTAAATTTCATTTGCTTCAAGATGAACCTGGCTCTGAACGTGATGTGAAGATTAGATTAAAAGATGATTTTACAGCCAGGGGCAGTGGTTCATGCCTGTAATCCCAGCACTTTGAGGGGCCACGATGGGTGGATCACCTGAGGTTAGGAGTTCGAGAGCAGCCTGGCCAACATGGTAAAACTCTACTAAAAATATGAAAAAAAAATAGCTGGGCGTGATGGCATGCACCTGTGGTCCCATCTACTTGGAAGGATAAGTCAGGAGAATCACTTGAACCCATGAGGCAGAGGTTGCAACCTATGAGCTGAGATTGTGCCACTGCACTCCAACATGGGCGACAGAGTGAGACTCCTTCTCAAAATATATATATAGACAGCTTAATATGTGGATCTGAGTTCTTTACATTTGGAAAAGAAATGAATTTATATCCTCTAAAACATCTGAAATTTAATTTTCATAAAGTTTCCTCCTCTGAGTAAAATAATGTGAGACTGTCCTTGCATCTGTTCTCACTCTTCCTGGTCTCCTTGGGTGACTTCAGCCAAATCCTATCACTTATATAATGCTGCTTTTCTGAGATATTTGTCTCTACCTTTCTCTTGAGATTCAGGTCTGAGTATCCTACTTTATTTGTTGGTCACTAATAACTTGATATTTCAAAGGCACAGTCCATCAGATACTTTGCCAAAGATGTTTTCTATCTTTATTTTACACCTGTAACCTCAACATCAATGAATTCTTATGTCGACTTATGTCAGTCAGAGGCCTCTTAATCACCTCTCTACATGCAATATTTTACCCCTATTTCCTTCTAAGTCTGTCATCACTACAACTACCTTACTTTGGGTCCATCTTTCTCATGCAGGTTATTGCAAGAGCATATTCATCTGTGTCCTTATCTGATGCCTGAATCTCTTGTCAAAGCACATACTGCAAGATTATTCATGTCAAGATTCCAGTTAGATAAATATACAAATTTCTTTAAAATTATTCTGTGGTTTCTAGATTTTAGGATAATTTTCAAATGTCTTTACTGAACAAATCAAATCTCCTGACTCTTTTTCTTGCTCTGTGTTCTACTGTCTCATATGCAATCTCTACTTAAGCCATTCTAATTAATATCCAGTTTTTGGGGGTCCTGATGTTAACTTAATGCTTCGTACTTCTACCTGCTATGTTTTCTTAAGGGAATATTCTGACCCCTCTTCTCTGCTGAAGAATCTTCTTGATGGACTTTGGGACTTACCTCAAAAGTAATCAACCTCGTCTGAGAAAATTTCCCAGGTCTGATAGGCTAATTCAAAAGTCAGTTCTTTCCTTTGCTTTCACAGCACTTGGGCATACATTTATGAGATGGTTAACAAACCACATTGCAATCACTGGTTTTTACTTTTCCCCCCATAGACTATGGGTTCAATGTGATTAAGGACTATGTTGTTTATTTCTGCACTCTGAGCACAAAAAATATAGTGTCTGATACATAGGAGATGATCTCAAGTATTTTGAATGAATGATTAAATGAGAGAAAAGTTCTGAGGTGTGGTTTAGCAACTAACCCGTTAAAAGCTCAATGAATAGGTAGTTGTGAGTATAGGGTTATCATAAGATCACATAATTCAAGGCAGGGCAACATGCACCTATTTCTTTTAGTCTGTTGACAACTTGACAATACTAACGCTACTACTTCTTTTCTCTCCTCTCTATATCTTAGTGAATCTTAAAATATCAAAGTATATAAATGAAATGAAGTCACTAATGATATGATAAATCTCAAAGTAGAGAAATAAGCTCAATAAAAGAGTAACTCACAAATAGGAAACTCAGTGTATAAAAATTGATACAGTATCTAGGAGTATCTAAAATATAAATACTTTGACAAAGTATTTATATTTTGGGAGCTCCTGACTTGATAAAGTTTCATTATTGTTGATAATGCTTATTGAAAATAGACCATAGTGAGAAAGTTTAAAATGTTTATTAAAATCAGTACTTATAAATGATAGATTTACCTGTTTACCTTACAAAAATGTCTTTCTCCCTCTTTTGCTGTCTCCTTTTTTCTTTTTCTAATATATATGCATATATATAAATCTTAAAAAAATTGGTTTTATGTGTATTTATAAAAAGATGGAGCATCTCTTTGAATTGATTTTCTGAAGGTAAGTATTTCCCTCTCTTTCCACTACCGAATGCTTTATTTCTTGCCTAAGTTTCTATTGGTTGACTCCTGAATGTCTTCATTGACATTGTCCATCACCTTACATTCCTCAGTGTTGACACCTAACTTTATGGCATGCCAGCCTCATAATGTGACTAACTAAAAGTCATTTGGATAGTTCATCTTTATATTTAATATAGCATATGGAAATACTTACAGGTTATTGTAGTAATTAAGAATAATGCCATATTTCATTAGCTATGCCTCAGTAATTAGGAATATATAATGATTTGAATAGGAATGATGCTAAAATTTACTTTTATGCTAAAAGAAAAAATCCTGCTAAAAAATTTATAGTGTACATATAATTTTAAGAGGATTAACTGAAAATGTTTCAAGTCCTTAGCAGTGTCACTTTGCATGGTAGTCATCAATAGATAGCTGAAGTTATTTTACTTTATATATTATATTTTACTTTACTTAAGTCACTTTACCTAGAACTAATCTGTCCATGATGTTTAAAATTAGTAGCCAGGCACAATGGCTGATGCCTATGATCCCAGCTACTCGGGAGGCTGAGGTGAGATGATCACTTGAGACCAGGAATTAGAGACCTATTTGGACAACATAGTGAGACTCTGTCTCTACAAAAAATAAAACAATTAGCAAGGCAAAGTGGTACATGCCTGTAGTCCTAGGAACTTGGGAACCTGAGGTAGTAATATTACTTGAGCTTAAGAGTTCAAAGCTATGGGGAGCTGTGATCACGCCACTACATCATTCCAGGCAACAGAGTGAGACCCTGACTCTTAAAAAAATTATTTATGATTATGTGTTAGATATGATCTTATTAATAAACTGAATTTTAAATATTGTTTATTTAGAAATTTTCACATATTCAAAGTGTTTTTCTTGATTTCAAGTTACTGAGATTTTTTTTTCTATATAACTTGAATAGTGTAGGTGTCAAGAATTGGATATTGTGTCAAGATAAACTGATATTTAAATATTTCAATTAAAACTGATTCCATTCTAGTTATTTATCATGTAGCAAAAATAGATAATTCAAAGTTGATTCATTTTTTTAAAGTACTGAACACATGATAAGAAAGTCAATATGAAGATGTCCTAAAATTATTTATGACAATAAATTATGATAATTCAAATCAACTGCTAAGAATATATTTATTTGTACTTCCTTTTCTGATACCAAAATATATTTGTAATGTTAACATGTTTGATACTAATCAGCCCAAGTTCAAACTCTAATTCTGTCATTTGTGAGCTCTGTGATATTGACCAAGTTACTTCATTTCTCTAAACTCTAGTTTGTTCCTTCATAAAAGGTGAAGAGCAGTCGCTATTTTATAAGTTTTTCATAAGGATTAAATGGGATTATGTAAAATGTTCTCAATATGATCTCTGACATATGGTACTCAATGAAGAGTATGTCAATTAAATTAATTTTAATGTAATTAAATAAAAACATTCTATAATAGTGCATATAACCAATCATCTTCAGTTTCAATTACAGTTAATAAATAAGGCAAATTTTTATGACCCCTAAAAACACCCATTTACATAATATTACTTGTAAAAGGTGAGTTACTTGCATTGGCTCATATATTGTATATAATCAAACATTATTTTTAAATTGCTGAAAATCTTTGCAGGCTATACCTCCAGGATTAGGAGGTAGTATTGGCTATTAATGCACAAACTGCATTTAATTTTATTGACTCATTTCATTCAGTCTATTTAATTAACTTCATTGGCAATACACTCAATAATGGAGCCCTTTTCAAATTCTTATCCCTTAAATGCTGGCTTTACTCTTGAAATCTGTCCTCAGTTTTCTTCTCTTCTCACCTATCACTCCTCAGATGATCTCATTCACCCCAGGAACTTCAGTTACTATCTATTTGCTAATAAGTTCTACATTTATTTCTCCAGCACATAGCTCTTTATATCATAAAATCCATGCTCTATTGGGCATCTCCATCTTAATTCCCACAGGAATTATAAGTGCATACAAACTGAATTCAACATAATCTGCTGGTAAACTATTCTGTCTCTTATTGTATTTATTGAAATACAATATGCTGCAATCAACCCAGTTGTAAGAATTGAAAATCTGGATATCATCTTCAGTTTATCACTCCATCTCAGCCTTCACAGTAATCAAACATCAAATTCTACCATATCATCTCCATTTTTACTCTCACAACTCTGGATTAGGCCATATCCACTCTTTCTTAAAATATTTTGACAGATAATTAAATGTTATGCTTTTACTAGTCTTTTTTGCCTCCATTTCAGTCTCTGCGACATAGCCAGCATGATCCTTCTAAAGCACCAATGTAATTATCAGACCCAGTTCTAAAATCAGTGAGGCTCAGGCAAGAGCATAAATGGAAGTTCATGGCTTCTGTGATGGATAATTTTAGGTGTCAAATTGACCAGATTAAGGAATACCTAGAGAACTGCTAAAACATTGTATCTGTGTGTGTCTGTGAGAATGTTTCTAGAAGAGATTGGTGTGTGAGTCAGTGGATTGAGTCGGGGAGATCTACCCTCATTGTGGGCAGGCACCATCCAATTGACTGGAGTACCAGACAAAGCAGAAAAAAAGAAAAGAAAAGAAAAGAAAAGAAAAGAAAAGAAAAGAAAAGAAAAGAAAAGAAAAGAAAAGAAAAAGAGCTGGTAAACCCTTCTTCCCCTGCCCTTGGACATCAGAACTCCAGCCTCTCTGGTCTTTCTTTGGATTCCATGATGTACCACCCATCCCCACAAGATTCTCAGTCCTGTGGCCTTGGACTGAGAATATCACATTCAGCTTCTCTGGTTCTGAGGAGTTTGTACTTGGACTGAACCATGACACCAGTACCCCAGAGTCTCCAGCTTACAGATGGCCTGTCATGGAACTTCTCAGTGTTCATAATCGCATGAGCCAATTCCCCTTATAACTCCCTCTCATCCATCTATCTATCTATCTATCTATCTATCTATCTATCTATCTATCTATCTATCATCTATCTATCTATCATCTATATGTCATCTATCTTATTGGTTCTGTCTCTCTGGCAAATCCTGACTAATATAGCATCTCTACCCTCAAGCTCCATTCATTGCTCCCAGGTGCCTCAGGCACGTACATAGAGACACTTCAACCTGTATGTCCAATCATTGCCCATGATCATCCTTCCCAAAACAGCTGTTCAGGGCCCTTTACTCCAGCCTATTGGTGAGCCCACAGTTGAGAGCTGCCCGTAAAGGGACAGACCCAGGGAAGAGGCCACACATACCATGGGAGCAGTTTGGGATTATCTAGGTATGGTGTCCTGGGTGACTATATACACAGAGAGTGCTATAGAAGGGTGAGAATGGGCTCCAGGTGGCACTGTGCCCTTGGCCCTTTGGACTTCTTGCCCTATGAAGAGAGTCATAGTTAGAAGAAGCCATGAATCAGGGCCCATTTTTCTGGGTCTAAGTGTGATACTGCTAATATTATTAATTCCCTTTTGAAAATACTTCAATAACTCTCTATTTTCCTCAAGATCAAGTCCCAACTCAGTACAGAGTAGAAGGCCTTTAAAGGTCTGACTCTTGTATATTTCTCTATTTTATTTCTCAACATACTATATTTCACATTCTACAATTCTATATTCATATTCATATACTCATATTTTATAATTCTGGTAAATCAGAAGTCATTTCAGTTCTTTAAATATGGAATATTTTCCCTTCTACCTGGACTTTACATAATCTTTTTTTTTTTTTTGAGATGAAGTCTTGCTCTGTCACCCAGGTGGGAGTGCAGTGGCGCGATCTCTGCTCACTGCAGGTTCTTCCTCCTGGGTTCAAGCGATTCTCCTGCCTCAGCCTCCCAAGTAGCTGGGATTACAGGCACCTGCCACTATGCCCAGCTAATTTTTGTATTTTTAGTAGAGACAGGGTTTCACCATGTTGGTCAGGCTGGTCTTGAACTCTTGACCCCAAGTGATCCACCTGCCTCAGCCTCCCAAAGCGCTGGGATTATAGGCGTGAGACACCGTGCCCGGCCAGCGGAAACCATTTTCTTTGGAGTGTGCCAGCACTCTCCACATATCCTCCACCTGGGTATTTCCTTTTCATATTTCAGGTCTCAACTAGATGATACTTTATTCAAGGAAATTTTTCTTACACTTATTCATAATAGGGCTCTGTGTCTTTTTACCACTAAAAATTTATACATTCTATGTGTTATGTCCTTACTGTTTTATTTAAACAAATGCTAAACACTTACTTATAAATCTGACTGGAGTCTCATGCAGAGATTATGATAAATCCTACCTGCTTTTGGAACATAATCCACATTCATTGCTGTAGTCTATAGGGTAGTTTTCCTATGGTCCTTTGCCCCCATCTCCTGCTGTTTTGCTTCTGCTCCTATTCTGTTCCAAGATTTAGGCCTCTCCACTGATTTACACACAGAGCATTTCTACCAAATTTGTGAAATAATTTTGTTGAGGTTAATTCTATTGAAGACTGCAGGGTTCATCAGAGGGAGTTCAGAATCATATGCCACAACATTTCAATAGAAAAATTCTTATACCTGTTTCTTCTTTGATGTTTCTCCTTGCCTTCCCTCTCAATAGGGTTGTTAGTCTTCCTTATTCTTACACCACCTAACGTCGAGACTCAAAGACATATTGATCCTGAATTTCTTCCAGAGAAACCTCAATAGTGACCCGTGCTTTAATTTGGGAGATTTGTCATCTCTGTCATAGTTTCTATTCTTCAGAAATCTTATTGAAGAATAATCTAAATAAAGCCAATATATTTATCCAAAAATATTTTTATACAAGCTACTCAAAAGAAAAAGAAAGTGTATGTTTGTATTATGGTCAGGATGTGCTCAAGAGTTGGGTCCAATTGACTGTACACTGCTTCAGATCTATCAGGAAGCTAAGGTGGAACAATTATTGCAACCCTTACATCTGACCTGAATAAATCCTGAGTGTTATGTATTAATCACATTAAAGCAGCCTGAACTTCAGTAACAAAAAATGGGGGTTAACCTAATAAGCTTCTGACGCATAAAAAATGAGTGCAAATTATGCATTAATGTGTAACTGATCACCATTAGCAACATTCTCCCATGAAACAGATGTCTATCTGCTCCCCACAGCATTGTATCTGTGAAGTTTGCCATCTCCAGAAATGAATCCTTGATTTATTATTGCCCCAGGCTAATTAAAGAAAATGTTAAGTCTCAGCTTTGTGATTCATGCTTATTGACTATGTGGTCAGTGAAGGAGAAAGAAACCAGAGATTTTACGGAACAAAGGCCATCTGTGTCTTATTTTGAAACTGATTTTTAAAAAATATAGTGCATCTGTGGCAAAATGACAGCAATTATAGACTTCCGTATGTGAATATTAAAAGGAAACACATTTAGAAGTTGATAATTAACTAATAATTATTTTCCAGGTGGTATTATACCTCAACTTAATTTCTGCAGACATACTTTTATCATGGCCACAGTGTTAGATAAAGACAATATTGAAAGACAAAGGCACTTTTGATTACCTCTACAATTGAAAACCTTATACAAATGCCCATCTTTAGGCTGAAACTATTATTAAATGATACAAATTCACTTTAATACAATGCAATAGTGTAAGTGCCAAATCAGGTGTTATAGTGAACTTATTATATGCAGCAGATACTGCTTTTTATTAGTAAGTTAGCCATAGAAAAGCAAACTTAATTTTGGATATTTTAAATTATATGTAATAAGTCTATTTCTTTAAAAGTTAAGCTAAAGAAGATGACAGAAGAGGAAGCTTCTGGACTCTGTCTCCCCACCTAGTCAATAATTGCACTGGCAGAATCTGTCTGATGTAACTATTTTGGAAATCTGGAGTCTATTAAAGGCTTAAAACTTCCAGAGAAAGGCTTGAATGGTAAATTGTAGTCAATTTTAGTCAATTTCAGCTCCCAGAACAGTAGCTGACACCCATTTCCCACTGCAGAGTCACAGCAGGCAGCTGTGCATGTGTTCCTGGAGCAACCTACACACAGCTTACAGATGCCAAGGTGGGCACAAAAGGACCCTGTCTTCCAAATACTGGGGATCTGTGCTCTAATTGCTGATCGCAGAGGTGCAGACAAAGAGGTGGGAAGCCATTGCTTTGCTCCTCCTCCCATTATTACAAGTCCATACCGCCTACCTTCCCGCCATTGGTTGTTGTGACTTTCAGGTGACTTAAAGGGCTGGTATCTTTTTCCTGCCTTCATTTTTCTCTTTTTCCACTTTTAGAAGCCAGATATAAAAGAGTAAACATTACAAAACAATTGCATATGTGGGAAAAATTAGGAAGTGACCATGTATTCTCAGGGAAAGGTGCAGGCTCCGAAAGGACCTACCAGGACCTTAAGTTTATTCTCAGGCTGATCACTGGCAGAGACAGGCTACAACAGTTATGATACAAAAACAATAATGATAACAAAAACAGCAAACCCTGCGGAAGCGGGAGAATCTGATTTCCAGAGTTACCATGTTATTAGCTTCAAATGTCAATTTTTTTTAAAAAAATTACAAGACATAAAAAAAAAACAACCCATAAAAGTGTAACCCATTCAATGGAAAAATAAAACTAAATCAATAGAAACTATTTTTTAAAAAGACCTCATGCATGTCTACTAGACAGTGATTTCAAAATATCTTAAAGATGTTTGAAGAACTAAAAAAGATGTGAAGAAAGTTAAAAAAAGATGCATAAACAAAGTGGAAATACTGATAAATAGAAAACCTAAAAAAATATGAATAGTTCATCCCTTGTTTAGCATATAATTATGAAGTAACAATAAATATCCTTGGTTAAGCAGCTCAAGCCACTGCTCTGCCAATGAAGTAGCCGTTCTTTTATTACCTACTTTCTTAATAAACTTGCTATTGCTTTATGAACTTGCCCTAAATTCTTTTTTGTATAAAATCCAAAAACCTCTTGGGGTCTGGATTGGGACCCTTTTCCAGTAACATCTTTCTGGTGAATCCAGAAGGGACTGTACTGAAGAGACCCCTGACCCAAGGAAATAGACTGCAGCACCAGTTGGCTGACTTTGGGAAAGTAGTGGGGTACCCAAGTAAAGAATGGGATTGGGTTAGAGGCCCAACTTAGGGGAGTGAGAGTCTCTCCTAAGAAAGAGTAGGTTAAAGGACCCTCTTAACAAAAAGGCTAGGATGCTTGAGCGAACTTGGGTTTGAGGTCCAATTTAGGAAGGTTAGAGTCCTTCCTAAGATTTAGAGGGGTTGGACTATCCTCTCAGTAAATGTCCTCTAGGCTAAGAATGGATTTGGCATTATGGCATGTTAACCACTATTCTCTTTGGATTAATCTGCCTTGTACTCTTTGCTGAGGGCTGTAGGTGACAGGAGTAGGCAGGTACAGGATCACTGTGATAGCAGCAGTGGCCCTTCTGGAGCAGCCGCTGCAGGGACAGCAGCTGCAGTGGGGAAAGCAAGGTCAGGGCTGCGGGCTCTGCAGAGCTAGTGGGTGGCTGGGAACAGGCAGGGGCCCTGCCCCCTACTGAGTTGGTGGGTGGGACCCCCATGCTCCCAGGCACAGCTGCAGCCACCCAGCCATGGCTCTGGACCCAGGCATCTCTGTGCTCTTGGGGACCCAGGAAGCCCCTGCCCCCTCAGGCTTAAAAGTGCCTGCTCCCACTCCCTGGCCTCTCCCAGCTCCTGGCACCCGCTCTGGGGCAAAGCAAAGTTGTGGCCAAGCCTGGCCACTGTTGTGATCCAGCTGGGTGTGTGTGCACTCAGGATGGTGCTGACATGCTGGCCCCCTGCTGCCTTGGTCTTCTCTAGACTTTGGATCCTGACAAACACAGGAGGAAGGCTGAGGAGGGGCTGAGGGGAGCTCAGTGCAGACCTGAAGGTGGTCCTCCACATGAACAGCTTGGGCACCGTGGATAGCATGTTGATGATGGCAGGAGGCAGATAGGCTCCTGGGTTGAAATAGGGAGGTCCCTGGTGAAACCCCACCTTCAAGCCAGGGATGACCTGAAGCCTGGGTGCTGGGATGCCAGTTCCAGGTGGAGTCTCTGGCCTGGAGTGAGAACTTGTGCTTCTTCCAGGCCCTCCCATGGCTGCCCATGGACCAGTCAGCATTCACCTCCTCCCTTCTGAGCCCATAAAAACCCCAGACCCAGCCAGGCTTGAACAGATTTTGGGACTACCAGCGGCAGGAAGGAGCTATCCACTTCAGGTCTCCTTGACTGTTCAGGACAACCTTCCTGCAGAAAAGAGCTTATAAAAACTTCTTTCCACCTCTTTGAAAATACCTGTACACTCCTGTTAAGCCATAACTTTACTTAAGGCTTATTAGTTTTACCTGTGAGGTTGCTTTTGGTAGCGTTCGAAAGCCAGAAATATCAGCCATTCAGCCTGGCTAAAGTCAAGTAATAAGAGATTAAAAAGGATTTTTTTTTTATAAGAGCATTAGGGTTAGAAGTCAGCTTAATTAAACATGGATATTCAAGGTCTACCAACGTGGGATTCCTTGGGAAAAACAGAGGAGATGCTACAGACCCCATTTTGGGAAAACCTCTGTTTTCCTCATGAAACCCCAGGAGTTAGAAATGGATAGATCCATCTCAAAATTGAAGGCTCTTTTCTGTTTTGCATTGCGTTATCTGATTTTTGACTTTTGGTGATATCAGAAATTACTTTGCATTATGAGAGAGTTTTGCTGTGTAATAACTGTAGAAAATATACTTTGGGCAGAGCTAATTGTAGTTATGGGAGGATACTCAGCTGTTTGCACATTTAGATCAGAGAAGCATGCTCTTGGCCACCTGGAAAGTATGGAAATGTCATGTACCCTCCACTGAGAAATAAAACTCCTATAGGGGATGGGCTAATCACAGAATGGGCTGATTGGCTTTGGGTTGCCTTGCAATAAAATGCATGATAAAATCATCACGCTGTCTTGTTCTATAGTATTTATTTTTGGGGAATCCAGGATTTGGTATAAAAAAGGGACCCTTACATTTTGGGGATCTGTTTTGCCTTCTAGCTGTGCCTGCTCGGCTGTAGAAACTGTATGCTTCCCTGAGCCTGTTCCTCCAGGGGCTCCACCCTAAGGCCAGTAATCATATTAAGAAACTGGCAAATGAAAAATTTTACAACTACTGGATCTTCTGTCTCTGTATATATGTTGTGTGTGTGATGTTATATGAAAGCTTTAAAATAATAAAAGCTAAATCAAATATTTTATCAGAAAGGTAAAAGGTGTAATGCCTGTGAGTTCATGTGACTTTAGTAATCTTTGGGAAATAAAAACAGTTTTATTGGTAAAAAAAGAGTCTTCAAAATTTAGACATTTGGTCTAAATTATTCAGGTTTGCCTAGATTAGAGGGTTAAAGGATTGTTTTAAGTTAGATATGATAAAGCTGAAGGTTTGAACAAGTTTTGGAAGGTTTGTGAAAAATTAATCTTGTAAAAGAAATTCTGTGTGTGAACATACTGGATAAAGTTAAAGGGGTATTATTCAGTTTTTCTGTAAACTGAATATTAAAATAAAAGCACAAAAGGTTTTTCTTAGAGCACTGATCTACTTTTTGCCAAAATTTTGTAAAGCATTTTAAAAGGTTAATAAAAATCTTACCTTATGGTCAGACATTAAAATTGGATACATTTTTCTATAAGGTATTAAGAATTGGGTTTGACTTCAATAATGCACAAATGCAGTGGTGAAATTTGGCTTATTTGGTATAAAAACCAGCAGAAAACACTGTCAAATAGAAAACGGTGTTAGGCTTTCTTTGGGCTCTATTTATATAAATATGTTATCGGTATGTTTTCCAAAACCATGGGAAACTCCCGTAATTTTAATATGACTTAGTGTATGTTAATAATTATAATTGTTATATAAAATTGTTGTATGCCACAGAAGTAACCAAATTTTCTTGCCAATTGTGGCTTTAGTAGTGACTGTCCTAACTAAGACTTGTTATCACCTACAGACAATTGTCTTGTTTTGGTCCTCTTTAGAAGATGGATTATAGTCAGATATTGGACTTTGACAGAGGCTCTTAAATGCAAGTTTCTGATAACTTTGGAGATTGTGACATTAGAATAGAGGAAAAACTTTTTCAGGACCCATGGAAAGCTAAAGTGTTAATGAATATCAAGCAGGACAGGAGCTAACTGCATGGACCAAACTAAGAGAAGACTGAAGTAAGCTTTTTTGAATTTTTGCTTAAAATGTTGCTGATCCTTTGTTTTTCAGAGCCAAGCAAACTTTTCTTTTGCACTAATCACAGCTTTTAACAATTGAGTAAAGTATACTCCTGTCAACAAAATTTGGGGCATGTTTGTTTCTCTCTACTTGATTTCTCCAACACTTGTACACTATTTGCAAATATCCTTAACTTACGGCAATATTTTTTTCAGAAGTGCAATAAGAATCTGTTTTCATTTGTAACAGGACATAATTGGAGAAACTGGTTATTTTACCAAGGCTTTGACTGAAATGATGTTTTCTTTTAAGAAATCAAACTTGACTTATAGAGCCAATAAAAGTTCCTTGAGAAAACTGGCATCACATAGTCCTATGTAGACTATGTCTACATAGTCCCTGTACAGGGTTCCAGACCTGTGTAAGTAAAGAATGTCACTTTCTGACAGGCCCAGGAACCCCAAGTTATCTTGGGACCTTAAGAGGAGAGGAATTTACTCAACTCCTAGGTATTTGAGGGTAGAAACCCATGGCTGGGCTTGGCTTTAAAAAAGTCTTATCTGAGATATCTTCTATGGAATGGAGCTCTATCAAAGCCAATTTAAAAAGTGCTATGTAAAAAAACATTTTTTCTTGCTGTACTTTATACAAATAATCTGGCCAAGTATAATAAAGCAGATCAGTCTTACCATGATTTGTCTTCAGTAAAAATGGGAAACTGGAGAGAAAAAAAATTGTTTCAAGAACTATGATACACCTGTTATAAAACTCTAGTCTCATCAGTTGTTTTTCAGGGTTTTTCTGCAATTTAGGCTGACCTTGCTTATTCCTGTGAGCCAGTCAGTGATCTCTGACTGCAGCTCAGAAGGAACAAGAGGGATGGGGAATGTAAAAATCTAGATCAATATTCTAATTCTAGACACATTGGAATCAGCTAGCAACCCTTTATCAGCTTGGTTCCATCAGTTGCCCAGTTCATGAGAAACCTTCTTACATAGTTTACTTGGGATAATTTTACTTATTTTGCTTTAATGCTGTGGAATTATATTGCTATTGTACTTTTTATATAGGAGTGCTGGATAAGCTTACTCAATGTTTTCTTTTTTTTTTTCATGGAGTCTCACTCTGTCGCCCAGGCTGGAGTACAGTGGCAGAATCTCGGCTCACTGCAAGCTCCACCTCCCGGGTTCACACCATCCTCCTGCCTCAGCCTCCGGAGTAGCTGGGACTACAGACACCTGCCACCACGCCCGGCTAATTTTTTGTATTTTTAGTAGAGACAGGTTTCACCATGTTAGCCAGGATGGTCTCGATCTCCTGACCTTGTGATCCACCCACCTCAGCCTCCCAAAGTGCTGGGATTACAGGCGTGAGCCACTGCACCTGACCTCAATGTTTCCTTAAATTGAAGAGTTATTAATCTTCCAGATTCATAACTCCATTCATAACAGTTGGAGTTATGAATGGCCCTTATCATACTACTGATACTTTCCTTCTTTTTTTTTTTTTTTTGATACATAGTCTTGCTCTGTTGTCCAGGCTGGAGTGTAGTGGCACAATCTCTGCTCACTGCAACCTCTGCATCCCCAATTCAAGCAATTCTCCCACCTCAGCCTCCAAAGTAGCTGGGACCACAGGTATGCACCACCATGCCTGGCTAATTTTTGTATTTTTAGTAGAGATGAAGTTTTGCCCTATTGGCCAGTGTGGTTCCAAGCTCCTGCCTCAAGTGATCCACCCACCTCGGCCTCCCAAAGTGCTGGGATTGTAGACGGGAACCACCATGCCCAGCCACCATACTGATGCTCTCTGATTGAGCTCCTCTTTACCCTGAATACAACAAGAGACCCCGATAGTTAGGCAGGCATATCAATGCCCCTGTTCAGCATGAATAAGTTACAGCAGATGAATCTTCATTCCTCTGCAACCCTTAGGATTAAGGGTTCTCTTTTAAAACTGAGGGGTGAAATGTCAGATGCATTTGACAACTCCATCTTGAATAGGGGCTGGGAAAAATAAGCCTGAGAGCTAGTGGGCTGCATTCCCAGGAGGTTAAGGCATTCTTAGTCACAAGATGAGAGAGGAGGTCAGCACAAGATACAGGTCATAAAGACCTTGCTGATAACACACTCTGTGGTAAAGAAGCCAGCCCAAACCCACCAAAACCAAGATGGCAACAAGAGTGACCTCTGGTCTTCCTCACTGCATATTATATGCTAATTATAATGCATTATGTGCTAATTATATACATTATATGCTAATTATAATGCATTAGCATACTAAGAGATACTCCCACCAGTGCCATGACAGTTTACTAATACCATAGCAACATCAGGAAATTACCCTATATGGTCTAAAAAAGGAGAAGCCCCCAGTTCTGGTAACTGCTCCCTTCTTTCCCAGAAAACTCAAGAATAATCCACCCCTTATTTAGCATATAATCAAGAAATAACCACAAAAACAGGCAACCAGTGACCCGTGCTGCTGTTCTGCCTATGGAGTAGCCATTTTTTTTATTCCTTTCTTTTCTTTTTTTTAAAAAGACTCTATCCAGTTTGTTCTCTCTCAATTTTAGAAAAACATCTTTCACACTTTCCCTCAAATATTGAGCCATATAAAATCATTGTTCAATTTAACTTTAAATTGACTTTAACAATGACAACTTAAGGTCGAATGTTAGATGCAGTAAACCAAACAGAGTCTTAAAATCTAAACATTCTTGACAATCAAGTAGGAATGACACACTTTTTTTTCATTTAACATTTCAACCTAACCGTGGAGATGTAGAGGATTTATGTCCTTTCCCTTTTGATTTTGTGTATGTTCTGCAATTGCTTTAATCATCAGAAAACTATAGAAGTGACACTGTACCTGTTTCTGTGCCTACGCCTGATGAAACTGACAGCTTCCGCTACCTGTTTCTTAGAACAATCGCTCTTGAAAACCAGCCACCATGCTGTGAGGAAGACCAAGCAATCCCGTGGAGAAGCCCATATAGAGGAGAACTGGCGGTCCCAGACTGAAGTCCTGTTGAGTTCCCAGACCACAGTCAGTACAAATTTGCCTTTTAAGAGAGTGAGCTATTGTGTAAATGACTTCTCTGGATCCAGGAAAGCCTAGTTCTTGACCTACAAAATCATGAGCAAAATAAAATTCCTCTTTTAAGACATTATCTTTTGGGGTATATTCACAGGCAACAGGCACCCACTATAAAAAGCTGTCACCTCATATGAGATAACATCCTCAAGACATTTTGAGTAGTTTAGTCCAGCTCACTAGAAACCCCCCTTTATTTTCTCTTCAAGCACACAGATATTTCCTTCCTTTGAGCAATGTATGCTCTGAATGGGGAAAAAGGCGTTGAGATACAAAAGCACATTATAAGATAGAAAACTCCATGTGCCATTTCCTATCATTCACCTTGATGTGAGCAACCAACTCCAGAAGGAGGACGAGTTGCCATTGCTTTATATCTCCCTCTCATCTTTCTTCTACATCTGCTTTTGTAGTCTTGTGCATATCGTTGTGGCCTTCTCAACTATTCCCACCTTTTCTCTATTTTTTTAAAAATTATACTTTAAGTTATGTGATACTTAAAGTATCCCATACTTATGGGATATGTGCAGAATGTGTAGGTTTGTTACACAGGTATACATGTGCCATGGTGGTTTGCTGCATCTATCAACCCATCATCTACATTAGGTATTTCTCCTAATGCTATCCCTCCCCTAGCCTGTCACCCCCCAACAGGCCCTGGCATGTGATGTTCCCCTCCCTGTGCCCATATGTTCTCATTGTTCAACTCCTACTTAAGAGTGAGAACATATGGTGTTCGGTTTTCTGTTTCTGTGTTAGTTTGCTGAGAATGACAGTTTCCAGCTTCATCCATGTCCATGCAAAGGACATGAACTCATTCTTTTTTATGGCTGCATACTATTCCATCGTGTATATGTGCCACATTTTCTTTATCGAGTCACATTGATGGGCATTTGGTTTGGTTCCAAGTCTTCGCTATTGTGAATAGTGCGCAATAAACATATGTGTACATACATAGCCATATAATATACAGAAAGAAAATGAGGAAAGATTGTAAACCTTTCACAATAAAAAATAAACACAAATGAAGAGAGTAATGGAGAAAATGAGGATTAAAAAAGCTATAATGCATATAGAAAACAAGTATCAATATGAGAGAAGTAAATTGCTCTTACAGTAATTACTTCAAATGTGAATACATAAGCCCTCCATCAATCAAAACACAGAGAGTGGCAAAATGGATTAAAAAACCTGATTCAATTATATGCTGCCTATAGGAAACTCACTTTACATATAAAGATACAAATAGACTAAAAGTGAAAGGATAAAGAAATCATTCCATGCAAATAGTAACAAAAAGAGCAGGGGCGGCTATGTGAATAGCAGAGAAAATAGGTTTTAAATTAAAAATTAATAACAGACAAAAAAGGACAATATATCTTAACCAATGGTTCAATAGAGCAAGAAAATATAACAATTAAAAACATTTACAAGCCTAATATCAGGTCATCAAAATATGTAAAGGAAAAATTTACAAAATTGAAGAGAGAAATGGATAATTCTACAATAATAGTTGGGGGAGACATCAATACCCCACTTTCACTAATAAATACAACAACTGGTCAGAAGAGTGGTAAGAAAAAAGAAGACAACACAATAAACCAATTAGATCTAACAGACATTTACAAAACACTACCCAATAACAATAGCATACACATTCTTCTTAAGGGTACGTGAGTGAGCCATTTTTCAAGATAAAGGATAATGTTAGGCCACAAATTAAGTCTCAATAGATTTTAAAAATATATACATTATACCATGTATCTTCTCTGACCACAATGGAATGA
The DNA here is from genome assembly GCF_029281585.2 of Gorilla gorilla gorilla. NCBI lineage: Eukaryota > Metazoa > Chordata > Mammalia > Primates > Hominidae > Gorilla > Gorilla gorilla. Next base: position 75,791,725 of record NC_073238.2, read on the forward strand.
AGTTAAAAATCAATAACAGAAGTAAACGGAAAAATTTGCAAAATTGTGGAAATCACACATTTAACCTACCAATGGATCAAAGAAAAAGTCCTGAAGGAAATTATAAAATAGTTAGAAATGAATAAAAGTGAAAACATACCACAACTTTTGTAAGACAACAAAAGCACTGCTAAACGGGAAATTTATTTCTAAAAATGCTTACGTTAAAAGAAAGAAATTTCAAATAACAACCTAACTTTGCAATGTAAGGAACAAAAAACAAACAACAAACTAAACCCAGTGCTAGCAGGAGGGAGGAAATAATAAATATTAGACAGAAACAAAGAAATAGAGAATCAAAAAAGGAGAAAATCTATAAAACCAAAAGTTGGTTCTTTGAAAAGTTTAAGAACTCTGAAAAACCTTTAGCAGTATAGAGTAAGAAAAAAGAGAGAAGACTCAAATTACAAAAAAAAAAAAAAAAAGGGAAGAAACTGGGGACAGTATTAATGATTCTACACAAATAAAAAAGGTTTATATGAGTACTATAAACAATGTACAGCAACAAGTTGGATAACATAGATGAAATGAATAAATTCCTAGAAGCACAAAACCAAACAAGACTAAATCATGAAGAAAGAGGAAATCTAAATAAAGAGATCTATAACTAATAAGGAGTTTGAATCAGAAAAAAATCTCCCAATAAATAAAAGCCCTGGACTTGCTGACTTTATTTGTGAATCCTGTCAAACATTTAAAGAAGAAGTAATGTCAATTATTCTCAAACTTTTCCAAAAATTTGGAAAGGCAGAAATATTCAAAAGCATATTAAAAGGATTATACACCATGACTAAGTGGGATTTATTCCTGGAATACAAGAATAGTTTACCATATAGAAATTAATCAATGTAATATACCACATTAACAAAATGAAGTAAAAAAAATACACATCTTTTAAATCAATGAAGAAAAAGAATTTGACAAAATTTAACATTCTTTCATGATTTAAAAACACTCAACAAATTAGGAATGAAGGAAAAGTATCCTCACATAATAAAAGCTCACAATAAAAAAACCCACAGTGAACATCATACTTAATGATGAAGTAATAAAAACTTTTCCTATAAGATAGGGAACAAGCAGGAATGCTTGCATTTGCCCCTTATTTTCAACATAATTCTGGAAGTCACAGCCAGAGAAATTAGGCAAGAGAAAAAAAAGGCATACAAACTGGAAAGAAAGAAGAAAAATTATCTGTTCTCAGGTGATGTAAGTGTCTATGTAGAAAACCCTAAATGCTCCACTAAAAAGGTTTTACTGTTAATAAATGAATTTAGCAAGAAGCAGGATACCAAGTCAACACACAAAAATCAGTTGCATTTCTAGACACTAACAATGAACAATCTGAAAAGAAAATTAAAAAACAATTTTACTTAAAATAACATTGAAATAAATATTTAGAAATTAACTGAGGAGGTGAAAGCTTTGTGCACTGAAAACCACAAAACCATGCTGAAAGAAATTAAAAAACACACAAATAAATGGAAACACATTCCATGTTCATAGATTGTAGACTTAATATTAAGATATCAATACTACCCAATGTAATTTACAAATTTAATGCAATCTGTACTAAAATCTCAGTGACACTTTCTGCAGAAATAAAAAAAAATGCATTCTAAAATTTATATGCAATGTCAAGGGACACTGAACAGCCAAAACAATCATGAAAAAAAGAACAAAGCTCTAGGACTCATACTTCCTGATTTCAAAACTTACTACAAAGCTACCGTATTCAAAACATTGGGGTACTACCATAAGAACAGGCATATAAACCAATGGAATAGAATAGAGAGCCCCCAAATAAATAAATTATCATCTATATGGTCCAGTGATTTCTGACAAGGGTGCCACAACTATTCACTGGGGGAAAGGACAGACTTTTCAACAAATGGTGCTGGGAAAACTGGATATCCACATGCAAAAGAATGAATTTGGACTTTTACCTAATGCCATATGCAAAAATAAACCAAAAATAGATCAAAGAACTAAATATAAACATAAAAGTATAAAACTCTTACAAGAAAACAGAGGTCAAAAGCTCTATGACGTTTGATTTGTCAACATTTTCTTGAATATGACACTGAAGGTACAGGCAACAACAACAAAAATACAAATTGGACTTCATAAATTTATTTTAACTTGTACATTATGATAAATATCAACAGAATGAAAAAGCAACCCACAGAATGGGAAAAACATATTTGCAAATAATATATCTGATAAGAGATTAATATCCAGAACGTATTGAGAACTCCTGAAACTCAACCAAAATCACAAACAATCCAATGCAAAAATGGGCAAAGGACTTTTTGAAATAGACATTTATCCAAAGAAGATACACAAATGATATATCTCCAAAGAATATGATATATTCCTCAAAAAGATATATTCTCCAAATGAGATATACAAATGGCCAACAAGTACATGAAAAGATGCTCAGCATCACAAATCATTAGGGAAATGAAACTGAAAACCACAATGAGATGCCATCTCACACATTAGGATGCCTAATATCAAGAAAACAGAAAATGAGTGTTGGGGAAAATGTGGAAAGACCGGAACCGTTGAGCAGTATTGGTGTGAATGTGAAAAGGCACAGCTGCTGTGGAAAATAGTGTAGTTCCTAAAAAAGTTAAAAACAGAATTACCATATGACCCAGAAATTCTGCTTCTGGATGTATAACCGAATGGAATGGAAAGCAGAGTCTGGAAGAGATATTTGTACACCTATGTTCATAGCATTATTCACAATAGCTAAAAAGTCTAAGCAGCTCAAATGTCCACTAACACAGGAGTCCCCAACCCCTGCACCACAGACCAATACTGGTCAGTGGCCTGTTACGAACCAGGCCACACAGCAGGAGGTGAGCAGCAGGCAAACAAGCTTTACCACATGAGCTCTGCCTTCTGTCACATCAGCAGCAGCATTAGTTTCTCATAGGAGCGTAAACCTGATGGTGAAGTGCACATGTAAGTCATCTAGGTTGCATGCTCCTTATAAGAATCTAATTCATGCCTGATTAATACCTGATAATTTGATGATCTGAGGTGGAACAATTTCATCCTGAAACCATCCCCTCTGTCTGTGAAAAAATTGTCTTCCACAAAGCTGGTCCCTGGTGCCAAAAAGACTGGGGACCACTGCACTAACAGATGAATGGATAAATAAAATGTGGTATATACAATCAATGGAAAATTCATGAGCTTTGAAAATAAATGAAATCCTGACATTTATGACAACATGGATAAATCTGGAGGGCATCAGACTAAGCAAAATAAGTCAGGCACAAAAGAGTAAATGCTGTATGATTCCACATATATGAGACACTTAAAGTAGGTCAAATTCAGAGAGACAGAAAGGAAAATGATGGTTGCCAGGGACTGGGGTAAAGGGAAATAAGGAATTATTGTTGAATGGGTATAAAGTTTCATTTTTTCAAGATGAAATTATATAGATTATGGTAAATTCATAAAATTATGAATATATTTAATACTACCAAACTATAAACTTTAAAAATGGTTAAGATAATAAATTTTGTTATGTGTATTTTACCACACTTTAAGAAATCAGGGACAATTTTTTTTTTTTTTGAGACAGGTTGTATTAGTTTGTTTTCATGCTGCTGATAAATACATACCTGGGACTGGGAAGAAAAAGAAGTTTAATTGGACTTATAGTTCCACATGGCTGGGGAGAACTCAGAATCATGGCAGGAGGTGAAAAGCACTTCTTACATGGTGGCAGCAAGAGACAATGAGGAGGAAGCAAAAGCAGAAACCCCTGATAAACCTATCAGATCTCATGAGACTTACTCACTATCATGAGAATAGTATGGGAAAGACTGGACCCCATAATTCAATTACCTCTCCCTGGGTCCCACCCACAACATGTGGGAATTCTCTGAGATACAATTCAAGTTGAGATTCGAATGGGGACACAGCCAAACCTTATCATTCTGCCCCAGTCCCTCCAAATCTTATGTCCTCACACTTTAAAACCAGTCATGCCTTCCCAACGGTCACCCAAAATCTTAACTCATTTCAGCATTAACCAAAGTCCATAGTCCAAAGTCTCATCTGAGACAAGGCAATGCCCTTCCACCTATGAGCCTGTAAAATCAAAAGCAAGCTAGTTACTTCCTAGATACAGTGGGGGTACAGGTATTTGGTAAATACAGCCATTCCAAATGGGAGAAATTGGCCAAAATGAAGGGGCTAAAGGCTCCATGCAAGTCTGAAATCCAGCGGGGCAGTAAATTTTAAAGCCCCAAAACGATCTTTGACTGCATGTCTCACATCCAGGTCACGCTGATGCAAGAGGTGGGTTCCCATGGTCTTGGGCAGCTCTGCCCCTATGACTTCGCAGGGTACAGCCTCCCTCCTGGCTGCTTTCATGCGCTGGCATTGAGTGTCTGTGGCTTTTCCAGTTGCATGGCACAAGCTGTCGGTGGGTCTACCATTCTGGGATCTGGAGGACCGTGACCCACTACCCACAGCTCCACTAGGTGGTGCTGTGGTGGTGCCCTAGTAGGGACTCCCACATTTCCCTTCTGCACTGCCCTAGCAGAGGTTTGCCATGAAGGTCCCACCCCTGCAGCAAACTTCTGCCTGGGCATCCAGGAGTTTCCAAACACCCTCTGCAATCTAGGTGGAGGCTCCCAAACCTCAATTCTTGAGTTCTGTGCACCCACAGGCTCAACACCATATGGAAGTTGCCAAGGCTTGGGGCTTCCATCCTCTGAAGCCACAGCCTGAGCTGTACATTGGCCCCTTTCAGCCATGGCTGGAGCAGCTGGGATACAGGGCACCAAGTTCCTAGGCTGCACACAGCATGGAGACCCTGGGCCCTGCCCATGAAACCGCTTTTTCCTCCAGGGCCTCCAGGCCTGCGATGGGAGGGGCTGCAGTGAAGGTCTCTGATATGGCCTTGAGACAGTTTCCTCATGGTCTTGAGGATTAACATTAGGCTTCTTGCTACTTATGCAAATTTCTGGAGCTGGCTTGAATTTCTCCCCAGAAAATGGGCTTTTCTTTTCTATCACATTGTCAGGCTTCAAATTATCCAAACTTTTATGCTCTGCTTCCCTTATAAAACTGAATGCCTTTATTAACAATACCCAAGTCACCTCTTGAATGCTTTGCTCCTTAGAAATTTCTTCCACTAGATACCCTAAATCATCTCTCTGAAGTTCAAAGTTCCACAAATCTCTAGGGCAGGGGCAAAATACCACCAGTCTCTTTGCTAAAGCATAACAAGAGTCACCTTTGCTCCAGTTCCCAACAAGTTCCTCATCTCTGTCAGAGACCATCTCAGCCTGGACCTTATTGTTCATATCACTATCAGCATTTTTGTCAAAGCTATTTGACAAGTCTCTAGAAGGTTCCAAACTTTCTCACATTTTCCTGTCTTCTTCTGAACCATCCAAACTGTTCCACCCTCTGCCTGTTACCCAGTTCCAAAGCTGCTTCCACATTTTTTGCTTATCTTTTTAGAAACGCCCCACTCTACTGGTACCAATTTACTCTATTAGTTTGTTTTCACATTGCTGATAAAGACATACCTGAGGCTGGGGGAAAAAAAGAGGTTTAATTGGACTTACAGTTCCACATGGCTAGGGAGGCCTCAGAATCATGGCAGGAGGCAAAAGAACTTCTTAAATGGCAGCAGCAAGAGAAAATGAGGAGGAAGCAAAAGCAGAAACCCCTGATAAACCCATCAGGTTTTGTGAGACTTATTCACTATCATGAGAATAGCATGGGAAAGACCTGCCCCCATGATTCAGCTGTTTCCCCCTAAGTCCCTCCCACAACACGTGGGAATTCTGGGAGGTGCAATTCAAGTCAAAATTTGAATGGGGACATAGCCAAATCATATCACAGGGGCTTGCTCTGTTACCCAGGCTGGAGTACAATGGCACAAACAGAGCTCACTGCAGCCTCAACTTCCTGGGCTCAAGTGATCCTCCCTGCTCAGCCTTTTTACTGGCTGGGACTACAGGCACACACCATCATGCCTGGATTTTGAAATTTTTTTGTAGAGATGGGATTCCATCAAGTTTCCAAGGCTGGTTTCTAACTCCTACACTCAAGTGATTCTCCTGCTCTGGCTTCCCAAAGTGCTGGGATTACAGGCGTGACCCACCGTGCCTGGCCAAATCAGGGAAAATATTTTTTACAAGTTAAGGTAGATTGATCGATTTGAAAATCAGTCAAAATGTGAAAAATATCAGCAGAAATCTTTTTCTCCTTGGTTTGATTGTTGCTACATAAGTATGATATAACATCTCACATGAAATACAACTTCTTAAATTGTTGTCCTATTTTGGGATATATATATATATATGGCAAGGAAAATGTAACATGAAACTGTAATGATCTCGGCAGCTATCTCATTCCACCCTCATCTTTAACCAAAAAGCTACTATACTAAAGATTCCACACACAGCCCATTAAGGCATTTATAAGAATGTGATTGGAACAGTAATAACTGAAGTAACTTCTATGGAATATTATTTGACTTTCAAAAATTTAGGGCTAAAAAAACCTTAGAAACTATGTAGCCCAAATCTCTCGTTGTGCAGATATAGACTTAGAAACCCAGAGAAGTAAAGAACTTGCTCACGGTTGTATAGAGAACTGGTTACAGAGCTAGAATGTCCTCACTCCTACTTTTTTTTAATCACATCAAATAATAATAATAGGTAACAATTAGTGTGAGGAACAGTTCTAATCACATCATTTAATATACATTCATTTAATATATACGTGCATCCACTTAGTCTTTAAAACAACACTATGAGGTAGTTAGTACCATTATCTCCATTTTATAGATTATTCAACTGAAGTCCAAGCAGGTGAAAGTACTTATTCAAATAGAGAAACTGGGATGCAAATGCAGACAATTTGGCTCTAGAGTCTGTGACTTTAACCATTACATTACATTGTTCTCTTTACCTGATTATTTACATCTACAACTGAGTAATTCAGCATAGCTATTGTTTAAAAGTTATTTTAGTAGGTGGTTTAACCAAGTTGATGTTTATATATAAATGAACATTGTTCACAAAATAAGTATCGTTTATCGTGGTGTGTGTATTTTATTCTTAGCCCCGTTTTTTTAAATATCCCAAATCCCTAGGAAACAGAAAATCAGGCACATTTCCCATCTTGTTCATGGAAGTACCTAGTTGCAAAGTTTACATTAAAAAGGACCCAGATATGCTATTTTTTTATTTTTTATTTTTTGCAAACATGGAGAAGGTAAGAAGCATGAATAGACATTGAGATTACAGTTTGTCTTTCCATATTTGAGCTCCTAATTGCACACAATCATCTTTAATCCTTGAAAAATGTGCATCTCTTGAATTAGTCTAATATATAAAAATTAAGGTAGATTGGCAAAGAGAAAACCACAAGAAGCCAAGAAAAATTGAACTACATAAATTTCTATAATTAGATAATATCACTTTGGAGGGATGAGATTGATACTTTTGAAACATCTGAAATGTCAGAATATGGCTGTATTTATACAGGCTCTCAACTTATTCCTGAATCACATTTCTTTGAGGAGTTTTTATTTGTGCCATGTTAGCCCTCTTTTAGATTTCATTGAGCTTTATCTTTCATCCAATGGTCGTTTTTCACAAAGAAGTACAGATTTTTGTACTTTACTATATTTTCTGCAAAGATAATTATAAGGCAATCACAAAAGCACATTGAAATGCAGATACTGGGCAGCCTTATAAACCTAATTGCTAGATGAATATCATGTGTACTCAACCATCCTTGAAGTTATTCAGATGTGTGTCTTGGCAAATGTACAAACTACTAAACAATGAGTCTTTGGTATTCTTGGTGAAAGAGCACAATGCTGTGAATGCTAAATGCCTACATTTAATGGAAAGCAGCTTAGGATATATTCTAATTAAGATAGTACTAAATTCATGTTTTATAAGATTTAAGTTTCTTTTGGATGGCAGAACACAACACTTGGATACATTTGGAAGGCAGAATTCTTCATTATAACTCTAAATGAGAGGTGGCGGCCAGGCAGGGTCACCCAGGGAATTGTACACAGAGGTAAGCTGGAACTGCAGGATGCGTCTTATATAGATAAGCAGGGTGAGTTTAGCTAGGTTTCCTGGACTCCCTGAGGATTGGCTAATGTGGATAATTCTGTGGGCTCTGGAGGCATTTGGGCTGTTCCTAGTTGTCTGGTTGTTAGCCCCAGGGCAATTAGGTGAAGTGCTTAGTTGCTTGGACTGTGAGAGTCTGGTAAGTGAAGGAACTGGGGTGTGGACTTAATTCAGCTGCTCATAAAGGTGAACTGACCAGTCTTTAGCCACAGCCAAAAAACTGGGTCAAGACAGCATTGAGTAAACAAACATCTAAACTAAACTGTGTTATGATATGCTATGAATTGTACTTCAAAATTTTAGACTTAATATAAATTTATTTCGGGATCATGTCAAAATGCATATGATTCTGGTAGATGGGGAGCTTTATAGTTTGAAATTTGCAGACTCATGCTATGGCCGTCTTACTATACTTCCATCATCAGAACCCTGGGGTCCTGCTCTATATTCTCTAGATTCTGTTGGCAAATGGCAGAGGACAGTGTAAAGACAGTGCACTTGCTCTTAACCAAAGAGCATCCCTTTTGCTCACATTTCATTGGCTAGAAGTAGTCATCTTGACTACTTGATAGAGAAGGGTTGAAAGGCTAGTAAATATAGGCCCTGGCTAGGCAGCTACCTCCCAGCAAAACTCTTTCTATGGGAAAAGAGCACAATTATTTTTTGGACATACAGCTATTTTTGTTTAGTTGAGTTTTAGAACATATATCTTCATATACACACATACGTACACACACACATATAAACACACATATACACATGTACACACATATAGTATGCATGCATGTATGTATAAAAATATAGGTTTTAGAATAAGGGATAATTGTTATATTAAAAATCTTTAGGTAAAGATGAATTTACCTCATTGCAGAAGATTTCAACTTCGATATATGTGTTGACCCCTAATGGGCCATTGTGATTCTTGGTTTCCTCTAGTAGTTTTTTTCCCCCTTAACTTGAAATATATAAATATCATCTAGAAGGATTAAATGCTGATTTCCAATTACCTGATATAAATGGAAATATATAAGCATACAATTACACACACAAAGCCAGATACAAAAGAGTATGTATTTCTATCTTGTTCAACACTGTGTTCCTGAGATTTGTTCACATTGTCACACATTGTTGTAGTAGGTCTATTCTCACTGCTGTATAGTATTCACTGGAGTGAATGTACCACAGTTTATTTATCCATTGCACTGTTGATAGATATTTAGATAGTTTCCTGTTTGGAGCTGTGATAAACTGTGCTACCAATATTTTAGAATGTGTCTTTTGGTGAGTCTGTGTATACATTTATGTAGCATATATGCCTAGAAGTGAAATTTCTGGCCTAGAGAGTATGAGTATGTTCAGTTTACATTCTGACAAATTTCTAGTCTTCTTTTACTGCCTATTATAAATTGATCATCAGTAAGTTAAGCCACTTTTTCTATACTCTCCCTATTTTGTTGCACGGAACTTTTTGTTAATAATTACAAAATACATAAAATAAAATTATGGGAAGGCCCTATTAATTCCACTAATATACAGCCTGTTTTACTTTTTCTGTTTCTTTTTAGATCATATCAATCTTAATTAATTATAATACAGACTTTGAATTAAGTTTTTGACTTAACATTATTGTATGAATATTTGTACATATTTATGTGCTTTTTATCATTATGAATTTTTATGACTGCACTGAATTTATCTACCAGAAATTGCAATTTCCTATTATAGACTTCTTAATGTATTTTCCATTTTTACTAATTCTTTTAAAAACAATTTACATTTTAAAACTATAGTATATCTTTTTTACTCGGTATTTTGGGTTTGGTATGTGCTTGGGATAAGAAAACAACACATTTTCTGTCTCTGACCCCTAGCAAGCTTAGAGAGAAAAGTACAACTTTTCATGACAGTAAATGAACATACTCACCTAAACATTAACTTACACTTACTCTGCCTCAAGCCTGAGTGACATTACATTTCTTTTTAGAAGGTTAAATTGGTAAAATCTCAGCAACAAAATTTTGGTTGAAAACTGAACATTTGGATCTGCCATGATTTCTTACTTCTTGGTCATAAAACAGGACATGTTTGAGACAGAAGTAAGTTTTTTTTCTCTTTACTCCCAAGCTCTGCAAGTTCCACTGTGCATCTTAGTGTTTACCCCTACTTTACCCCCACACTAACTCACATCCCTGGAGATTTTTAAAACATTATTTAAAATTTAAAAATATTTTTGAGATGGGGTCTCACTGTGTTGCCCCAGCTGGAGTACAGTGGTGCTATTACAGCTCACTGTAGCCTCTACCTCCCAAGGCTCAGCCCCCTGAGTAGCTGGGACTATAGGCTTATGCCACCATGCTCACCAACTTTTTTTTTTTAAATTTTTTGTAGCAATGAGATGTCCCTATGTTGCTCAGGCTGATCTTAAATTCCTGAGCTCAAGCAGTCCTCCTGTCTTGGCCTCCCAAAGTGCTGAGATTACAGGTGGGAGCCACCATTCCCAGCCACATCCCTGGAGCTTTTCCATTTCACAATAAATGTAATTTCATTATACTTGAGCAAATAATATCTTCAGTGGAGAAATGTCACAAGCAAAATGCTTGTGTTGACAAGCAAAATTAAAGAATGATTGCTTAACCGCTTCCTTAATTTTGGACCTAATACTGTGGCCAGGAATTTAATCAATCCATTCATTTTTGTTTTGATTCTCAAATATGTGTATCAAAGAAAGGTTTTTATTTAAACCTCAGACTCAATCAACCACTCTCATTGGACATATAAATTCAAACAGGAACTGTGTTTTTTTAATGACAGATCTAAATGCAGAATATGGATAGACATGACTCCAGTTAGTAATCCCAGCGAGAAGAAGGTATAAAAGCAAAATAATGAAAGATGAGGCATAAAAAAGATAAAGTCAGTGTTTACAGCCAATTACATTTTGGCAGAGTGTCACTACGATTTCTAAAAACCATTTGATTTGCATCTAAGTGATTAAGACGAAAAGTTACAAGGTAATTGGGATAGCATAATTTCATGTCTTTTTTTCTGAATAGTTCATTTAAAAATTGTCAAGAAATATATTTTTTAAAAAGTGACAAGAAAAGTTTGAAAATTTTAAAAGATTGAAAATCACCTTTTCCGGAAGAATGAATATCTTTGACAGTCAAATAATAATTTTCTGTTCATTTTCAAACTAACTAGCTCTATGTAGCTAATGTTTTGAGCTCAATACTTTCACGTGGGTAGTCTACTTTGTAAAATCATGTTAGTATTTTAACTATATAATTTTAGCAGACCTCAGAAAATAAGAAACGTCTTCTCTTAGTTACAAGTACAATAGTATTCTTTAAGAGCTTAATGAAATTCTGGAAAGAAGACTTTAAATAAGCTTTGAAATTTAAATATTTCATGATTTCTATGCTTGCATGTAAGACTTGTGCAATTTTATCCTCTGCCACTAGAATCACCAATTTCAGCTTAATTACAGAAATTTATGGAGCAGAGCAAATTCATCAATGTAATAATCTCTTCTTAATTTCTATTCAATGAGAAAAACTATAAAATATACGGTATTACTTACCAGATGTAAAAATATTTTTTTCCTAGAGTTCTGCTGAGAACAGATAAGTCTATGTTCTCAAGGATAATCAGTTAAACGTGAATATCATTTAACATGGAGGACAGTTCCTCCCGATCTCACTAAAGAAGGGAAATAAGAGTTTGTTGCACAATACAGTCAAAGGTTACCACGTTAAAGACATACTAGTATTCTTTATTAAAATAAGGTATATTATCACTGATTATTAAGGTTTTGTCTCAGTGTCTGAATAGCCAGTTATTGACATGGACAATCCTTTTTACTTTACCTGCATGAAATTACAATAAAAAAGTGAATAGCAGAGATGTCTAAAATGTCCTTGAAATGAAAAAGGAAAATGGCTCAGACCCTATTTCCAAAGTGAATATATATACTTCTCATCACAAAAAACAATGAAATAACTTTTTATTCATTATATCTTTGAAATAATCAAGGATAATAAATTGCCAAGACCTGCTTAGCTAGAACCTTAATCTTACATAGATTATCTTCTACCATTCATTTACTTGTCATGCTTTTATTTTTATTTTTCCACTCCCATTTGAGATGATGCTACCAATTACTTTCTGGAAATGAAAGAGGTAACAGACTTTTGAATTTCTGAAGAAACTATCATAATTTTATTTCATATTAGCATTAATTATGTCAACCTTTGTTGATTAAGGAGTATAGACGTGGGAAAATCACTCTTTTATAAGTTATTTCTTAAACTGAGATACTCATTCTCAAAACATTTCAGATTCTTATAATTAATATGTAAACTTTGCCAGCTTAATTTGAGAATGCCAGCTTAATTTGGGCTGGCAAATATGGAATATTACTTACAATAGTCTGAAATATCTATAGGTGTCAACTCTGTAATAATCATGTTATATATACCTGATTTAAACTTCATAAATAAAACCAAAAACAAAAATTAGAAAAAAAATTCATATATCAACTTTTGGGATGAGCGCTATCATCTACCATTGCCGGTGAGGAAACTTGCTAAGAAGTTACATGTTCTCAAACTCACATAGCAGTAAGGGGCAGAGTCAGGATTTACAGACAATTCTCTGTACCTGTAACACACACACACAGTGTGTGCACATGCACGCACACACACACACACACACACACACACACACACATTCTCTTTCTCTCTCTGTGTCTCTCTTTCTCTCCTTCATATATTACATTGCATCGTCATCCAAAGTATTGCAATGTCACTTTTTTTGTGGGTAAGGTTTCAATAGTGCTTAACTTAGGGATGATAAGAGAATGCCTAGAGATGCATTTTTCTCAGTCTTTTGAAATTTGTAACTGCATATCATTATTGAGAACTGCATGTGGGAAATACATGAAAATATATTATCTTTTAATTCTTTATGCCCATGCATTCTCTTCTCCATACATAATTATGTGTGGACACTAGTGATTTCATTAGGACGTGGTAGGATTATGAAACAATGTAATTTTATAAACTACATCTCTTTTGATAGTGTTTAAACAAAAGTGGAAAGCTATATTTTACTTTTCTGACATAGCATTACTTTCATATTTTATCATATAATATATATAAGGTTTTTTTCCCAAAGGGATTGATAATATAAATAACATCTTTGAAAATATATTCATCCCCTAGTGTTTTGTGGTTAGATTTTTTTTTGAAATTTCATTTCCTAAATGGATGTTTATTTTTCTATGAAACTTTTTGCAGACAATCTTTTAAAACTAGTTATTAAAGGAGTTATAGTGTTTTTAGCTGTTTTAAACCAGTGAAAGATGATTATTACTGAGGAAAGATGGGATAGGTGAGCTGAGGGAAGGAGATGTGGTCCCAGAAGCCTCCTTTGGATAGGAATGAGGATCAAATGATAAATCTTGAGTACAAAATGAGCTGATTCTTGTCCCTGATGGCATACTCCAGGGGACAAAGAAAGGGCTCTGAACTTTAATGTGTGGAGGGGTTGGAATCAAGAATGCTGATTGGGTAAGTGAGACTTCTGGGCACTATTAGTTGCCCATATTACAATAGTTGGGCCATCTAGGCATTTATTCTTTCATTCAGTACATATTTACCAATCTCAACTTTGTACAAATCAGTTAACTAAACCTAGGGGATTTAATAATGACTGAATTAAACATGGCCCCAAATATCATGAGCTTTTAGTTCATTAGAGGCTAAAAATGAATAAAACACCAACGTTAACATAGATAAATATCAGTGTGATAAGTATGATGACAGGGATTTGATTGGATGGGATATTATGAGATTTTCAGCTTCTAAAGGCTGAGGGCCCACTGAAGCTCTAGATGAAGTTTCTCTCTGGAAATGGGTTGGGTAGCTCACAGTAGAAACTTGATATTTGTAAACATCATGGATGAGAAGATTTGGGCCCATAGGAGGAGTTTTGGAAAATAGGATTCTCATAGGCCATAGATGCCAGGATAGAAAAACTAAAAACTATCCAACACTGAGTGGAATGGTACTGAGGAAGTGCATTGGGTGAAAAGTGAGGGGTGTACTCTGAAAGAATATTCTGGATACAGTGTAGTGGATGGAGTAGAAGAAAGTAGAAGAGAGGCAAAAGAACCAGATGAAAATTAATAAAAATGTTGCCTCTCATTGCTTACCAGGTATATCAGTGTGTGTTTATTTGCACAAGACACTACCTCTAAGGTGCTGGTTATAGGAATAGGGTTTGCATTAATGTCAGAGGAGGTGGGAGAGCAAAGATCTGAAACAGTGAAGCAGAAATGGTTACGAATAACTTCTTAAAGCAGGCAGAAAATACAGAGTTTGTGGAGAATTCCAAAAAGTCATCACTGACCTCTGCAATCATACATTGAAATTTCATGGTAAGGTTGGTGTAGCTGCTGAGGATGACCTATGTGGCCTCCTGAGAATAATGTTTCTAGTTTACTTCACCTTCTAAACTTTGCTTGAATTTTGTGCATTTGCAAACTGTAACCCAGAACATCAAAGCAAATGGTTGTGGTATTAAGGTGACAACATGCACTCTAACACAGTAAATAAAATACAGATTCCTGGGCCTAAACACACAAGACTCAGGAGTATCAAACTCCAATCCATATTTCCATCTTTATTTGCTTCTGGTGGATGCCTGCCTTCACTCTCCAAAACCTATACTTCTAACAAACATTACTCTTCCCTCCGCTTTGTTCAATTTCCTTCCCCTCTTCGTTTCTGAGCTCCTACACTTGTTTCAAGGCCCTGCCACAGTTTTCATATCAGAAATCACTTACTATTCCAAGCAGAATTAGCTTACTCTTCTCTATTGCATCACTTAGGATGGAATTCGGCTGTGTGTGTAATAGAACACTCTGCCCAACAGTGGCTTAAACAAGTGAAAGGTCTTTATATTTTATACAACAAGAGCTTCAAGGGTAGTAAAGTATTGACATGAGAAATCAACACATGTTCTGCATTCTTGGCATGTGGACTTTATCCTTCCAGCCGCAACTCAAATGACCCAAAGTCAGACATCACATCCACATTTCAGGTAGGAGTAAGGAGGAAAGGGAAGAGGCAGCTACAGCAGATGTCTGCATATATTTCATTGACAAGAATTTATTCATAAAGCATTCTCTGAGTGCAGTGGGTCCAATAAATCAGTTTTTGGCTTATAAATCTGTACAGAAGAAATTAGGGGAAAAGGATCAAGTTGTGGGGTAAGTTTACATACAGCACTTACCACACTGTATTTCTCAAAGCACTGTGAATATAAAACTTTCCACATTAGATCATACTTATTTATGTTCTTGTTGGTCTCGCTGAGTAAGATGCCAGAATCATAGAGGCAGTGATGATGTCTCACTTACCTTTCCACCCCAAGCATCTAGAATGTTGTAGAATAAATAAATGAATACCTTGTTGGAATATGTTAAGATTTTAATAAAATAGAACAGAGTACTGTTGAGTAAGTAGACTTAAGCAGCAGATAAAAACCTCAGTCCCCAAAGGATACAATGTTATAATGTTAAGTGATCAAAATAGTTATATGTATACCTGGCAGTACAGAGGTACACAGTTATGCAAAGTAGAAATAAGTATTATAACAGCCACTGACTAGTGAAGCTAGGAACATATAAATTAAAATTCTAAGTCAAAAAGTTTTTTCATAGTTTATTGGTAATCCTGTCATTTTGATTCAGAGCATAAGCGATGACATTAACACTGTATGCTTTTTAAAATGCCATATTTCTCCATCTATTCTAGGACTGTTAAGCTTATTTATCAGAGATATTAAATAAGCTAAAACCATATCCTGTATTTTCATCATTCGCTAATTTTGAATTCTGGATTATATCACACTGCGTTATTTATTTCCATGAATCTTTATAAGTTTTTTTTCTGAATAAGAATTAATTTGATAATCCAGACACACGATTTTATTTCCAAAAAAAGGAAAATAGTGGACTTTATTAATGAGTAGCTTTTATGAATGGCTGAATAATTTGAAACTATGACAGATGTAGGGACTTTTTAATCAATTCTTTTAAGTTTACCTAATAATATATATAATTTGTAGTTTGCATGCAGCATTTGATATTTCTATAAAAATCAAATTTTAAGAAGCCCTCAGAGAAAATCATATCAATTCATGATTTTGTTTTTTAAAAAATTATGTTCTCCCCTGGCACTGTCTGCA
The DNA here is from genome assembly GCF_029281585.2 of Gorilla gorilla gorilla. Taxonomy (NCBI): domain Eukaryota; kingdom Metazoa; phylum Chordata; class Mammalia; order Primates; family Hominidae; genus Gorilla; species Gorilla gorilla. The sequence goes on from NC_073238.2 coordinate 75,808,155, forward strand.
ATTCTTGCCTACTTCCTAATCCCTACCAGCACCGTGTAAAATATATAATATATGATGTGGTATGTCTTTTGTAACTGTTGTTGGGCAGAATAAATATGTTTGTGTTTTTGCTGGTTCTAAGCGAAAAACAAAACAAGGTAAAAAGTCAAAACAAAGAATAAGTTTACTGCAATTGTTACGTGATCATTTATTTTCCTCAAGAAAAGAGGAAGAGTAGTTTTTAACTGATTACCCTTTGGAATTAGATAATCAAATTAGCCTTAAAAATATTACAGTAAATATTTTAATTATGTGTTGTTGTAAATAGCATTGACATTTCTAGGAAAAAAGGATGGAGTTACACATTATTATGTAGGAGGTTTTCTTAATGTTTACTTGTATATAGGGTCAGTATAGAATTGTAGGCACTAATTTGTACTTTAGACATTTTCATTTTAAAGACGCAAAAACACATAATTTATATTCTCTCTTTAATATAGGATGTTACTCAGATATGGCTCTTTTCAAATTAACTAAGACTTCCTTGTGTTAATCAGTTATCAGTTAGACCTGACATAGTAAAAAGAAGGAGAGAGAGAAAAAAAAGAGAAAAAAAGGAAAAAAAAATAAGTATTCTTATTGTCACTATGTCACTACTAAAGTATCTAAACAATTTGCTATTACTGATTAGTTGTAAAGGTTAAAATACTCTCATTTAATTTGGGGCACTGAAGAGTATATTTTAGTGTCTGTCACCATTTGAAATAAACATGAGATGCAAATGACTGCATTTGTCAGGGGATGACATTTTGTGAGGACTATTTGGAAGTGAAAGAGTATATGCTATTAGAATCCAACAGATAACTCCTTAACAGAACGTATCCTTAATGTATTGTTTGTTTTTGCTTAGGTATAATATTTATGAATGTGTATCTCTCTCTCCACTCATCCACCTTTCTTCCATCCCTGTGTCTATTAGATAGCATTTCTACTCCATGTAGATAGCTGAATTTGTAATGAAAGGAGCACTGCACTGGTTATCAGGATAGTCTACATTTAAATCTGGACTTTGTCCTGGTTTTAGAACTATATAAAAGTCATCTGGACTTTTGATTTCTCAGTTTCTTAGTAAAATAAAAAGATTGTGCTAATCATTCTATTTCTGAAACTAGAACGTCAGCCACACTATGGTAAAAAGTTAATCTGGTATATTTACTGCTTTATCCCAATACTCAAAACAGTGCTTTGTATATAGAAGATCCTCAGTAAATATGTTCAATTAATCAATAAATTCTATTTGCTCAAATTCAAGTCTCAATTTTTATTAAAATATGCAAATCAGTACTTTTAATATATGTGAATGGAGACATAAAGAATATATAATATTAATGCAAGCCCTTCTACTCTCACTATACAATACAAGCAAGAGAGTATGGCCAAGTTATTAGAATTCTACTGTGTGCTTTTTCCTTATTCCAGTTCCTCTTTTTTCCTCATCAGAATTATTCATTCTCTTGATTTTGTGTCTTCTATTTTCAGTCCTTCTTCAGTGTTTTATCACATGTGAATGTAAAACTTAATAATTTTAATCATGTAATTGGAATAATGACATATTTTCTTTCATGATTTAACTGATGCTTAACATTACTTTTTTTTTAACTTTTATTTTAAGTTCAAGGTACAAGTGCAGGTTTGTTTCATAGGTAAATTTGTGTCATGGGAGTTTGTTGTACAAATTATTTCCTTGCCCAGGTATTAAGTCTAGTACCCATTATTTTTCCTGATCCACTCTCTCCTCCCACCTTCCACCCTCTGAAAGGCCCCAGTGTGTGTTTTTCCCCTCTATGTGTCCGTGTGTTCTCACCATTTATCTCCCACTTGTAAGTGAGAACATGTGGTCTAAAGATAGAAATGCCATTTTACCTAGCAATCCCATTACTGGGTATATACCCAAAGCAAAATAAATTATTTTATTATAAAGATACATGCAAATGTATGTTCACTGAAGCACTATTCACAATAGCAAAGACATGGAATCAACCCAAATGCCCATCAATGATAGACTATAAAGAAAATGTGGTACATATACACCATGGCATACTATGCAGCCATAAAAAATAATAAGATCGTGTCCTTTGCAGGGACATGGTTGGAGCTGGAGGCCATTATCCTTGGCAAAGTAACACAGAAAGAGAAAATCAATATTACCTCTGTCAAATTCATCCATATTGATGTATTGAGCTTCATTTTGTGATTTTACTATAGCCTGAATTTTTTATTGTGTTTTGTGAGTCTATTTCTGCATTCTTGTACTTAAACACACCATTATAATACATTTTAATATGTTTTTAACAGATCTCAATAACTGATATTGGCAAATCTCTTCCCCTTGTTCTTTTCCAGCTGTGTTTTGGCCCTTCTTGGATGGTGCCTCATACGAACCACATTAGATTCTACTTACTCAAGTTCCAAAATATTTCTGCTTGTAAATGTTTCGGCATTCCATTAAAACTATAAGTTATTTGGGGAAATTGAATATTTTATCATTCTTTCTACTCATGAATATGTAGTATCACCCTTTCATATTTTAAAATATTGCTACTTTATTCTTTATAAATGTATTTAGTTTTTTTACCTTTTTGCATTTCATGCTTAAAATGTGAATTTTTATAGATTAATCTATAATTTCTCTAATTGTATCCTTAGCTATTTCTAATCTGCTCTTTAATCCATTCATAAAATTAATTTCAATTTTTAGTTGAAATATCACTATAGAAGTTATATCTGCTTCTTTTCAAATTTTTTTGGCTATTTAAAAATATTTCATTCCTTGATTATATTTTCAAGTCTCTTCATTTATTTAAACATGTTAATTAATATGTATGCAATAATTGTATATATTTTTATTTACTTATTTATTTATTTTGAGACAGAGTCTCACTCCATCACCCAGGCTGGAATGCAGTGGCGCGGGCTCACTGCAACCTCTGCCTCCGGGGTTCAAGTGATTCTTATGCCTCAGCCTCCTGAGTAGCTGGAATTACAGGCACACAGCACCATGCTCAGCTAATTTTTTGTATTTTTAGTTGAGATGGGGTTTCACCATGCTGGCCAGGCTGGTCTCGAATTCCTGACCTCCAGTGATCAACCTGGCTCAGCTTCCCAAAGTGCTGGGATTACAGGTATAAGCCACCACACCCAGCCTGTTAACATATTTATTATATATTCAATTTCAGATCAATTTAATATCTAAAAGTCTTATATGTCCAATTTTTTTGTTGTTTCTTTAAATTTTACAGTGCATTATTTGTATAGCTTGTAATTTTGTGCTACAATTTATATGTTCATAGAAATTTTTTTCAGTAATGATTCTTAAGTTGAACCAGAAAGGATTTGTGCTTTCTTCTGCCAGGTACTTGAAGTGCCACTAACCAGTAGTCACTTTGTACTAAGGATTTTCTTTGAGGATTTTTGAACCATGCAAATGGTATGATTTGGATGCACAAATTTGAATGAGGGCTAAAATATGCTTAGAAATGTGGGGAGATAATATTTTTTCTTCCCTACCCAGTAATGAGATAGAAAACAAAAGGAAAAGTCCCTTTCCTTGCTGGCCTTCCCTCCTGTGTAGTAGATTTATTCAAGCGCACCCTTACATTCAACGTGTATGGCTTTGAGTTTCCAGCATTATGCAGTGGGCTCATAGCAGACTCAAACTTGGGTTAACCCTTGGTTTCATGTCTGACACACTGTACACTCTGCAGACATTAAAAAGGAAGCTCAAAATCACCAGGTTTCTCTGTTGGCTTTGCTCTTGGGCTTTTTGTATTTCTGATTATTTTGCCAATCTAGCAATGGATTTAAAATTATGCTTTTTATATGTTATCCAGCATATTGAATTATTTTCAATGAGTCATTGAAAAAATATAATCCACCATAATGCTGAAAGTAAAAATCTCCATCTCAAGATTTTTTTAAGAACAACGAATACCTAACAAAAATGACAGCAAATTCACAACCATTTTTTCCCAATACTTACTGAGTTCATCATATGTGTCATGTACTATTCATGGCTCACAATTTCCAGCCATGGAGGTTCTTAGTGACAGATAATGTAACAACTATGAGATCCAGTTCATTTTAGTAGGTAAGTATTCTATGGGAAGTTAAAGGGTGGATCATTTTTAGTCAGCCTTGGGAATCTGAGGAGAGCTATACAGAAGAGGAGGCAGATGAACTGGTTTTTGGTGGCTTAGCATACAATTGTCTGGCAAAAAAGGAGGTTTAGGAAGGTATTTTAGGATGAAGAAATAATAAGAGCAGATTTGGAGATTCTGTAAAGAGCAGATAGTGTCCTGGATGGTGAAGAATGAAATATGGCAGGGATTCAGGGCATGCATTTTCGGGGTAGTGATAATAGCGAAAAGGTAGATTGCAAATTGACTGCTAGTTTAAGCACTTGAAAGATCTGTGGTATTGAAGATGTCCAGCAAGCTTGGAATTTAATATCACAAAATGAATAAACATATTAGATGTGAGTGAAACACTTGTTATTTGAAAAAAATTGTGAGACAACTGAATAGCTTTCTACTTTAATAGAGATTGTTTATTTTACTTTATCACAAGTTAAAGTTAATGATGGAAGCAATTTTGACTTTCTTCAAAATTAATGATGTTTTATAGAAAATTTAAATATAGTGTATGTGTATGTATGTGTGTGTGTATATATACACACATATACATACTTATACACACACTTTTCTGCCAATTTTCTCTGAGCCATCAAGAACTAGTATGTACACATACTCACATCCTCAAAATTCAAAACCTAAACACTCAAAAAATGTCATCATAGTTTTCTCACACCAGGCTCTTTAGAGAGGATTCTCTTTTAGGACCTGAGACAGTATTTTCTTTAGCACACAGGAATAATGAGAAGAACTGCATGCAATCATACAACAAAAGAAGAGAAAATGCATATAAAGCCTTAGAAGATGAAATGTCTGATTAAGGTATTTGCTGAATCACTGCTTGGCTGAAAACAGAGAACATATGTCATAACAGGTGAATTTGCCAAAGCAGTGTGAGAACAGGTGACTCAGGGGAACATAATGAGACTTGCCAAGAGAATCAAGTGCAACACATTTGTAGCAGCTGCTGGGCTCCAAGGAACCTTAGGGAATCCATTCAAGATGCTAAGCCAATTTATCTACTAGCATCATTGTCAGTGATGTGTTAGGAACTTGAGAAGCCAGGCTTGCACAGCAAGAACAGCATAAAATTTTATAGAAGTCACTGTGGAGAATAAGAGAGCCCCATGTCTTAAACAGGAAGAGAAAATGTGAAGTATGTTTCCAATGGTGTTTGCTCCTTCCATAAATAAGCCTTTTGACTATCTGCAGAGGACAGAGTACAGAATAATGTGCTGACATGGAAAAGAAGGAAAAATTATAATCCCTATGATATGGTTTGGCTGTGTCTCTGCCCAAATCTCTTCTTGAATTGTAGCTCCCATAATCCCCACATGTCATGTGAGGAACCCAGTGGGAGGTAATTGAATCATGGGAATGGGTTTTGCCTGTGCTGTTCTTGTGATACTGAATTAAGTCTCATGAGATCTGATGATTTTATAAAAGACAGTTCCCCTGCACATGTTATCTTGCCTGCCACCATGTAAGACGTTCCTTTGCTGTTCCTTCACCTTCTGCCATGATTGTGAAGCCTCCCCAGCCATATGGAACTGTGAGTCCATTAAACCTCTTTCCTTTATTTATAAATTACCCCGTCTCAGGTATGTCCTTATAGCAGTGTGAGAACAGACTAATACACCCCACCTTTAGGAACTTATCTGGAGAACCTGACACAAGCAGATATAATATGCTCATGATACTGTGAAAAGAGAAAGAAAAGTGCCAAAATAAGTATGAAAAACAAGTGCTAAGTTGTTAACATAGATTGATGATAGTGAGGTATGACAGGTGGACAAGGCTTTATGGAAAAGTTATACTTGAATAGAGTTTTGAAAGTTGAGTATATTTGGACCAGGGAAGACAGAGATTTTGCATGAGGGAGTCACTTTCATTTCCTTCATCCATAAGAAACATCACAAATTAGTCTTGTTCCCACAGAACCCAAAGCAGTATTAATCATTCTCATTATAGTATTGCAAGACCCTACCTTTCATTACAGATGTCACTAGAGTTGATATCTGTTTACCATCCCTGATTTGCATAGAAAAATTAAGGAAAGGGCATTCCAGGCCTAGGATAGAACATGTGTAAAAGATTGACCTTGAAATTTGCATTCTAGGGATAGTAAGAAGCTGGGATTTACATTAAGCACAGAGGAAGGGAGATTGCATAGTTACAAAGTGCTTTAATAATGGAAGATCATACATGCCACTTTAGAATATCAGTGTTGCTCAGTTACTGAGAACCAGTTGATTTTTGAAAGCAAGGTCTTGACAAGATAATGTAAGCAATATTGGATTTTTATGTAAGATTGAGAGGAGAGGCAACTTACTTAAATTTTTTTTCATTATGTTAGAGCTCAGCATCTAACACACTTTCTAATAATTTTAGAATTTTGCAGCTTATGTAGCAGAGCTCAATTCTCACTATGGAATATAAAAAGACTCATTGTTCCAGTGTTCTCTGCAGTGAGAGAATGTGCACATGTCCTAGCAAGGGTACCATGAAAAAGAATACTCTGCACTCAGTCTGGAGATGGGCAGCATCAGGAGCAGCAACAGCAGTGGCTACATCTTGTTTCTAGAGAAAGCAGAGGTAGAGAAATGCCAGGATCAGGTTTGGTGGACTTGGCCAGGCAAGGAGCAGTGTTGTGCCTAACAGAGGCAAGAATGTCAGCAATTCTGCAACACTATGCTTCAGCTCTTGGCTTCAAACACAGTTTGGGACTATCCCAGTGATATTTTGAGCTACCCTTTCAACAAATGCCATTTTTGTGTAAGCTAATAAGACTTGGCTTCTATTGCTTGCAGATCTGATGCAAGGGCATTCTAGTGAGGAGAATCTCAAAATAATTTAGCCATGTGGAGGTGAACTCTTGAGCAAGGATGATAGAGCAATTTTCAAGGATGAATGGAAATTGTGGTGTCTGATTATCTGTAGGAATAAAGGGTGGAAGAGTTTTTAAGCACTGGGGTGAGTTAGTGGACAAGTACTGCAGGATGGTAGGGGTTGAGATTGATCATTGGGATGTGTTGAGCACATTGAGTTATTCTGGAGTTTGCAAGTGTTTTTCCCTGTGATTAGGCCATCTGTGCTTGCTAAGTGGCACCCAATAGTTAGGCTAGTATCATTGATTGCAGTGGCAGCCCATCTGGAGTGGCTGCTGCAAAGACACAGGTTGCAGTTGGGGAGATGCAGCTGGGGCTGTGCACTCCATGGAGCCAGTGGGAGCCAGGAACAGGAGGGAGTCCTGTCCCTTTCTGAGTTGGTCAAAAGGAAGCCCTGTGCTCCCAGGCACAGCTGCAGCTGCCCAGCTGTGGCTGTGGACCCAGCCATCCTTGTGCTCTCAGGGACCCAGGAAGCTCCCTTGCCTCAGCAGGCTCAGAAGTGCCTGCTCCCACTGCCTGGCCTCTCCCCATTCCCAGTGCCCACTTTGATTTCAGAGCAAAATTGTGGCTGAGCTCAGGTGCTGTCACGACTTGGCTGGGTGTGCATACTCAGGGTAGTACTGGCATGCCAGCATCCTGCTGCCTCAGGCCCCTCCAGACTTTGGCCACTGACATGCATGGGAGGGAGGCTGAGGCGGTGCTGAGGGCAGCTTGGTGTAGGACTTCAGGCACCCCTCAGCATGAGCAGCCTGGGCCCCATGAATGCCATCAGGAGACATACAGGCTCCTGGGCAGAAAGAGGTGGGTCCCAGGTGAAATCCCACCTTCAAGCCAGGGGTGGCCTGAAGGCTGGGGGCCAGGCTGTCACTTTAGTGGATCAGAGTGAGAACTTATGGTGCTTTTTCTAGCCTGCCCATGGCCACCCATGGACTAATCAGCATGCACTTCCTTCCATCTGAAGCCCATAAAAACCTCATACTCAGCCAGACTTGGGCAGACAATGGGATGACGTACCTGTGGAGAGAACTACCCACTATGGGTCTCCTCTCTATTAATAGCTGTACATTCATTGGGATGACCTGCATGAGAATAGGAGCTACCCACTCTGGGTCCCCTCTCCACTGATGGCTGCACGGATTACAGGACAACCTGCCTGCAGAGAGGAGCTACCCATTTTGGGTCTCCTGAGAGCTCTACTGTCGCTCAATAAAGCACTTCATCTTGCTCACCCGCCAGTTGTCTGCATACTTCATTCTTTCCAGACGTGGGACAAGAACTCAGGACCCACCAAATGGCAGGACCTAAAGGGCTGTAACACAAACAAGGCTGAAACACAACCTCCTTGCTCACCATGTTGTGAGCATGAGAAGAATAGGAGAGAAAAGAAGAGAAGAGCTGCAGCCTTTTGTGGGGCCCAGACCTAGGAGCTTCCTAAGCCAAGGCTGTGACACCCTCCTTGGGGCTCTGTGGTTTCTGGCATCTCCAAGCTTCCAGACACCACCATGTTACCTGGTGCCCACAGTGGAAGCCGCTTGCAATATGCCTGGTTTAGCCACAGCCTCACAGGGAGCTGGCACCCCTGCCTGCACCTGGAGCTGCCTGCCCCACTGCAGCCAGCGTGCCTTGTTGTGCGCAGTGACTGGAACCCATGTTTGCTCATCCCTCACCACTCTGCACATGGCTCAGCCTTGGCAGGCATGGAATCTGGGCTAGTAGCATGAGCCGAACACAGTCTGCAAGGTTGAGTGGGTGGAACAAGCCCAGCAGGCCCAAGCAAAACTCAAGCAAAGGTGCCACTGGCCACAGAGGTTTCCAGCTGCCAAAGTGGCACCCTAAGCATCTCATGACATCATCTCACAGAGATTGGAAGACAGAGGTGCTATCTTTGTTAATTTAAAAAGGATAGCTCCCAGGACCTTGAGAAAGACATTCCTGGTTTGTAAAATTGGCAAGAGGCTTTAAAAAATGTACATCTCAAAGGGGCAGAGAAAGAAGTTACAATTAGAGAGTTTTCTAAAGTAAATTCTCTAAGAAAAGAGAGGCCAGGAAGAATCCTATCCAAAGTTTAGTCAAACAGAGGAGATTTTTATGAGAGTCTTGATCACGCCTAGACTTCCTGAGCAGTTTCCTGCTCAACCCTAGAAGAAGGAAGAAAAAACACCAGGAAATGCTGGTTATTTTTATTTCCTGCTAGATTGATGGAATGGATTCACAAAGTCAATTAATATAATTGCACAAAATATAGAATGCTTGGCTTCTTGCACACCTGGTCTGGTAACTGTGATTTATTAATATACATCAGATGATTAATCATTTTTTCTCTTTTAAATACACCTCAGAAACCTTTTTAAAGACTTGCTATTTACAGCTCCCCCAAACCAACTACATCCAGAATCACAAACTAATAATCACTAATAACTAACACCAGAGTTTTACTAGTATTTATAATTAAAATCTAGTCATATGTGGTAAAACAAACAGGGAATGAGCATCTGTCATGCTCAAGGCATGAGCATATGTTCAGGAAAACTGGTAAATAGAACAGTGAGTGACCGTAAACTCAATTACCAACTTTTTAAAAGACAATAATGTAATAATTATGAACAAGTATAAGAAAGAATGCAAAATCTACATTTTAAATTTTTTAAATAAATGATGTTTTAAATTAATGTGAGTATATTGTATAAGATGGTTAATGTTGGAATATACCTTTATATGCCTATATATTGAATATACATTTAGGAGTATTAGAATGTAAGCACTAAAAAAGATTCAAGAAATCACAAAATGACAGATGGATAAAACATACCAATACATTCCAATGGAATTGCTCCTAAATTATATTTATATTTATTTCATATTTCCTGAACAATTTTCTAATTATTACTAGTTAGTAAGTTTCCCAAGCTAATATTTCAGTCTATTACTTTCAACAGAAGTTGCAGTCATTTAAATTATGAGGTTAAATTTCTATTAAATAACAGAAGGAAAAATAAACTGATTAGATTTATTCGAAGATGTATTCTAACATACTGAAAGTTGACTTCTATTGGACAAAATTTTTTCCACTCTAATTCCTCTTTGCATTAGACCTTTCATCTAAGGTGTGTCATCTGTTTCACAGAGACAACTGTCAGTCTCTTAAAAGCCAATAAATAATATAATATGCTTAGATAAATCTAAAGGAGCTGTTCATGGTATATATTCACCGAGTTTCAGTTTAAGTAGGCACATTTCTATTTTTGTATTTGATTTGAGTATGGCCTATAGTCTTGTCCTTTTCCCTCCTCTTATTCTCTTATTGAATTATAGATAACATTAAAAAGTGCCATATAAACTCTTTTTTCTATTTTCCTTTTTCTTTTTCTTTAGTGGTCCTGTTCTGGAAAAAAAGGAAAAAGGTTATATTATTTTCTTTTCATGCCAAATTTTCTTGGTTAGTGTATTGACGACTAAAGAGTTTTTATATGCCAGTGTAGCTTTAGTTACGCAGTAAGTGGCTATTGACATTGTATGTAAGTTGAATTTTTAAGACATTAAATCACGTATTAAATAAGTGTGAAAGGGGCTATGTATAAGTTGCTGCCCAGTCTCCAAGAATATTTCTACCTGGCCCTGGTCACTTGTACCTTGGTCAAGAGGCAAAGTTCAATTTTGCTCTCTCATTCCCTTACTCTCAGCTTAAGCCTTTACAGCAGCCTTTGTATGGAAAAAAGAAAGAGAGCTGGTTCTGTGTAAATAATCCCCACTTATGTGAAGGATTTACTGAGGTCTTTGTTTCTACTTACTGTGGGCATCTATACAAGAACTGCAAACAAATGACCTGTGCTGTTGAGAATTCACTTACTGTTTTAGAAATGGTGTGTAAATTTTGTAGAATAAATGGGAAAATATGAGAGGGAAATCAACATTAAATGAGTGCTTCATCTAATTACCTCATCTAATAATACTAATTTGTCTGCAGGACAATGTTGTAAATGATTGGACTAAAGCTCACATTTCAGATAAAGAAACTGATATCTAGAGAAATCTGGAATTTGGCTAAAGCATAGAGTAGAGGTCTAATTTCTAAATCTGTAGATTTTACTGCACGACACGGTGCCTCCTATAATGATAATGGCTCACTTTTATTAAGCACTCAACATGTGCCAGAAATTCTTCTAAGTGTTTTAAAGCTGTTGGTGCTTTGCAACCAAAGACCACCAGGCTGCGGTTGAATAATTTGGGACTGTGACTCATTGTAATGAGGAAGAACTCACATCATCAGGAACTATGGGGCATCTCAGTGCGAAACTATTGAAAGGACTTATTATAGGATTTAGGTTTATTATCCTGATTTGGATGGTTTTAGAAAAGATTTCTGAAAGTAGGTCTTTGCTGTGGCTTGGATGCTGTCAGGAAGTGGGAGTAATTCTATGATGAGTTATGCTAATCTTATCTAGAAGGGCAGGCTAGAATGAGGTCAAAGCTGTAACTGGTTGAGAAAACAGTCACACTCATATTAGGCAGGAGAGGGGAATATTGAGGTCATTTTTGTGGGTTGCACAATGATCAGGTTTTTGTCTCTGTGCAAGCGTGATCATCAAATGGCCTTGTTTTGCTCTTGATCCATCATGGTCATGTGTCACCTGCGGCCTTTTCTGATGTTGATATTCTATAACATTGTTTATGTTCAACAGGAGAAAACCAAGACTTAGTTTATAGTAGCAGACTAGTTCCCAAATGTCAGAAGCCACTTTTATCTTTCTTAATCTCTTCTTTTGTCCATAGGCAGATAACATTAGGCCACAGCACATTAATCCATGACATCTGAAATTTCATCATTGTTGAGATTTTGCTGATCAGGAGTTCCTTTAGAGAATGTAGTCTTTACTTAGACTAGAGTTAGTCTCTCCTGCTCCTTTTGTTGTAGGATGAATTGTTGAATTTTCTGAAGGAACAATGGCTGTGCAACTGCATTTAATTAAGTCCCTGACAGGATACATTGGCTAATGTAACACAAGCAATGATCAGAAACACAATGACTATTAGTTCTTGAAACAAGTTTGGAAGCCTGGATCCTAGATTATAAAACCCATATAATACATCCAGCTGGGTCTGAAAAAGATCCACCATAGCCTTATTTATTAAATTAAAATATTGAGGAGGAGATATCCTTAATATATATAAAGTCATTAAATAAATTACAGTGCATTAATAAAAGGAACAATTTTCATCCAGTTAAAAATGATGTTGTAGATAAATATCCATTGGTATTGGGAGATGTTTATGAAGTATAGTTAAGTGAAAAATTCAGGTTGTTAAGCAGAATATTGGCATTTAATCTATATGCATAGAAAAATGTGTGGACATAAATTTATGAATGTGTTAACTGTAGTTGTCTCTAAGAGGTGTGCTTATGAGAGATTTTAAATTCGTTTTGTCTTTTGGCTTATCTGCAGGTTCTCATTTTTCATCATCAACATATATTCTCTTTTAATAAATAAAAAATAAATGTTTCTTCATATAATGGAATTATGGTTGATTTCTATTTCTATTTCCATTTTTTATACATTTTGTGATTTTTGAAAATATCCTAAACTATCAATATTATTAACTAAAAATAAGAAAACAAAATAGTATCTAAAAGCACCAGTTTATATTAAAATAAAAAAATGAAAAAAGTTGAGGAGTGATTGACAATTCAAATACAAAGCAGTGTATACATTGTAGGGTCATTGATTATTTTGTTTCAGCTATATTTTAAGTTTTAGTACCTGGCTTGATATGGATCCTGATCATCCTTCATTTTCAATCACTTTAGGGAGGTAAGAAAGCTCTTTATTTAATTTCTGGTTCCAAATCTATTATAATGGTATTTTAAATTTTGATTGAAATCTAAATGAATTTTTTTGCTTCCTTTATTATGTAATAATATTATCTAAATATAATATAAAAATTTCCTTCTCCTTTTCAATACATAAAGCTCATCTTTGGTTATTGCTTTAAAAGCCTTAATAATTTTGAATAATAGAAGTTTGCATTATAATCTTTATCTTGTCCATGACCTCAATGGAAATGTTCCAACAATTTTGTCTTTAGTTGTTTACTCATTTACTAATTAACTTAACATATATTCTAATGTTAGGGTGCAGGTATCTATCTTAAGTCATATTTTTAAAGTGTTATTTATTTTATCATAATATTTTAAATAATTCCAAATTTTGTAAATATTTTTGGATTAGTATGTATACACCAAATACAATTGTACTCTAGATGTATCATTATATTTCCAGAATACATATGACTTAAATATAACATTTTATTTAATAATAGGAATGAAATTGATCTGAGTTCTGTATGCTGATTTTTATTTGGGGTTTATGCACCTTTATACATAAATTTGTAGATATTTTCTTTTCACAGTTTCATTGTCTGATTTACGTATTAGGTTTATTCAAGGAATTGAGATGTTTTCCATGTTGTTTCTTCAAGAACTGCAAAGATTCCAAGATTTTTACCTTCCCTGCAAGCTAAACAAGTTGGCTTAACATGGTTTGAGAGATACTGGGACAAGACAGGAGACCTTTGAGTTGGAAACAAAAGACAATGTGTTACCAGCAACAATAGGACTAGCCAGAGTAACAATGTTGTGCTGCTTCCTTGAGCCCCACTTTCCACAGGGCAACAAGAGAACTGCCATGCAATATACACCCCAGTGGTGTGTGTGACAAGAGAAAAACCCTAAGTTTAGAAAACCTGATCTTGTATAGGAGGCTGCTAGCAAACAGTATATGCACATCTCTTCTACAGAGAGGTATTTTTCATTATACTGGACAGTGAATAAACCTGCTCCAATGGTAAACAGTGTTTCTATTTTCTGAAGCTGCTTGCTATCTTTGAAAATACAGTATCAAGCAAGTTAGATGTTAAGAATTTTCACAATTCTGTATGCCTCAAAAGGTGAGGCATACAAGATTGTGTAAGACTTATTGAGAATTGTTTCCAACATTTTGTATTCTGGAGAAGTTCAAATATATCAGGAATTAATTATTTTCTGAATGTTTGATATAAAATATGAGTAAATACAAAAAAACTAAAGTTTTGTTCAGAAAGTATTTTTTTGACATTGCTTATAGATCTCCATTGATTATTCTTTTTATTAAGTTTCTTGGCTGCTTGTATTCTCCCAGAAAATAACTTTCATAAAGATTTTTTCACATATATTAGCATGAAGTGGTCTAATCTATTATTCTATAAGATTTTTTAATCCCCTTCCATATCACAGCCATATAGTTTTTGACTTCTATTACTTTTGTTGTTGTTTTTTTTATCATCAGTTTCCAAGTCAGGATGTATCATAACAAGAAGTGCTGAGGGAGTGGTGTGTCCTGTATTTTTTTAAATTAAATGTATTAGAAAGTGCATTTTTTAATTCCATTTGTGTTTGCCTCTATGCTTTTCAAAAGCATTTCAACTACATTTCTTAAATTGACAGAGTCAAGAGAAATAATATCTTATGAGTTTGTTGAAATAATCTGCAATTTTAGGAATATATCTCTATGTTATACACACATACATAGGAAGTCCCCACTTTGACAGTTATGACATGCATAAATTTCATTTCCCACAGTTAGTTAAATAACACCAATTATCAAACCATATGGCTTAAATTTCAGTTACTATGTTATGCTAACTGTGAGTAATTGCATAAAGTGCAAACTTCACTACTAGCCTTTCAATCTATAGATAACTATCCAAATAATAGATGCATATCATGATCAGTGACCAATCATATCATTCCAAAGTCTATTAATTACTGTTTGCTATGGTTTTAATGTGTTTCCAAGGTTTATGTGTTGAAAACTTGATCCGCAATGTGACAGTGTTAGGACATGGGGTCTAATGGGAGGTGTTTGTGTTATGGGGACACCACCCTAATGAATGGATTAATGCTGTTATCACAGGAATGTGTTTGTAATCATGAGAGTGTGTTCCTTATACAAGGACTAGCTTGACCCCCTCTTGTTCATTCTCTCTCACATACTCAGTCTTTGTCCATCTGCCTTCTGCCATGAAATGATGCAGTAAGAAGGCCCCTGCCAAGACTGGTTCCTCAGTCTTGAACTTCCCAGCCTCCAGAACTATCAGCCATTAAATTTCTATTCATTATAAGTTGCATAGTCTGTGGTATTCTGTAATGGCAGCATAAAAGGAACTAAGACATTGCTCATCTGTTATTTAGTTTATTCTCGCACAGCAAAGCATGCATTTGTGTTGCTTCCTTACCCATATGATACATGCATTCTACGTTTTACCAAAGTGAGTAATTTGAAGGGGGAATTGGGTAACAAAAATGAAAGTAAGCAAAAAAACAAAACAAAACAAAACCAAAAAACCCAAAATGATAATGCTATAACTGAAGCTGGATGTGATTGGATGATTTTAAAATGGCAATAGGAAAGCTAATAATAGAGCAAGACCTAGGCTTGCATAAAGCTAACTATGAATCCTTCTGAAAATGTCCAATGGATATAAAAAATAGGGTAAAGTTGCTTCAACATTTTTTAGTTGAAATTGCACAAAAAAGGGACATTGCTATGGCTAAATGGGGCATTTATTTCTATTTGGTTTGCAAACCATATTTAAACAAGGATCACAAGCAAAGATTACACTATACAAACTAGTTTGTCTAGTGTTCAGGCCGAAGTGAGGAAGTTATATACTGCATGACAGAAAATAGTAATTATTTACTGCCAGTTAATGCTTGTTTCATTGTTTCAAAGGTGGGCATAAATTAATGATTAGTGTTAAACTGTCTGACAAAACTCCTAGCATAACTAAGATGACTGCTGTAAAATTTGTCCCCTAATTCCAAGGATTACTTAATGCAGATAGTTATGATGATCATCAAATATTTATGATTGATGAGAAATATCTTTTGTGGAAGGCAATCTCATCAAGAGCTTATGCAACAAAAGACACAGGATTATAAAGTGGCCATAAAGGAGAGACTTGAGCTATGCAGCCAGAGGAACTTAATGCAGGTGAACTTTTTGACATAAATGAGGAAAGTGGTTGTGATGAAAAGGAAGATGTTACAGATGAAGTGACCCTGGCAAGATATTTCACATTAAAGAAACTTTGGTGATGTTTCACATCATCAAAACACAAGGGATAAAATGTTGGAAGGTGATTATGGTTGGCAAAATAATGGCCTTCCAAAAGATGTTCATGTCCTAATACCTGAATTCGATGAATATATTTGGTTGCATGGAAAAAGGGAATTGAGGTTGCAGATGGAATTAATTTTGCTAATCTGCTGACTTTAAACAAATTAACCTGGATTATTCAGGTGGGCCCAATGTAATTATAATGGTCACTAGAAAATGGAAGAGAAAAGCAGAAGATAGGAGTG
Organism: Gorilla gorilla gorilla; assembly: GCF_029281585.2. Lineage (NCBI taxonomy): Eukaryota > Metazoa > Chordata > Mammalia > Primates > Hominidae > Gorilla > Gorilla gorilla. The sequence goes on from NC_073238.2 coordinate 75,824,609, forward strand.
AGAGGGAGATGTGATTATAGAAGAATGGTCAGAGAAATGCAACGTTGTTGTCTCAGAAGATGGAGGAAGGGGACCGTGAGCCAAGAAATGGCTTCTGGAAGCTGTAAAATGCAAGGAAATGGATTGTCCTGCAGAGCCCCCAGAAAGGAAAACAGTCCCACTGATACTCTTATTTATGCCTAGTGAGACCTATGTCGGACTTCTGACCTACCTAACTGTAAGATAAGTTTGTATTGATTTAAGCCACTACACTTGTGATAATTTGCTACTGCAGTAATAGAAAACTAATACACTGATCCAAAAGTAGAACTATGACAACTCACTAAGGCATACAAAAGATGGTTCCTGCATGACACGAAAGCAAAAGCTGTTCAAACTACCTGTGATAAATTTTTACAAAGAAATAAAATACTTTAATTCTAAGGATTCCTAATATTTTAACTTACAGTATATTAAGTAAATCTTAGTTTTACTATGTTTTATTTTCCTATGTATTTATAACTTATAGTATGTGTTTTAAATGTTCTGACAAAAATATTATAAGGTCACAGAACAATTTCATTTTCCCATTGAATATAAACATTTTTTTGCATGGTTCCAGCCTAAGTGATCATTGATCATTTTTATGGTCTTCTTTCTACCACCATGCAAAGTGTGGACTGAATAAACACACACACACACACACACACACACACACACAAATATAAGAATTTGAATTGTTTTATACTATAATTCAAAATCAATGTGTATTTTTATTATAGATGATTTTAGTGTTTACTAATAGTTGTTTATGTTATACTTTCTCATCCTTAAGCTCATACATTTGCTTCATCTTATATTTACATGTGGTACAAAATTTCAAGTCAAAATTTTATTAATGATAGCTAGCATATTCTTTTCTCTGTCCTTGAATGATTTCAAATAATTTTCTTTTATTTATTTTATGTGATAAACTTGATGGAGTATAGAATTTTGTGATATTGACTTTACCCCTTATAACTGTCAATAGACACTCTCTTTGTTGTACCAGGAGTTTGGAGCACACTTTGTTTTCAACAGCTTTCATAGAATCTGAAATAATGAAATTCTGTGGCCCTCAAAGGAATATGCTATTACCATTGATGACACATGATAGTGTCCCAAGCACTAAGTCTGAAGGATAAATATAACAATATAACACTATTCATCTTTTTTTGGGGGGGTGGGGAGGAAGGTCTTGCTCTGTCACCCAGGCTAGAGTACAGTGGTATGATCATGGCTCACTGCAGCCTCAACCTTCTGGGCTCAGTGATTCTCCCACCTCAGCCTCCTGAGTAGCTGAGACTACATATACTGGCCATAATATTCAGCTAATTTTTGTATTTTTTTTTGAAGATGGGGTTTTGACATGTTGCCCAGGCTGGTCTCAAACTCCTGGGTTCAAGTGGTCTGCCTGGCCACTATTCATCTTTCTTAAGACTTAATTTTACACAAAAGTTTTTCTTGGGTGGGAGGAGAAACATTGTTTTTAATACTAAAATGTTCATGCATATATTATGGATCAGAAAAGAAAAACTTCAACAAATCTTAAAACAAAAAAATTTTTGAAAATTTCTAGATGTGAAAGGAAATTTAGGTTTTTCCCTTTCTACTGCCATTAATGATACTCTGTTAAAAATACATGAGAGTCATGAAGATAATATTTATATTCCAGTTACCTGATTTCTTTCTCCTCCTGTGTCTTTATTAACATCTGGAATTATATGTCTCAGAATTCGTGGTATCACAACTAGTCTTCCTAGTACTGCCAAGCTGTCTTATGGTAAAATAGAGTTTGGGGCAAGAAAGGTTGACAGGATTACTATACTAAACACAACAGAACAGTGTCTGAATTAAAGGAATGTCTCATTAATTTGCTTTTCAAAGGGATTGGTGATTTGGGAGGTATACAAAATTTTTCTAACTTTTCATATGTATCTATGTATGCACATGTTGGGATGTATATTCACATATATTCATAAACATAACTGGCATAATATCAAATGTGTCTAGCATTGTTCTGAGCACTAAACTTATTTATTCATTTATATCCCAGTATATATACAAATTTGTCTTTCATTTTTATCATAAATATATTTTTGGTATTTCATCTATCATTAAATACATATCTACATTATTGTTTGAATCTGCATCATATTCTATATGTCAGAATATTTCTTAAATAATTTTCCTGTTTTTGCACTTTTAAGTTATTTCTAGCTTTTAATTATTGTAAATATAATCTACTTGCAAAATCTTGCATCTCAACTCTGCCTTTTTTCTTTCTTTTTCTTTTTCTCTTTTTCTTTCTTTTTCTTTCTTTTTTTTTTTTTTTTTTTTTTGAGTCGGAGTCTCTTGCTTTGTTGCCAGGCTGGAGTGCAGTGGCTCGATCTCGGCTCAGTGCAACCTCTGCCTCCTGGGTTCAAGTGATACTCCTGCCTCAGCCTCCCAAGTAGCTGGGACTACAGGCGCATGCCACCACATCCAGCTAATTTTTGTATTTTTAGTAGAGACGGGGTTTCACCATATTGGCCAGGATGGTCTCGATCTCTTGACCTCGTGATCTGCCCGCCTTGGCCTCCCAAAGTGCTGGGATTACAGGTGTGAGCCATTGCTCCTGGCCTGCCTTTTTTATTAATGCAAATTATTAGAAGTGAATTACTGGGTCAATGTGTATGATTATTTTTAGTGCTAATGAATGCATTCTTTTTTTTCCAGAAAATTCAAAGCTGAAAAGATTTCATTAGAATTGCAGCTTCTGTAGATCCTCAGTAACTGCATTTTAGTCTTATAAAAGCTAATATACTATAGTTGCCAGTTTCAAAAGCTAATATACTGAAGTTAATGGGCAATTCCAAACCCTTTTCCTCAGAGGAGCCAATTGGCTCCTCTTTCCAAGTTGAAAGAGGAAGTACTATTTATCACAATGTTATGCAACTCTAGATATGGCTGAAGGGGGTGCAGGAACCAGGCACTGACTCAACACAAGCTGTTCCAATCAGATTTTCTTCCAGAAATTAAAATTGAGACACAAAAACAGAGTCATTTAACTGGAAATATCTAAGTCAGACAATCATTAAAGATCAAAAACTAATGTCATAATTTTAGGAAAGCCACAGCTGGCCATGTGTAATTGGATATATAAGTAGAGAAGTGAGTTTACAGAAAAACTGTGAAGTAGATAACACTTAGAAAAAAGAGGAAAAAAGAATGTGAAGACTCAGGACTATAAAGAAAGACAAAGAGAGTGGCAGACTAGAGCATTCCTACTTCTGTGGATTCTGAATATTCTTCCTAATATTAGATTCCATGAAATTATTCTGAATCCTTCAGATGGAGCTTATGAACAACCTGTTTTTAACCTTTGCCATACTGGTATTCTTGAAGACGTATTTATTATAATATAAAGTAGGAAGGCAGTCAGAGCTTTTTGTCCCTCAATTTCTGAAGCGGTATTAGCAGCAATCATTTTACCTATGTGAGCCAATGCAACTGGATTTCCGAGGTTCTAGATGGACATATAGGAGTTACTACAATCACTATTCCAGAAAGTCAAAAGAATTTGCATGGAGTCTATTGCAGTGGTGATGCAGCTGAAATGCTATCGATGGAGTGGTAGAGAGAAAGGTGAGGGTCATGCTGTTTAGATATTTTAAAGAGAGAGAGAATGGAAAGATGAACTAGCTAATATTGGTTAGAAAATCTCTTGGTAGCAGAAATAGAAATGTGGGTTGTATCGAGCCTATCAGTGGAACAATCTCTGGAGATAATGATGGTGATAAAATAACCTTTGATACAATGTGCCTACTCCTTTTCACACATTGTTGCTCACTGGAAAAAATGTAAGATATCAGGAAGCCTAGGTTCTGGTATTTTGTTTCTATATATCTGTATGCATTTTGGTAAATCAATCAACTTCCTTCTAAATTATTTTCTATGTTTAATTAGAAAAATGTCTGATCTCCCTGTCTTAACCATTCATTGACTGAAAGAAAGAAAATGAGTAATAAAAAATGTTCTAAAAAATTAAAGCTCTATTATAATTGATTTATCATATTGCTATATGGGAGAGACCATCTTGTTAAAATTTGACCACTGTTACTAGGTGGTCAGGTTAACCTTGAAGTTCACAGTAAGTCCTATGCAATTCAGTCTTAAAAGGTTAGCAGAATACTGATGAGTGCCTATTGTTGAGTGTAACAGTTAATAGCACACTAAAACCTACTATTAACACTCCAGAAACTGCAAAAATGTGTACTTGGCAATAGGTTTTGGCCAGTTGACATTGTTATTTTACACGGGCTGAACATGGCTAAATTTTTAATTTAGTATTTTTTGGAAGATGAAAAGCTTTTTGAATGTTTTAAATCAAGATCATGGTTAGACTTTCATTCTAACTAGTCTAATTAGCTAATTAAGCATGCTCTAATGATGGGCTGTATGATCAGTTAATCAAATAACAAGGGGGTAAAAATGAATTTTCTAGGAATTATTCCACCAAATATTTCAGTCTTCACCAAGTACTTTCAGACATTCATGTCTAAATGACTGTTTTAGATTAACAAGTACTTCCTTTTATATGTCTTCATGTTAAATGGACTGTATTTTTGAAGGTAATCTTCATTATGTCTAGATGACAAGGCAACTAGTTCAAGGTATATTGGCATTATTCTAATCTTGTAATTTCTATAAAATATAAGATTATGATCCTGTATTGAATTACTATGTATTTTTGAATCATAAAACAATTTCAAATACAATTATGGAAGGTGAAAAATTTAATTCTTCAAGGATTTTATTATTTATAAATGCTAATGAACATGGGTTTTAGCCAAATTCTTGATATAAGATCAGTGTAGCAACATTAAATCATCATTAGAAACTTCAAATATTGTTTGTGATGATAAGCACATATTAGTGTTAAGCATTTCAAATGTCATTCTAATAATACAAATCATGTATTTATCAGTGCAAAGATCCCTTTTTTTAACATAGATAGTTTCAAATGCTATTTTATAGCCTCCCACTAAATATTACTCTTAAGTAGTTATACTCATTTTGAAATAATTTTAAAATCTTTTCTAGAAGCACAATTAATTCTGCATGAGAATGCCTAGATTCTTTTCTTTAGGCTCTTATGAACGTAGTTCTTTTATAATTAATATCAAAATTATAGTTATTCCCTATTATCATTTCAGTCAACATTTTCATGATAGAAGAGGAGCAAGATCTAATTTTGCAGTTAAAATGCTAAATTTAGTTGGAAGGTTACATCTTGCCATGACCTTAAACAGATGTGGGATAAGATAATGAGCATAAAATTAATTATGGACAATAGTGAAAATATTTTAACTTGAAAATTTCATAAATCTATGTGGATTTAAGTGCTTTCCTCCTTCCCACACATACCTTGCAAAAATTCAGAAAATGAATCCTGACAATGAAATCATTAGAGAATTGCATTCCATTCTCAATGACTTAATAAAATTCTGAATAATATTTGCATTTTAGCTGTTATAATATTACTTTTTATTTGTAAATGTTTATGTCAAATACATAAAAATTAAACATGGACTGGACAATTATAAGATCTTGGGGAAATCATTATGTGTATTAGGGTTTAGAATGCAATGGAAGTGCCATTGAAAATTTCTCTTTAGGGGAATTTCTTTCTAAGGTTATGATGCTATAAGATGTTTCTAACCAGTGTTGAGAAAGATAGTTTGGTTCAGGAAGATTTTGGAGACAAGGAAACACATTAGTTGGCATTAGCAATCCAAGCAAAAATGTCAAAGCTTAAATTTGGTAAGATGGTGATAAGGTGATGATGGAAATTGATAGTAAAGAGAGTATAAAAAATGCAATAGGACTTGGCCACCAATTGGTTTATAAGTGAGAATAGTGAAATATATTTTTCTCCCACGATACTATAAGAATAGTGAAACTGAGATATATAAAGGAGGACATAACTATTTAATAGAATTGGAGAGAGTTTTCACCTGTAAAATAGTAACTAAAAGTATTTGAAATCATGTAATGCCATACACTGGAGACTTGAAAGAGAGAAGAGCTAAAACTATGCAGAGTTAGGATAAAATTGAAGCATATAGTATAGTTGGAAATACTGAGGGAAAGAGTGGAAAAAAATGCAGAGGATTACAGTGCTTTTGGAGACAGAGAAAAAAGGGTGAAAAAATGAGGAAAGATCATATGATTTGTTTAGAGTTAAACAGAACTTAAACTAATGTTAGTGGGTGAGAGTTTAATGAGCAAGTGTTAAATTGTCAAAGTGTAGAAGAGAATAAGAAAATAGGAGGAGAGGCAATAGATTTCTTCCCTTAAGAGTTTGGGGAAAAACGAGAAAAAGTAGAAGCCATTTAGGATTTACTGCACTTTGTGCTTATTTATTCTTTCTGGTTTGAGGTTAGCATATATTTTGGCAGAAAGAACAAAACCTATCAGGAAGTGGCAATGACAATCTGGAGAGTGAGGAATGGAAAGTTTAGAGAAGCACACGACCTTGAATGTGTAGTATTCAGAGCACAAGGGTAATTCAAGAGGTGCTTAAATAGCAACGGTTTTGTCAGAGTTTGGTATCATTTCAAATACGTTAAAGATGAGTCACAAACTATAGAGGAGAAGATGTCCTGAAGGTCTTCTTTCTGTACCTTCAAATCCACTGTTCCCAAACTGGGTGCTTCCCTGTTGGGAAAAGTGTGGGGTGTATTACTGATATGGACTTCCCCTGTGGGCCAATTAGAGGCACCAGAGATAGATGCTTGGAGAGTGGAAGAAGTGAGATAGGATGTTTATTCCCTGGCACCCTGCTTGCTAGGTTGTAACCAGTGGGCTGAATCACCCTAAAGCCACAGGTGTGGTCTGGCTACCTTCCCCAACGCATTTAACTCTCTGGGTTGTGGCAACAGCCCTCCGTCTTTGCACCATAAGGTTTAAGAGTTGTAAAAGTTCAGCACAGTTAAGGGCTACAGCATAGAAACTAATGATCCTGTTCATATTTCTTTAGAAAACAGCGTCCTATTAATCATTCTTCAAGTTTTCCAGTTTTAAATGTGTCATCTGTTTAATGCCAATGTTGTAAATGATAAGATGTTCAAGACTATAAGAACCTAAAGGATTAATCAACAGATCTGCAAAAACAATTGAGGAGAGAGAGAAAAAGAGAGAGAGTCTTTCTGGATGAAAATAATAATTATAAAAAGGTGGAAAGTTCAGAGACCAGGTCTTTTTCACTATATCTAGGCTTTTCTTCATCAGAATTCTGTCTTCTTACAACCTTTACGTATATTCACATAGTTTCTTGACTTGGAACTTGGTTTTTGAGCCCTATATGATAATTTGTTTGTTTGTTTTTTTAATACCCTCTCCTGGTGTGCATAACCCTGACAAAGAGAAATTATAAAATTTAAATAAAATAAAACAATTGTGTTCTAGCCTGGAAACCACCTCCTCTTGCCATAAAAATTTTTAATCTGAGTTTTGACCAAATTATCATGTTACATCACCTTTGAGTCAAATTGTAACATTCAGTCATTAAGCAAATATTTATCAAGTGATATTGTGGCATTAGGGATCACAGAAAATGTCCATGTACCTGTCAACCTTTTAGCCTACTGAGAGAGGCAAAAGATAAACAGAAAAAGAGATAAAGAAGATAATTTTGGCTAGTGTTGAATTCTACGAAGAAAAGAATCCGGGCAATATGGTGGTTAAGAAAGATTTCTCTTATATTAGAGATGAGGCCTATAGGAAAATAAAGGGTGAATCAGCAAAGATCCTGTGCTCCAAGGAAAGGGAAGAGATAGTGCAAAGTCCTATGGCAAGAAGATCTTGGTGTGCTAGAGGGGCAAGAAGGTCCGTGTGGCTGGAGCACTAAGCCCTAGGAGATGGGGCCAGAGAGACAGTCTGGAGTCAGATCACCATGCCTTTTAAGGTCTTGGTAAGGGGTTTGGCATTTATTGTACATGCACAGAAGGTTCCTGAAGAGTTTGAGCACACTGGTGACATGATTTGTTTTAATTTTTAAAACGTTACACCTGCTGCTGTGGGAAGCCTAGATTAGAGGCAGGCAAGAGCAAAATTGAAGATTTATCAATAATAATGTTATTTGAATGTTTACTGTTGCAAAGCATGGCATTATCTCATTCAACCTCAAAACACTCTATGCTTTAGGTAACTTTATTAGTTATGACGTTAGGAATTAAGCAAGTTGCCCTGGGTCATGCAGTTAGCTTGTGCTAGAGACCAAGATCAAAACCAGGCCATCTGACACCATAATCTTCACACGACACTGTGCTCATCACTCTGGGAACTCATATTCATTAGAGTTGGCTATAATCCATCAGGCAATATTGAAGTCCTCAAAAACAATCTTTTTATCATATGACCACCAGTGTCAGCGGAAAATGCTGGAGACGGAAAACACCAGCAACACTTAGCAGCAATGAAAGATAAAATGAAACAGTGAATTGTCAGACCTTATAATTTTCAGGACAAGGTGTTCTTTTACAAAAGCTTTCCCTTGTCTTATTTAAGCCAGCATTTATATATCTCACCTCTATTTTCCTTGCAAACATTTATTTTAAGCCATTTTTGGATTCAGAATGCTAGATTATTTGGAAAATTTCTTAATATGGAAACGTTAGTGATCTCATCTGAACAGCTTAGAGAGTTCAATGGAGAAGTTCTCCACATATAAAGATTAAAATATATCCTCACTCCAATGACTCTTTAGCCAAGCATTTTTCTTTTTAAAGCACATCCAAAAATAAAACAGAATTTGGATGAGGCTTACAAAGCATGCTTGTTCTGGTAACATAAACGGCAAGTGAGAAAAGGGGTGGTGAATGACTAACACAAGTTCACTAAAGATGACAATATGTGATTTAGTCACCTCTGGCCAGGAAATATGCCTCCATACAAAATGAGAAGCTCACACAAATAGCACAGGGCTCTGGAGCCTGTGGATACATCTATACAAGGTAACAAAATGACCAAAACTCTGTCCATTCCTCTGACCCTTCTAAGCCTGATAATGTGGATCTGTGCACAAGTGATTTGAACATGGTGAGTAACAGCAATTGTGGAGATGACTGAGTTTGGTCCTAATCCTCCAGCCCCTCTTTTTCTACCTAGGAAATAGATGCTAATGAATTACTCTGAAGAATCATCTAAAGATATTTACTAAGTTTTCTCCTACAACATAAATAAAAGAAGAAAAAAAAGGACATTAACATTTTAAACATAAATATCTCTCAAAATTGGAGAAAAGACCAACTTCAATGTAGAGAAAAAGTGAAGCCTCTTGTTTATATCCCTTATACATAAGTATTCATTTAAAATGGTAGTAATATAAGACTTTCTCACAAATATTGATTTTTTTTACAAGCATAAAGTAATGTGTGATTTGATACAATATCTGGGCCTATTTTATTTACCAAGCCCTACAACTTTGTATTGGCCTTTAACAAACAAAATGACTTCTAGCAATTCTTCATACCTTTTGACAGATAGTTCCCATTTTCCTCTATTATGTCTCCACTCCAGAAGCCACAGACAATAATAAAATGTCATCAAGATTGAAGAGCAAGATATATTCTTTTACTCTGTTTGAAAGGTCTGCTACACGTATGACCAGAAATTTCAGGGGTTTTCAGATTGGGAACATAGAAAATCTTATGTTGAATTATTCTTAAAAAGCAAGGCATTTCAATAATTGGCCAGTAAAGTTAAGTGATAATTAAGGCTATTGCTTAATTTTATAAAATGTCATTTAAATATTGGTATTTGAAACAAGTTTTAAAATGTTTAAAGAAATAGAAAAATAATAGCAGTGAAACTTATGTGTTATTTGAAAATGCATTATTTTTCTTAAATGCAACACCTACTAATACCAGAGAGCTCAAGTTAAAAAAAATAGCATTATTGATGTTTTTCTCCTGATGAGATGAATACATGTCTGTGATTTTTTTAAGCAGAGGAAAGTGAAACTGTCTTTATCAAAACTACAGTTGTAAAATTCTGTGTTTACTTACCGTTATAAAATAGGAAAAAACTGGACTCTAAAAAGAGCTCTCTAAACATGGAGGAAATGCTGTTAAAACAAGTACAAGTCAAAATATTTAAATCTTATATTTTACATTAAAGAATGTTCCATAGCTTCAATTTAGAAAAGACCAGAAAACTCAGTGAACATTTTTAGAGGATTTAAGAAAACAAAATTAATTTGATTTTAAAAGATAATAAAAAATCCAGTCCAAAGTAGTGACAAGTTTAATTCTGATATGCAGTACAAATCTTTTTTTAAAATATCTCTGTTCTGTTTATCTTCACTTTTTTTTTTTTTTTTTTTTACAATTACTATTTTCTGTCACTTAGGACTCAGCAGCAAAACTCCAGACAAGATTTGTAAGGTAGATCATATGGGAATAAATAAAACTATTTTTGAATGACTTGTCTCCTGTTAAAAAAATTTATATTTTATTGTAAAATTCAATCTAAAATTACAATAAAATTCACAACTTCTTGAGGCATGTACTAAATTGCCATATTAGGTGTTCAGTGTCAATTAGTGATGGAAGACCAGACCACATAAGATTGTGGCAGGAAAAACAAGACTTTTGGAATCATACCTATGTTTTAATGCTGGGGCAAAACTAACAACTGCTAAACTAGAAAAAAAGCAAATTTAAATTAATATATTGCCATTTTTTGATAAGTTATATAAATTCTGATTCCTCCAGACCAAATTCTGCCTTTTAATCAGAAAGTAATGATTTTACTTGCAACATGAAGTCATAATTTGATGTGTAGTTTAAGAAATGATATTCAGGAACAGTTTAGAAACAGAAAAAAGAAAATTGCATTCTTCTGTAAATTATAAAGAACATAATTCCAGAGCTCTATTATATTTGTTCTACAATGCACAAATTCAGGCAATATCTAAGTCTCAGAGCTAATCTTCAGTTAGGGAATAAAATGCTGCGTGTTTTTTTTGTTTTGTTATTTCTGTCGTCCTTTCTTTGGCATTTTTGAGACAAGGTCTCTGTTGCCCAGGCTGGAGTGAAGTGGTCCCAATCATGGCTCACTGCAGCAGTCTTCCTGTTTCAGGCTCCTGAGTAGCTAGGATGACAGATGTGTGCCACTATGCCCAGTTAATTTTTTTTTTTTTTTTTTTTGTAGAGACAGGGTCTTACTATGTTGCCCATGCTGGTCTTGAACTCCTGGCCTCAAGCAATTCTCCTGCCTTGGCCTCTCAAAGTGCTGGGATTACTGACATGAGCCATTGTACTTAGCCATAAAGTGCTGTTGAAATGATAAACGTGTCTCTATATAAGAAATGTGGAAGAGATAACTTGTTGTGAACTCTAGTACATAAAATATTTTATCATATTTTATTCTTTCATTTCTTCATTATTCCCTTCATTCATTTGCTCATTTAATAAATATGTATTTGATGTTCAACGTGATCTAGATTCTCCGCTAGAATCTGAAGCATCTAGCAGCATCTTGTTGGGAGTTTACATTTCAGCAGATACGTAAGAAATTACATGATAAGGATTTTAGCAGAAAAAATATTACTGGGGAAGACCATTTAGACACATTTGTTTTAAACTATTCAGTTGCTTATTCATTCAGTCATTCATTCATCACATATTTATTCAACATTTAGTATATGTCAAGCACAGTGCTAGAAACTTGAGTGCAAGGCTTTGTCTTTTACCATGACATCTATGGCTTTTTGCCTCACTTATTGTGGCTCAAATATACTTTATTTTGAGCTAAAATTCTCATAGGAATTTTGGTAACAGAAAGAGGTCTACTCTGTTCTTTTTGCCCAACATTATATATATACACATTATGTTTTCAAAATTTCTGTTGTCAAAATTTTAAATATATATAGGGATATATATGTAAAATATGCCCAGCACCTCGATGTTTTTGATGCCTTGCCTTGTTATTTATAGGATCCCCTCAAAGGAATTCAGCTTCTCAAACTCAACCCTGTGGCTAGGGGGTCTCACAACATAAAGACAGATTTCCATTATGCCTGTCTGTGTTTACAAATTGTCTGTTCTAAAATTCTTTTTTGACAGTCCCAGAAGAAAAAAATATAAACGGCCAATATACTTAGGCAGAATGTTCTACATCTCCCTAAATTAGTTAAATGCAATTAAGATGAAATAATATTTTTTGCCCATCAAATGGGCAAAGTGAAGAACAATACTACCTAGAATTTGTGAGGCTTCATTGGCACTGATGGTAAAATAACCGATGGTAATAATTTGGCAAGACATTCTAGATTGACAGGTTTTTCTTGTCATTTCTTTTTCAATTTGGGGCTTTTAAGATGTTGCTTCCCTTTCCTGTCTGTGTAGCTTTTTCTTCTCTGGTACTCTGCCCTGAGAGCTCTAGCCCCTTGGTGTCCACACATTCTCAGCTCCGTTGCCTCAATTCAGGAAGTACACTGAGCTCCACTAGGGCTCCATCTCTCTTTGCTATTACCTGAAAACTCTCAAAGCAGTAAGCTCCAGTAACCCTATGGCAACTCACAATACTCATAACAGCTCCTGCAAGTTAGGGTGCATAAAGCTGAACTTCATTAGTTTCTCATTAATCCTACTCTGAGAATGGTTTGCAAGACGTGGAAAGGTATGTGGATTTTTGGAGATGTCTAGGGAAAGCAAATAATCTCTGTATGTATCTATCAATTTATCATCTCCTTACCTACCTATCTACCTATATATATATATACAGTATATACATAGATGTATGGAGTAAAACATAAATAATTATGACAGCAAAAGTCATATGGATCATAAAACTTCAGAGTATTAAAAGCTTGATTTTAGAATTGAAGTATTTTGAACATGTCTTACATATATAAGGATTAAATTAATAATGACTAAATTACATTTCAATGAGACTATATTTCAGACCAAAAGAAATCAAAGCAGACACACACTGAATTGTAGCAATCAGGTTTTTCTGTATTACAACATATTGAATCTAGAATCTAAAGGGAAAATTTGGCAAATAATTTTGAATATTTTTTCTGAAACTGATAAAATCACTATGGATTGATGACATGTATACAGATTACTGGAAATGGGAAAAGACTTTAGGGAGAGCCATCTCTTATGGGGAATCTTTGTGCATCTCAAAGAGGATCAGTCATTTTAATTTTTTTGGAGCTTCTGTTTAACCTCTTTTCCTAAATTCTATAATCAAATTTTGTGTGATTGCATTTAGCAGGAAAATAATCATAGCCACCAGGTAGAAAGTATGTGTGTGAGTGTGCATGTGTTTGTGTGGATATTTGAGATGCAAATACCTATGTCTATGCTATTGATAGTTTTTATGAGTTTCTCACATTGCATTTTTAAAGTTGATTTTATTAAAGTATAATTTACATTTAACAAAATGCTCCTATTTTCAGTAGAATGTTGTATCAGTTTTGATAAATTGATGCACCAGGGTAAGCACAACCCCTGTCAAGGTGTAGAAATTTTCATCACTGAAAAGTTTCCCCATGATTTTTGCAGGCAACTCCCTACACTTAGGCCTAATCAAGTGTTAATTTATTTCTGTAACTATAAATTAATTTAAACTTTTAAAAATTTTCCACAAACAAAATCATACTATTTGTGTTTGAGAAGTACAGTCTTCATTTTTTAAAAATGATCTATGTTCATTTTAAACAAACTCAAACATGATAAAGCAGGAGAAATTAGTATCTCAATGTATCATTCTAAACCACACCACCAGACTTATCCATGTTAACATTTAGTGATTATTATTTATTTCTTGATTCACTGGATTCCTATCACTTAAAATTATTTTAATGTTTACTTATTCTCTGAGTTAGCTCATGTTTTCAGGATTAGCCTATTGATGTCCAATCTAAAGGAAAATTTGTCAAAGCATGATTTTGAGTCAAAATGTCTTTCCTAAAAAAAAGTAGAATGTACTCTTTTTTTAGCATTGATTATTGCTGTAAATAATAGCAAGGGTATTTATTGCTTTAAATAATCAATGCTAAATTTGATAATTGCTAGATCTCAGTCTAGATTTATTTTTCTCTCTTGTAGGTGATTTTTTTTTTGTACTTGGAAGTCAAAATTCTTCCTTTATCTTTATAGTTCAATAGGTTAACCATGATTTATCTTCATGCTGCTTGTTTTCATCAGTGTTTCCCATGAGATTTTATCTTTTCAATCTGCAGTCATATCTTCCTACATTTCATATGCATTTTCCTATATTTCCAAATATTTTATGCATGATGTATTATTTTTATCTCAGAGACAACAAACATCTTTATATTGGATCATTTTCATCTGTTCCATATACTTTTCACCTTATCACTAGTTTCTATTGTTGCCTTTTTTCTTTTTGTTTACCCATTATAATTATGTCCATTTTTTCTTCTCATCCATATCTATTTTGTTCTTATTTATTAAGCAACATATCTGTAATGGTATTATTTATTCCTATACTTGTTTTAAATTTACCGTGTTTCTTCATCTCATTCTGTTTTGTTAATTACCTCAGTTTTGAGTTCTTTTTATATTATGTTAATTTTTGTATTCTTCTGTAGTTCTTTTGTAGTGCTGCTTTGATTTCTTACATGATATTCTCTTCCATTTTAAGAAATTTGTCTCCTTTCTGCATCTCATTTCTTGTTTTTTCTTCCTTTGTTCATTCTTTCCTTCACATGTGTTTATAGTATGTTTGCAAAATTGCCATGCCATTACTTTTCATTTATTTCTCAGGTACAGACATCTTTGCTCTGATACAATGTGAGAGAGATCCCTTGTTACTCTTCTTATCTGGTACTAATTTGCCTTTCTCTCCCTATGACCAGTTCTATCTATTAATTTTCTTGAGGCCTAGGACTTCTGGGGCATAGGAGAGCTGGGATGAGGCTGTGCTCAAGTCTCTGATCTCTCTTCTAAGACCTGATTACATTTCTGACAGCAGAACCCACTTTATCCAGACAGCAGAATAAGCCCAATTGGGAAGGGTGCTTAATCTTTAGTCCTCTGACTTATCTGTAAGACATTTTCCCTCAAAAGACCTGACCTATTTTTCTATACCTTTGAAAATAAGACCAGCTGAAATGAATGTTACATGGTGTTTTTGGGCCATGAAAGTAGGTATGCATAGCTAAGCCACTCTCCTCTTGAAAACTAAGGCACCTGTATAAAGCACGGACTCTGGTCTGCTCCTTGATTGCATTAACTTTTACAAAGGTATGCCTTCACATGGGGAGGTCTGCAGATTTCCAGCCCTGGTTGTTAAGGCATGGGTAGGTCAGTTTAATTCTATGATTTCTTATCAGGAAGCCCACTTTCTTGCAGGTATATGCTATATTCTCTTACATGGTTTTATTAGTAGTAAGGGCAATTTTTAAAATCTCTATATGCTAATTCTTTTATTGTATTTTTTGACAGGTTTGGGAACCGATTAAATAAAAGGAGTTTTTTATTGGCCCTTTTATAGCCTCCAACATCCCCATCCCAGGTATCACAATGTCCTGGAGAGTAGGAAGTCCTCTATAAGCTTTTTATCTCTACTGAAGTTGTCAGAGTGATATGTCACAGCTACCACTCACAAAATCTTGCCCCTTGACCTTTCCTATTACTGACCATTTATCCCCCCAATTCAGAAAATTGGAAGATATTAATGAAGATGCCATTTTATTACCTTCTTTCCTGATTGCATTTAAGCAGAGATGTGAGAAGTAGGAGGAGTTGAACTCTAGGCAAACTCGAAACCTTCCATTTCTTATTTGGCTGTTATATTCCACAGTTTAAAGTGTAAGAGTGTACCTCTTTCCCTTTTAAACTGTTGCTGGTACTTTTTTTTTTTTTTTTTTTTTACTGAATCTTTATTATATTTTGTTCATTATATTAACTAGTGGATTCAGGAGATTCTAACAGTTTAATCTAGTCTTCCAACTTTTCCCAGATATTATAAAGACTATAGAGGCTTAAAGTAGACAGATGCTCATAAATGGAGTTTGGATATAATTTCCTAAGCCTCATGAACCTTATCCTGTTATGAACTTCAGTGAATGAATTCATGCCACAGAAATAGAGATGGATATTTAATGTTCTAAATCATTCAAGCAAGATAATCTTGGCTTTTCCTTCCTTTACTCCCCTAGAAACATACTTGTTTCCAGAAGGTATAAGAGCTAATCGCAAAAAGATGTCTCAACTGTACATTAATATTCTTAGATGTTGAAATAAGCTGGTGATCAAAAACTATGTTAAATAATTGGCAAGTAATAGCTAGAGAATAATAACACTCTAATTAGACTCTCCTGGGAGGCTTTATCTATGCCAGTCTCACCTAGGAATCCTGTTACCCAAAAGGTAACTTATTAATACAAATTATGATTTATTTTTACCTAACAGCAGGGGCTCCAATAACAATAGAGCAAAATTGAGCAAATAGGACAAGGGAAGGGTGGCATAACACATAAAGGTTTGCATTCACCTTTGTTTGACCTTCTGAATATGTTCTTGTCCTTTTAGGGTCCCAGTTTTATCATTAGTATGGGAAATACAATCCTGCTAATTTTCTAAGGTAATTTAGAACAAGAAGCATACGAAGGTATTACAGGGCTCTAAATTTCTGTATATAATACAGAATATTTAGCTGGAAACAAATCACCAACAATTTTACTGTGTATTTCCAGGGTATTAGGATAAAGAAAATGAAGACAACATGGATAATTTAATCACAGTGACTACTAAGCAAGCTAGTTAGCAATCAAGGCAATGCAAAAGCCTATATGGGGAAAAATAATTGCTTTTTGTATTCAACTTTTGTTGTTTGAAGTGTGAATGAGTCCTGGTGGGTGGATAAATGGCTGAATATTAATCATCCTTGCCTGCCTGGCAAGCTTCCTGGCTTTCTTGGCTGCCACTGGGACACTGGTTAGCTTGTTTTCTAGACTGGCAGCTGCCCATCCTGGAGAAGCACCCATGCATCTCTTTCCCTGCCTAGGGGAAAGTTCTACTTTTCCAAGTTCATCTCATACACTACAGCAGTGAAAGCAAAGCCCACTGACTGATGCCTTGTGTTTCCATCTCATTCATCAGGCTTCAGCCTGACATCCTGGGCTGCCTCAGTGTAGTTTATTATTTCCAGTCTTGGCCTGAGTTGCCTCAAGCTAAATCTAGCCAAAAGCTTAATAACACTTCCAGCTAGCTTCTCGTGATTCTATTGTTTATTTTATATATGGATTATGTCTATTGCTACAGCATAATGCCTTCTACATAGTAGGCACTCCTAATTTTATTTAATTTTTAGTGAGTGGTAAGAGATTAGTATAGATATTTTAAGGTTTTATTATATAAAATAATATAAAGAATGAAAACAATTTTTCTTTCATGGCGTCCTGAGGAACAAAGTAAATTTGAGAGTCAGAAAGGATCTTTATTTAAACTTAACATTAATAAGAAAATCATGTTGGCAGTAGTGGCTCACACCTGTAATCCCATCACTTTGGGAGGCCAAGACAGGAGGATCGCTTGAGGCCAGGAGTTTAAAACCAGCCTGGGCAATATAGTGAGAACCTATCTCTAAAAAAATGAAAATAAAAGTAAATAGCCAGGCATGCTGGTATGCTCCTGTACTCCTAGCTACTTGGGAGGCTGAGGTGGGACGATCACTTTAGCCCAGGAGTGTGAGGCTGCAGGGAGCTATGATTGCACCACTGCACTCCAGCTTGGGTGATAGAGCCAGACCCCATCTCTTAAAGAAAAGAAGAGAAATACTCCTTAAGAAAAATAAAAGTATACCTTGATTTGATAATATTTCTAAAGGTGGTAGGACTTATGAGTCTTTTTAATCATCACTTTTATTATCTGGTCTCACTTCAGCTTATGTTTTGCACTGTGGATTTTTCTAATGAAATAAACTGAAATAAATCAAGTCAATGTGAAGAAACTACATTTAGTTCAATAGCCACGGACACCATTTAGAAGTTTCTAAATTTAAACAGTAATACTGAAATCAAATTTATTTTACCAAAATGAGATAACTACTTGGGAGTATTTTCAAAATCCAAACAACTATGACAAAATAATTTAAGGTGTTTTTTTTTATTTAAAAGAGTAATGATTATTTATCAGAAGCAGTCAATTAAAAAAACTTTGATTTTATTCCCCAATCAAACAGAGGAACAAAGGCAATATTAGGAGGAAAGGCATCCAGTCAAAGTGAAAACAATGCTCCTGCAACTCCAAGAGCAGAATATGGCTTTTTCAAGCACCAACCAAGAAAAAGTGCAAAAGAGTATGAATGATTAAGGATAATGTGAATATATTTCTTAACAATAGCAGCATTGGTTTCCTCATCACCAACAGAAAGTACTTATAGAGTACTTGTAGTTCCTATTAATTGAAAACATTGATTCTATATTTAATATACTATAAAAAAGAATATATGCATGCATAGAAACACACATGCATGCAAACATACATATGTGAAGAAGAAAACACAAATGTGCATAAAAGATTATATTCAGTTAATCACCAAGGCAAAGTACTTAGTTAGATAACCTTTTATGAACTTCTAAAATTTCTTGGTTGCTTAGAGCTCTGGGTGTTACTTGATAGACTCTCCATTTCGCTCACACAACAAACCTAAAGGGAAGGTCTTTCCTGATTTTTATCACCTTAAAGAGATATTATATGGCTCTGTTGATCCTGGAATACACTAGACCTAGAATTAAAAACCAATGTAATGCTGAAATTTTCAGATTAAAATATTCTATTTCCAACCTACCATAGCCTAGGAAATTCAACTTCCTTGTTTTACAGAGTGTTAAGTCAAATTAACTTCTGGAGGACATAAACATTTATTAATGCAAATACTTTTTTTTCCAGAAATATCTGACAAATTATATATTTTTATTTTAGCTGGGAATATGGGTAATATATTAATTTTCTATTGCTGCTGTAACAAGTTACTACAAGCTTAGAGGCTTAACCCAAATTAAATTTCTTTTGGTTCTGAGCGTCAATTCTAACATGGGTTAATTGGGCTAAAACTACATGGCAGTCAGTTGGTGTTTCTTCTGGAGGATCTAGTAACTTGATAGTGAACAAATCTAGCAGATTCCCTATTGATTAAATGATCAAATTATCATTAGTAATGAGGCATTTATTTATTATTTTCTAATATAATACTTTGAGAAAGGCACAACATCATTTTTGTGGTATTTTGACCAAAAAAGAATAACTTCAACATAATCGTGAGAAAGCAGCAGACAAACTAATATTAAGAGGTATTCTATAAAACAGATAACAAATGCTCTTCAAATGTGTTAAGTTCACAAAAAACAAAGTCTAAGGAATTGTTACAAGGTGGAGGATATTGAGTGACAGCTGAATGCAATGTAGGATCCTGATTGCATCCTGGACCAGAAAAAGCACAGTAGGGAAAAAATCTAATGAAATAAAATAACATCTTCAGTTTGATTGATAGTATTGTATCAACATTAATTATTGATTCCATTATTTCTAATTATATGAAATGAAAACATTAAGGCAGCCTAGGTGAAGCTGGAAACTCTCTTGCACTATTTTTGCAACTTTTCTGTAAGTTAAAAATTATTTCAAAATAAACTTTGTTATTTACAATTTAAATACCTACTTTAACACTCTCAAGACACCAAAGCTGCTTCTGTTAACAAGCTTCTCGAGATATATCTCATTTCCTATGGTTATTACATGGATGTGGTCAATGTCTTTTTGATGAATCTCACACCACAGTCTTTGCAAGCATACCTTGTTTCATCATATTTCATTTTACTGTGCTTGGCAAATATTGTGTTTTTCATAAATTGAAGGTCTGTGGCAACTCTGCATAGATCAAACTTATTGGCACCATCTTTCCAACAGCATATGCTTACTTTGCATTTCTATGTCATAGTTTGGTAATTCTCACACTATTTTTATCTTTTTCACTATTACATTTGTTATGATAACCTGTGATCAGTGGTCTTTGATGTTACTATTGTGATTGTTTTGGGATGCCACAACCTGTGCCCACATAAGACAGTAAACTTAACCAATAAATGTGTTTGTTCTGACTGCTCCACCTACTGGCTTTTTCCCATCTCTCTTTCTCTTCTGGCCTTCCTATTCCCTGAGACACAACCTAAAATTAAGCCATTTAATAATCCTACAATGGACTCTAAGTGTTTAAGTGAAAGGAAGAGCCAGACATCTCTCACTTTAAGTCAAAAGCTAGAAATGACTAAGCTTAATGGGGAAGGCATGTTGAAAGGTGAGACAGGGGCAATGCTAGACCTCTTGAAACAAACAGCCAAGTTGTGTATGAAAGGGGGAAGTTCTTGAAGGACATTAAAATGCTACCCCAGTTTACACACAAATAATACGAAGTGAAACAGCCTTATTGCTGATAAGAAGAAACCTTAGGTGGTCTGGATAAAAGATCAAACCAGCTACAACATTCCCTTAAGCCAAAACCTAATCAAGAGAAAGACCCCAACTCTCTTTAGTTCCTTGAGGGCTAAGAGAAGTGAGAAAGGTGCAGAAGAAAAGTTTGAAGCAAGTAGAGGTCATTCATAGGGTTTGAGGAAAGAATCTGTCTCCATAACATAAAAGTGCAAGATGAAGCAGCAAGTGCTGATAGAGAAGCTGCAGCAAGTTATGCAGAAAGATATGCAGAATATTTAACTAAGATAATTGATGAAGGTGACTACACTTAACAACAGATTTCAATTTAGATAAAACAGCCTTCTATTGAAAGATGAGGCCATCTAAAATGTTTTTTGCTAAAGGGGAGAAGTCAATGACTGACTTCAAAGCTTCAAAGGACAGGTGGACTATCTTGTTAAAAGGTGACTTTAACTTGAAGTCAATGCTTATCAACCCTTCTGAAAATCTTAGGATCCTTAAGAATTATGCTAAATCTTCTCTGCCTGTTCTCTGCAAATGTAACAACAAAGCCTGGATGACAGCATACCTGTTTGCAGCCTTGTTACTGAATATTTTAAGCCCATTGTTGAGGCCTACTGCACAGAAAAATTAAAAAGATTCTTTTTGAAATATTACTGCTTATTGACAACACAGCTGGTCACCCAAGAACTCATGCCTGCTCACACCATATTCATTTTGCAGCTCATGGCTCAAGGAGTAATTTCCACTTTCAAGTTGTATTACTTAAAAAGTATATGTTGTGAACCTATAGCTGTCACATACCGTGATTCTTATGATGGATATGGTAACCAAATTGAGAATTTTCTGGAAAGAATTCACCATTCTAGATGCCATTAAGAACATTCGTGATTCATGGGAGTAGGTTAAAATGCCAAAATTAACAGGAATTTGGAAGAAGTTTATTCCAACCTTCATGGATGATTTTGAGTTGTTCAAAAATTCAGTAGAGGAAGTAATTGCAGGTGTGGTGGAAATGGTAAGACAGCTAGTATTAGAAATAGAGCTTAAAGATGTGACTGAATTGCTGCAACCTCATGATAAAACTTGAACTGATGAGGATTTGCACCTTATGGATGAGCAAAGAAAGTGATCTCTTGAGCTGGATCTGCACTGGCAAAGATGCTATGAACATTGTTGAAATGTCAACAAAGGATTTAGAATATTACATAAATTTAGTTGATAAAGCAGCTTCAGGGTTTGAGAGGATTGTCTCCAATACTGAAAGAAGTTCTGTGGGGGAAATGCCATCAAATAGTATGACATGTTACAGAGGAATGTTTTGTGAAAGGAAAGGTCAATTCATGCAGCAAACTTTATTGTTGCTTATTTTAAGAAATGGCCATATCCACCCCAATCTTCAGCAACTTGTCAGCAGCCATCAACACTGAGGAAAGATGCAAAATGTTTATGACTCACTGCAGGCTCAGATGATCATTAGCATTTTTTAGTAACGAAGTATTTTTAAATTAAGGTATGTATGTTTCTTTGTTTTAGAAAAATGCTGTCACACACTTAGACTATAGTATAGTGTTCAAAGAACTTTGACATGCACTGGGAAACCAAAAAAATTGTGTAATTCACATTCATGTGATATTCACTTTATTGCGGTCATCTAGAACAGAACTTCAATTCCTCTGAGGTATGCCTATACTTACTGCCACTTTGTGACCTGATGAAAGGTCAACATGTTGGGAGCTATTTCATTTCTCCTTCATACTTGCTCAACTATTAAATTAACTTGCAAAATGACAACATGATTACTGCCTTGTAGTCTAAACCAACAGGTTACCCAAAAATGTGGTTCATGCTGAGAAGAAAACATCACTAAAAATTAATGATTTTTTATATTACAACTTATAATAATTATATTAATAAACTGGTAACTATTAATACCTGCATTAATTTAAACACCCCACCAGATCAAGAGGTCTATTTAAACATCAGCTATCCTTTGGTTATTCAACTTTTTTACTTTTTATTTAATTCATTTATTTTTTTATATTTTGTAGGGATGGAGTCTCACTATGCTGCTCAAGGTGGTCTCAAACTCCTCGGCTTAAGTGATCCCTCTGTCTCAGCTTCCTAAGTGCTGTCATTACAGTTGTAAGCCACCACACCCAGCCCTCAACTTTGTTTAGTCATAGCATTGCCTATATCTATTTTGAATATTACTCTTCTGGAATCTACCATATCTGTGACTCTTGGATATGGTAAAATAAACTATTGTGAATTAATCTCCTATACTGGAAATTTATGTGGCATAGTCATAAACTATTTGTTTTCTTTGTTTTCCTGTCTATTTTGCTTAGCCTATTAAAGAAATAACTTGGTTTTCCTTATTTGGTATTCCTATCAGCTAATAGATATCTTGTATTTTTCCTCCTAACTTATTTGTTCTTCCTATTAGAAAAATGAAAAAATAATTAGGCTTTTTTTCTAATCATCAAATTTTTGATATATAGTTCTTTTTGAAACTACAGCTTTGGTCACTAGGAATATTTATAGGCAATGTTTAGGTATGAAACTTTTTCCTGTTCCTTCTCTTAATAATAAGGTTAGCTGGCTTTTAGCTTATAGTCAAACCATATTCTGATTCAAGCTACTGTCAGTTGTAATTTAAACTCATTTAGGACATAGCTTTTAAACCACATTTAAGCTGAGAATAGCTAGTTTTAAAATAAAGTTCTAAAGTGATTTTCTTCAGCAGTCCCGAAAAATCATTGAAATTTCCTGGGCTTTTAACTCTATCCTTTAAAAGGTAGCTAGTAATACTTTCAGTTAATTACCTTAGTTCTGAGAAGAGCAAATAAATAGTCATTTGCAGGAAATGTGTGTAAGAATATTAGCACTGAATAGTGAGGAATAACCAGGCACCTCAGATTAGGTGCCTTGAAATTTAAGTCGCTTAAGATAAATTCATGGTTCTTCTACTATATCTCCTAACATGCCTAAAAATAAGGAAATTTTGGGGGATGAATTTAAATTCAGTGGCTTTTAAACATGTCCTCAAGAAGCAGAACAGGTCTAGGGTACAGTACTCTGCAAAGAGTCTTGAGATTATTCAACCAGTATGTCTAGGTGTCATATTTATTTTAATTTCCACACCATTTTACCTCTCATAGGGTGCTAACTTGCTCTGTAATGTATTTTAGTGATTTGGATTCCTCTTTGTAGATTGCAAACTTTTTTTTGGAGGGAAATTGTCTTCATTTTTAAAACTAATTTAATGAATAGTACACTGCTCTAAATATAAGTGCTTAGTAAATATTGGTTAAAATAAATGAATATAACTTTTAACAATTTATGTTTTAGAAAAAATCATTTGCAAAAATCTAAAAGGAAAGTGTATATTGTTGGTGTATATCTGAAGAAGACAAGCCAGGAAGAGAAAACAATTTGTGTGAAGACTCTGTGAGGAGACTGTGCCAAGTGATATACTAGATAGCGCTGTTTAGGGCAGTGGTTCTTAACTGGGAGCAATTTAGCTCCCCCAAGGGGGCATTTAGCGATGCCTGGGGTCATTTTTCCTTGTTATTACCTGGGAGAGAGACATTGCTACTGGCATATAGAGTTGGCTCCTTGTATCTGTCAGTTCCACCTATGCAGATTCTACCGACTGTAAAAAAAACCCTATATATATATATATATATAAACAATAAAAAATAATACAGCAGCTAAAACTAATACAAATAAAATACACAGTGTACAACTATTACATAGAATTCACATTGTATTAGGTATTATAAGTAATCTAGAGATAATTTAAGGCTTACAGAAAGATGTGCAGAGGTTGTATGTAAACACCATGCCATTTTATATAAGAAATTTGAGCATCTGTCAATTTTGGTATCCGTGAGGGTCCTGGAAGCAATCCCCTACGGGTACAGAGGGACCAGTGTAATGGGTAGAGATCAGGCTTGCTGCTAAATATTCTAGAATGTACAAGACAAAGAATTATCTGGCTCAAAATATCAACAGTGACAAGGCTGAGAAACCCTCGTATAGATTAAACCAAGCTGGAGTCAGCATTGCTAGCAAGGAGTGTCATGGTGTCTTCTCCCTTCTCCAAATAATGTAAAATAATTTTTATTATGTACCATGTTCTTTTCTTAAACTTTTTTTTTACTTATTCCCCTATTCCATACAATTGTATTATAATAGAAATAAAAGATCTTTGCCTTTAAAGTTAGAGTAGAAGCAGGACCTGGCATAGGCTTCTACCAAAGGCTTTCTTTCTTTGGCAATCTGAATTTTTCCCTTTCTCTATGCATGATCTTCTGAGATAGTCTACACAGATGTCTTATGTGGCCTTATACCTTAGACGAATGAAAAATTCTTCCTTTTGGGAAGGCAAATTTGCTTCTATAACTTTTTCTCCTCTGCTTTTGTGAGTATGAGAGAGTTTCTCTACTACAAGACTGTAGGATAAAAGTTGGTATAACAAAAGTAAAGATTGAAAAGATAAAATGACAACCGAAAAACAATGACAAAATTGGAATTCAGGAATAATGTTCACTTTGGCAATATGGCTAAATATAACTTGGGTTAGGGATCTCTTGGGTTAGGAATCTTTTTGTGTGATATATTATTTTGAATTTATAGAGCATTGGTTTTAACAGATTTAAAAGGTGACTAGGGCAATGGGATTACCTCTGATATCAGAGAGTTGGCAATCATGTAACCCTGAAAGTCATGGCACAATATGGCAGAACAAGCACGTCTGGGGCCTGGGAGTCCTGAGGTACTCTAGTAATTGTGGTTTTCCTCATACTCTCTGGATCTGGGGTGACCCAGAACACAGTCATAATTCTTGAACTGTTTGCAAGTGCAAACCTTGAGATCTTCCCAAGCCAGTCGCCCGATCGATAATCAGCTCAAGATCATCCCTATACCCCGAGTAGAATTAGTTGTCAATATTTAGGGCACAAAATTCATTTTGGTGAGATGCCCTAGGCCAGACACTAGTCATATAATAATCTAATGTGTTTGCTGCAATGACACATTGCAGCCCTATGTCCTCTGAGTTCTGGCTCTAATGTGGTATTTCTTTACACTAGCTTTCCCAATAATATGAACAGCCTGCCTATGAACTGAAATGTGAAGTATGATACCCACTATTATATATATCTTTCCTTACTGCAAGTCCAATTAATGTTTATTAATATGAACAACTTACCTCCTTCTTGCTTTCAGCTCCCGAATTTTTATTGTCTGTACTTTTCCTGTAGTGAAGTAGTTTCATAGCTCAGCAAAGCCTCAGAATTTTTTATAAACAGTCTCTAAAAGGCAGCTAGATCTAGCTCTAAGACATCAAGCAAATGACCCAGGACTTGTTATTTTTCTTGTCGGTTTCTGCGTAGCTAAGGCAAAGGCTTTTTCTTGGCCTCCACTCAGCAGTATGCAAAAAGCTGAAGCTTTTAAAGTGGGAGAAGAAACAGAAGGAACAGAGGAGGTAAGCTTTTGTTTCACAAAGAAATTCCAGCAAGTTACCTAGGGATACATTATTAATCAACTTCACCTGTTGATAGTACAGGTTGGTTTATTGATATTCATTATGCTTGTTGATAAAAATAAAGGGGGAGGGGGGAAGGGGATTGAATAACGTCAGTTGTCTTACAATCGTTCTCTGTTTCTACTTTTTGTTTGGAAACTTTAGTACAGTACATGGCTGTTTCAGTAATTGTGGTATGAAAAACATCTGTGGAGGACAGTTTAACGTGTTTGTCTCTGCAAAGCCCCATAGCAAATAACATGTACATCATCAACTCTCTAATAACTCTTACAGGAGGCCTCTAACTACTGAGCATGCATCAGGGGAATGATATATAATTTAATACCTTGAAATAGAAAAACAAAAAAAGGAAGAAATTCGACCTGCTGGGAGTTTCTCATTAAATATCCAGAGCGCCAGTGACTGCTGTTTCCTAGTTTAGTCAGGAACGTCTTTGTTAAGCATGTGCTTTGAGTCTTTAACATTCTGTTCTGCCAGTGATACCCAAAAAACCCACACTGCAATCTAATTTCCCATATCTTGTCACTTATTTCCAAAATGTGGACAGAGACTCTTGGTGATCAGATCTACTCTTTATTACCAAAAGTCTCAATTATATTAAATTGCCTCTCTAAAGATTTTAGGATCTGGGACAAAACTAGGTACATAATTTGCCAGGCACAGTGACAAATGACAATAAGGAATCCTTATGCAAAGCTTTCAGACGTTTTGAGATGGCAGCAGTAGAGCATTAAACCAAGTATGGAATCCTCCATGACTGCACAGGTTGCAAACCTGCAAAGCATGTCTAGGAAGCTGGCATACCCACAACAGACAACACATATCCAGGAAGGCCACTTGGAAATCAGAAAAGTTATTCTGCACAAGGAAAACCCCGTAAACATAATATTATAGTATTCTTTATAGTTATCAAACTTCTGATGGTATTTCTCTTTGTGTATTCAAAAAATGCTTGAAAAGACCAATTTCTACCATTTTTTGTAATTCTATGAAGGCATACTTAAACTAAATTGTACATATTTAAAGCATAAAACTTAGCAGTTTTCAACATATGAACATGCCCCCCACCCCCACCGCCCACAAATAAGACATCACCATAACACATATTTCTGTTATCCCAAAAAGGTTTCTTCATGCCCTTTTGCAGTCCATTCTCTAACCTCTCTCCACCTTGTCTCCAGGTAACAACTAATAGGCTTTCCTCGGTTTGAATTTTCTAAAAGCATAGAATATTTACATTTGCCTGGCTTTTCTCACTCAGCACGGCTTTGAAGTTCATTCATATTGCCACATTTATCAAAAGTTCATCTCTTTTTGTTGCTAATCAGCATTCCCTTGGATAAACTGTTTATCCATCACATGTTCATGGACAGTCAGGTTGTTTCCAGTGTTTGGTTGTTACATGTAAAGCTATTAGAAATACCCATTCTTGGCTGGGCACGGTGGCCTGTAATCCCAGCACTTTGGGAGGCCGAGGTGGGTGGATCACGAGGTCAGGAGATCGAAACCATCCTGGCTAACACGGTGAAACCCCGTCTCTACTAAAAATACAAAAAATTAGCCAGGCGCGGTGGTGGGCACCTGTAATCCCAGCTACTCGAGAGGCTGAGGCCGGAGAATGGCATGAACCTGGGAGGCGGAGCTTGCAGTGAGCCGAGATCGTGCCACTGCACTCCAGCCTAGGTGACGGAGACTCCGTCTCAAAAAAAAAAAAAAAAAAAAAGAAATACCCATTCTTGTGTGAAGTACGTTTCTTTTTTAATTTTCTTGGGTAAATACCTAGGAGTGGAATGGCTGGGTTATCTAGTAATTATATGCTTAAATTTTGAAAAAAGTCCCTAATTGTATGTCAAATTGATTATTGCATTTTACATTCTTACCAGCACTGTCTGAAGGTGCTAGGTAGTTCCATATACTCAGAAACACTTGTCTGGTCAGAAAAGACGAACTCATGCAATATTTAATTATCTTCTAATATTATCTTGAATTTATTTGGAGAAAATTTTCACTTTTACTTCCAAAATATTATTATGAACCTTTTCAGACACAAAAGTTGACAAATTGTACCACGAACCCCCATATATATATATGGGTCTAGTCATCACTAAATTTTAAAGGATAAAGGTTATATATACACACACACACACACACAAACACAGACATACAACAAAGAATAACATAGATCGCAGGTACAAATTGTCACCCCATAATTATTTTCTTCTAGGAATTTTCACTTACATCTGATTTTTTATTAGATTAATCAAATTAAATCTAGAAAGGAATTTATATATCATACAGTTCTCAACATCCTCATTTTCTTTATTATACACATAAGGAAACTGTGGCCAAATTAAAATGATTCGCTCAAGACATCAGAAAAAGATTAAGAAGTGAACTAGATTTTGTGATTCCTAGATCAAATTTCTGTGCACAAATCTATATTTCCTCATATAATTAACAATGATTTATATTTTAAATGAACATTACACATTCTTACTACTGAATTATAAAATTACTTTGAAGTTTTTTTACATGCCTACAATTCTGTATTATATACAAAATCATGCACTTTTAATATTGGAAAGAACCTTACTATCATATAAATTCTAGTTCAACCCTCAGGTCCATTTAAAATCTGTCTCTAAAGTGAGTAAATCAGTGCTTTGAAATAACGTTTAATGTAATTCAGTTATTTGGATTTTATGTATTTGGAGGGAAACTTCGAGTTTGTAATCCTGTTTTTTTGCTCTCCTTTTGTCTCCTTGTGCCCATTTTGGGGCCACATCTTCATGTCACAAACTCCATCAGGGAAATTTTCAGGTGAAGAAACAGGAAGTGGAACTCAGAGAAGTCCAATTTTATTTGTTAATAAATAGGAGGTTGAAAGCAATGGTTAAAATTGGATTTTTAAACTATCAGTAGATGTAATTTATTCCATCATGCTGGTTCCCTATTTGCCTTCTCTTTATTGCAGGTAATTGAGAATTAGTCACATTTGTTATTTTTAGCACTGCCTGATTTTGTCTGGAAATGGAAGTGAAACTATAAAAACAGGTAAAGAAAAACAATTTAAAGTCTTTAAAAATATTTTAAAAATCAGAATTCTTGGTTCAGTTAACTACAAAATACTCAGAGACTTGGAAAAAGATTGTTTCAAGATACAAATTAAGTGAGATTTTTGGAGTTGATTATTCTGGTTCATTTAGATAACTAAAATTGGGCTGACTCACTGAAAAGAGCTACTTGCCACACATCCTAAATTAAGTGCATTGTTATTAAGAAGACAGTTGGGGACACTCATTTCATTTATTTTACTACCAATGCTTGATTTTGAGGATGAAACTTTTGAAGCTTTGGGATACTTATTTTTCCCCCTTAACCCTGAAATTTTACCCATTAACACAAACTGTGTTTTTCAGGATAAGTGCATTTAAAAATGTATTCAGTAGGCTTTTAAAGTTTAGGGTTTTTTTTTTTTTTTAAAGAGGGAGCTTTATATTCACAGGTATCCTCAAAATGAAAAAGTAGAGCTTCTAAAGCTATTTCTTTGTAAGGATTTAAATTCATGCACAGGCTGTTAATTTGAAGGGTATTTGAAGTTTAAATTATAATGCATCAGTCATCCTTGAAAACCCAGGCAATTAATATACACAAATACAGAATTCTGTAAACAATATTTTTGTCCACAGTTCATTTATACATGCTTATAGAAACTACTCATGCTAAACTGCAATTTATCAAATCGCTGGTAACAAAACAAATCACCCTGTCATATTATACTTAAAATGTCAATGTTTAATACTAACTTCTTTCTACATAAAGATATGACATTTGATTGCAAGTACTTAGTGATACCAGGCATAGTGAGAAGGAAAAGTGTTTCATCTTAAGAATCACTATGCCAGTTAACAAATATACATATAATAAATTACTATTTCCTACATTAAAATGATCTTCCAACATGCTGAGAAATTTAACACATCTACCAAGTGGAAGTTGTTCATATATCACCATAGAGATCAGAATCATCGCTTTTAAGTACACATACTTAAAATAATCGCAAAGCCGTATGCTCCCATTATAGATCTCTTTCGCTTTTTACACAAATGCATTAACCATGGGGCAATCCTCTATCATTGAAAATAGGTAGGAAGCACTTCTGAATAAATTACTTAAGAATAATGTGTATTACACACAGGCATTCACAGGAATTTACAAATGATTTGGCAATGTATTTCAGGGAACTAAATGCTAAAATTCTGTCCATTCTGTTAAATTTTTATTTTAAGATTAGTTTTGTTTCTATTTTCCATTATCTTTTTATCATAAAGTTATTCAGATCCTTCAGAGCACAGAGAAAATTTTCATAATTCAAATGGAAAAGTTATTCCTTTGGATGCAAAACATGGAAAATAATCTGATTACATTAATAACTTAAAATGTTTAATAACTGATAATTGTAAAAAGGTAATGTTTATAATTAATGCGATATTCTTGGGGGTTATAAATGTCTTAGGAATAAAATTTGGAGGAGGTAGGGGTGTATTTTGCAAATGAATCACAATGGAGCAGAGAATCGATTTTAAGTTTAAAGAGTCTTCATTTGCCTTTTAAAATATCAACAGATAGTCAACTGCTTTACCTTATTCTTTCATTTGTATTCCTACCTAGTTCCACAGCCTCAGCTTTTTCTAGCATTTCAATGTGAGACTCCCTCATATTCCCAAATGAGTATAGAAGGATAGGGCATATTTAGAGAGGCATGGAGTTTTCATGAAGTAGGAGCTGTTTATAACTTTCTTCCTAAAAATAAAAAGTGGGTTCTCACTCATGAATATTAGACTCCCTTTTATAGAAAAAGTTTTGCAAACTTATTCAGGACAGATGTTCGGACAGACACCAGTTTGCCTCTGAAGAAAACAGGGCAGTTTAAAGTGGGTATGTTCTTCAAAATTGCAAGACAATCACGATCCTCTTATTTGCAATTCTTCCTAACCCCAATTCCCATAACTCCTGAACCTACAAATGTTTTCATTATTTCTTTGACCTCAATCATTTCTTTCTCTTTGATTTTTACATCCCCTCTGAACTGTCATGGGATAGTTGATTACCGTTTATTTTTACTTTGAAATTTTAAATTTTCCACAGTGCTTCAACCATTTGAGTGCAAACATCCACTTTTCATTTGAAAAATCACAGTACTTATTGCTCTTTGAAGAATCACTAAGTCATAAAAAAGCTTCATTTCTAGAATATATGTAAAATTATGACAATAGCTGACATGGTAATAAAAAGACCCTGTGGCATCTTCTGGTTTCTTACTTTTCTCTTTCTTATGATTGATTCTAGGAAGAAACATTGTGCATTGAACTTCAAAGCTGAGATATGAGACTCTAGCTTACTTCTAAGAAATGCTTGATTTCATACAAAACAGTGGTTATTTCTTTTCCTGGAATCTTCGAGACTTTCTCCTCATTCAGGCTTGGTATAGAACCACTTGTTCAGTGAGCCTTCTTCAACCCCAATCCAATCAACTCCCAGACCCTGTCTTTCATTTTGTCCTTATCGCTATCACTACCTTTTGTTTTATTACTCACTATTTGTTAATTTGTTTCTTTACCTTTTTTGTCCATTGGAACACAAGATTTATAACCAGAGGCATCATTTCTCTCTTGTTCATTACTGCAAAGAACAAAACCCGCACAAAGAAGACTCTCAGGAAATGTTGGCTGAATGACAGAATGAGCATTGATAAATGAAGACTTCTTCAAATAACTGATGCTAGACATCTCTAAATGTAAAACAATATTAATTAAAATATTATCTTAATTTCATTTAATTGAAAACATGGAATTACATATATGTTAAGTCATTTTAGAAAGAAATGTTAGAATGTTAACTGTTAAAAATGTCAATTCTGACAATAGTCTAGATATAGCTAATTTGTTCTAGAATATTCTTAGTAATTATGTAGTCGATTTTGAATTTTTATTTCTGAATGTCTTCGGTATACCTACATGCTGGTGAAAATGAAGACATTCCTTTTTGCTTTTATAGTATTTGTAATTTAAACATACATTAATTCTTTAATGACCTTGGAGATAACTTTTGCAATCATTGTGGCTAGTCATTGTGCCTGAAGGTTTTATTTTTCTCTTTCTGCTGCTGAAACTAGAATGCGCCCTTGATTTCACACTCTTGCTGAACTGATACTTTTGTTCCTGTCCAGATATCAGAAATAACATGTGACCATGACATCATACATCATTTTTCCATCAAAACATTTGAAAATAACTTGGATTCATTTATTAGAGCTTTATTTTCCCACATCTTGCAGTACCCTAGAGTTCTACAGTAATTAACCTTATGCTGAATGGCAGAGGACATGCACTAAGCTCTTATTTAAAATCTATTCATGATGCATTTTAAATATTCAGTAGAGACTTCTTAAACATGCAGCCGTAGTCTATTGAAAATGGATTTCCTAAAGCCAGGAGATTGGATATTAATATCTGGCATTTGTATAAAGACAGGTTTTTGTTAACCTATTATAAAAAGGACTGATGATGTGATTATATATTGTTTACTAGCTCACTTATATTTCTCTGTGCTAATAATTACTGTAACCCATTTGTTTAGTTTTTTTATTTTATTTTCATTAAGCATTGTTTTTAAAATTTTTTTATCTTAGTTTATGTTTGATTTATGTTTTTGATTGAATAAAGGTTGTTTGTTAATATAGAATCTGCTGTCATTTCGGTTTTATCTTTCCAAAGTAAAATTTATATAAAATGTATTAAAGAAATTCTGAAACCCCTGAAATGAGATATTTAAGGGCATTAGTACCTTTGCGCCTGTGGTATCATAGCCATTCTTATTTTAACATTTTGTGAAAATGTTGGCACCCAGGAGATATTTGGCAATGTCTGGAGACATGTTGGTTATCACGACTGTAGAGTGTGAACACATCTAGTGAGTAGAAGCCAGAGATGTATTAAATATAACACAGAACACCCCTCTACAGCAAAGAATTATTCTGCCTAAAATGTAAATATTGCTGAGATTAAGAAACACAAGTTTAGACAAATTAAATTTTAAAATCTTAGTGTACTCTTAAAAGCATAGATAAAAGAATGCTTACTTAATGTATTGAAAGTTTTTCAGAGTAAAGTATTTAAAAATGTCTTCTTGGCCAGGCACAGTGGCTCACGACTGTAATCTCAGCACTTTGGGAGGCCGAAGCAGGAGGATCATTTGAGGTCAGGAGTTCGAGACCAGCCTGGCCAACATGGTGAAACCCCATTTCTACTAAAAATACAAAAATTATTTGAGTGTGGTGGTGCATGCCTGTAATCTCAGCTATTTCGGAGGCCAAGGCAGGAGAATTGCTTGAGCCTGGGAGACAGAGGTTGCCATGAGCCAAAACTGAGCCACTTCACTCCAGCCTGGGTGACAGAGTGAGACTCTGTCCCACACCCTCCCCACCACCAAAAAAAAAAAAGTCTTCCACTCAGAGGAAACCACGAGCAGTAGGGTTAATAAGAAATGACGTCATGAGTAATTGGAGAAGAGATTGCATAGGCCTTTGTAAAACATTCTTAAAAAATGGCTCTTACATTGAATGAAGTGAGATATCATTATATACTATAGAGCAGAGGAAAAGCATAGTTTAGTTTATATTGTAACAGGATCCTTTGGCTACTGTGGTTGGCAGAATTCCAAAGATGTTTTCCGAGATTCTCTTCCCTTGGTTAGTCAATAAAACATGAATCTAGGTACTGCTGTGAAGGGACTTTGGAAAAGTAACAGGCCTTGAGATAATGAGATCATGGATTATCTAGATAGATCTACCGTAATCACTTCAGCCCTTAACAGTAGAGACATTTCTCCTCCTGGGGTCAGAGAGATGTGGCAGAAGAAGGAAGCAGAGGAAGGATAAAAAGGGTGAGAAAAATACTACCCTCTCTTGCTGGCTTTGATTATCAAAGAAGGAGGGATAAGCCAAGTAAGGTGGGAAACTTTTAGACATATCCAACTGAAAGCCAGCAAGAAGACTGGGAACCTCAGACTTCTACTGCATAGAACTGAATTCTGCCATCAACCTGGATGACCCTTGGAAGCATATTTTCCCCTAGAGTGTCCAAAAGCAATACGATTCTGCTGACACCTTGATTTTGACCTAAACAGAGAACCAGCTGAGCCATATTGTCCTGGACTTTTGACTTATGAAAATTGTGAAATCATAAGTAGTTACTGTCTTAAGCCACAGATTTTATGATCGTGATTTCAGCTGCAATAGGAAACTGATACAGTTGCTGTGTTGAGAATTATAGACTCTGGAAAAGTAGGGATAGAAATAGGAAAAGTAGCTGGGAAGTTCATTAATAAACTGGACACAAGTTGATGGTGGCCTTGAACAATGTGTTGGTGATGGAAATAACAAGCACTGAGTGATTTCTGGATATATTTTGAAGGTAGAGTCAATAGGATGTGCTAAGGGATTGGAGGGGTGATGGAAAGGAAACAGAGAATACCAAGGAAGTGCTGAAGGCTCTGTCTGAGCACTTGGAAGGACAGAGGTGCCATGATTAAACTGGGTAAGACTGAGCATATTTTGAGGGAAAGATGAAGATATTGGTTATGGACATGTTCAGTTCTTGTTAGTCATTCAGTTGGAGATATTGAGTAGGCAGTTGAAAAAACTGGGGTTCAGGAGGAAGTTCTTGACTGAAGACATGTTCTTGGCAGTATATAATTGGTATGCCAAGCCAACATATAACCTAGGAAGTAGCTGTAAATAAATATAAAGAAATCTAAGGAATGAACTCCAAAATTTAGAGGTCAAGGGGGTGACAAGGAACCAGACAATACCACTGTGCTGAGACAAATAAGAGAATATAGCTCGTGAAGATAGTTTTGTGATAATTAGAGAAACATTTGTAACTAGTTTAAATTTTTGCTATAAAAATTTTTATATAGGTTTGAAACAAATAGAAACACATTCGATAATATCTAGTGAGAGTCATCTATTTTCAGGTAGAAAAATAATGCAAAAATATGTCTTTTTAGGCCGGGCACGGTGGCTCACGCCTGTAATCCCAGCACTTACGGAGGCCGAAGCGGGCGGATCACGAGGTCAGGAGATGGAGACCATCCTGGCTAACACGGTGAAACCCCGTCTCTACTAAAAATACAAAAAATTAGCCAGGCGTGGTGGTGGGCACCTGTAGTCCCAGCTACTTGGAAGGCTGAGGCAGGAGAATGGCGTGAACCTGGGAGGCGGAGCTGGCAGTGAGCCGAGATTGTGCCACTGCACTCCAGCCTGGGCGACAGAGCGAGACTCCGTCTCAAAAAAAAAAAAAAAAAAAAAAATATATATATATATATATATATATACACACACACACACACATATATATATACACATACATATATATGTATATATATACACATACATATATATGTATATATATACACATACATGTATGTATATATACACATACATATACATGTGTACATATATATCTTTTTATAGCTTGAATAAATTTTTGTTTTTTCTTATTTCTTGTCATTTGAACTTGTAATCATTTGAAGTATTACTTAGACCACCAAAAATTTAAAAACAAACAGGTTCAAAAATCTAATGACTTTCAAACAATCATCTAATTAATTTTTTTCTTCCAATTATCCAGTATGTTAAGTCCTGCTTTGTCTCCATTAATATGAAATCCTGACATCCTGCGAAGTTAGAACAAAGCTACCAGATATTAGCAAAATAAGCCATTAGGTCTTGGGACAAATGCTAATCTTTTCTAAAAAAAAAAAAGTTATTCATTCTTTGACTGCCTATTTCTGTTAACTTTTTTTTTTTTTTTTTTACCATATTAAAAGTGATTATTTTCTTGGTGAAATGGGAATCAAATATTTAACACATGTTTCACCTTAACCGTTTGCACTGTCATGATCATGAGTTGTTTTATACTTTTCAGCTGATTTGGGGCATAATATTGAAATCTTTCTTAGCACAGTATTCTGGGTAGCTACCAAAGACAGGTATCATGATTCAAAATGAAACCACTTGCCATTTCTGTTGTTTTTGTCTCTCTTGAATCACCATCAAGGATGTGAAACATAAATACTTCTTCCCCATATATTGCCTAATAATTTGACAATACTGTCGTGCCACTGCATTTATCATAGAAATTTGTATCTCTAAATGGTAGTGATCTTCAGTGATTATCAATACTTTTTTATCAATTATCAATAACTTTTTATACTACATACTTCATCCCCTTTCATGTTTCTCTAGTCAAAAATATGTATTTCTTTTTACCTTGTTTTTTTTTTTTTGATACTTTAAGGAGAGTTATATGCCAAGTTTCACAGAGCATTATTAAATCACCCTTTTCATAGTTATGCAGGCATATATGTTCATTTTTGTTTATATTGCTGTGAAGGTGCAGAGCACTGGCTTTGAGGCTTCATGAAGATGAACACTCATGTGTTTTTATTCCTAAAATAAACATGCAAGTTAGAGTTAGTGAGATGAGCTCAAGACATATTTTTGGCGAATCATCAGGCTAAGAATGTTCAGGGAGGGTGTGTTCTCCAGTCTTATCAATCAAATCATAGCGGAAGTAATTGGTTTGGTAGCAATTATGCTTTGATTGGGGTAAATTGTGAATGAGTCGTAGCCATGTTATTCTGAAACTATCACTTTTTGTGGTTGAAAAACTGCACTTACCAAGCCACATCTTCTGGATCTAATATCTACCTACCTGGTAGTTTCCTTACCTATGTCACTTAGCACCACTGTGCACATGTTCTATATTTAATGAGCAATGCTCAGTCACATTGCAACTGGGCAGTGATAACCACCTGTAGGCATGCGCTTTTGGTTGCTTCCAAGACAAAGAAGGCACAGAGTCTGGAAGACCTGGCCAGGACCATCACAGTATTCTATTGGTAGTACAACAGTAACTCTCTCATTGTCCAGTGGTGACTAGCACACCTGTACACACACAGGCACATACACACATACCTCTACTTATGTCCACACGTGCCATTTGGTTTTCTCCCTGGCATCCCCTTGCCCTGGATTCTCTTGAAATATCCCGCCTTATTTCTCATACTGTATCATTCAAATAAAAAAAAAAAGCCACCAAAAAATCTCCACTCTATAGGAATAAGGGGGTATCAGGACTTTTTTTCCTTTGTGAATTTGAGTTAGACTAGTTATTCTCTAGAAGAACTGGTTGTCATACTCATCTTCTCAGCAAAGACTTTTGTTCTCTCCCAGCCCATGACAGTCAGAGCATCTTCTGAGCTTTCACCACAGTCTGTTCATGCCTTTATGAACTTTTCAGTGATCAGTGTTGCTTTGGCTGTTTTGGCATGTAGAGATTAAGGTCTTGAATGAAGAGAAACATGAAATAATATCTAGCTAATGGTGCTTAATAAAAATTTCTGGAATGAATCAGGTGATTAATTAACATCTTTTTATTAGGATAATGGCAAAGAGTTAAAGACCCACTAATTTTATCTCAACTGAAGCCCCAAATTCTTTGGAACACTGGTTGATTTCTGTTGGATCTGAGTCCAATGAACATATAAGGAACCTTTAAAGCTAATATAACCAATAACTTCCAGAAAACTAGCAGACTTGGGAAATAACAGAAATTCTGTCTTTCATAGGAATTTTATGAAGGATATTTTGCAATAAAAATTATCCTTTTGGCTATTATAAAGACCAAGTAATCATTTATAAATCAAGGTAGGCAAAAGCTTATTTAATTTGGTATGCTTGGAAGTTAGCCAAATTAATTTATAAGTGTCACTCATCCTTTTGTTAATCCATTTTACTGACAAGTTTTGAAAAGAATGTAAAGACATATCATCACTGGGTCACCTGTGGGCCATACTTCGCACTAATTGGAAGGATGGCTCACCATGAGTGAGATATTAAAACATGAAAAAGAACCTCTTATTTCAAGATATTCTTACTTATTTATTCTTAGTCATGCCAGGCTAACAGGTCATTATATATCCTTTAATACCACCATTTTTCTACTCAGTGTAGAAGGTAATAGCAATCAAAACATACACTGCAAAGTAAACAGCAATCCCAGTTTCACATGGGTTTCCTTTTATCATTTTAGAGGAAAGGAATGTAGATAACTACAGTGATAAGACCCAAAATGGGACAGAGATTACTATACATAGAAAAGCCCACTGGTTAGAAGTTGTGGACAGCTTTATGATGACTATTTTTTAGTTTGAGGATAATGAAAGTTTTCCTTGACCAACGACTGAATAATTTTAGAGTCTAGGCACAAGGCTTTAATAAACTTCATTAGTGGCTGTGGGATATATTTGACCATTGACTCTTCTAGTCATGATTCAGTTTACTGGTTTATTTGGCTGAAATTGAAGTGTGTCTGGAGAGAATCTTCCTGGTAACAATGTTTTTGCAAAATATTCATTGCTTTAAACAAAACAACTATATGTTTCTGGGGTCCATTTGCAAAAAGAACTGTATAAGTACTCACAGTTGTCAAGACAGTTGCCTTGATTCATTCACTCATTCAAATATATTTATTGCATGCCTACTATGTGCTAGTTTTCTAAGCAGGGGGTCCACAGAATACACAGAAAACCGTATCCTCTTAGATTGTGCATACATTTAGACTGTAAATTATGGCAAAATTAATTAAAAGGGAAAGGTAAATTTGTGGAATGTCAAATGGCAATAAATACTACAGAGAAAAATAAAGCAGAGAATGAGACAAGGAGTATTAGAAAACATGCTTTTAAAATAAAATAGTCCGGAAATGTTTCACTGAAAAAGTTACATTTTAGTAAACAGTTTGCAGTTTGCAATGGAGTGTGGCATGTTGACACTAGTTGAAGAGCATGACAGAGTGCAAAGCCTTCATCTGGAGTATATGTGGTGGGTTGGGTATGAATAAGGAGGGAGGGGAGGGGCTGGAGCAAAGTGAGCAGTGGTAGGATAGAAGGAAGTGAAGTCAAAGGCGAAATGAGGTCTCAGTCTTATCAAGCCTTGTAAATCAGGGTAATGACTGGACTTTACTCAGGGTAAGCTGGGAGGCTATATGGGAGTTTTGAGCCAGAGGAATGACATAACCTGTCTTTAACAGGATTGCAGGATGATGTTTTGAGACATAGACATAGATGGGGCTTCAATAGAAGCAGAAAGCCCTGTCTTGCATCCATCTGATCATTCACTCATTTGTACAACAAATACATATTCACATCTACAGTGATTCTACCTAGAAAAAGGAGAGGACTTTTCTATAGCTTTTACAAAAATGACTTGAATTTCACAAGTGAACCAAGTACTAGAAAAGATACTTTTTTCCCTATTACATGGAGAATTTCCTTTCCAAATGAAGGGTGACGCATTATGTTCTGGTGAATCTGATTGACTGATCTGAAGAAGAAAAAAAAACTCACAAACAACTAGTGCTTCAATTGGTGGTCTTCAGAAAGAAGTGATTCTTTCTGAAGAAGAGGAACACTGGAATTACTCACCATGTTTCATTTTTATAGATACACTTACAATAAGATTGGCATGTAATTTTTATATATTTTCTTAGAATTTTGAACATATGGATAGCAATTGCTGCAATACTTGTCCAAAAGAACAGGTAATGAGTGGGTTCGGGAGGCAACAAATGGGTTCATTGGGCAGGTTAGCGGAAAACACTCCAAAGATGCTCCTATGACTTTCAAAGTTTGTCATCAATGAAAAATCTATTTATGCACTTTATGGGGTACATATTTTCTGTTGCACAGACCCATTTCTGTGCCCTAATTAGTCTGCCTTTTAAAGACATTGGAATTGATTATGTGTTTTTACATGTCCCCACTGTTTTCACTGAGCATTAATCTTTTGCTTCGTCAAATAAAATATGTAAAAATATTTGTACATAATTTTCATTTTTAAAATTTTGAGGTTTCAAATGCCACATGTCACTTTGAAGATTCTGTTTTATGAGCTGCTCCATATTTTTGACAATTTCTCAACTCAATTTTACTAGTAACTACTACCTTCTCTGTAACATTCTGCTTTGTGAAGACATAAAGGCATTACTAAAGCACTATTGGGAGCAATCTGCCAAAACCCTTACAGGCAAAACCCCTACAGAGTTTTGCTAATAGATATTTTTCATAGCTATATTTTATAATTACTAGATCCAAATAAGTTGTACTCTTTTTCCCAGAAACGGACATTTATATATGAAGTACAGCGATTACATTAAAACTAGTTTGGCAAATATTAATGAAATAACTTACTGCCATAATAATGGGGACCTGGAACTTGTGGGGAAATTTACCTCATGATATCTATTGAGGTGAATTTCTGCAGTAGCAATATTTCTGATAATTTTCACTGCTCTCAAAAAGCACTATTGAAAGGTGATGCAGTTTATGATTTTTTCCTCTAATGCTTATTGAAATATTCATTATTCACAGTGGGTGAACTCACTCTCAGTTTTTGCAATCTCTTCTCTTCTCCAATTCCTAATTTTCACCTCAGTCTTTTACATCTTAGGAAATGACACTGCCTTCTCCCTACTGCTGAAACAATAAATGTGCAAGTCATCTGTGTTTTCTTTATCTGTACTTCCTTCAAATCAATTCATCAGTAAAGTTTTCAAATTTTGTAATATAAATCTTTTTTCCTCCATTTTCAATACTATCACCATTTCTTGAATTCTATCCTCTCTTATTTGGACTAAATCATGAAGGTGTTAGCTCTGACTGTCTAATTGGTATTACCAATCCTCTATCCACTCCTCAACCAAGATGAAACAAAAAATTTTTTTAACTCACAATTTTTTTTTCGTACATATTGATTTGGGGGTAGGGAGATAACCTAAATAAGATAACTTTATGTCCTTCTTAAAACTATTTGGCATGTTCCCATTTGGGGCTTTTAAACTTTTTGTTTAGGGTTTCTTTTCAGTGCTCTTAATATAAGACTTCCTGCGGTCATAAACCTCCTGCACAGTAAGTACTAACTATAATTCATAATATTAACTTCAGACTCAAGGTTAAAAGGGCTCTAGTCAGCATGAGGCATAAATGAGATGGTGCCCGGTGATCACATAGGTCTCTGGAAAGAAAGAAGTTCCATTTTGACATTCAGAAGTAGATTCACTTGTTTCCATAGCTTGATTTTTAGATGATGTTCTTCAGGCCCCTTCTTGCTACATTATTCAAGCACAGAGGGTCGTTTAGTTAGTTAATTTCCTCAGTGGTGTGGAGGTGTTGATGGAAGAAAGCCGATTGGAGAAAGAATGCATTGTGAGTAAAAGTAAAGCCTACATAGGTACACAAGTCAGAGAGAACCTGTGCACTTGGGGCCCATAATCTTCGTGTATGGCTGAGACAGTGGCTCTGTTCAGGGTGGGAGGAAATGAGTGTTACTGAGTCATAAAGGGAGGGCTTTCTCGCCATAGGAAGGAGTTGGGATTTTGTCTTGAAGGCTGTTGGGAGGCACTGAAGAATTTTATTAGGTCTACTGTTGATTTTCAAAGTCTGGTGGGTTCAATTTTTCTTCAGCATCTGAAAACAAAACTCTCCAAAGCCCTTCTTGAAAATACAAATCAAATCCAATAGCTTTAAATCAGTGGAGATGAAACATGCCTTCAAACTTGAGGAAACTGAATGAGAATGAAGTTTGGTCAGAACACCACTTCCCGAAATTGCCTCTCCCACAACTTCAAGGTAATCATGGAATTTCAGGCTGTGGTAAATATGAAGTAAAAATATTTAGTGATTTTTCATCTAATGTTTAGAAAGGAGAAGGATATGCTCAGAAACAGATAACTGTACTACCAATTAAAATTCTTCACCAACAATGCATTAATTTATAAATCTAATATGATGTGGAAAATAATGTATGGAAAAGGATATATTTTTACCAAACTTACAACATAGATTTCTCCTTATCTCTATGTAAGCATCTTCTAAATAGTAAAGACATTAGTGAAATTAGATATATTTAAAACTAGGCATTATTTTTAAAATGTAAGTGAAAGATTTATAATTAGAGCCATTTGTTGCATTTACTATATTTTGCACATATTTCAGGAGCATCAAAATAAAATAACAATCCCAAAACATTGTGAATGGCAGAAGCACATTAAATGAAGAATTAGAAAATGCACACCAAATATCAGACTCCTCTCTGAAATGATATATTCCTCAACTTTTAATATACAACCCAGAACTTTTCTTTAAACTGTAGGAAGAAAATTTAAAAAGTAACTAATAGTCATCTTTAAAAGCTCTTTGAATTTTTCCTCACGTTTTAAAAGACATTTTGAAAAAATATATTATGAATAATATAAAAATAGCTTTGAATATTTGAAATTATTACATTAAAACTTTTGATTAGAGAAAACCAAGAAGAATTAGGATACTGAGGAACCAGATGTGTTTGACCCCAAGGGGATACAAAGCAATTAAGCCCTATCTTTCTTTCCCTGAGAGCAAACACATCATCCTGGGTCTCTTCTGATCTGCATTTGTGAGTATCACATGGGAAATAGGATAAGTAGCTAA
The DNA here is from genome assembly GCF_029281585.2 of Gorilla gorilla gorilla. Taxonomy (NCBI): domain Eukaryota; kingdom Metazoa; phylum Chordata; class Mammalia; order Primates; family Hominidae; genus Gorilla; species Gorilla gorilla. The sequence goes on from NC_073238.2 coordinate 75,867,233, forward strand.
CAATCATAGCCAGGATTATAAAAAACAACATAATTACAACTTTGCATTGACCAAGTAGCTGGAGTCAAGAAGAAATAAACAGAGGGAGAGAAATGGTGTCTCAGCTGCGGGAGATCTTAAAGATTTACACACATGGGAAATACTGGGAAGCTACATATGGAAATGAGAGCAACCCATATTCATTCATTACAAAAAGTATGCAAATTATTAGGCATAAGGTGAATGGAGTTTGTAGCCTGAGCTGGTACAGTTTGCTGAAAAAAAAAGACAGGCTTGGATTTTAATCCTAACTCAACTTTTAGTTATTTTCCATAGTGTAATTACGTAATTTTTATGTTGCTCCCTATGTTCATCTGTAAGACTGGAATATTAGTACCTCCCTTGGTGGGAGTGGTTGTAAAGTTTAAATGAGATAACATATCTATTAGTATAGTACTATAAACATACTTGGTGCCAAACAATAAAGGGTAGTCATTTTATTTTTTATTGACTTTGTATAGTGTATCCATTTAAAACTCAATATTTGTGTGTGTGTATATCTATATCTATCTATATCTATCTATCTATATATATATATATCTCCTGAATTTCCATTGTTTCTAGGAGATCTTGAAAAGTGGAGTAGCAGGTCTGATGAGTGGTAACTTGCCATTCAGAATTATTTTATAAAACTTATCAGCGAAAGTACTAAATGTTATATTATTGTATTGCATTGTTCTAGAAACATACAAGTATCTGTTCGAAATTGAATTGGATAGAAAACAAAACCAACGTGTGTTAAAAGATCATTTAAAAATGCATGACTAAATTCTCAGTCCTCCATCAACTGACTTTATAAAAGAAAAAGCACATAAGTTATTTGAGCCATGGATTTTATCTGCACTACGTGAATGGTTTATATGAGGAATTTCCAACTCTTTTCTCTGGCCATATATAATTTTTTCCTTGCTTTATTTGATTCTTTTTATTTTTTATTATCCAAACTCTGGATTTATAAGTCTTTTTCCTTTAATATAAAACTCTCTTGTTCAAAAAAGTACTTTTAATTTTAAAACTAATATTTGCTAAATTTCCAAACTCTTTTTGATACTAAATGAAGTAAATATCTTAAAATATATAAAACTAAGGTCAATATATGACTAAGGTCAATGAAGGAAACACATTAGTAAAGTAGATACAAGTATATTAGTATTAAGACTGATGTAATCTATACTCACACAGCATATATTATGCATTATGAGGTTAATTTTATGCATTAAAAGGTTAATTTTAAAAAATGTTGTCTTTACTAGTCATGAGCATATGTATCACTGATGCCAATTTATGTCAACCTAAGGAAGGTCAATGGAAGAAGCACTGGATCCAGAGGCTAAACTGAATTATACTTTTGCTAGTAACTTTGGACGAATTATTTCTCACCCCATCTTCCAAATTAATGATCAAACAGTGTTAATAATACATATCCTTGTTATCGCTGCAATTTAATGGGACTCAAGTTAACAAATCTATGTGAATGAGTGTTGAAGAGTTGAAAGTGTAACTATTATTCACCTTGTTAAAAAAAAAAACATGGGTTATAGAGCCAAATAAAACTAGCTTGGAATTTTCCTCATCTTCTTCATAGATCCAAATCCATTGACAAGTTACTTAGCATCTCTGAACCTCAGTGCAATCAGCAAAGTTGAGGTAGTAATGCACAGCCTGGAGGTTGAATATAAAGTTACATTGAAACAAGACATCCCAAAATAACTAGTATACTGTCTGGCCCTTAAAAATTTACTGAATAAATGATGATTTTCCTTTCTACTGTATCTTACATCATGAATTTATTTAGCATAATTAGTGCTGGCAACCTTATGAAAGGAAAAGACAAATCACAGATTATATTTTCAATAGGTTTCTAAAAAATCAAAATATATATTAAACTCTACCAAAGCAATAAGCAAATTAAGAATAAACAATCCTGTAGAAAACAAGCAATTTAAGGAATCAGAAACTGAAATGGCCAATAAACACAGGGAATTATTTTCACAGTTTTCTCATCTGAACAGCTAATAAATAACACTGATATACCATTTCATATCCATAGTGGCAAACATTTCCATTTGCATAATTACTTTTATTATAACTGAGGATAAACAGAAATTATTATACATAATTTTTTATTGCCTAATAAAGTTGTATGTGTGTATCCCTGAATTCAGCAATTTCACCAGAAAGCATATATTTGAGAAACTCTAATAAATGGACCAAAAGAATTCCAAAACTGTACCAACCTATCTCAGTAGAAGAATGAATAAGCCTTGTTTTTATTATAAATTGAATATTAAAAAGCAATAAAAATTAATCAGATCTACATTTATCTTCATTTAAAACCTCAAAAACATAATGCTAAGTCTAAAAATTAAATCATAAAATTATATATACAGTAGTTTAAATTTACAAAGCAATTTCATATATATTAAATTATAATTTATTTTTAAAATGCAAAAGCATGATAGGAAAGATTTACACCAACCTGAGAATCATGGATCTTTCTCGGAAGACAGTCCAGGAAATAGCGTGGGGTACATCTAAATTCTATCAATTATATTTTTATATATATACCAGGAAGAATGATTACTTCTGTATCCTAGTGTGGGTATTGTCAATGTACATACCAATTCTTCTTAAGGCTGTTAAACCCACCATTCTCACTACCAAAATATTATTATTCATTTTGTTTTGAATAAGCTCAATAATCTATGTTGTGCTATTATTATTATTGTTGTTGTTGTTTAATGAGCAAGCCAAGTTTATGAATATGTGAACAGTGAATAGATTCCATTTTGAGAGACACTGATTTATCACAATGAAATACAGACCAATTATAAGCTACAGTTAATTCATGTGTGTTTTTAAAATATCTTATTTTACTCGAATAAAAATTCTTTTAGAAATTTAGTCGAATTTTTCTTGTGCCCTCTGATAAATTACCTCCTACTTAATGTTGTCTGTATTTTCAGTAAAAAGTTTACCTAATATTTACGTGTATTTGCTAGGACATATCTGAGTTGAATTCCTCATTATGACTCTTACAGTTTATATGACCTAAAACAATTTCTGTTTCATCAGTTGTAAAATTGGTATGAAATATTACAAGGTTTTGTGAGGATTCATGTGGGATGACATATGTAAAAACACAGGACTATGCTTGGCACACAGTACCATAAGACTTTGTACTATGTGCCAAGCATAGTCCTATGTTTTTACATATGTTAGTAGCATAAGTCATAGTACAAAGTATTATTAGCAACCTTATCAACACTGTCACTATTACCATCAGGCCATTCAAAGATTTAGAAATAATTAGCATTTTATGGTTGTTAGCTCTTTAAGTCAATACTTTGCATGGTTTTGAAAGTCCTCCTTAATTTCACCACACTTTCCCACATGTTAAGCTGATCTCTTTACCACATTGTATCTTAAATCAGCATGCTCTTACCAGACCTATGGCTTTTGATCTTTCATCAGCCTCACCTACAATGTCCTTTTCTTTCCATTTGTCTATTCTAATCCTACCTATCTTCCAAAGCTTGCCTCAAATCTCATCTTGTCTACAGTTTCATTGAATTGATTTAAATCTTCTCACCCAATATTTATATTGTCTGTATCAGGTAATTTAGTGGTTAATTATGTTCTACCTTATATTCTTCACTGATGTTTTATATTCACATCATCACCACAAAGTAAACTGTTTGAAGCTATGGGCTGCATCTGTGATTTCTTTCATCACTCTGATAGAGCATTACAGAATCATGAGTGAGTAGCAGATATTTGATACATTTTGACTGTAATAAAAAATAACCCATTATATGTTTCCTAGCATCCAGTTGTGTCTATCACTCATCAGTTCAAGGAAAGTCTCTCTGCCATAAATGGTGGTTTCCAATAAAATTTATTTCACTTAATTCATGTTGCACTCAGTTTATCTCTTGTCTAAGGTAAACTATCCAAGAAGAAAACCTTTAACAACTTTTCAATGTCATGATAAATACCTTTTGGATTTTTACAAAAAATTTTTACTAACATAATTAAGTGTGGTCAAGTAGGATAACAGAATAAGAATGGTTATTCCTAAAGGTATGAAAAAGTGGGAGCATCAGCAAAATAGGGCTGCTATTTCTTATGGGTTTTTTTTTGGTTTAATTAGGCCCATTAATCTGAGAAATAACCTGAGACTATAAAAGAAAGAAATAAAGAATCAAATACTTCTCCTAACAGGAGACCAAGTTAAAATAAGGTGCCTCAGTCACAGTAGAGCCCCAATTCTTAAAGGACAGTAGCACTTCACACTGTAGAACTGAAATTATAATAAGCCACTGTGGGAATTAGACGTCCTATAAGGCAATTTCATAAATATTATAACCAGATTATTCTGGTTAAAGCCTCCATTACTCATAGGATGATCATTTAGTTTAGAGCAAAAAAAATGCATATCAGATTAAAATTTACAACATTGCTTAAAATATGAAGTCTTATAGCTATTTTAAGTTTAAAACATGTTTTAATAATTACCCTTCTGAACTTCTAGGAGCTATCATATATTACTAAAACTTTTGCTCCATTTGAGGTTTTAGAAAATTATAGCTAACTTATGAAAAATTAAAATATTCTTTTTATCAATGCTCAGTGATGGAATTTTAGGGATTGTTCTAAAAATATATTTAATTTGTAATAGATATATTTTTATACATTTCTCAATCTTCTTTATGCATGCAAATATTTTTAGTCTTTTATAAGGTTCATCAGCAATTCCTCTAAAGCTTTGTCAGGAAGGTGATTCAGAATATCCCAGGCACTTTATTTCATTACAGTGTTGGAAACCAAATGATGAACTAACACACACCCTGTATTCGAAAGAATAACTTTCCTGAAATGGCTTATAGAGTAGAGATAAATGACAAGCAAAACCTATTAAGGTGTTTCCAAGCATGTAGTCCATAAAACGCCATGTTCTAAAAATCATTGTTAATAATCATAATACACTTATGATCATTATAAGCTTTATTGTGATAAATTTTTGATCGATACCCTCCTCTGTGTTCTAATTTTGAAGCTTAAAGTTTAGATAATATTTCTGCCTTCTAGGTTATAACAATCTGTATTCATTATTTGTTATCCACCAAAAAAATGGTTATCATTCATCAACCATTTTTAATGAATGAAATTAGACAGTAAAACACAAAAATAATTAACATGTCTCTGCCTTTAAGAGCTTCATAGCTCATCAGAGAGAGAGAGACAGAGAGAGAGAGAGAGAGAGAGTGAGAGAATTATAATTGTACCATTTGTATATTAAACCCCAAGTCCACCAGGAAGGAAACATAAACATAATTATAATTGTAGCATGTATATATTAAACGCTGATTCCATCAGGAAGGAAAAACATCATTTTGTGATGTTTTCTGTTTTCCTGGGGTTGTGATTAAATCCCAGGAGTGTGTGTATCCAAGGCTATGAGTGTGTTGGGGCAGGAGAAGATCTGTTTTCTGAAGGTATTCATTGAGACATATGAGCTGTCAGTAGCCCCCTATTGCAGAGGCCAAGCATTCACCCAGCTGTTTCCCTGAGTCTCTAGCTCAGCAGGTAAAGTCCAGACGCCTTTGTTCTCAGACTCCACATCTCTAACATGTCCCCAGGTATCCAACCAGTGGAGCATCACACAGCATCCCACAAATCCCATCTCCACCCTTACTCTCTTCTTACTCATCATGGTTTTTCCTCAAAGACAAATTCCCTGCCCCAAAGTTGTTTGCCTCAGATATAACTTGCATAATCTCCTTGATAGCTAGAAAATTTTGGAAATGTAAGTCCAGAGGCTAAAAAACGATTTCTGTTTTCTGCCTTGTAATCCCTTGCTCTTCTTGAGAGAAGGAAACTCAAAGTACTATCTCCTTTCTGGAGGATGAGGGAGGGGTGGACTGCTCATAGAAAAAGGGAGATTTTTAAAAATATTATGACGTGACAATTTAATAAGATCAGCAGAAGAAATAATGCTGGAGGACTATCAAAATGCAATACTAAAAAGACAAGAAGCTCTCACAAAAAGACTGTACATTTCCTGGCATTTGAAGGAAAAGTATTTGTACCCACTGGAGAAATGGAAGAAAATATCGTTCAAGGGCAATGATGTATGAAGATCACAAAGGAGAAAGGCAGTGGCTTCCCTTTTCCTAAGTAAGAGGATGTAATGACAATCAATGGCATAAAATGGAATTCTGACATGCTGATTAAATGCGAAGAGGAGGGATCAGAGCAGGAGGAGGAAGCAGTGTCTATCAGTGGGTGATATGGACTCAGTGGTGAATGTGAAGAAGGCAAAAATGGCATGGAGTAATGCTTATACAGAAAAATGTGGACTGACATCATGGATTACACGTAGAAATTCCTTCAAAAAAAAAAATGACCAAGAGGATGTGGCACTAACCCTGAAGTCATGTGCCAAATGAGCAGAGCTTCTTGCGTCAGAGTGCCAGATATCCTGAAAATCTCTTAAAATTCTGAAAATCTCCTGAAAGTCAAAGAATGTCTCACTTCCTCCATCAATGAGGAAGCCCAAGAAATACATGAATGTGTGAGCCAGAGGATCAGTCACTTAATTATCCAAAGAAGAGTTTCTATAAAGCACAAATTATTTTAAAGAAATGCTGATAGAAAAATCGAGCTCCACCACTTCTTTGAGTTTCATGATCTCTGAGCTTGCTGATACCTGAACTGGGCCTTGATAATTTCCACTTTTCTTTCTATTTCTAAGAAATATGGGCTTGGTATAGTATTATTTTTCTTTAAAACATCCAAACACTGTTGTGGCATTTTAGGTTTCCTCAGATCCATAATATAAATTTTATTGATTTCTCATGAAACTGAAGGTTTAAACTTATCATCTTCTAAAATTTCCTGTAAAATTTTAATGGTTCATGGAGAAAATACATTTATAAACCTTAATGCCTTAATTGATGACTACCAGAAGAGAGACTCAGGGAATTAAGAATTCATTATAAGCCTGTCACTTTCATATTATTAGATCAGGTAGACATTACTATGAAATAATGTCAAAAAAAGGTGTACATTCTATAGAAGATAAAAATAGGTTGCATTCTACCTATTTGAAGATTCAGAACTGGAGGATTTGGTAGTGTTAAAATAATACGTTTTTCTGAATGACTTTTCTTTTTCACTTTCTTTTACCATACAGATATTTTTTATTTTTAAAGCTTTCCAATTACTAAGGAGGATACTTTTATATTTCATATAAAGGTGCTATCATCTTTGAGATTGTCAGCTTTCATAATCAGTAATGCGTGGATACTCTAAATCGTATTACATGAGTTTAGCGTAATAATATGGAGGTACAATTTTTGCAATTGGTGATAGTAGAAAAAAAGACTACATGCTAACTAGTTGAAGTCCCTACACCAAAGTGATGGAAGGCACTACTTTATGGTACGCTTTGCTAGAGGAATCTTGGCTTTACCTCTTAGTTTTGCCCAAAGTTTTTAATGTCCCAGTTCCTACATATGTGGAAATTAAATGACATAATGCATTCAAAAAGCTTACTCAGCATCTGGCAAATAGTTCGGGGATGATAACTCAAAGTGTGGGATTCAGAAAATCAATATTTTAAGTATTTTACAAATAAGAATAGTTAGCTTTCAAGTACAGTGATTCTTTGTTTTCATTTTTTCTAGATTTTTTGTTCTTTTGTTACAAACTTCATGGTATGGATAATGCTGATCAGGGACAACAAAGAAGGGAGTTAATGAAGAGTCTTTGGTTATTGTTTTGCAAAAGTCATCAGTCATGCCTTTATTCCCCCTTCCACACATAAATTTCAACGTGGTTTATTTTCATGGTGATATCATTTGATGTTGATCAATTTGGACAGATGAGCACTACAGATGTGGAAATACTTACACATAAATTGTATTCAATTATATTCACATGTACTTCTGAAAAGCAACTCAAGATATTGACAATTTATTCCACACAGAAGATTGCCCTCTGTGCCTCTATTCTGTGATAGTCAGAAATTAAATTGGGATCATTTATATTGTAACAAGATCACTTTCCATCTATAATTATTACTTGGACTCTAAAATCTAAGAAATACATCATCATAGTTTTATTACATTACACTAGTGGAATCCATAATATGTAAACCTTGTATCCTCCCATTACACATCTGTACTCTCAAGCAAGATAGAGAAAGCAAGCATAGCTTGTCCCATTCAATACAGTGAGGCAGGTGTCTCCATCTTCATGGAATAGGCCAGGAAGCCACTTGAGAGGTAAGATGCCCTGGTCAGGGCCACAAGGCAGCACATTCCACAGTAAGACTCAGAATTCTGAGAATCAGAATCTGGCAAAATCTGTTCTTCTGATTCAGTTTGCAATTATCTTGACACTATCCCCCTTGCTTTTATGCAAAAACAATTGAACATGTTTTAAATATGAAATGAAAGCCACATACAGACATTGACATTAAGTTTGACAGTGCTTTGGTTCCTGAAATTTCCATCCAAAACTGAGTCACACTCTTATTTCAGATCAGTGATTGCCAAGAAAATCCCATAGCTTTGATTGTTACCTTTAAGCATTGCACTTTTTTATCCTGACTTTCAAAGTCTGGGAGGAACTCTTAAGAGAAAATTTATGTGAATAAAGAGTGCCTTTAGAAGACAGGACAGGCAAAACCAAAGGGTATCAGTGAATTGGAGTAGGGAAGTAAGACAATGTAAGTCACTTCAATTAACTGCATAATTGTTTCATTCAAGAAACTCTCTATTTGATTTTCAATTTTCTAATTATAGAGAACATGATGAAATAATCTCTAACTTTAAATATTATCTTCTAAAATAAAGGACCAATTTGATAATCTTGAAATTTTTGTTGTTGTTCATAAATGTGTTAGGTGCAAGGAATCTGTTGCTCTTTGGATCACAAGATTTCATTCATCTTTGCAATTAACTTAGTAATTATTAACCTTCCTTCCTGCCCCATGAATTAATGTAAAGATTGTCAGGCCTCTGAGCCTAAGCTAAGCCATCATATCCCCTGTGACCTGCACATACACATCCAGATGGCCGGTTCCTGCCTTAACTGATGACATTCCACCACAAAAGAAGTGAAAATGGCCTGTTCCTGCCTTAACTGATGACATTATCTTGTGAAATTCCTTCTACTGGCTCATCCTGGCTCAAAAGTCCCCTACTGAGCACCTTGTGAGCCCCATTCCTGCCCACAAGAGAACAACCCCCCTTTTTCCTTTACCTACCCAAATTCTATAAAACGGCCCCACCCCTAACTCCCTTCACTGACTCTCTTTTCGGACTCAGCCCGCCTGCACCCAGGTGAAATAAACAGCCTTGTTGCTCACACAAAGCCTATTTGGTGGTCTCTTTACACGGACGCGCGTGAAATTTGGTGCCGTGACTCGGATCGGGGGACCTCCCTTGGGAGATCAATCCCCTGTCCTCCTGCTCTTTGCTCCGTGAAAAAGATCCACTTACGACCACAGGTCCTCAGACCCACCAGCCCAAGGAACATCTCACCAATTTTAAATCAGGTAAGCGGCCTCTCCTTACTCTCTTCTCCAACCTCTCTCACTGTCCCTCCACCACTTTCTCCTTTCAATCTTGGCGCCACACTTCATTCTCTCCCTTCTCTTAATTTCAATTCCTTTCATTTTCTGGTAGACACAAAGGAGACACGTTTTATCCGTGGACCCAAAACTCCGGCGCCGGTCACGGACTAGGGAAGGCAGCCTTCCCTTGGTGTTTAATCATTGCCGAGCTAGGTCCCAATTCTTCCTCAGCCTCCGCTCCTCCACCCTATAATCCTTTTATCACCTCCCCTCCTCACACCGGGTCCGGCTTACAGTTTCATTCCGTGACTAGCCCTCCCACACCTGCCCAGCAATTTACTCTTAAACAGGTGGCTGGAGCTAAAGGCATAGTCAAGGTTAATGCTCCTTTTCCTTATCCCAAATCAGATAGCGTTTAGGCTCTTTTTCATCAAATATAAAAACCCAGCCCAGTTCATGGCTCGTTTGGCAGCAACCCTGAGATGCTTTACAGCCCTAGACCCTAAAAGGTCAAAAGGCCGTCTTATTCTCAATATACATTTTATTACCCAATCCACTGCCGACATTAAATAAAACTCCAAAAATTAAATTCCGGCCCTCAAACCCTACAACGAGACTTAATTAACCTCACCTTCAAAGTGTACAATAATAGAGTAGAGGCAGCCAAATAGCAACATATTTCTGAGTTGCAATTCCTTGCCTCCACTGTAAGACAAACCCCAGCCACATCTCCAGCACACAAGAACTTCCAAATGCCTAAACCACAGTGGCCAGGTGTTCCTCCAGAACTGCCTCCCACAGGAGCTTGCTACAAGTGCCAGAAATCCTGCCACCAGGCCAAGGAATGCCCACAGCCCAGGATTCCTCCTAAGCCGTGTCCCATCTGTGCAAGACCCCACTGGAAATCAGACAGAAATCAGACTGTTCAACTCACCTGGCAGCCACTCCTCCAGAGCCCCTGGAACTCTGGCCCAAGGCTCTCTGACTGACTCCTTCCCAGATCTTCTCGGTTTAGCGGCTGAAGACTGACGCTGCCTGATCGCCTCAGAAGCCCCGTAGACCATCACGGACGCCGAGCTTTAAGTAACTCTCACAGTAGAAGGTAAGTCCCTCCCCTTCTTAATCAATACGGAGGCTACCCACTCCACATGACCTTCTTTTCAAAGGCGTGTTTCCCTTGCCTCCATAACTGCGGTAGGTATTGACGGCCAGGCTTCTAAACCTCTTAAACTCCCCAACTCTTGTGCCAACTTAGACAATACTCTTTTAAGCACTCCTTTTTAGTTATCCCCACCTGCCCAGTTCCCTTATTAGGCCAAGACACTTTAACTAAATTATCTGCTTCCCTGACTATTCCCGGACTACAGCTATATCTCATTGCCGCCCTTCTTCCCAATCCAAAGCCTCCTTTGCTTCCTCCTCTTGTATCCCCCCACCATAACCCACAAGTATAAGATACCTCTACTCCCTCCTTGGTGACCAATCATGCACCCCTTACCATCTCACTAAAACCTAATCACCCTTACCCCGCTCAACGCCAATATCCCATCCCGCAGCACGCTTTAAAAAGATTAAAGCCTGTTATCGCTTGCCTGCTACAGCATGGCCTTTTAAAGCCTATAAACTCTCCTTACAGTTCCCCCATTTTACCTGTCCTAGGACCAGACAAGCCTTACAGGTTAGTTCAGGATCTGAGCCTTATCAACCAAATTGTTTTGCCTATCCACCCGGTGGTGTCAAACCCATATACTCTCCTATCCTCAATACCTCCCTCCACAACCCATTATTCTGTTCTGGATCTCAAACATGCTTTCTTTACTATTGCTTTGCACCCTTCATCCCAGCCTCTCTTTGCTTTCACTTAGACTGACCCTGACACCCAATAGGCTCAGCAAATTACCTAGGCTGTACTGCCACAAGGCTTCACGGACAGCCCCCATTACTTCAGTCAAGCCCAAATTTCATCCTCATCTGTTACCTATCTCGGCATAATCCTCATAATAACACAGGTGCTCTCCCTGCTGATCGTGTCTGACTAATCTCCCAAACCTCAATCCCTTCTACAAAACAGCAACTCCTTTCCTTCCTAGGTATGGTCAGATACTTTCGACTTTAGATATCTAGTTTTGCCATCCTAATAAAACCATTATATAAACTCACAAAAGGAAACTTAGCTGACCCCATAGATCCTAAATCCTTTCCCCACTCCTCTTTCCGTTCCTTGAAGACAGCTTTAGAGACTGCCTCCACCATAGCGCTACCTGACTCATCCCAACCCTGTTCATTACCCACAGCCAAAGTGCAGGGCTGTGCAGTCAGAATTCTTACATAAGGACCAGGACCGCAGCCTGTAGCCTTTTTATCCAAACAACTTGACCTTACTGTTTTGTCTAGCCCTCAAGTCTGCATGTGGCGGCTGCCGCTGCCCTAATACTTTTAGAGGCCCTTAAAATCACAAACTATGCTCAACTCACTCTCTACAGTTCTCATAACTTCCAAAATCTATTTTCTTCCTCACACCTGACACATACACTTTCTGCTTCCTGGCTCCTTCAGCTGTATTCACTCTTTGTTGAGTCTCCCACAATTACCATTGTTCCTGGCCCAGACTTCAATCCGGCCTCCCACATTATTCCTGATACCACACTTGACCCCATGACTGTATCTCTCTGATCCACCTGACATTCCCTCCATTTCCCCATATTCTTTCATGTTCCTTACTCTGAACACACTTAGTTTATTGACGGTAGTTCCACCAGGCCTAATCGCCACTGACCAGCAAAGGCAGGCTATGCTATAGTATCTTCCACATCTATCATCGAGGCTACTGCTCTGCCCCCCTTCACTACCTCTCAGCAAGCCAAACTCATTGCCTTAAGTCAAGCCCTCACTCTTGCAAAAAGACTAAGCATTAATATTTATACTGACTCTAAATATGCCTTCCATATCCTGCACCACCATGCAAGAAGTTTCCTCACTACACAAAGGTCCTCTATCATTAATGCCTCTTTAATAAAAACTCTGCTCAAGGCCGCTTTACTTCTAAAGGAGGCTAGGGTCATTCACTGCAAGGGGCATCAAAAGGCATCAGATCCCATTGCTCTAGGCAACGCTTATGCTGATAAGGTGGCTAGACAAGCAGCTAGCTTTCCAACTTCTGTCTCTCACAGCAACGCTTATGCTGATGAGGTGGCTAGACAAGCAGCTAGCTCTCCAACTTCTGTCCCTCACGGCCAGTTTTTCTCCTTCACATCAGTCACTCCCACCTACTCCCCCGCTGAAACTTCCACCTATCAATCTCTTCAAGGAAAATATCTCCTTCCAGCCTCACAGGCCCATTCTATTCTGTCGTCATTTCATAACCTCTTCCATATAGGTTACAAGCCGCTAGCCCATCTCTTAGAACCTCTCATTTCCTTTCCATCATAGAAATCTATCCTCAAGGAGATCACTTCCCAGTGTTCCATCTGCTATTCTACTACCCCTCAAGGATTGTTCAGGCCCCCTCCCTTCCCTACACATCAAGCTCCAGGATTTGCTCCCACCCAGGACTGGCAAATTAGCTTTACGCAATATGCCCCAAGTCAGATAACTAAAATACCTCTTAGTCTAAGTAGACACTTTCACTGGATAGGTAGAGACCTTTCCTACAGGGTCTGAGAAGGCCACCGTGGTCATTTCTTCCCTTCTGTCAGACACAATTACTCAGTTTGGCCTTCCTACCTCTACACAGTCCGATAGTAGACCAGCCTTTATTAGTCAAATCAGCCAAGCATTTTTTCAGGCTCTTAGTATTCAGTGAAACCTTTATATCCCTTACGGTCCTCAGTCTTCAGGAAAAGTAGAACAGACTAATAGTCTTTTAAAAACATACCTCACCAAGCTCAGCCACCAACTTAAAAAGGACTGGACAATGCTTTTACTACTTTCCCTTCTCAGAATTCAGGCCTGTCCTCGGAATGCTACAAAGTACAGCCCATTTAAGCTCCTGTATAGACGCTCCTTTTTATTAGGCCCCAGTCTCATTCCAGACACCAGACCAACTTGGACTGTGCCCCAAAAAACTTGTCATCCCTACTATCTTCTGTCTAGTCATACTCCTATTCATTGTTCCCAACTACTCATACATGCCCTGCTCTTGTTTACACTGCCAGTTTACACTGTTTCCCCAAGCCATCACAGCCGATATCTCCTGGTGCTATCCCCAAACTGCCACTCTTAACTCTTAAAGTAAATAAATAATCTTTGCTGGCAAGACTATGCTGAATCTCCTTAGGCACTCTCTAATTAGATGTCCTAGGTCCTCCCAATTCTTAGTCCTTTAATACCTGTTTTTCTCCTTCTCTTATTCCATTTTTCAATTCATACAAAACCGTATCCAGGCCATCACTAATAATTCTAAGTGACAAATGTTTCTTCTAACAACCCCACAATATCACCCCTTACCACAAAATCTTCCTTCAGCTTAATCCCTCCCACTCTAGGTTCCCACGCCGCCCCTAATCCCGCTCGAAGCAGCCCTGAGAAACATCGCCCATTATCTCTCCATACCACCCCCAAAAATTTTCACCGTCCCAACGCTTTACCACTATTTCATTTTATTTTTCTTATTAATATAAGAAGACAGGAATGTCAGGCCTCTGAGCCCAAGCTAAGCCATCGTATCCCCTGTGACCTGCACGTACACATCCAGATGGCTGGTTCCTGCCTTAACTGATGACATTCCACCACAAAAGAAGTGAAAATGGCCTGTTCCTGCCTTAACTGATGACATTGTCTTATGAAATTCCTTCTCCTGGCTCATCCTGGCTCAAAAGCTCCCCTACTGAGCACCTTGTGACTCCCCACTCCTGCCTGCCAGAGAACAACCCCCCTTTTTCCTTTACCTACTCAAATTCTATAAAACGGCCCCACCCATCTCCCTTCACTGACTCTCTTTTGGAACTCAGCCTACCTGCACCCAGGTGAAATAAACAGCCTTGTTGCTCACACAAAGCCTGTTTGGTGGTCTCTTCACAGGGACACGCATGAAAAAGATCATCGAAAAACAACACAGATTAAAGATAATTTAATTTTAAAAATTAGTAAACTGATATCACTAGACTTCTTACTCCTTTTCAAATTTTACATCAGAATATTCTCCAAGCATTTTATGTATCTAGAAATAAAATTATCCACTACAAAGTATAAGAATGACAGCATTTCAGACTTTGTAAATTAAATTGTGTGATTCATGTATTTTCTAAGAATCTGAATGACTTTCAAATGAGCCAGCTACTTTATGTTCTCTAATCCTTCTTAAAAATATAATGGAAGAAATATGCTGATTCTTCTCTTTACATGAATACTTCCACACAAGAGCCTTTTAAATATATGCTCCAATCATTTTATTTCTTTAATTGGATTACATTTCTCCTAGTTCCTTCAGAATCACAATTTGGTAAAAAGAATCCAAAATGACCTTTCTTTTCAGAGGTGGCATTAAAGTTTCAAGCCGTAGAGCATCTCACAATCATTTTGGTAATAGGTTCACTGATGTAAAATAATTTATATGAATGAAGTGTTTGTTGATAAGAATGTGCTTATAGAATCTCTGAAGAGCAGCTGAAGAAAATTCACATGTGCTTCTTATCACTGAAATTTAATATTGTTTGGGGTTGATTATTTGCATTTGTCAATTTTCATTCTGCCCATAAATATTTAGATTTTTCAGACATAAGAAATGGAAATGGTCGTGTGCTCTTAAAGGAGAAAGTAAGCTTCCATATAAATATATCAAATAAAATACATATCAGTGAAAGAGACAGAGACTAAACCTTTGTATCAAAAGTGTATTTTTAGGTAAAAATTATCATTTTGACCTGTATGTCATGAAGAGCAGGTCTCTTTTCAAAACTGGAATTCACGTCATTTTGTCACCTACATGTGAGAGAGGCTTATGCATGGGAGATCTTCAGTAAGAGGATTTCTTGGCCACTTTCATCTCAACTGAAAAATGTCCTTTAATGTGACACATTATATTAATGTCACCTTTGAAAGCAAAACTTCAGAGCAGAGGAATTATCTACTTATTTCTTTGAATTTTAAGTAACCATAAACATTATAATTCTAAGAAACAGACTTTTGAAAATGTGAATATTAATAAGAAAAAAATCTAAATTCCAAAGCAGGATTATCACTTTACTTGTGTAAAAGGACAATTTATCAGAAAACATTTTGACATTGTAAAATGATATGCAAATGTAAGCATTATAATGGCTAAAAATTAATCTATGGAATTAATTCCATAAAAAAAATCTAAAAAAATCTATGGAATTTCCATAGATTTTCACATAAACAACTTTTTCCATGCTACTTTCTTTGTGTACTTGCTTATGGATTAAACGATAGCCATTTCAAAGTAAAATTTTAACTCCTTGGTTATTTACAAATATTTCTTTTACTGTTCTATATAAGAGTCCTGAATATAAAACTCAAGGCTATGAACTGAATTGTGTTCCCACTGAATTCAAATATTGAAGCCCTAATTCTTACTGCGATGGTATTTGGAGATGGAACCTTTGAGAAATAATTAGATGAGTTCATGAGCATGGACCCTCATGATGGAACTAGTCCCTACAGAAGAAGGAAGAGACACCATAGCTGTGTCTCTGTCATGTGAGGACATCATGGGAAGGCAGCTGTTGGCAATGCAGCAAGAGAGCCCTCACCAGAACGGAACCTTGTGGACAACCTGAGCTTGAACTTCCATCCTTCAGAATTATGAGAAAATCAATTTCTGTTGTTTAAGCCAGTCTATGATATTTTTGTTACGGCAGGTTAAACTTACTAATACACTCCTAGGTTTATTAACATGTATCAAAGTTCACTGTAACTTAACTTTAATGCTTTGAAAGCATTGAAAATAAACTTATTCCTTCAAAAACTCTATTAACCACCAAAAACATTAATATGCTTCAAATTCCCATGAAATAAATGTATTAAACTTCAGGAAAACATGAAGCTTATTAAGTTAGTGTGTAAAATTTAATTATTTTTATTATAGAGTATAAAACATACTGTATAAATTTTTTTTAAAAGATGATAACTTTACAGTCAAATGGTAGGTTCTGAGAGGAGTTTAAATAGTACTTTATGTACTTAGGTAAATGGTCTCCTCTGGAAAAAACGATATCAGAGTTGAAAGAAAAAAGTACATATACTACAGAAAAAATTCTACAGACTAAACCATAAATTATTATTTTAAAAATTTACTACTAGAGGCATTAATTTTATACTCCTTATATTAACTCAGTCTTTATGTTTGAAATGAGTCACAATGCAGTGATAGAATGACTTTTACCTGCCATTCTATGCCAATTATTTGGAGTTGTTAGATGGGATAATGGATGCTTTTGTCTCTTTTGCTCTAATAATAGTAATTTCACAAACTGAATGCATGTTTTTAATCCATAATATTTGGCACATTATACCATTTATTCATCACATCAGTGTTGAAAGAAATACATTATCACAAATTTACAGACGAGAAAGATGCTTAATTCCAATTCATCTGCCTGATGCCCATGCTCCTCTCAGTATACTGCCTAAATATTTTTATTAAAGCTTCTATTTTTAAGTCTTCGTAAAATTTGTAAGTGTAAATTTCTATAAAATCTTGATATATATGTAAAAATTCACATATATGATCATTATACTATGGGTTTTATAATTAATGCATATAATTATACAAAGTGAAGGGAAAAAATCTACAACAACAAGGAGGTGGTTACAGTTGCAGCATCAATAAGAAACATTTTACCTGGTTTTTAATGACTATATGATATGAGTGGTAGGAACACTCACAGAGCATTTAGGAACATTTTTCACCCAGAGTTAGATTAGAATTTATAGTCTACATTCAACTTGGTGTCATCACTGGTACACCACCTGAACATGTTTATATCCACGTAGAAAATTTTCTCATGGTCTTCCACAGTTTACTCCTCTTTCTCCATTTCTTTTTTTCCCTTAAATTAATCTTATCCTAACATACGGTTACTATTAACTAGTAAACAAGATAAATGTGCTCTGCACCATTATAGAGCATGAATAATTGAAAAAGTGAATGAATGGATGAATGAGCACTGTCAGCTATTCCAATCTAACCTAACATATTCTCTAAGATCTCTTTTCATGCATGCTTTTTCTCCCCTTTAAGCCATTCCTCTCACTGCAATCAGCCATCTTTTATAAACATGTTTTTCTTGCTCATGGGGTATTAAAGATGTTTCCTCATCCTAACATGTTCTTTCCCATCCTTTTATCTAGCTATTTATAAAATAAAACATCAGTTGCTTTCTTTTGGAAAGCATTAGTGAACACTAATGAATTATTTCAGTATCCCCTAATCCCATGTTCATGTCATACTCTATACCTCTTTTACAGCACATTTGCACCAACTGTTAATTAAGCATGTGGTTACAGTTTTGATGTCTGTCTTACTCAATTGTAAACTTCATGAGGACAGGACCATCTGAGCTGATCTGTGCACAATCCAGCAAATATCTACAGACTGGATAAGGGATGCGTTGATTGAGTGTAGGAGAAAACTCTCATTACAAGTGAGATAGTACAACTGGAAAAATTGCAAACGTTATCCTTAGATATAGGAAACTTTGGAGACAGGATGACACCATCAGCTTTAGATAAACCATGGTTATGATAACAGTCAAATACAGGCATTTCTAAAGTCAATTATAGGCTTTTCTTCATACCTGGTAAAAGATGTAATGGAATTCAAGTTGATCTATGTATATGTTAACTACTGTATTAAAAGCAAATGTCAATTGCAGCAGGCTATAGTTCATTTTGCCCATGGCATATGATGAAGTTCAATTATACAGCTGATCAATATTGAAATTGACTATTTGAGGATCTTGCAGATAACCAAATGTTATAGTAATACTCATTTTCATTTTTTTTTTATTTTGCTACTGACTCAGTGATTCCTCTAAGAATCACTGTTTGTGTCTTCCACGTCTGGTTTTTATCATGTCACTGATCATTGCGTTGGCTATATGTTAAATGCGTGCACATCTGTGTGTCTCAAATACCTATAAGTATTCCATATTGTCTGAAATTATGTCTCAGTATGTTCTTGTAGTCTATGTCCTGTTAAGACTAATTGAATTTTTTTGACTCCATTATTTTTATTACATTAATAAATCAATGCAGTCACACATGCTCAAACTGTGCATGAAAATGTCATTTTTCTCTTTCAGTTGTAAAACACATTTACAGCTTAGGAAAACCATGGCATTTTGGCTTATTTCAATTATGCAGAGAGCATACAACTTTCAACAGGTTTTATCTAGATACTCTACTTTTATGTTTCCTGAAAATATATCCCACTAAAGTTAATTAGCTTATTTTAGTCTTTTATACTATTGGAAATAAGACATATCTTTAACACAAGAAAATCAGCATTACTAAAGCTTATGTTTGCAAAGAGAAGTGGAGTACTTTGTAAAATCCAAAACCAATCGCTTTCATATCAAATTGAAATTACATAATACTCCAACTGTTATTTATGCTACTTAGGCACAGACTATATAAGCCTCAACAATGTGCATCTTATCAGAGTGTTACATAACTAATCACGTTTAAGAGTTTATCCAAAGACTTTCTAAATGTATTCTAAATATATTTTTCAGTTGAAGTTGAGGTATTAACTCACAGTAATTTAAAAAAAGACAGCCGATGATTTCTTTGGAGAGGGGACTTGGCTGTGTTCCGTTACTATTCTGTTATTCTGAAAACAAAATGTCAAACATCAGTTAATATCACAAATTATTTAAATATAGCCCCTAGATTAATGTATTGTTTGTAATATCCAGGGGAGAATATTACTGGGAGGACACTACTCCCAGTATTGCAAGGGGTGCACACCCCCATGTGATATTGTTCATAATATGCAGGGGTGGAGAGTACGATATTACTCCCAATATCGCAGGGAGTGTTCACTCCCCTTGTGATATTGTTCATAATATCCGGGGGGGGGGATACAATGATATTACTTCCAATATCCCAGGGGATGTACACCCACCTGTGATATTGTTGCTAATATCCAGGTGGGAAGAGGATGATATTACCCCCAATATCAGAGGGGGTGTACACCCCCCTGTGACATTGTTCATAATATCCAAGGGGTAGAGGATGATATTACTGCCTATATCGCAGGGGGTGTGCACCCCCTGTGATATTGTTTATAATATCTAGATGGGGAGAGGACGATATTACTCCCAATATCGCAGGTGGTGTACACCCCCGTGATATTATTTGCAATATCCAGGCGGGGGAGAGGATGATACTACTCCCAATATTGAAAGTGGTGTACACACCTCTGTGATATTGTTTGTAATATCCAGGTGGGGAGAGAATGATATTACTTCCAATACCTCAGAAGGTGTACACATCCCAGTGACATTGTTCGTAATATCCCGGGAAGGTGAGGATGATATTACTCCAAATATCGCAGGGGGTATACACTCCTCTGTGACACTGTTTGTAATATCCAGGAAGGGAGAGGATGATATTACTTCCAACATCGCAGGGGGTGTACACCCCCTGTGATATAGTTTGTAATATCCGGGGGGGAGAGGATGATACTACTCCCAATATCGCAGGAGTTACACATTCCCCAGTGATATTGTTTTTAATATTCAGGGGAGGAGAAGATGATATTACTCTTAATATCGCAGGGGGTGCACACCTGGTCACAATATCCAAGGTTGAAGAGGATGATATAAATGCCAACATCGCAGGGGGTGGACACATTCCTGTGAAATTGTTCAAAATATCTGTGAGGGGAGAGGATGAAATTACCCTCAATATTGCAGGTGGTGTCCACCTGCCTGTAATATTCTTCGAAATATTCAAGGGTGAGACAATATTACTCCCAATATTGCATGGGGTGTACACCCTTCTGTGATATTGTTTGTAATATTCTGGGGGGAGACAATGGTATTACTTTTAATATCGAAGGAGTGTACACCCCTGAGATATTGTTCATAGTATCCAGGGGGGAGAGGATAATATTACTCCCAATATCGCAGGGGACGTACAGCCCCCTGTGATATTGTTCGTAATAATCAGGGTGGAAGAGGATCAAATTACTCCCAAGATCACAGGAAGTGTACACCCCCCTGTGATATTGTACCTAATATCCAGACGGAGGGAGAATGATATTACTCCCAATATCGCAGGGGCTGTACACACCCTGTGATATTGTTCGTAATATCCACGGCGTTGGGGGGGAGGGGTGGATGATAATATTGCCAATATCGAAGTGTGTGTGCTCCCTCCTACAATATTGTTCATAATATCCAGGGAGAAGGAAAATGATATTACTTTCAATATTCCTGGGAGTGTACACACTCCTGTAATACTGTTCGTAACATCCAGGGGAGAGAGGATGATATTACTGCAAGTATCCCAGGGGTGTACACGCCCCGTGATATAGTCCGTAATATCCAGAGGGGGAGAAAACGATATTACTCCCAATATCACAGGGGTGTAACCCTTCTGTGATGTTTTTCCATAATATCCAGGGAAGGAGAAGATGATATTACTCTGAATATTGCAGAAGGTGTACATCCCCTTGTGATATTTTTCGCAATAGCCAGGGGGGAAGAGGATAACATCAATCACAATATTGTAAACACCCTGTGTGTACACCCCCGTCTTATTGTTTGTATTATCCACAGGGTGAGAGGATGATATTACTCCCAATACCACAGGGGGTGTACACCCTTGTGTGATACAGTTCCTGCCACACAGCGGCAAGAAGGATGACATTACTCCAAAGAGTACAGGTGGTGTGCACCCCCCACCCCGTGATATTGTTCCTAATATCCAACGCAGGTGTGGATGATATTACTTTTAATATCGCAGGGTGTGTACACCCCCACAGTGATATTGTGTCTAATATCCACGGGGGGAAGATTATATCACTTTCATTATTGCTGGAGGGGGTTACACTCTCCCTGTGATATTGTACCTAATATTGAGAAAGAGAGAGAATGACGTTACTTCCAATATCACAGCGGGTGTACACCTCCCCCCTGTGATAATGTTCCTAATATCCAGGGTGGAAAAGGATGATATTATTCCCAATATCACAGAATGTGTACACCCCCTCCTATGATCTTGTTCATAATATCCCGTTTGGGATAGGATGATATTAATCCCAATATCTCAGGGGTGTAAACCCCCATGATATTGTTCCTAATATCCACAGTCGGAGAGGATGATATTACTCTCAATTTCACAGGGTGGGTACACATTTTCAGTGATATTGTTCCTAATATCCACAGAGGGAGAGGATGATATTACTTCAAATATCACAGAAATTGTACACTTCTTCTATGATATTGTTCCTAATATCCGTGGGGTAAGATGATAATATTACTCCAAATATCTAAGGGGGTGTACACCGCACCTGTAATATTGTTCCTAATATCCAAGGAGGGAGACGATGATACTACTCCCAATATCGCATGTGGTGTACAACCCCACTGTGGTATTGTTTCTAATATATGGGGTGGGGGGAGAGAGAAATTTATTACTCCCAATATTGCAGCGGGTGTACACCTCCCCTGTGATTTTGATTCTAATATCCAAAAAGGGAAAGGAAAATATTACTACCAATATGGCAGGGGTTGTACACTCCCCCCGCCATAATATTGTTTCTAATATCCAGGGAGAGAGAATATTGCTCTTAATATCACAGGGGGTGTACACCTCTCTGTGATATTGTTCCTAATATTCAAAGGGGAGAGGATGATATTACTCCCAATATTGCAATAAAATTACATCCCCATATGATTTTGTTCCTAATATCCAGAGGGGAGAGGATGATATTTCTTCCAATATGCAGGAGGTATACAACCTCCTGTGATACTGTTCTTAATATATAGGTGGGGAGAGGATATTACTTCCAATATCAAAAGGCATGTACACCCCCATTGTGATACTGTTCCTAACATTCAGGAAGGGAGAGAATGATGTTACTCCCAATATCGCAGGGCGTGTACAACCCCGCTGTGATATTGTTCCTAATATCCAGGTAAAGAGAGGATGATATTACTCCCAATATCGCAGGGGTTGTACACTTCCCCTGTGACATTGTTCCTAATATCCAATAGTGGAGAGAATGCTATCACTTCCAATATCACAGGGGGTGTACAGCCCTTGTATGATATTGTTCCTTATATTGGGGGGCAGAGGATGATATTACTCCCAATATCGCAGGGGGATACACCCCCCTTGTGATATTGCTTTTAATATCTACAGGAGGAGACGATAATGTTGCCGTCAATATCGCAAGGGTTGTGCACCCCCCTGTGATATTGCTCCTAATATCCAAGGGGGTAAAGAATGATATTACTCCCAATATAGCAGAAGTATAGCAGAAGTTGTACACTCCGCCTGTGATATTTTTCCTAATATCGGGGTGGGGAGAGCATGATATTACTTCCAATATCGCAGGGGTTGTATGTCCCCCCCTCCCGTGATATTGTTCCTAATATCCAGGGGAGGAGGGGATAATATTACTCCCATATCACAGGGGTATA
The DNA here is from genome assembly GCF_029281585.2 of Gorilla gorilla gorilla. Classification (NCBI taxonomy): domain Eukaryota; kingdom Metazoa; phylum Chordata; class Mammalia; order Primates; family Hominidae; genus Gorilla; species Gorilla gorilla. Next base: position 75,890,474 of record NC_073238.2, read on the forward strand.
CTTCCCCTTTGGGATATTGTTCTGAATATCCATAGGAAGAGAGAGTGATATTACTCCCAATATCGAAGGGAATGTATATCCCTCTGTGATATTGTTTTTAATATCCAGTTGGGAAGAGGATGATATTACTCCCAATATCGAAGGGAATGTATATCCCTCCGTGATATTGTTTTCAATATCCAGTTGGGAAGAGGATGATATTACTCCCAATATCGCACGGGTTGTACATTGCCCTATGATATTGTTGCTGCTAACAAAAGCGGGAGAGGATGATATTACTCCCAATATAGCAGGAGGTGTACATTCCCCCTGTGATGTTGTTCCTGCTATCCAAAGCCGGAGAGGATGATATTACTCCCAATATCGCATGGGGTGTACACCCTCCCTGTGATATTGTTCCTAATACCCAGGTTGGGAGAGGATAATATTACGACAAATATCACAGGAGGTGTGCAACCCCCTTTGATATTGTTCCTAATATTTAGAGGGGGAGAGAATGAATATAGTCTCAATGTCGAATAAGATGTACATCCCCCCCACAATTATATTGTTCCTAATAATTATGAGGAGAGAGGATGACATTTCTTTCAATATCACAGAGGGTGTAAACCCTGTATGTAATATTGCTCCTAATATCCAGGGGCAGGAGGATGATATTACCCCCAAAATAGCAGGAAATGTACACCCCACCCCCCGCGATATGGTTTCTAATATCCAGGAAGGCAAAGGATGATAATAGTCCCAATACTGCAAAGGGCGTATACCCCTTCTGTGATACTGTTTCTAATATCCAGTAAGGGAGAGGATGATATTTCTCCCAGTATCGCAGGGGTATACATTCCCACTGTTATATTGTTTTTAGTATACAGTTGGGGAGATGGTGATATTACTCCCAATATAGCAGAGGGTGTACACCTACCCTGTAATATTGTTCCCAGAATTTACGAAATAAGAGGATAATATTATTCCCAATATCACAGGGGCTGTATACCCTCCTGGTGATATTGTTCCTAATGTTTGAGGAGGGAGACGGCAATATTACTCCCAATATCGCAGGAAATGTACAACACCCCCCGTGATACTGTTCCTAAAATCCAGGTGGGGAGAGGATGATATTACTCCCAATATCAAAGCGCATACACCCCCCTTTGATATTGTTCCTAATATCCATGGCGGGGGAGAAGTGTAATATTAATCCCAATGTCGCAACAAGTGTATACCTCCCTTGTGATATATTTCCTAATATTCAAAGATGGAGAGGATGATATTACTTTCAATATTTCAGGGAGTGTACACCCCCCTGCGATATTGTACCTAACATCCAGACGGGTGGAGAATGATATTACTCCCAATATCACAGGGGCTGTACACACCCTGTGACATTGTTCGTAATATCCACGGAGGAAGTGGATGATAATATTGCCAGTATCGAAGTGTGTGTACTCCCCTCTACGATATTGTTCATAATATCCAGGGAGAAGGAAAATGATATTACTTTCAATATTCCTGGGAGTGTACACACTCCTGTAATATTGTTCGTAATATCCAGGGGAGAGAGGATAATATTACTGCAAGTATCGCAGGGGTGTACACGCCCCGTGATATAGTTTGTAATATCCAGAAGGGGAGAAAACGATATTACTCCCAATATCACAGGGGTGTACACCCTTCTGTGATATTTTTCCATAATATCCAGGGAAGGAGAAGATGATATTACTCTGAATATCACAGAAGGTGTACATCCTCTTGTGATATTTTTGCAATAGCCAGGGGGGAAGAGGATAACATCAATCACAATATTGTAAACACCTTGTGTGTACACCCCCCTGTCTTATTGTTTGTACTATCCACGGGGTGAGACGATGATATTACTCCCAATATCACAGGGGGTGTACACCCTTGTGTGATATAGTTCCTGCCATACAGGGGCAAAAAGGATTATATTACTCCAAAGAGCACAGGTGGTGTAGACCCTCCACCCCATGATATTGTTGCTAATATCCGATGCGGGTGTGGATGATATTACTTTTAATATCGCAGAGTGTGTGCACCCCCACAGTGATACTGTGTCTAATATCCATGGGGGGAGATTATATTACTTTCAATATTACTTTCAATGTTGCACGGGGGGTAACACTCTCTCTGTGATATTGTACCTAACATCAAGAGAGAGGATGATGTTACTCCCAATATCACAGCAGGTGTACACCTCACCCCTGTGATAATATTCCTAATATCCACTGCGGTAAAGGATATTACTCCCAATATCACAGAATGTGTACACCCTCCCCGCCCCCTGCCCATGATCTTGTTCGTAATATCCCATTCGGGATAAAATGATATTAATCCCAATATTGCAGGGGTGTACACCCCCCTGTGATATTGTTCTTAATATCCATGGGCAGAGAGGATGATATTACTCCCAATGTCACAAAGGTTGTATACATTTTCGGTGATATTGTTCCTAACATTCACGGAGGGAGAGGACGGTATTACTACAAATACCGTAGAAGTTGTACACCTCGTCTGTGATATTGCTCCTAATATCCGTGGGGTAAGATGATAATATTACTCCAAATATCTAAGGGGTGTACACCCCCCCTGTGATATTGTTCCTAATATCTGGGGGTGGGGGGAGGATGATATTACTTCCAATATCGCATGTAGTGTACACCGCTGCTGTGGTATTGTTTCTAATATACAGGACAGGAGGGGAGAGAGAAATTTATTACTCCCAATATCGCAGCGGGTGTACACCTCCCCTGTGATTTTGATTCTAATATCCAAAAAGGGACAGGAAAATATTACTACCAACATGGCAGGGGGTGTACACCACATCCCCTTGATATTGTTTCTAATATCCAGGGAGAGAGAAAATAATATTGCTCTTAATATCGCAGGGGGTGTACACCCCTCTGTGATATTGTTCCTAATATTCAAGGGGGAGAGGATGATTTTACTCCCAATATTGCAAGGAAATTACATCCCCATATGATTTTGTTCCTAATATCCAGAAGGGAGAGGATGAAATTTCTTCCAATATTGCAGGGGGTGTACAACCTTCCTGTGATATTGTTCCTAATATACAGGTGGGGAGAGGATAATATTGTTTGTAATATCCAAGTGGAAAGAGGATTAAATTACTCTCAATATCGAAGGAGGTGTACACCTCCCCTGTGATATAGTTTCTAATAACCATGAGGGGAGAGGATGATATATCTTCCAATATCACAGGAGGTGTACACCCCACTTCTGATTTTGTTAATAATTGCAAGGATGGGAGACGATTATATTACTTTAAATATCTCAGTGGGTGTACAACTGCCCTGTGATATTGCTCTTAATATCTAGGGGAAGAGAGGATGATATTAATTCCAATATCGAAGGGAGTGTACATACCCCCGCCTTGTGATATTGTTGCTAGTACCATGGGAAGAAGAGGATGATATTACTCACAGTATCGCAGGGAGTGTTCACCCCCTTTGTAGATGTGGTTACTAACACTTAGGAGATGAGAGTGTGATATTCCCAATATCGCAGGTGCTGTACATCCCGTTAGTGATATTCTTCCCAATATCTAGCGGGGGAGAGGATGATATTGCTCCCAATATCCTAGGGGGTGTACAACCCCCTGTTATATTGTTCTCAATATATAGTTTGGGAGGGGATGATATTACTTTCAAAATAGCAGGGGGTGTCCATTCTCCCAGTGATATCATTCCCAATATCAAGAAGGGGACGGGATTATATTACTTCCAATATCGCAGAGGGTGTAAACCTTCCGTGTGATATTATTCCTAATATCCAGGTTGGAGGAGAAAAATATTACTGCGAATATTGCAGGGGGTGTACACCTCTTTGTGATTTTGTTCCTAATATCAACAGGGGGAGACGATGATAGTACTCACAATATCTTACAGGGTGTGCACCCCGCCCCGTGATATTGTTCCTAATATTTAAGTTTGGAGAGGGTGATATTACACCCAATATCGCAGGAGGTGTACACCTCTTTTGTGATATTGTTCCTAATATCCACGGGAGAAGAGGATACTATTACTCTGAATATCACAGTGTATGTACATCCCCCCCGTGATAGTGTTCTTAATATTCAAAGGGGAAGAGGATATTACTCTCAATATCACAGGGGGTGTACACACCCCCTGTGATATAGTTCCTAATATCCAGGGGAAGAGAGGGTGGTGATATTATTCCCAATATCGCAGGGGGTGTACACTGTGATACACCTGTGATATTGTTTCTAATATCCAGGTGGCAGAGGATGATATTACTCCCAATATCACAAGGACATACACCCCACAGTGATATTATTCCTAATATCCAGGGGTAGGAGAGGACAATATTACTCCAAGTATCGCAGGAGATGTACACCCTTTCTGTGATATTTTTCTTTATATTCAAAAAGGAGAGGATGATATTACTCCCAATATTGAAAGGAGTGTACACTCCCCCTGTGATACTGGGATATTGTTTCCTGCCATATTGTTTCTAATATCAAAAAACAGAAAGGATGTTATTACTTTCAATACCGCAGGGGGTATAACACCCCCACCCCGTGACATTGTTCTTAATAATCAAAGGGGGAGAGGATGATATTATTCCCAATATCGCAGGGGATGTACTTTTTTCCTGTAATATTGTTTCCAATTGTCCATCCTCTGGATATTAGAAGCCACATGGCAGGGGGGTGGGCACCCTCCACCATATGGGGAGTAGTATCACCCCCCTCTTCCCCCCGGATATGAGGTGTTTCCACGTGTGTTTACAATATTAAGGGTAATGCCATCTCCCCCTTTGGAAATTACAAACAATATCACAGGAAGTGTACAGCACCTGCAATATTGGGAATAATATTATCCTCTCCCGCTTCTGGGTATAAGGGAAAATATCACAAAAAAGGTGTACACCCCCTGCGATATTGGCAGTAATATCATTTTCTCAATTTTTGAATATTAGGAAAAAATATCACAGAGGTGGTGTATATCTCCTGCGATATTGGGAGTAATATCATCCTCTTCCCCCCAGATATTAGGAACAATATCACAGGGGGGTGTACACCTCTGCGATATTAGGAGTAATATCATTGTCTCCCCCTGGATATTAGGAACAGTACCAAAGTGGGGCATATTCCCCCCTGCAATATTGTGAGCAACGTTGTCATCTCCCCCTCTGGATATTAGGAGAAACATCACAAAAAGGGTGTATATCTCTTGCAGTATTGGGAGTAATGTCATTCTCTACCCCACCTGGATATTAGGAAAAATATCACAAAAGGGGTGTAAACCTTCTGTGATATTAGGAGTAATATCATCCTCTTCCTTTTTGAATATAAGGAAAAATATCACAGAAGGGGTGTACACCCCTTGCGATATTGAGAGTAATATCACCCTCTCCTTTCATGAATTTTAAATACAATATCAAAGGGGGTTATACACCATCTGCTATATCAGGAGTAATACTGCCATCTCCCTCACTGGATATTAAGAGAAATATCACAAAAGAAGTGTACACCACCTGTGATATTGGGTGTAATACTGTATTCTCTCCCTCTGGATATTAAGAACAATATCACGGGGGGGGGTGTACACCCCTTTCGATATTGGGAGTAATATCATCCTCTCCTTTTTGAATATAAAGAAAAATATCACAGAAAGGGAGTACACCTCCTGAGATACTTGGAGTAATATTATCCTCTCCTACCCCTGGATATTAGGAATAATATCACTGTGGGGTGTACTGTCTTGTGATATTGGGAGTAATATCATCCTCTGCCACCTGGATATTAGAAACAATATCACAGGGGAGGTGTACACCCCCTGCAACATTCGGAGTAATATTATTGTCTCTTTCCCTAAGTATTAGGAACAATATCACAGGGAGCATATACACCCCCTGCAATATTGGGAGTAATATCCTCTCCTTTCGCGAATTTTAGGAACAATATTACAGGGGAGGTGTACATTTCCTTCTATATTGGAAGTAATATCATCCTTTCCCCCACTGGATACTGAAAACCACATAACAGTGGGGTGTACACCCCTGCGATACTGGGAGTAGTATCATCCTCTAACCCTTGGATATCATGAGGGAGCGTGTACATTAACTGCGATATTGGGAGTAATATCATCCTTCTTCCTTTGGATATTAGGAACAATATCGCATGGAGGGTGTACACCCCTTGCTATACTGGAAGGAATATCATCCCCTCCCCTCACGGTTATCAGAAACAATATCACGGCGGGGGTGTACACCTCCTTCAATATTGAGAGTAATTTAATCCTCTCCCAACTTGGATATTACAAACAATATCACAAGGGAGTGTACACACCCTGTGATAATGAAAGTAATATCATCCCCTCCATATTTGAATATTAGGAAAAATATCACAAGGGAGGTAAACACTTTCTGTGATATTGGAAGTAATATCACCCTGTCCCCCCTGGATATTAGGAGCACTATCACAAAGGAGGTGTACACCACCTGCGATTTTTGGAGTAATATCATTCTCTCCCCCTTTAAATATTAGGAAACATATCAAAGAGGGGGTGTACACCCCCTGCGATATTGGGATTAATGTCATCCTCTGCCCCCCTGGATATTAGGAACAACATAACAAAAATAGTACACCCTGTGATATTGGGAGTAATATCATCCTCTGCCCCCCTGGATATTAGGAACAACATAACAAAAATAGTACACCCTGTGATATTGGGAGTAATATCATCCTCTCCCCACCTGGATTTTAGGAACAATATCATGGGGGGGGGGATGTACATTCCCTGCGATATTGGGAGTAATATTGTCATCTCCTTCCCCAAATACTAGGAACAGTATCAACAGGAGGATATATAGTCCTCGTGATATTGGGAATAATATCGTCCCCTTATTTTTTGAATTCTAGGAACAGTATCACAGGGGACGTGTACATCCTCTGCTATATTGGGAGTAATATCACCCTCTCCCCTACTGTATACTAAAAACAATATAACAGTGGGGTTGTACACCGCTGTGATACTGAGAGTAATATCATTCCCTCCCTTCAACTGGATATGAGAAACAATATCACAGAAGAGGTGTTCACCCCTTGGGATATTGGGAGTAATATCATCCTTTTCCTTCCTGGATATTAGAAACAATATCACGGGGAGTGAGGTGTATATTCCCTGTGATTTTGGGAGGAATATCATCCTCCTGCCCCTAGATATTAGGAACAATATCACATACAGGGTTTACACCCTCTGCGATAGTGAAAGGAATATCATCCTCTCCCCTCATAATTATTAGGAACAATATCACAGGGGAGTGTACATCTTTTTTGACATTGAGACTATATTCATTCTCTCCCCTTCTAAATATTAGAAACAATATCAATGGGGGGGTTGCACAGCTCCTGCGATATTGGTCATAATATGATCCTCTCTCAACCTGGGTATTAGGAACAATATCACAGGGAAGGTGTATACTCCATGCGATATTGGGAGTAATATCATCCTCTCCCGCTTTGGATAGCAGGAACAATATCACAGGGGTAGTGTACACCTCCTGCTATATTGGGAGTAATATCATCTTCTCCCTACTCGGATATCAAAAACAATATCACGGTAGGGTTGTACACCTTCTGCTGTATTGAAAGTAGTGTAATCCTCTCCCTCCTTTATTATTAGGAAGAATATCACAGGGGGGTGTACACCCCCTGCAATATTGGGAGTAATATCACCCTCTTCCCCCACTGGATATTAGAAAAAATATCACGAGGGGGTGTACACCCCCTGCGATATTAACAGTAATATCATCGTCTCCCCCCTTGAATATTAGGAACAATATTGCAAGGGGGGTGTATGCTTTCTGTGATCTAGGGAGTAATATCATCCTCTCCACTGGATATTAGGAATAATATCACGAGTGGTTGTACACCTGCTGCGATATTTGGAGTAATATCATATTCTCCCCTTCTAGATATTAGGAACAATATCACAGGGGGGTGTACTTTCTGTTCGACATTGAAAGTAAAGTTTTCCTCTCCCCTTCTGAATATTAGAAACAATATCACAGGTGTGTACACCGCTTTCGATATTGGGAATAATATCATCGACTCCCCACATCAATTTTAGAAAAAATATCACCAGGGTGGTTACACACCCTGTGATACTGGGAGTAATATCATCCTTTCGCCCCCTGGATATTAGGAACAATATCATAGGGGGAGTGCACATTCCCTGCGCTTTTGCGAGTAATATTATCCTCTCCCCCTCTGGAGATTAGGAACAATATCTCGCTGGAGATGTACACCTCCTGCGATATTGGGAGTAGTATCATCCTCTCCCTGTCTGGATATTAGGAATAGTATCTAAGGGGGGTTGCACACCTCTTGCGATACTGGGCATAATATCATCCTCTCCCAACCTGGATATGAGGAACAATATCACGGGGAAGGTGTATACCCCATGAGATACTGGGAGTAATATCATCCTCTCCCGCTTTGGATAGCATGAACAATATTACAGAGGGGTGTACACCTCCTGCGATATTGGGAGTAATGTCATCCTCTTCCCCACTGGATATTAAAAACAATATCACTGGGGGATACACATTCCCTTCGATATTGGGAGTAATGTCATCCTCTTCCCCACTAGATATTAAAAACAATATCACTGGGGGATACACATTCCCTTCGATATTGGGAGTAATATCACTCTCTTTTCCCATTGATATTCGGAACAATATCCCAAAGGGGGAGTACACTCCCTGTGATATTGGGAGTAATATCACCCTCTGCACCCCTGGATATAAGAACAATATAACATAAGGGCTGTACACCCCTGCGATATTGGAAGTGATAGCACTCTCTCCCCCACTAGATATTAGCAACAATATCACAGGGGAAGTGTACAACCCTGTGATATTGAGAGTAATATTATCCTCTGTTTTCCTGGATATTAGGAACAATATCACCGGGGCGTTGTCCACCCCCTGCGATATTGGGGGTAACATCCTCTCCCTTCCTGAATATTAAGAACAATATCACAAGGGGGGTGTACATGCCCTTCGATATTGGGAGTAATATTATCCTCTCCCCACCTGTATATTAGGAACAATATCACAGGAGGTTGTACACCCCCTGGGTTATTGGGAGAAATATTATCCTCTCCCTTCTGGATATTAGGAACAAAATCACAGGGGGCTGTACATTCCTTGCAATATTGGGAGTAATAGCATCCTCTCCCCACTTAAATATTGGTAACAATATCACCGGGGGGTGTACAACCCCTGCTATATTGGGAGTAATATCATCCTCTCCCCCCTTTTAATATTAGGAACAATATCACGGGAGGCGTGTACACCCCCTGTGATATTGGAAGTAATATCATCCTCTTCTTTGAATATTAGGAAAAATATCACAAAGGGGTTGTATATCCCCTGTGATATTGAGTTTAATATCATCCACTTCCCCCCTGGATATTAGAAACAATTTCACAGGGGGGTGTACACCCCTGTGATATTGGGAGTAATATAATCTTCTCCACACCTGGATATTAGAAACAATATCACAGGAGGGGTGTACACCCCCTCTGATATTGGTAATAATATTGTTTTCTCCCTCCTTCGATATTAGGAACAACATCACAAAGAGGGTATACACCTCCTGAGATATTGGGAGTTATATTATCCTCTCTTTTCGTTAATATTAGGAACAATTTCATGGGGTGGAGGTGTACACCCCCTGCTATATTGGGGGTAATATCATCCTCTCCTCTTCTGGATGCTAAAAACAATATAACAGTAGGGGTGTACATGCCCGGCGATATTGGCAGTAATATCCTCTACTTCCCTGGATATTTAAAACAATATCACGGGAGATGTGTACATTTCCTGGGATATTATTTTCCTTCCCCTGGATATTAGGAACAATATCACATGGAGGGTGTATACAACCTTTGTGATATTGGAAGGAATATCATCCACTCCCCTCATTTTTATTAGAAACGATATCACAAGGGGGGTGTACACATCCTGCAATATTGATAGTAATATCATCCTCTCCCCATGTGGATATTACATAAATTATTACAGGGATGTGTACACCCCCTGCTATATTGAGAGTAGTATCACCATCTCCCACCATGAGTATTGGGAAAAATGTCACAGGCGGGTGTACACCCCTTTCAATATTGGGAATAATATCATCCACTCCCCCCATCAATATTGGAAAAAATATCACCGGGGGGGTTGCACTCCCTGTGATACTGGGAGTAATATCATCCTCTCGCCCCCTGGATATTGGGAACAATATCACAGGGGGAGTGTACATTCCCTGCGCTATTGGGAGTAATACTATCCTCTCTTCCCCCTCGATATTAGGAACAATATCTCACCGGGGGTGTACACCCCCTGTGATATTTGGAGTAGTATCATCCTCTCTCCTTCTGGATATTAGGAACAGTATCTAAGGGGGGTTGCACACCTCCTGTGATATTGGGGGTAATATCATCCTCCCCTAACCTGGATATTAGGAATAATATTACAGAGAGTGTGTATACCCCATGTGATACTGGGAGTAATATCATCCTCTCCGGCTTTGAATAGCAGGAACAGTATCACAGGGGTGTGTACACCCCATGCGATATTGAGAGTAATATCATCCTCTTCCCAACTGGATATTAAAAACAATATCACGGGGGCATATACATTCCCTGTGATATTGGGAGTAATATCATCCTTTCTTCCCACGGATATTAGGAACAATATCCCAAAGGGGGAGTACCCCCCCTGCGATATTGGGAGTAATATTATCCTCGCCTCCCCTGGATATTAGGAACAATATCACAGCGGGGGTGTACACTTCCTGTGATATTAGGCATAATATCATCTTCTTCCCTCCTGAATATTAAAAACGATATCATAGGGAGAATGTACATGCTCTTCGATATTGAGAGTAATATAATCCTCTCCTTCCCTAATTATTAGGAACAATATCAAAGGTGGGCGTACACGCCCTGAAATATGGAGAGTAATATCATCCTCTACCTCCCTGGAAATTAGGAACAATATCACAGGGGCTGTATTTAGAGTAATATCATGTCTCCCCCCCTGGATATTCAGAACAATATCACAGGGAAGGAGTACACTTCCAGTGTTATTGGGAGAAATACCAAATTCTCCCCCCTTAAATATTACAAAAAATATAACAGGGGGTTTACATCTCCTGCTATATGTAGAGTAATATCATCCTCTCGCTTTCTGGAAATTGGGAACAACATCACAGAAGAGATGTACACCCCCTTCTATACTGGGAGTAATATCCTCTCTCTCCCTGGATATTAGGAACAATATCACAGGGGTGATTAAATCCCCTGCGATATTAGGAGTAATATCATCATCTCCCCCCTAGATATTAGGAACTATATCACAAGGGGAGTTTATGCCCCGTGCGATACTCGGAGTAATATAATCCTCTCTCTCTTGCATATTAGAAACAATATCACACAGGGGCGCACAAACCCTGCGATATTCAGAGCAATATTATCCTCTCTTTCCCTGGATATTAGAAACAATATCATAGGGGAGTGTACACCCCCTGCCATATTGTTAGTAATATCTTCCTCTCCCTTTTTGGATATCAGAATCAAAATCACCAGGGCCAGGGGGAGGTGTAAACCTGCTGCGGTATTGGGAGTAATAAATTCCTCTCTCCCGCATATAACAGAAACAATACCACAGCCTTTCCTTTTGTCGCCTTTATGCTATCTTCTTATTTTTATTTTTTGTTATGAATGGTGTTTTCATTTAATTTATCATTAGGGAGAAGGTAATTCAATTAAGTTGGGAATCCAGTCTGGTAAAATTTTGTAAAGAACAGGGAGATTAAGTATAAAGAACAATATTGCAATCTTTGAATTCTCTTTTACTTCATTATATTTTCCTCCTTTACATTTTCCTTATTTTATTTACATCTTTCCTTTTCTCATTCTTGGAGGCATTGGCCTGTACCCTCTTTAGGCTAAGTCAACAAGAATCTGAATCCAGCCTTCTTCTCTTATTAGTTGTAAGGTCTTAAGAAAACTTGTTAAATCTCTTCAGTTAGTACCAAAGTAATGAGGTAATAAAAGTCAAGCAGTTGCCAGTTTCTAGATCAATAAATTTATACATCATTCATTCACTTCTTGTTTTACCTCTATCACATATAGTAGATCAAAATAGCCCTTTACCTTTGTCATAAACACCATTCTTACCATAATTCGCAAATATAAATTTTAAACCAAAATAAACTATTTAAAGCCTTGCATGTATAATTAAATTGGAATAGAAACATTGTCTTCCACACATTTGGGAATTCCTTGTCCAAATAATTAATATGTCATTAACTTACTATGTATTATTTTTTGAATCATTAGGTTTACTTCTAAATTTCAAGCACAATGCATATATTTTCCCAGTGTGGGAGGCTGATGAGTTACACTTGCATTCAAAATGGCATTGAGCTCAGAGGTACTTTTTTTGAGAGCCATGGTTAGATTTAGCTTTTATTTTTAAACTTTTAATTTTTATAAACACATAATAATTGTGCATATTTAAGGCATACATAAATCACACCTTACATAAGTGGGAAACACTTGAAAAAAAACTTTCCTAAATGGACTTAGGTAGAAATAATAATAATTACGAAAAGCAAAATAAAACAAAGCCCACCTGATGAATTCTATATGATTCTTGAAAGGGAGTATGCTGTGTAAATTAAGAACATAAACTCTTGAACCAAGCTTTTTTGGGACCAAATTCTGGCTTCATCAGTGCTAGCTGTGTATCCTTGGGTCTTAGAGCAGCCCCTGATGCACTGCTCATAACATCATTAAATTTTGTTAGCTACAGCTGTTAAAAAATCAATCAATAGGTTCAACATGGCTGACTAGAGAAATTGTACATCTAATACCTTCTCAGAGAAGAGTCAAAATAGCAAATAGATAATCACACTTAGAGTACAACATCAAAGACAGTCAACAATGGAATTCAGCAGAGAAGTGACAGGAAACACCTGAATCACAGAGGACAGAGAAATGAGGCAGCTAGCTCAGCCAGGATCTGCTGGGAGCCCAGAGAGGTTCTCCAGTGTGGCAAAGAGTGAATGAGAGATTCCCAGAGATTCACATTCTCATCATGGACTCCTACAATCCTAGACACAGGAAAGCTCCTCGACGCTCACAGGCCCTTCAACTAACACGGAGAAGCGTGAAGATTGCGTGGCAGCATTGCTCCAGAGAAGGAGTTCAGTCTCCAAGACTTAAGCAGCTATAGCATAGTGCCATTTTGAGAGCACAGCCACCATCAGACTGCATCCTCAGTGCCCAACAGCCCTTGTATTTTCACATCTGTGAAGCCCCACTGACATCTCCTGTGTCTACCTGGAGGACTGCAGAGGTGCAACACGAGATAGACCCAGCAGTGCAGTGGGGTCCCCAGCAATCTAACTCACACAGAATCCTACAACCTAGGGAAGAGACAATGCAATGCACCCTAGAGACTGTTCTTGGTAAAAAGGGAGCTGAAGCATGTGCTCTCCAAAGCCTGAGAGCTTCCCACCTGCCTAAGGCCATTCTCACTGACAGTAACTCTGCTGCCCCAACAGCACCACAGATGCTGTGCACTAACACACACTCAGAGGACAGGCTTTCTTTGCATTCTAATGTTGCTGCTGGTGCTGAAGTGTATACTTCCTAGAGCCTGAAAGCTGTCCACCTTTCTGGGGCTGCTCCCACTGACAGCATCTCTGCCCTGCTCAGCAGCAGAGCTGCTGCACATTCACATGTGCCCCGATGTCAGGCATACCTGGTTTGCTGCTGCCACCTAACATCTTTGTCCCAGAAAAGTCTCCCAACAGTATCTACTGACAAATGGCAACAAAGTCACTGAGGAAATCATAGGGACCATTGCCAATATTCATAGCTGAAGAAATCATACATTGGCTACTCTACTACACGCACCCAGAATTAAAGTCAAAGCATCCTACCCAAACATCACTATAGACATGTCTTCAGGAAAAACTCCTTCCTCTACCAAAGCTAATCCAAAAAATTGAAGCATGCAACTCTCATACCAGATGTACAGATATCAATGTATGGACACAAGAAACATGAAAAGCCAAGAAAATGCAACGCCTTCAAAGGAATAAAATAATTCTCTAGCAATAGATTCCAATGAAACAGAAATTTATGAAATGCCAGAAAAATAATTCCATAAAGGATATTAAAGAAGCTCAGTGAGATACAAAACAACACAGATAAACAATATGAAACATTACAAAAGTAATTCAGCATATGAATGAGAAAGTCACCATAGAGATATATACTGTTTAAAAATATAAAAATAAAAAAAACAGAGATCCTGGAAATGAAGAATTTAATAAATGAAATTCAAAAAGTGGATTCAAGAGCTTCAATAATAGACTAGATCAAGTGGAGGAAAGAATTTCAGAACCTGAATCAGACTTTTGAAATAACCTAGTCAGACAAAAAAATAAAAAAAGAAAGAAAAAGAATAAATTAGAATAAACAAAGCCTATGTGACATATGGGGAATTATAAAATGACCAACTATTCTAATTTTTAGTGTCCCAGAAATTGAAGAGAAGGCCAAAGGCACAGAATACCTGTTTAATAAAATAATCACCAGAAACTTCCTGATTCTAGCAAGAGATTTAGACATCCAGATACAGGTAGCTTAGAAATCCCCAAATGATTCAATCCAAAAATGTCTTCCCCACAGCACATTATAGTCAAACTATCAAAAGTCAAAGACAAAGAATTCTAAAAACAGCAAGACAAAAGCATCTAGTCACATATAAAGGAAGCACCATTGGGCTAACAGTAGATTTCTAAGCAGAAACCTTATAGGCCAGGAAAGATTGGAGTGATATATTTAAATTGCCGAAGGAAAAAAAATCTATCGTCTGAGAACACTACACTCAGAAAAGTTACCCTTCATAAATAAAAAAGAAACAAAGTTTTTCCAAGACAAGCATAACCTGAGGGAATTCATCACCAATAGACCAGACATACAAGAAATGTTTAAAGAAGTCCTAAACCTAGAAGTGAAAGGATGATATCTACCATTACCATTATGAAAACACACAAAAGTCTTAAACTCACTGGCAGAGAAAACACTCAAAGGAAGAAGAGAAAGGACTCAAATTTTATCACTATAGAAAACTACCAAGTTGCAATGATAAATAAAAGAGAGAAAGAGAGGAACAAATGATATACAAAGCAACTAGAAAACAGTTAACAAAATGACACGAGTAAGTCCTTATCTATACAATAATACCTGGGGACTTCATCACTTTACTCTCAGTATCAGACATCATCTAGACGGAAAAACCACAAAGAAACATTGGATTTGAATTGCACTTTACACCAAATGGACCTAATAAACATTTATAGAATATTTTATTCAACAGCTGCAGAATATACATTTTTCTTATCGACAAGTGGTATATTCTCCAGAATAGACCACATGTTAGGCCATAAAACGAGTCTCAAGAAATTGAAAAGAAATCATATCAAGTATCTTCTCAGACAACAATGAAATAAGACTAAAAATCAGTAAGAGGAAAAACTTTAGAAACAGTAAAAATTTATAAAAATTAAACGCATGCTTCAGAATGACTATTGAGTCAAGGAAATAAAAAAATTTAGTGAAACAAATAAAAATCAAACACAACACACCAATACAATGTACCAAAACCTATGGGATACAGCAAAAACCAAAACAGTAACAACAAAAAAGTGCTAACAGGGAAGTTTATAGCAATAAATGCTTACATTAAAAAGGTAAAAAGGCCAGGCATGGTGGCTCATGCCTGTAATTCCAGCACTCTGGGAGGCCAAGGCGGGTGGATCACCTGAGGTCAGGCGTTTGAGACCAGCCTGGGCAACATTGAGAAACCCTGCCTCTACTAAAAACACAAAAACTAGCGGGGCATGGCAGTGTGTGCCTGTAATCCTAGCTACTTGGGAGGCTGAGGCAGGAGAATCGCTTGAATCCGGGAGGTGGAGCTTGCAGCGAGCCAAGGTCACACCACTGCACTCCAGCCTGGGTGACAGAGCAAGACTCCATCTCAAAACAAACAAACAAACAAAGGTAAAAAGACTTCAAATAAATAATCTAATGATGTACTTCATGGAACCACAGAAGCAAGAACAAATGAAAATTGTTAAAGGAAATAAATATTAAACAACTGATCAGAACTAAACAAAATGGAGACTAAAAGAACAATACAAAAGATTAATAAATTGAAAGTTGTTCTCTCAAAAGAAATAAAATTGATAAACTGCTATCTAGACTAACAAAGAAAAAGAAAGAATACCCAAACAAAATCAAAAATGAAAAAGGAAACATTGCCACTGATACCACAGAAATACAAAACATCATCAGAGACTATTGTAAACAAGTATATTCCAATAAACTGGAAGACCTAGAGGCAATGAATACATCCCTAGAAACATACAACCTCCCAAGATTGAATCAGGAAGTAATAGATAACCTGAACCAATCAATAATGAGTAACAGGATTAAACCGGTAATAAAAGTCTCCTCAAAACAACAACAAAAATCCCAGTACTGGATGATTTTACTGCTGAGTTCTGCCAATGAATAAAGAAGAACAAATACCAATCCTCCTTAAAAACTATTCAAAAAAATTGAACAGGAGAAAATTCTGCCTAACTCATTCTACAAGGCTAGCATTACCCTGATACCAAAACCAGACAAGGCAACAACAAAAAAAGGAAACTACTGGCCTATATCCTTAATAAGTATAGATGCAAACATCCTCAACAAAAATCTAGGAAACGGAATCAAAAAGCACACCAAAAAGACAATATATCATAATTCGGTGGGATTTATCCCAGGGATGTAATGATGGTTCAACATATGCAAATTCATAAATGTCACACATTACATCAACAAAACAAAGGACAAAATCCATATGATAATCGCAATAGATGCAGAAGCAAAACTTAATAAAATTCAGCATTTCTTCATGATAAAAACTCTCAACAAATGGAGTATAGAAGAAACACACCTCAACATAATAAAGTTCATACATGACATACCCACAGCTAACATCATATTGAAGGGAAAAAAGGGAAAAGTGTTTTTTCTAAGAACTGAAGCAAGACAAGGATGCTCACTTTAACCACTCACTCATATTTGAGAGCTACAAAAGTTGATCTCATGGAGGTAGAGAGTAGGATGATAGTTAACAGAGCCTGGGAAGTATGTGGGTGTGGGGGCAGGGTGAAAATAACTTGGTTAATGGGTACAAACATGTAGTTAGATAGAAAGAGTAAGTTCTAATGTTTGCTAATAGAGTGATAATAGTTAATAATAACATTTCAAATTAGCTACAAATGAGGATTTGAAATGTTCTCAACACATAGAAATGAATGTTTGTAGTGATAAAAATCCTAAATATCCTGATTTTATAATTACACATTCTATGCATATAACAAAATGTCATCTGTACCCTTAAAAAAGTTCAAATATTACATATCAATAAAAAATTAATTGATAGTCAAAGATTTTCATAGATATATACACATGAACTTCCACAAACGCCAAGGTTGAACGGCTCCCCAAGCAAAATCTACCAAATATTCAAATATTTTAAATCTAGCAAATATTTATATCTTTCCAATTTTATATAAATTTTCTCAGAGAGTGGGAAAAAGGCAGTAGTCTTTATCTAAATTCATAAGAGTAGAATAATCTTGATAGAGAAATCTGATAAGGAAAGTATGAGACAAGAATATTACAAGTCATTCTCACTTATTAACAAAAGTTATACCAAAATAGATGAATGATTCTAGCATTTTATAAAAAGTATATTTCAGTATGACAAAGTTGGGTTTAATCTCAGGAATGCAACTTTACTTTCATATTAGAAAATAAATGAACCTATCACTCAAATTTAAAGATAAAATAAGCACAGAGAGCATAATACGTAGCAGAGAAGCAATGAAAGTTTTTTATTTAAATTTCAGAATAAGACAAGGATGTTCAGCATCACAAATTGAAATTATAATGCAGGTTCTAGACAGCAAGTGAAAGAAGGAAAGAGGAAAGAGCAGGAGAAAATGGAAAAGAGAAGAAAGGAAAGAACTGTCATGATCCACAGATGTTATAATTACGTACATAGAAAAATCCAAGATATTATCTAAAGACCAATTGTAAGTTATAATTAATGAGTTAATGAATGTATAAAATAAGTATTCAAAAATCAATTATAATTAAATATATCAGCAAAAAACAGAAGGAAAAATTAAATATCCTATAATCGAAAATATAAATTACCTAGGACTAAATCAAATAAAAGAAGGACAAGATATCATGGAGTGAATTACAAAACTTTAGAGATACATATTAAAAGAAAACATTAGTAAATTGAGAACTATTCTATAATCTGTTCGTGGATTAGAGGACTTAATATTATCTACATATAAATATTCCTCAAATGAAACTATAATACAATTCCAAACAAAATATTCAACATGGTTTTTGGAACTTGCCAAGCAGATTATAAAATTATTGGATAATATACAGGTCTAAGAATAACAAAGAAAATCTTGAAGAAAGAAGAATAACAAGGAAAAGAGTCTTTCTTTATCAGATATGCAGATGTTATGAAGGAATAGTAATTGACAGTGTTTTATTAGTGTAGGATAGAAAATTACACTCATAGAACAGAAAAGAATGCTCATAAACAAAGTGTATTTATGAACAATTGACATGTGACAGATGTGGCCCTTTAGATCAAACAGGTATTTTGTATTTTTAAAATAAATGTTGCTGAAACAGTTGTTTATCTAAAGTCAATCTAGTTCAATTAAAGACCCAAATGTGAAAAGAAAAACTACAAAGCTGACAGAAGATTATAATAGAAATTACTTCATAATCTTGTGGCAGGGAAAGAGAGAAGGATTTTTTAAACCTGATGCAAAAGGCACTAATAAAGAAAAATATATCTAAGCCAAATTTGACAACATTTAAAATCCAGGTCTTCCATTATTCAAAAGATACCACAAAGAGAATGAAAAGACATATTTGCAAAATAAAAAAAATCAATGAAAGGCCTCTGCTTTTAGCAAAAATAAGAAAAAAAGAACATAAGTTAGGCTACAATGGTTTTCTTATATGGTTGAGGTCAGTGATTCCTGAATGAAGGGAAAAAATGCTGTGAGGCTTACAATTTCCTCATTGTTTGCCCAGATTTTCTGGGATGCAGTGTAGAGATGGTGAATTCAAACAAAGTGTGGTGGATTCCTTGAGTTGAGAACATGAAGCTAGGTGTATGGGATGCCAAATGCACTTGTATTTCATTGCTGTACAACAAATTACCGCAAACTCAGTGGCTAAGATAATACCTATTTATTATATCACTGTTTCTGTGGGTCAGAAATTCGGGCATAGCTTATGTTGGTCCTTGCTCAAGGTCTTATACATGACAGCAATCAAGGTGTCAGCAGGGCTGCATTCTCATCCAGAGGCTCAACTAGAGAAAGATCTGCTTCTGGACTCATTCAGGTTTTTTGCATAATTCATCTCCCTGTGGAAAATTATCAGCTATTGGCTAGAGTCTATCCTCAGGTCCTAAAGTCAGCCCGAATTTCCTGGCAGGTGGCACTCTGTATAGGCAGTTAACAACACGGCTGTTAGCTTCCTCAAGGCCAGCAAGCAGGAGAATCTCTCCTGTCTGCCCAACTGGAGTTGTATATAACATAACTTAATCCAGGGAGTGAAATTCTGTTGTTTTTAGCATATTCTATTGGTTAGAAGCATGTCACAGGGTCTGCCAGTACCCTAGAGGAGGGGATTATACAAACATGTAACTCATTAGGAATCACTTTGGAATGCGTCTGTCACAACAAGGTAGTTAGAATTTTCCAGAAAAAGTACAAGGAAGAGAAAGCTGTACAGAGAGAAGAGAGTTGTATAGAATGACAGCTCTGGGGGTCAAAAATGGGTTCTTTAGCTAGTTATTGGTCAGCACTTGCATGAGAAGATGCTACTTGGGACCAAGGGAAAAAGCACCTAAAAGGAAAAGACAGTCCAATCCCCAGAACTAAGACAGGATAAGCCATAGTATACCCATAAACCAGAAAAAACTCCTGATGAATGAAGTACTGGGGAGAGTACTCAGAGGGCCCTGCCTCAGTAGAGAGAAAATTAGTCCTAACTTAAAGGCTGTTCTGATAGTCTTTAATAAATCTTAAAATAAAATATTTAAAAGATCAACTATCTTCAATAACTATCACAGAACAAAGCCCCAAAACATTTGAAGGAATTGCAAAGAAAAAAATCTAGCTCCTAACATGATAAAATTCACTGTCTGGCATCCAATAAAAAATTACCAAGCATTCAAAGAAACATGAAAATACAATACACAATGAGGAGAAAAATGAATCAATAGAAACAGACCCAGAAATGATTCAATGCCCATTTCTAGTAAAAAGATTAAATACATTTTGGAATACTAAGTAGCAATGGTTTTTCAAAGTGCTGTCACGTATCCCTGACAGTCCTTGGGGCACTTTCAGAGGGTCTGTAGAGTCAAAATTATTTCGATAATAATAAGACACATTTTGCTTTTTACGTTGTATTAACATTTGCAATGATTATGCAAAGTGATAGCAAATGAAGCCTTTGTGTCCTAACACAAATCCCAGCAGTGGCATCAAACTGTACTACCACTCATTGTGTTCTTCACTGCAGTCACAGGAGAAAAAAAGTTTCAGTTAAGAATCTCCTCAAATGAGCAGTAACAATATTAAATGTCATTGAATCTCACTCCATGAATACATGTTTTTAATATTCTGTGGAAAGAGAAGAGAGTTTATAAAGCATTTCTGCCAGATACTAAAATATGATGGTTTTTACCAGGGCACAACACCTTTTTTTTTTTTTTTAGGTGCAAATGAATCAGCTGCTTTTTCCATTTCTACTTGAAAAAAATAACTGATAAGCAAATTATGGATATTCTAACTTAAGTATTTCATACTTGTCTTAAAAATAACAAAATAACCCCATCACTTCAAGAAAAACAACTTCCCCTATTTATTGCTAATGATAAAATTTGAACCCATAATGTTATAATTTCAAGGAACTTTTACCCACCAGTTGGAGTTTGACTGCTTTCTATTATTTAAAGGCTTTTTCTGATGAGATTCCTGATGATACTGACAAATCAATTTTTTGATATTATTTAATGAAATGTATTGACATTTAAAAGATCTTCATAATTCTGATAACTTGATTTTCCAAATGACCAATGAATAATGTTTCAGAATGATAGATAGGTAAAGATTGATTCAAAGTTGCAGATAGACAAGTGGATTTTAAACTAACAGAATATAAAGTTCACTGACATAGTTTCAAGTTCACATTGCAACTTAACTTGGAAAAACAACCATGTTTTGAGTTTTGCGCAGTGTCAAAGATAAGATATACACTTTATTAAGATTCTGATGTCTTCTACTTAAATATCTGTGTGATGCTGGTTTTTATTTATATTTTTTGTATACTTCTTTGTACCTATTGCAACAGATTAAATGGAGAAGAAAATATTAGAATCCAGCTATCTCTTTTTGTCAGATATTAAAGAGATGAAAATATATGAAACAATGCTACTTTTGTCACTGAATTTTTCAAATGGCAATAATTTTTTAAAAAATTATGTGATTTGCATTGCCATGTAATAAGATTTTTGTAATAAGCTTACATAAATTATTATAATAAACATAAAATTTACAAAATATTTTATTTTTTATTTCTAATTTAATAAATGTTTATAGATACAACACATAAACCAATACTTTTTGTGGTTCTCAATAATTTTTAGAGTGTGAAAAGGACATGCAGTTAACAAGTCTGATTACTCCTGTTATACAGTAGTAAAAATAAATGAGCTACAAGCTACACACAACAATCCACATGCATCTCATAATAACTATGATTAAGAAGAAGTAAGTTGCTTATAAATACAAACCATATATTTCCCTTATCTATCAGAGATATGGCCTATGCAGTTTAGAAGTCATGTATAATTGGTACAATAAAAAATAATTCTAAGGATATTATATTCACAAAATCAGGGTATTGGTTATCTCCAAGAAGAGAAGGAGTAGGTAATTAGGGAGGAATACACATGGAAATCAGGCAATGTTCCATCACTTTATCACTTTGTAATTATGCCTAAAATTGCTCACATATATCTTTTGCACTGTTCTAGAGGTATATTTCACAATTAAAAAGGGTAACAAATAAATCAGTTATGGAAAATATTTAAATTGAAAGAAAATAAACATAGTACAGCAAATGTTAGGTAGATAAAAAAAAATTACCCATAAGGAAAAACAATCTTTTTTAACCTAACAAAAAAAGCATAAATTTTACATCTGAATGATAAACTTGTAATTCAGTACTGCACAAATCTAAATTTTATTTTCTTCTTCATCTAGTTTATTGCACAGCATATCATTTTATTTACATTCTCCTATATTCTCAACACCCTGGATCCTTCAATATTTCATTTCCTCTGTATGACAATACGTTAGTCCTGAACAATCCCCAACTGTCCAAGTTCTTACAAGTTCTTATGCCTTCACTTAGTGTATTAGTCCATTTTCACGCTGCTGATAAAGACATACCTGAAACTGGGAGCAAAAAGAGATTTAATTGGACTTACAATTCCACATGGCTGGGAAGGCCTCAGAATCACGGCAGAAGACAAAAGGCAGTTCTTACATGGCGGTGGCAAGAGAAACATGAGGAAGAAGCAAAAGCGGAAAGCCCTGATAAACCTGTCAGATCTTGTGAGACTTATTCACCATGAGAATAGCACAGGAAGGACCAGACCCCATGATTCAATTATCTCCGGCTAGGTCCCTCCCACAATACTTGGAAATTCTGAGAACACAATTCAACATGAGATTTGGGTGGAGACATAGACAAACCATATCACTTAGACAATCAAGAAATTCTGGAGAAATTACCATTGATGCTAATGATATCTTGACTCCTATAATATTTACCAACTTCAAATGCACTTGAATATCCTAACCATTATTATATTTCTATTTGCAACTTATTCTCACCCTCCCACAAGAGCTAGTTCAAAGCTTCTCTTCATTCCTTAATCTTCACCCACCTGAAGCCTTCTACAATCAACTGATGGCATTCCTATTAATAGTAATGATGATAATAAAAAAGAAATTGTAAAGGAACAACCTCATCTTCCAGATATAAAACAATTTTCATCTATTTAAACACATTACATTGTTGTTTTGTATTACAGTGGGAAGTTATTCCTCTTTCATTTAAGACCATTTTCTCCACATGGTTTTGTGGGCTCTCCTCTGCATTTGTACCAATAGTTGTTTAATAATAAATATAAAGGCAAAATAATATCAAATGCTGACACTTTGCAAATACATGTACTGAACTAATCTTTGTAATAATGTGTCAATATTTTTAAATATTCAGTTGGAAACATATAAATATATACTTTATACATTTCAAAATTGAGGCTGTTTAGTCACTACAGAGCAAAAAAAAAAAAAAAAAAAGAACCCAGTAAAGATATACATGGCATTTTTTATTGTTAAGATCCAGTAGTATACAGGCAGCACACAAACGTAAAGCAATACATGGCTTGGAAACATAATGAGAAATAAGATATTTTCAATGATGATATATCTTAATTATGTGAATTACAATTATACTTAGATAAAATTAAATAAAATGGTTACATAACTCATCTTTAATATATATCTTGACTTTTACTTTAATGTAACAAAAAGGATAAATATGTTCTTTACTGACATATGGATATTAGTGAATTCAGGAATAAAAGATATATAGTAAAAATATTAATAAACATTCAGGATAATGTTAAAATTGTCACTCCATTGATACTGAAGCTGAGATTATTTTTAAAGTACTTTAAAATTAGTATTTTAACAACAAATCTATTATTTAGTTTTCAGCTATATAACTACAACTGGAAACATATGACATTCTAGTACTTTATCTTATCAGCACTTTAAATGATACATTATATATTAAACAAAAATCCCATTCTATTTATTTAAGATATAAAAGAAGCTAAACCATTTTATAATTGTCTGTTTGTTCTTTCCTGAGAATCTTGAGGCCAAAAAGGCTTAAAATTTTATTTCATTTCTTTCACATCAAGTAATTTCAAACTCCATTATTACAAAATGGACTGCTTACTTTTGCTTTTACTGATAATGTCTTTGAGATTTAAGATGATTTTTCTGTATAATCTCTGCTGGTTAACAGAGCATCTTTAAAGCTAAATTACAAAACAAAGTCATAAAACATCCTGCTTTGTATTATAAAGGAGGGCATTGGATTACCTCTCAGATATTCATTTTTGGTATTTTTCTATGGAGCATGAAAACTGCAATCTAAACACTTATTGATTACTATTATTATATTCAATTTGCCCATAGACTCAAGTTTATTCGTGCATGTTTAATTGACTTGCCACCCTGAAGTAGAAAGAACTTGTTTTAGGACTTAGGAATCAATACGAAAATTAAAAATGAATTATAGAAAATTACAAAGCAAATAACAACAGTCGATACTTTCATCAATGGGAATTTGCCACTGTTTACTTCCTGGCGTATTTGCTTTGAGTGCTTCCTTTCTGTTTCTCTTTTTCATACTTTCTCACTCTCTATTTTTTTAAAGTTTTTTTCTTAATTTCAATTTTTATTTTAGATACAGGGGGTACACATGCAGGTTTGTAACATGGGTATACTGCTCCTGAGTGGTGAGCATAGTACCCAGCAGGTAGTTTCTTAATCCATGCTCCCCTTTCTCTCACCTCCCTCTAGTAGTCTGCACTGTCTAGTGTTCTCATGTTTATGTCCATGAACGCTTAATGTGTAGCTCCCACTTAAGTGAGGACATGCATTATTTGGTTTTCTGCTCCTGCATTAACTCACTTAGGATTATGACCTCCAGCTCCAACCATGTTGCTGCAAAGGACATGATTTCATTCTTTTGTATGGCTGCATAGTATTCCATGGTATATATGTACCACATTTTCTTTATCCAATCAACCATTAATAGGCACTTAGGTGAATTCCATGTATTTGCTCTTAGGTATAGTGCAGTGATGAACATATGAATGCATGTGTCTTTTTGGTGTAATAATCTATTTTTCTTTGGATATATGCCCAGTAATGGGATTGCTGGGTTGAATGGTTGCCTTGTTTCAAGTTCTTTTAGAAATCTCCAAACTGCTTTCCACTGTGACTGAACTAATTTACTTTCCCATAAACAGTATATAAGCATTCCCTTTTCTTTTCAGCCATGCCAGCATCTGTTGTTTTTTGAATTTTTAATAATACACATTCTGACTGGTGTGAGATGGTACCTAATTGTGATTATAATTTTCATTCCTCTGATGATTAGAGATAATGAGCATTTGTTCATATGTTTGTTGGACACTTGTATGTCTTCTGAGAAGTGTCTATTTTTTGTGTTTCGTCCACTTTTTAATGGGGTTGTTTGTTTTTGCTATTGATTTGTTTAAATTCCTTATACATTCTTGTTATTAGACCTTTGTCAGATGCATAGTTTGCTAATATTTTCTCTCATTCTGTCCATTTACTCTGTAGATAGTTTCCTTTGCTGTGCAAAAACTCTTTAGATTAATCAGGCCCCACTTATTAATTTCTGTTTTTGTTGCAATTGCTTTTGAGGACTTAGGCCAAGTCTTTGCCAAGGCCAATGTTGCGAAGGGTATTTCTTAGGTTTTCTTCTAGGATTTTTATAGTTTAAGGTTTTACATTTAAGTCTTTAATCCATTTTTACATAATTTTTGCATATAGTGAAAAAAGAGACTGTCCAGTTTCATTCTTCTGCATATGACTAGCCAGTTATCCCAGCACTATTTATTGAAGAGGGAGTCCTTTCCTGGTTGCTTGTGTCATGTTTAGCACTCTTATAAGGCTGGTCTGGTGGTAACAAATTCCCTTAGTGTTTGCTTGTGTGAGAAGGATTTTATTTATCTTTCACGGCTTAGGAACTTGGTTTGGAGAGAGATGAAATTGATGGTTGGAATTTATTTTGAGGATGTCAAAATTAGGCCCCAAATTTCTTCTGGCTCATAAAGTTTCTGCTGAGATGCCTGCTGCTAGCCTGATGGGGCCCCCTTTATAACTGACCTGGCCTTTTTCTCTAACCTGCCTTTAAGATTTTTTTTTTTTTTTTTTGCAATAACCTTGGTGAATCTGATGACTATGTGCCCTGGAGGTGGTCATCTTGTATAGTATCTCACAGGAGTTATTTGTATTTCTTGAATTTGCATGCCCACCTCTCTAGCAAGATCGAATAATTTTTCATAGACTATATCCTCGAATATGTTCTTCAAGTTGCTTACTCTCTCCCCTTTCTATATCAGGAATGCCAATGATTCATAGATTTTGTCTCTTTACATAATCTCATATTTATCAATGGTTTATTTTTTAAAATTATTTTTTTCTTTATTTTTGTCTGACTGAGTTGATTCAAAGAATCAGTCACTGAGCTCTGAGATTCTTTCCTCAGCTTGGTCTATTGTCCTGTTAATTCTTCCAACTGCGTTACGAAATTATTGTAGAAAATTCAATTCCAGAAGTTCGGTTTGATTCTTTCTTAAAACAGTTCTTTTGACTGTCAGCTCTTGGATCATTTTACTGGATTCCTTGGATTCCATGGATTGGGTTTCAAGTTTCTCCTGAATCTCAATGAGCTACCTTGTCATCCAGATTCTGCATTCTATTTTTTGTCATTTCAGCCATTTCAATGGGTTAGAAACTATTGTTCTGGGACTAGTGTGTTTGTTTGGAGGTAAGAAGACACTAGCTTTTGAATTGCCAGAATTCTTGCACTGATTTTTTCTCATCTGAGAGGGCTTTTGTTTCATTAACTGTGACATAAAATGAGTATAATCAGCTCACTTCATTTCTGGGTGCTTTCAGAGGTCTAAGGCTCTGTACAAGATCTTTATTTGTGAACAAATTTTTGCCTTAGGTTTCAGGCACTGTATACTGGCAAAATATTTTTGGTGTTGTAATTTCATCTGGTATCCAGTAAATGGCACTTTAAGAGTGATGGCTGGCAGATAGGCTCTTATTCAGCCATGTGGCTCTTTTGTATTTCTGTAGTATGCTCTGTGGTGCGAGGGAGAGAGGGAGAATTCCCTCATTAGGTCTGTTTCAGGGCCTTGGAGGAGCCCCTGCCCATCACTGGCACCATGCCTACATTTCCTTTGTTAGGTGCTTCATGACATGGGGTACCCTCAGGCAGAGGCCACAGCTAGCAGACAGGGCATACTCTTTTTAAACTGGTTCTGTAGAAGGAGGCATGGCCCTCTCCCCTGTCAGTTCATGAACCCAGGCGTCTCACCCCACTCAGTGTTCTGGGTGTAGGAGCCCCTCCCCTCCTTGGGTGCTGCCCAAGCCAGAGAGTCTTTCCTGGCTATGGAGTTACCCCATGCACTGTCTGGGTGTTTCCTGGAGGAACACAGGGCTGTGTTCCCCAGCAGAGTTCAGGCAGGAGAGCGGCTGCTGTGCTGGAAGCCCGAGGTGGCAGGTCCCACCTGGCTAGTAGCCGTGGGGTTGGGAGGAATTGCCCAGTCTACTTTCTGGATTTTTTCCAGGGGAACACAGAACTGTGCCCATTGGCAGAGTTCAGGCAGTAGAGTGGCTGCTGCACTGGAAGCAGGAGCAGAGCCTTGTTGGGCAGGGAGGAGTGGAGCAGTTTGACTGCTCTTCCAGCACTGTGACTGCCTCTATTGGTATTATGGCAGCTGGCCCTGGGCTGCCGAGGAGTCTAAGGCCTGTGGGGCCCCCTGTGGTCTTGAGTGATACCTCTTCAGAAACTCTGGGCAGATCTCTGTATTGGTCTAGAGGCCTGTTGGGGTTGTGAAAGAGGATTCTTTCATTCTCAGTATTGCACAGGTCCCTGTGGGAAATGTGGATTCCCTGGGGGCTCTTACTCTCTCACCCTTTCCACATGTTGGGGAGCTTCTCCTAGTTCTGTACCAGTCCTGAGTG
This sequence comes from Gorilla gorilla gorilla, assembly GCF_029281585.2. NCBI lineage: Eukaryota > Metazoa > Chordata > Mammalia > Primates > Hominidae > Gorilla > Gorilla gorilla. Next base: position 75,918,612 of record NC_073238.2, read on the forward strand.
GGCACCTGCCCTGCTTTACTCTTCTCTGTCACCCGTGTATTCTCTTGCCCCCTTGATGTGTCCTGATGTGGTTTATTAAACGATTCACCATAAAACTTAGTATTTGCTCAGCATTTTGTTTCCTTTCCATGACAGCAGTCCACGTGAGCTGCTTTTAGTTAACCATTTCGAATCTGTCTCCCCTCTTTTTTTCTTTTTTTTGACAGAGTCTCACTCTGTCTCCCAGGCTGGAGTGCAGTGGTGTGAGCTCGGCTCACTGCAACCTCTGCCTCTCAGGTTCAAGCGATTCTCGTGCCTCAGCCTCCAAGTAGCTGGGTTTACAGGCTTGTGCCACCATGCCCAGCTATTTTTTGTATTTTTAATAGAGACAGAGGTTTCACTGTGTTGGTCATGCTGGTCTTGAACACCTGACTTCAAGTGATCCGCTTGCCTCGGCTTCCCAATGTGCTGAGATTACAGGCGTGAGCCACCACACCCAGGTCTCTTTCATTTCTTAATACAAATTATTGCATTGTTGTAACTTGATATATGCTTATTATTTTTAGTTTTTCCACATTTATTGAGGTATAATTAACAAGGGAAATTGATTATATTTATGGTGTACAATGTGATATCTTGATATACCTAAACACTGTGAAATGATTACCACGATCGAGCTAATTAACATATCCATCACTTCAAATAGATAACTTATTTTTCTGTGTGTGGTGAGAATATTTAAGATTTACTCTCTTAGCAAATTTTGAGTATACAATTGCTATGGTCTGAATGATTCCCCCCAAATTTATGTGTTGAAACATAATCGCCAATGTGCTAGTATTAAGAAGTGGGACATTTAGCAGGTGGTTAAGTCATGAGGATGGAGCCTCATGAATGGAATTAGTGACCTTATAAATGTGCAGGAAGGAACTAGCATCATCCCCTTTCACCCTTCTGTCCCATCTGCCACAGGATTTTTCCCTCAGAGGGACATAGCAACAAGGCACCATCTTGGGGCAGGCAGCAGCCCTCATCAGATACTAACTCTACGGGCACCTTGATCTTGGACTTTCTTACCTCCAGATAGTGGGAAATAAATTTCTGTTGTTTTTTAAATTACCCAGTCTGTAGTAATTTGTTACAGTAACACAAAGACAACAATACAGTGTTATTAACTATAGTCATCGTGCTTCGCATTACTCCAGAATTTATCCATCCTGCATAACTGAACCTCTGTAGACTTAGACCAACATCCCCTCATTTTCTCTACCCCCATCCTTTGGCAACCATCACCTGAGTGTGACTCCACTTCTGAGTTTGACTTTTTCAGACTCCAAATGCAAGTAAGATCATGCAGTGTTTGTGTTTTTATGCATGGCTTAGCATAACATCCTCAAGTTCACTCACGTTGTCACAAATGACAGTATTTCCTTCCTTATAAAGGCTAAATAATATTCATGTGTGTGTGGATGTGTGTGTGTCTGTGTGTGTGTGTGTAAAGAGAGAGAAAGCAAGAGAGAGAAAGAACATTTTTTAAAATCCAGTAATCCTTTGATAGACACAGGTTGATTCTGAATCTTGACTATTGTAAATAATGCTGCAATAGATGTGAGAGTGCTGGCATCTCTTTGACATACTGATTTGATTTCCTTTATATACCCCCAAGTGAAATTGTTGGATAAGGTAGTTCTATTTTTAATTTTTTGAGAACTCTCCGTGCTGCTTTTCATAATGGCTCTATCAATTTACCTCCCCACCAACAGTGTACAAGGATTCCCTTTCCTCCATATCCTTGCCTACATTTGTTATCTTTTGTCTTTTTGATAATAGCCATTCTAAAATGTGTGAGGTCATGTCTCATTGTGGTTTTGATTTACATTCCCTTGATGATTAGTGATGTTGAGCACCTTTTCATATACCTGCTGGTCATTTTTGTGTCTTCTTTTAAAAAATGTGTATACATGTTTATCTTAAAGAAAATAAACAGTAAATTTGTTGTAAATTTAAACACAACTTTAGTGTTTAAAAGACATGTTTTAAAACATCATCCAAATTCTATCAGTCAGAAAAATTAATTTTTCTCATTAGGTGATGTAATCAACATGCTTTTTTCATTTATAGAGGGAAAGGTATTAATATGCACCACAAAACTATATCACATTACAGATATAATTTCAAAACACATTAATATATAAATAACAGAAGAAAAACTAAGGTGGAATGAAAAGAATTACAAAATTTCAATCATGACAGAAAATATTAATTCTTTAAAATATTCCTCCAAGTTTCTAAAAAATTTGAAACAAACTGATTAGGATAAAGTAATTCTGTTTTCAAAATTACATATTTCAAGAAGACATATAAATAACCAATGGGCATACGAAAAGATGCTCACTATTATTAATCATTAACCACAATTATATACTATCTCATACTTACCAGAATAGCTAATAAAACAAAAAAAAATACTGACCATAATTAGTAAATGAAGAAATTAGAACTTTCGTACATTGCTGGTGGAAATATAAAATAGTGTAACTACTGAGAAAAAACTGTTTTGTGGTTCCTTGGTTCCGCAAAGAAACATAGAATTACCATATCACCCAGAAATTTCACTTCTAGTTATACATATATGGAAAATAATTGAAAATAGATATTCAAGCAAATATTTGTACATAAATTCTAATAGCAGCATTATTCATAAGAGCCCCAATGTAGAAACAACTCAAACATTCATCTACTAATTAATGGATAAATAAAATGTATATCTATATTATCTGGCAATAAAAATAAATGAATTACTAATTAGTGCTACAACATGGATTGACCTTCAAACATCATACTAAGCAATAGAAGTCAGACAGAAAAACTACATATCTTATTATTACATTTATATGAAATATCAAGAATAAACAAATCTATGAAGACAGAAAGTAGACAGTGGTTGCCAAGGGTTGGTGTGGGGGAATGAGGTCAGGCCATTAATGGGTATAGGCTTTGGGGGCTCTCTCTCTCTCTCTCTCTCTCAAATATTGAGAATTCTTAATAAAATTTTGCTGAGATATAATGTGTGACTTCACATTAAAGTTTCAGATTTTTTTCTCCTCTTCATGAACATTTTTGTGTTAAATTGTTGAATAAGCCTACTTCCATTTGTTGATTTCTCTATTTCACTTATATCAGTTATCTATGTTGGATTATCTTTATCCATCATGCATATGTATTAGCTTCTTTCCAATTACTTTTATAACTTCCTATTTTTAAGCTGTACTCACAGTGATAATCTAGAGGCACTCTTCCATGTATGTATTATGGTTTTCAGTGTTTTCCATTCCTTGCTGCTTCTTATATTACTATATTTATTAATTGTGCAATAATCTTAGTTGGGTCTGCTCTTTTTTACTTTTATTGAAGCTGTCTTTTTTATTTTCTTGATAAGCTCACACACAAAACCTATATTCTTTTGTGTTCTATAGGGTGAAATAATTTTGAGAAAATTTCTTCTGTTACTTTAAATAAATTCTTCAAATTTAGTACTTTGCCTTTTGATATTATGGTATATATCTCATGTGTTTGCTGTGTTGAATTTGCATAACTACTTACTTTTTCTAGTTTTCTTGTCCATAATGAAAGATTCTGTTGAGAATTTATTCTCATGCGATATAGGAATATTTGAGATTATTTATGCCATATCTGAGAAGGGTTTCTTTATCCTCAGAGCAGTATTTGTGCCCACCCACTTTTCTATTGTCTGATGGATTGGTGCGGGTAGCAGAAGACGGAGAGTTCAGCTGAGATCTTGAGTATTCCCAGTAGAGTACTTGTTCTGTGTTCTCATAGACATACTCCACTACTCTTCAGTGAACCACATTGGGGATTTATTCTATGTGCATGTGAGGACTGATCCAGTCCTTCTGTTATTTCCCTAATTCGGTATAAAACCTTGCTATTTTTACTTCTGTCTGAAAGCAAGCTACATGGTTATCTTTCTCATTACATCTATTTCTCCCTGGTAGATGTGTTTACCTCTTTTTTTTAGTCTGATAACCACCTAGTTTACTTTTCTATAGAATCTAGGTTATTAGCTATTATTTTTACCAACTTTTCAGTATCCCTTAGAGGAATGGCTTGTCAGCCCATCAGGAAGCTAGCTGTGCTGACCTTTTCTTCAGAATATATTTTTTTGAAGTTATGTCAAGTTTTTGTGTTTTTATTAGATTATCTCTTTTTCATTTAGTTGGTTTCTGTAAGCAACTTTTTGTAGTTGGAAATTATTACTTAAGTTGCAATTTTGAGGAAAATTGTTCTGTAAACAATAGCAGAAATAGTTCTCTTCAAATGAATAAATATTTATGAAACATCTATTTTAACAAGAATTATGATATATAATATGTAGTACAACAAAAACACAAGCACAAACAAAAACACACTTAGCCTCTTGAAGCTGACCATGTATCAGGAAATGAGTAAAATAAGGACCCATAGCTGTCAAATAAAATGATGACAAGAAACAGACTGTTGTAGGCATTTAGTTCAGTAATATGAGGAAATCACCAAAAGCCTTAGGGAGGAGAAGGCAGTTAAAATAGCTCTATACAATTATGTAGCATTTCCATAGGGTGGTTTAAAAGAAGGTTGCATTCTCAATAGGGAAAAAAAATGACATGAATAAATTCAGGGAAGTTGGAAAATAGAACAGCACATATAAAAATCTAAGTTTTTGGAACATGGTGAAAAAAATTGGAGATACAAATGAAAAGCTATGATCAGCAATTTACTTCTGTTCCACAAATATCTACTAAGCACCTCATAGTTGGTCAACGTTGTTCTAGGTACTTCTTGAAGGAGAAGTCATGTTCTTTCTTCCAAGATATATAGAACTCATTGATTGAAACATAAACCGTTTTCCAAAAAATGAAGTAAATAAACTGATACGGTAATGCCACAAGTTCTATAAGATCTTAAAGGATGGGCCCTTAGCTTCAATAGAGGTGGGATGACAGGATTCAACGAACACTTTCTAGACGGTATAGTGCCTGAACTGAGTTTTAAAAGGTGAATAGGAAGCTTATCCAGCAAAATACAGGAAAGATAAAAGTCAGGGATAATGCCAGATATAGGAAACTGCATGGACAATGAGGCATGAAATAGATGTGAGGAACTAACTACTAGATTAATCAAACCATATGATAACGGGTCCATGTGATATATATAACCATATGATAACAGGACAGGAAATGGGAATAAATAACACTCCAGAGGTTGGCATGAATGACTGGTAGAGAACATTCTATGTCATGTTAAGAAACATAGACATGACCCTATAGAAAAATAAGTTATGAAAGGGTACTAAGCAAATGAAGTTTCAGCTAGTTCAGTCTAGAGGCTACATGAAAGATGGTTTTGAGGAAGTGCAAAGTTGGAGGTTGGAAACCAGTTAAGAAACCAGCGCAGAGCTCATAAGTGCCTAAGCAAGGTCAGTGAAGAAGAGGAGTGAGATTTTAAAACTTTCATAGCAGGTGAAAAAAAAAGTTCAAGGAGAAATTATTATGGAACTCAAACTATACATTTAGATGAGTAAAACAAAATTCCTGAGTTCTAGAAACTCACAGCTTGAGTTTGGAGGAATACTAAAAAAGCAATCACAATACAAGTGTGGAGGGAATGTAGAACGCTTGATTATGTATTTTAAAGTCATGTATGATTAATTTAGAAATCCACTAGAAGGAACCTGGATTTTTACAAGCCATGTGGCCTCACTGAAAGTGTGTGAGCGGAGAATCAACACGGGTGGATTTGTTTTAGAAATGCAATTCTAGGGCCCCAAAAGAGGAAGGACAGAAGGGGAAGAGACCTGAAGGACCAGTTAAGAGAATCTTAGTTTAAGTAAAAGATAATATTGTCTTGGACTGCAATGGCAGAGGGAAAGAAGGTAGAGAGAAAGTAAGATATTTAGAAAATAAAATAGACTGAACTTGGTGACTAATTTAAAGTGGGATGTGAGCAGAAAGGAATTAAGAATATCTACGAGACCTTTATTTGTGAAAGTGGGTGTATGATGATTCTATTGACTAAGACAAAAAATATAGGAGAAATGTCAGCTGTGAGGGGAAAGAGCAAAAATTGCTTGGGACATTTTGAGCTTGAAATTTCTTTCAGAAATAGAAAAATGATTCACATATTCAACTTGAAATTCCTAATTTACAATTCCTTAAATAAATAAATCATAAATTATTTTTTCACTGCTTGTTTCACAAAAATTTTGCCCTGACTAGAATTTCTCCTAAGTCTCTTTTATCATTGTCGCATTTCATATGGTCTTCTAATTCTCTGTGCATGTTCTGCTTTAACCAGTTTTCAGTTTTCATTTAAATAAAAGTGAACTGAAATATATATGACATAAAATAATAAAATGTAAAAGCAATTTGATCTTAATATATGGTCACTATATCAAAGTTTTTTAGAAGATACAATAATGACCACTTTTTAATTTTGTTGGACATTGTTAAGGAAATATAAAAATGGCAAGTGTTGTTGAAAGCATTTAGCTAGTTACAGTAACAACTACTACTTCTGATGAAATAATATCATCTCATAGTCAACAAAAAAAGTCAGTATACAATGATACCTGGAGGAAGAGATAGAAATTGTAAATTTAAGAAATGCAGACATTTTTATCTACCACAGATAAAGATAAATGGTGACTGATTAATCAAAGTGTTACAGAAAGTAATACCCTACTTGAATAATTATATTTAATATTATGATAAAACTTTCAACAGTCCATACAAGTCAACATATATTCCTGAGAAACTATTTTTTTCATGCCACCATTAATCATTTTTTCAAATTTTCACTTTTAGAATATTAACTTAACAGTATAAAAGCATAATGGGCCTTGAGAAAACTAAGAACTCAGAGTGAACATTTAAACTAGTAAAAATATACTAATGGGCAAAGGATTATGAGGCATATTTGCAAAGTATGACCCCAAATGTTGCAAAATATGACCTCAAAGTGCTTGCTGGTTTTATACAGATTTTTGTTATATTTAAAATTATGTAAAGTTATTCAGGCAATAACAAAAACACAAAATGCTAATCTGAGAGTAACACCAGTTTTAGTAAGGAGATTTAGTCTAATAATAAGAGAGCCATTTTGTGTGTGGATAAAGTTATCGAAGAGGCAGTCTACTCACTAAGCTTAACATTTCTTCATTAGGAAGAAAACTGAAAGAGTTGAGCCATACTTATGAGCCCTGTTGGGACATTCCATTTCTTTTCCTTCTTTTTCTATCCCTATTTGGAAGAAAAGCTCAAGGGATGAATCTAACAAAACATACACCAAATAAGGTCATCCTCCCAGGGCCTTGTTAGGAAAAGCAGCAGCATTCACATGTAAAGTTGGATGCCAAAGTTTTAAGGTTATAGCTGAATAAATCAACGAGGCTCATGCTGTTCAAGGGCCTTACAGTAAAGATGAAAAATTTGTAGGAGAAAATTCTAATTATCTAGAGGACTTGGGCAACAAAGTGAAACAAATATAAGATGTAGGGAATTTTAGAATAGAAAAAAAGGAGTTTTATTGTACAAGTCATACAAATATAAACCTAATATTAAGATGAGATGAGGTGTAGGGAAAGGAAAGAATAAACAGCTACATTTTACTTTCAGAAATACATCCTTTCTCATGAACTAGATTCTCCCCCTTGGCGCCCCCTGCCTCCAACTTGTACTATTACAAGAAGGTATAATCTCATGGAAAACGAATGTAAGGGATTAAATGAACATCTTTTAATGAGTAAAAGAGAAACATGATGCCAAGCCTGTTGCATGGTCTATGTTTTGACAACGGGTTTTACAGATCTTTCAAACCTTGTGTAATTATCATTTGTTACAGAGTTAAGCTAAAGTACTATCTAAGCCAGTGGGTATATACATGGATGTTTGATATAACTCAAGATGAAGAATTCATGAAGTTTAAGACACCAGGCACTATAAAGTAAATTTTTAGTACTAATTTTGGAAACATTCAATAATATTAACATTATTAATATTAGTATACATTATATTTTCACAATGGATACTGAATAATTAACTGGCCAAATTTATTCTTTATTCAACAACAAAAATAGTAATTAAACATTAAGCTAGCAATGACATCACCTCAGACTATTTTGCAATTTACCATTGCTTTTATGCAATTTATTGCTGTATTAATTAAATTTTGTAAGTTTGTTAAATAAAATATATCTTTGTGCCAAATGAAAGTTTTGGGGTCATGTGATTAAAAGCTTTACTATATTTGTTTAGGTAGCCACATATGGAACACATAGTGAAGACTGGGATCCTCACACAGGAATATATATCTACTAGCTGTCTAGAGATTCTCTTCTGCAAGGGATTGATTTGTATTTGCACTTACTTGCAGAAGAATGAAAACATACCCAGTTATCTAGATCCGTACCTTTCTCCAAGCAGTTCTTTTCCGGTATTTAGATGCTTAGTAGGCATCCCTTATTTCCCAGAAATACAAACATTTAACCACTAAGTTGGAAAGAAGAAAAATGAGAGTTCTAGGATTCCCAGGGGCAGCAACATCATACACCTAATCTAAGACTGGGTTCAGGGTAGAGTTGCTCAGTTAAATTTGAATTTCATATTAACAACAAGCACTACTTTTTTGTACATATCTATGTCTCTCTCTCTATATATATATACATATATACATAAGGACATATATATGTATATATATACACATACACACATATATATATATATAGAGAGAGACATAGATATGTACAAAAAAGTAGTGCTTGTTGTTAATATGAAATTCAAATTTAACTGAGCAACCCTACCCTGAACCCAGTCTTAGATGAGTTGTGTGATGTTGCTGCCACTGGGACATATATATATATATATATGAAATACCTTTTGTAATGCTTTAATGCACAGAGAGGGAGAACCATTAGCTCTTAAAATATCAGGAAGAGACAGAAATCATACTGCATGTATTTATCTTAGTGGTTTTAGTGTTATATTAAGTGCTATATTAAAATTGAAACCTTACAGTAAAGCTCTCACGAATCACTTCATTGTTCATGCAGAAGGTAGAAGAAATACATGGTAGAAAGTAGAACAAGGAAATGGCAAAAAGGGTAAAACTTCTTAAAACGGAGAATTTTTTTCCCCTAATTTGAATCACTGAACAGTAATTGGCATTAAATGTTATAAAAATTGGCATTAAATATTATACAATTTGAATATTTAATTTGAGACTGAGTCTAAATTTACTTATACTCCTTGGATGTCAAGATAAGTCAAAATAATTATAAATAAAACATAATTAGGTAATATTATACACATACTTATTGTAAGTATTTGAGATTATAAAGCAGTAGGAATGCCATAAAAATTAAATTAGGTATTTTAGTTTTTAAAAACAGACTTCATTGTTTTAGAGCAGTCTTAGATTCACAGAAAAAATTGAGAAGCAACTACAGAGAGCTCCTATATACTCCACCCCCCTCCTACATACACAGCCTCCCTCATTATCAACTTACTGCATCAGAACAGCACACTTGTGACAACTGATTAATCTACATTGACACATGATTATCATCCGAAGTCCATAGTTTGCTTTGGGGTTCATTCTTGGTGTTGCACATTTTATTGGTTTTATAAATGTATTCACCATTATAGTATCATACAGAATACTTTCACTGCCCTAAAAATCCTAGGTTCCACATATTCATCCTCTGTCTCCTCAACCACTGGCAACCACTGATCTTTTTACTATCTCTATATTTTTCCTTTTCCAGAATGTCACATACACTGTAGTTGGAATAATATGGTATCTAGCCTTTTCAGGTTGGCTATATACTTTTTCATTTGTTATTAGACACTTTACGTTCCTCCATGACTTTTCATGACTTGATAGCCCATTTCTTTTTAGCTCTGAATAAGATGCCATTGTCTAGATTTACCATTGCTTATACATTCACCTACTTATCAATTCCTTTTATTCATGGATCATGCCTTTGATGTTGTATCTGAAGAGTCATCACAAACTCAAGGACATGTAGATTTTCCCCCTTGTTATCTTATAAGTCTTTCATAATTTGCACTTTACGTTTAGGTCTATGATTCATTTTGAGTTAATTTTTATGCAAAATGTAAAGTCTGTGTGTAATTTCATTTTTTTTGGCATGTGGGTGTCCAGTTGTTGTAGTATCATTTATTGAGAAGACTACATTTGCTCCACTATGTTGCCTTTGTTCCTTTGTCATGTATATTTTTCTTCTATATATTTCTATGTGGAAAATTTTGTATCTCAGAGGCTATATAGACCTTTTAATTATCTGCATTGAATATTCGTTTGCTGTTGAAAATTCCCCTCCTTGGTGAGGTCTCAGACATTAACTCAGAAACCTTCCATCCCTTGTGGTCAAAAGGAGGAAGCCCAAGAGCTCCAGGGTTGAGAGACACTTGTAAACAAAATCTGACTTTGTCTTCACTTACCTTCCTGTCTATGCTTTCCCTCTGCTTTAGGATGTACAGACTCTTTCTTTTCATGACGTCTCAACTGCAAGATTAAACATCTAATCCATTTGGATTATTTCATTTACAGATGCTATTAGGGACATTTAATAGTCATCTTTCTGGAAATGGAAATCTCTCAGAGTTTATCTTTCTGGTATCACAATACAGAATTATCTAATTTTTATTTTGTTTCTTATTGGTCTTTGCACCCACCTCATGTCGTCAGGTTAGCAACTTTGTCTATTTTATGCTCACAATATTTCCAGAAAGTAGACAAGTATTTGGTACTTAGTAAGTATAGAATATACTTTATTGAATGATTGAATATATAATTCAATTAACTTGTTTTTCACTTTATAAATGTTTCTCCTACTGATAAAAAATTCATTAGAGTGATTTTTATTGCTACATAAAATGTATACTAGAATAGTTTCATCCTTTCTCATATTGAAAAACAATTACGTTGTTCTTCATTTTTTACTGTTCTAAATGTTGCTGAGATTAAAATTATGGTTTTTAATGAGTTATTTATATTTTGTTAGTTCTTCAGATATTTTCTCATAGGTACAATTATCAGGTCAAAATACTTGAAATCATTTTAAAGCTCTTTATATGTATTGTAAAATTGCATTCTAGAACTAATTACAACTCCCACAAACTGTGTGTGTGTGACAGATAAAATAGTATCTGTTTCATCATTTCTCACAAGCATTTTAAACTTTGCTGTATAAATCTCACATTATATGTGTTAATAGACTTTTCCTTTACTGGGGAGCAGGGGGTCTAGAGATGCTGATGAGAAAAATATACCCCAGAATTTGAAATAGAGAAAGCATGCATAATCTTATTATATTCCACACATGTAACAAGCAGTTATTTTACAGCATTAGCTATTTTAGGCATTGTCAAAGACATGTTTTATTACAAGAAGAAATACAGAATAAAAGACACTGATGATCATATACCAATCAATAATGCTTAATATTTGTTGAAAAATTTTCATGTTCTAAGTGCATTTTATTTATTTTCAAATTGAAAACTCCACTTTTAAAAAATGTTGGTATCAGAGCCACTTCTTTCCTACTTCTGACATTTTCTGACTTGTGGAGGGACATCTATTTCTGTCATTCTGCTTTCTCTTGCCTCTTACTCTCTTGTCACCAGGGAGGACAGAGTGACTTTCTTGTTTGGTAAAGTTGGGAATGCTTGGGTTGAATGGTTCTGCTTTCTCAGGAATGAGGTCCTAGCATGCAGTACATGATCTACTGCATGTGCTCATTGCCACATGCTTTATAAGATCAGGCGTGCTTGGTGAATGATTGTCTACTGCAGGAGGTTCATGTAAGGAGCTTCACTCATTTGCTCATAGACATAAGTCACAATAATGAATATATTATCAATAATAAGGGAGATATTTTTGTCTTCATATTATAACTTTTCATTCTCTGCTGATTGAGCGTTTAGGTAGAAAATGTGTGTTACTATTGGACTTTCCTCGTGACACCAATTTTAGATTTGTTTTATAATTTTTAAAAATCTAGCTTGTTGGGTTTGGTACTTGAGAGACTAGGTATTTGGTGAAGCCAAAGTTTGTAGCTAGGTTCTTCCTAATTGCAAAGCTTATGCTTATAGTCAGTTCACCATATACATTGTAAAAAAATACGATTTAATGAGCAAGTTAGACTTGTAGATGAGACAAGTAAATGGAATGAATAATGACTGTCTTAGTAGCACAGAGTCATAAATGTTTTCATACTTTTTAGAATAAAAATCTTGTTCAGTCTGGAATCATTGGAGTTAAAATACATGCGTATTTTAAATAATTACAATTTTTATATTCATTAAGTACCTATCATCGAGTAAAGAAGGGGGCCAGAGTATATAGGAGCTCTCTGTAGTTGCTTCTCATATATATATATATATATATATATATATATATATATATATATATATACACACACACACACACATATGTATGAGATATGTGTATATATATATAATCTCATATATATACGTATGAGATATGTATATATATATAATCTCATATATATATCTCATATATATGTGTGTGTGTGTATATATATATATAGAGAGAGAGAGAGAGAGACAGAGAATGAGAGAGACAGTCTCACTCTGTCACCCAGGCTGGAGTGCTGTGGCGAGCTCAGCTCACTGCAGCCACCTCCTGGGCTCAAGCACTTCTCATGCTTCAGCCACCCAAGTAGCTGGGATTACAGGCATGTGCCACCACGTCCTGCTAATTTTTGTATTTTTAGTAGAGACAGGGTTTTACCATGTTGCCCACGCTGGTCTCGAACTCCTGCCTCAAGTGATCTGCCCGCATCGGCCTCCCAAAGTGCTGGGATTACAGGCATGAGCCACCATGCTTGGCCTCTATTATATATATATTTTAATGCAGATTTTTAATTGTTAACCTCTAAAGCAGCTTCTATTATACAGGACAGACTGATTATGTCTACAGCAATGAGACAACACTGGATAAATTCTTAAATACCTAAGAATTTATTGGTTTGGTTTGATCAGAGAGCCAGTTCTCTCAGAATGAAAAAAAAATGCCTTGGGAAAATTACATTATTCAGGACATTGGGAAATGACTTCATCTTAATGCTTAATGTGAATGTGCTTATTTTTCATGGAAATATTTACTCCAAATAGCTCTATAATAGCTACTTACCTATTAATTGTGCATATAGATATAGAAGAGAGGATTTTCCTGTTTTTTTTTTTTAACTCAAAAATAAATGTAAGTCTGTGACAGTCCTAGACTTAATCTGAACACAATTTTATTTCTACTTTTAAAAATGTCTCCCTTTGTTTAGGCACACTTCTTTGATCATTCACAGGAGGCCTTCTTTGGAAGATACATTGTGCAAGGTCCAATATGTTTGTTTTTAAAGCCTTGGCCAATACAATATTGACATTAGAACATGTAGTTTGAAATTTCACACATTTCAAATTTTCTTTTTAGTTACTATCTTTCCTATTCTTAATTCCTTAATGTTTTCTCAATTACTTAATTAAAATTTAGATCATAAATCAGCATGCACAAGTTTCCAAACCAATGTTTTGTTTTACTTAATTTATTTTTAACAGCTTTATTGAATTATAATTGATACACACAAAAAAGCACATGTTAGTGTACACAATTTGTGTTAGTGTACACAATTTGATGAGTTTGGACTTATGCACATACTCATAATACTATCACCGTGATCCAGGTACAGGTGGACATCATCTTTGACACATTTCTGATAATTCTGTTATACAAATATTACATGTGATTGAACAACACATTCATTATTAGATGTAGTTTTATACCCTCTGCTGAAGAGCTTTAGTACTTAAATGCCACGTGCATCCCATAATGTTACAAAAATATAAAGTCATTTTGGCAGCTTAGTATAACTTTACGAAGCAGGCTGGTGTAGTGGAAAACATGTGAGCTTTGTAGTCCAAGACAGCTAGGTCCATGTTCCACACTTATTAGATGTATGATTTTGGAAGAAATGCTTAACTTTGTTAATCTTCAATTTTGCTACTCAGAGTAGTGATGATTGTACCTACTTTGCAAGACTGTTGAGAGGATTTTAGATACTCTTAAATATCTGGCATTTAGTTATTGCACAGTAAATCAAAGCTCTCTGTATTCTAATAATTAGCTTTCTCTAATTCTTTTAATAGAATTATAAGATAACATAAACATGACTTTCAAAGGCCTTGAAATGTCATAGACTCAGGACCTCTTGGCAGGACCATGCCTCTGGCAAGAGGAAGTGACAGAAGATCTCTTTAGTACCTCACTTCATTAATCTAAGTCCTCTACTGGTACATGACTTTATTTATCTCCAGGGTGCTGAAGTTTTTCTCTAAAAGAACTGATGTTTGCATCATTTAGATAAATGCCTTGAGGTTCCTTATGCTAATTAATTCCTTTGTGCTTTCTTTTTACTAACAATATTAGACAGTTTTCTAACTGACAATGATTTATGCTTCTCAGTTTTTCAGATTTCCTGCTGTTGGCAATCATATATCCCAAGGCACTTGCATGTAAGGTTTGCCAATTTCAGCAAATATGTCCAGACAAAAGGTGTATTCTTACAAATGGAGATAGATAGACTCAGACCAAAGAAAGGATTTTTTGTTTTCTTTTAGATACATTGAAGTGCTACAATTGTATGTTCTCCAACAAAAAATTATAAAGAAAGTAAATTACCTTCCTATGATGTATTTGAAACTTATCTATCGGTATAAAACTTTGCACATTATTTGTAGTAACCTGGATACAATTCTTTCTTCAGAATATCTAAAATGTCAACTAGACTTGTTAGCATCAAAGACATAATATGACATGTTTTGTCTAACACTTTATTTTAATTTGTGCGTGGGTAAACAATTCACTTTAGTGAATTTAGTAAATAATGCAGTTGTTTGACATTCAATTATGCATTTAAATTATTTTACATTTACCCTTATTTCTTATCTGTTGTTTACATTTTCTGTCATCATTGATTCTCATTCTTTATTATTACAGGCAATTCAGTACCACAAATGTCATGATTTAATTTCTAAAGTTCTTCCATTATGAAATCTACAAATTATTTACTTTTCAAACAAGATAAAAATATTTTGTTCTGTACACTTATACAAAGACTCTCCATGTTATTTTTAATTCTATAGACTTTTAAAGATTTTTTAATTTGATTTATTATCACTATCTTAGATTTGTTTCTATTAAATATTGAATTGGTACACAAAAACCTTAGACAAAATGTATAAGGCAGAGAGAATAGACACCACTTAAGAAACAAAGTACAACTTTTAGCCCTGAAGTGTCCTGTAAATATTTCCCATTATTTCCCCCCCTACTCATCAGTATAAACCTATACTGAGCTTTTCATTTATTTAATATCTCAACTTTACAATTTTAATCCAAATCTTTAATTCCCCAATATATTTTGTTTAGATTGACTTTAAACTTTGCATTAAAGAAATCATACTACTTGTACCCCCTATAATTGCTTTTTCTTCATTCAATAGTGTTCTTTCAAGAGTTATTTATGTTGTTGCATGTAGTTTATTCCATTCCCCTGAACAGAGGGATCATTCATCAGACAATGATCTGATTTTCATTGTGATAAAAAGTTTCATTATATTAATATATCACAAGTTAGTTATCCATTCAATTGTGATGGTCATTTAAATTGTTTTTCACTTTGTTTTGATATGTTTTGGTTCTGCTATTACAACCAATGCTGCTATGACTACTCCCCTATGTGATGTGTCTTATACAGGGTTGTACATTCCATAACTATCCTTATTTGCTATGCTAACTCCTTATTCCTTGTCACCTCATCTATTTGAGAAAACTAGAAATTCATAGGGTTGTTATAGACTTTTTTCTTTATAGTAGTTTAAAAATTTAATTATTAATGACAATTACATATATTTATGGGATTAAATGAGTAGTATATAAAATTCTGTATTGTTCTCTATATTCTCCAGATGCTTCAGGCCATAAAAGAATAAAAATGAAAACATGAATTGGAGAGATACAGAAGAGGTATAAATGTAAATCTTGGTGAACTGCTCTGGGAGATAAAGCGAATACACAGTCTAGAATAATTTCGGTAATTTGGCGAACATCATTGTCAGCAACAACAAGTTCAAGACCTAGTTTTGAAAAGATAATGAATTCTAATACATACATGATGATTTGGATACATATGTAGGATATCCAGATAGAGGATTCTAATAAGCAAATAGATAATTAGGTATGGTCATGAGAAATGTTTTGCCTGACACATATGTTTGGGGACCAATAGGCTATGTGTGGAAAGAAAAATCTGAACATGGGTATAGTACTAAGACAGAACATTACATTGGAAAACAGAAGGACAAAGCTCTCACAAGTTCAGGTATAAAAGGGGGAGATATTTTGAGATAACCAGTTCTTTCTGCCACACTCAATGAAAAGGATGTATGCATCCTTCTGAATTTTTTGCTTTGTTTTAAAATGATAGAGAAGTTGTATCATTTATATATCGAAGGGAAATACTTGAGATAGGAAATGTGAAATTGTGAAAGGAAGGGTATAACTCAAAAACAAGTTTCTGAGAAGAGAGTAAATCAGATCTACAGAAGCAAAATAGGTGACAGTTTTAAACAAGAGAGAAAACTCTGGTTTACATTGCTACAAAGGAGGAAATGATGTTATAAACGTAAGTAAGTTGTTTGAGGGAGGAGTGGGAATTTGATGTCCTCATTTTTCTCTCTATGGTAAAGTATGGGGTCATTTACTGAGATAGAACAAGATGCAGTACGATAGGAATACCAGAAGCCTTTGAATTTTAACATTCTCCATAATTGTGTGAATCTTTTTCAGCAGCTCATCAGCTAAAGGGCAGAGAGATATCATACATCTTCAATTTTCATAACATAATTTCTTTTTAGAAAAGTAGCAATCAAAATAAACGATTATCCACATGTTAAATTGATGTGAGTTGCTGCTGGAGGGCAAATGGGAATACATCATGCAAGTGAGAGAAGAAAACACAAATTTTAATTTTGAATAAAGCTTTTTTCATGGTTTGAGTTCTTTCTAATTTGAAAACTACAGTTATGAGAACCAGTTATCATACTACTTCTGGGGTTAGTATAAACAGGTTGGGGGGGTTGAATAAACACAATTTTATATATTTTGTTCAGATTTAATTAGAATCAAGTAAGGAATTGATGAGGGTGGAAAGAGGTGTGTTGGATAGATTGCTCAGCTTGAACAAAAAAAATCTGCACATGAGAAGTTCATCACAATTTTCTAGGTGATTAGATTAATCAGTAAATGCTAATATCCCACTACTGTGCTAGGATTATATTGGTTTTAAAAAATAGATGCTTCTAAAGAGTTTACATCAGAGAAACTAAAATTTTTTTAAAAATTGAAGGAAAATCAAAGAATTATTTTAGAGATAGAAGTAGTATGATAACTGGTGCTAAAGAAGACTAAATAACTTCAGTTTTTACTCAATAACAGCAATCTTCAAAATTCTATGTATTCAAAGGTGAGTTGTGTTCAATAATCATAGCTCAAGAAAGACATATGTGAATTCAGACAGTTGACCACAATTGAATTGTATAAGCAAAGGAGATATATAATTTCAAATGCTCCTGACTCAGGGATATCATCTATGCTTATATTAAAATGCATGCTAAAGTTCTAATTAGCATACAGGGTAAAATATCAGAGTCATTTGCACAAAAATGTTTAGAGAAACAGATGAGGGAGAAACAGAGTAAAAGAATTGAAAATTTACAGGAGTATTAGAAAACCACAGAAATGAAGAAGAGATAAATGAAGATAGGAATGAGAAAAAGACTTTTGATTATAAGTCAGTCTGGGTTAATGGAAGGAATATTTGGAATTAGAAGGGGTACATTCATATCCTATTTCTAGAAAATTATCATCTCACCATTTTGGTCTTGCATTTTATCTTTGTATATTTAAGGAAATAATACTTGTCTTATTTTTCTCTAAGAACAGATGTTAGGATCCTAAATCAGTAATGAATCATCCTGCTATCCTAAAATTTTTCTCCTGACACTCTTTCCTTATCAAGATACTTCATCAATTTCTTTTATTTTCTAGAACATCAAATAAATGCAAACACTGATTTATACATGCATTTCTAGCAGAAAGTATTACTCTAGTGTCAAGAAATCTAACAGAAATATCAATCTCAAATAAATAGCTTACAACATATATAATAGTATAGTGTAAAGTTGGGGAAAACAATTGTCATCTCCTTACATATACTAAATATTGTATTTACCTCTAAATCAAATAAGGGGGGAAAACAAGCTCCATGGTTGATATTTGCATTTCATTTGTCTGTCCTTACTCATAATGTATGTGTGTGTCTGTATGTGTATACATATATACACATACACATATTATATATACAAACATACATGCAAACATATATGTGTATGTATATATACTCTTGCTAACCATATTACTTCTAAACCAATATTGCATACATTATTTGAACATTCTTAGAACTTATCTGGACTAGATTTGATAGTAATTGCAAGAATCAGCTCATGGAACATTTATAATTCAAAGAATATTTACCCAATTATACAGAAAGAATTCATTTCTGGAGCTC
Organism: Gorilla gorilla gorilla; assembly: GCF_029281585.2. Classification (NCBI taxonomy): domain Eukaryota; kingdom Metazoa; phylum Chordata; class Mammalia; order Primates; family Hominidae; genus Gorilla; species Gorilla gorilla. The sequence continues at coordinate 75,937,315 of NC_073238.2, forward strand.
CATTCCAAGATGGCCAGATAGGAACAGCTCCGGTCTGCAGCTCCCAGCGTGATCGATGCAGAAGACAGGTGATTTCTGCATTTCCAACTGAGATACTTGGTTCATCTCACTGGGACTGGATGGACAGTGGGTGCAGCCCATGGAGGGTGAGGTAAAGCAGGGCGGGGCATCATCTCACCCAGGAAGCACAAGGGGTCGGGGGATTTCCCTTTCCTAGTCAAGGGAAGCCATGACAGACTGTACTTGGAAAAACGGGGCACCTCTGCCCAAATACTGCACTTTTCCCAAGGTCTTAGCAACCAGAAAACAAGGAGATTCTCTCCTGTGCCTGGATCGGTGGGTCCCATGCCCACGGAGCCTTGCTCACTGCTAGTGCAGCAGTCTGAGATCGAACAGTGAGGTGGCAGCCTGGCTAGGGGAGGGGCATCCGTCATTGCTGAGGCTTGAGTAAGTTAAACAAAGTGGCTGGGAAGCTCGAACTGGGCAGAGCCCACCACAGCTCAGGGAGGCCTACCGCCTCTAGACTCCACCTCTGTGGGCAGGGCATAGCTGAACAAAAGGTAGCAGACAACTTCTGCAGACTTAAACATCCCTGTCTGACAACACTGAAGACAGCACTGGTTCTCCCAGCATGGCATTTGAGCTCTGAGAATGGACAGACTGCCTTCTCAAGTGGGTCCCTGACCCCCATGTAGCCTAACTGGGAGACATCTCCCATGCACAGGCTTCAATAGCCGATTCGATCAAGTGGAAGAAAGGGTATCAGTGATTGAAGATCAAATTAGTGAAATAAAGCAAGAAAACAGGGTTAGAGAAACAAGAGTAAAAAGAAATGAACAAAGCCTCCAAAAAATATAAGGACTACGTGAAAAGACCAAATCTACATTTGATTGGTGTACCTGAAAGTGATGGGGAAAATGGAACCAAGTTGGAAAACACTCTTCAGGATATTATCAAGGAGAACTTCCCCAATCTAGCAAGGCAGGCCAACATTCAAATTCAGGAAATACAGAGAACACCACAAAGACACTCCTCGAGATAAGCAACCCCAAGACAAAATTGTCAGATTCACCAAGGTTGAAATGAAGGAAAAAATGTTAAGGGCAGCCAGAGAGAAAGGTTGAGTTACCCACAAAGGGAAGCCCATCAGACTAATAGTGGATCTCTTGGCAGAAACTCTAAAAGCCAGAAGAGAGTGGGGGCCAATATTCAACATTCTTAAAGAAAAGATTTTTCAACCCAGAATTTTATATCCAACCAAACTAAGCTTCATAAGTGAAGGAGAAATAAAATCCTTTACAGACAAGCAAATGCTGAGAGATTTTGTCACCACCAGGCCTGCCTTACAAGAGCTCCTGAAGGAAGCACTAAACATGGAAAGGAACAACCAGTACCAGTCACTGCAAAAACATGCCAAATTGTAAAAACCATCGGTGCTATGAAGAAACTGCCTCAATTAATGAGCAAAATAACCAGCTAACATCATAATGACAGGATCAAATTCACACATAACAATATTAACCTTCAGTGTAAATGGGCTAAATGCCCCAATTAGAAGACACAGCTGGAAAATTGGATGAAGAGTCAAGACGCTTTGGTGTGCTGTACTCAGGAGACACATCTCATGTGCAAAGACGCACATAGGCACAAAATAAAGGGACGGAGGAAGATCTACCAAGCAAATGGAAAGCAAAAAAAAGCAGGGGTTGCAATCCTAGTCTTTGATAAAACAGACTTTAAACCAACAAAGATCAAGAGACAAAGAAGCCCATTACATAATTGTAAAGGGATCAATTCAACAAGAAGAGCTAACTATCCTAAGTATATTTGCACCCAATACAGGAGCACCCAGATTCATAAAGCAAGTCCTCAGAGACCTACAAAGAGACTTAGACTCCCACACAATAATAATGGGAGACTTTAACACCCCACTGTCAATATTAGACAGATCAATGAGACAGAAGGTTAACAAGGATATCCATGACTTGAACACAGCTCTGGACCAAGCAGACCTAATAGTCATCTACAGAACTCTCCACCCTAAGTCAAAAGAATATACATTTTCTCAGCACCGCATCATACTTATTGTAAAAGTGACCACATAATTGGAAGTAAAGCAGTCCTCAGCAAATGTAAAAGAACAGAAATCAAAACAAACTGTCTCTCAGACCACAGTACAATCAAATTAGAACTCGGGATTAAGAAACTCACTCAAAACCACACAACTACATGGAAACTGAACAACCTGCTCCTGGATGAATACTGGGTAAACAATGAAATGAAGGCAGAGATAAAGATGTTCTTTAACACCAGTGAGAACAAAGACACAACATACCTGAATCTCTGGGACACATTTAAAGCAGTGTGTAGAGGGAAATTTATAGCACTAAATGCCCACAAGAGAAAGCAGGAAAGATCTAAAATTGACACCTTAACATCACAATTAAAATAACTAGAGAACCAAGAGCAACCAAATTCAAAAGCTAGCAGAAGGCAAGAAATAACTAAGATCAGAGCAGAACTGAAAGAGACAGAGACAAAAAAAAAACTCTTCAAAAAAATCAATGAATCCAGGAGCTAATTTTTTGAAAAGATCAACAAAATTGATAGACTGCTAGCAAGACAAATAAAGAAAAAAAGAGAGAAGAATCAAATAGAGTCAAGAAAAAATGATAAAGGGGACATCACCACCAATCCCACAGAAATACAAACTACCGTCAGAGAATACTATAAACACCTCTACACAAATAAACTAGAAAATCTAGAAGAAATGGATAAATTCCTGGACACATACACCCTCCCAAGACTAACCCAGGAAGAAGCTGAATCTCCGAATAGACCAATAACAGGCTCTAAAATTGAGGCAATAATTAATAGCCTACCAACCAAAAAAAGTCCAGGACTAGATGGATTCACAGCTGAATTCTACCAGAGGTACAAATAGGAGCTGGTACCATTCCTTCTGAAATTAATCCAATCAACAGAAAAAGAGGGAATCCTACCCTAACTCATTTTATGAGGCCAACATCATCTTCATACCAAAGCCTGGCACAGAGACAACAAAAAAAGAGAATTTTAGACCAATATCCTTGATGAACATCGATGCAAAAATCCTCAATAAAATACTGGCAAACTGAATCCAGCAGCACATCAAAAAGCTTATCCACCACGATGAAGTTGGCGTCATCCCTGCGATGCAAGGCTGGTTCAATATACCCAAGTCAATAAACATAATCCACTACATGAACAGAACCAACAACAAAAACCACATGATTATCTCAATAGATGCAGAAAAGGCCTTTGACAAAATTCAACCAACCCTTCATGCTAAAAACTCTCAATAAACTAGGTGATGATGGAACGTATCTCAAAATAATAAGAGCTGTTTATGACAAACCCACAGCCAATATCATACTGAATGGGCAAAAACTGGAAGCATTCCCTTTCAAAACCGCCAGAAGACAAGGATGCCCTCTCTCACTACTCCTATTCAACATAGTGTTGGAAGTTCTGGCCAGGGCAATCAGGCAAGAGAAAAAAATAAAGGTATTCAATTAAGAAAAGAGGAATTCAAATTGTTCCTGTTTGCAGATGACAGGTCGTATATTCAGAAAACCCCATTGTCTTAGCCCAAAATCTCCTTAAGCTGATAAGCAACTTCGGCAAAGCCTCAGGATACAAAATCAATGTGCAAAAATTGCAAGCATTCCTATACACCAATAACAGACAAACAGAGAGCCAAATCATGAGTGAACTCCCATTCACAATTGCTACAAAGAGAATAAAATACCTAGGAATCCAACTTACATGGGATGTGAAAGACCTCTTCAAGAATTACATACCACTGCTCAATGAAATAAAAGAGGACACAAACAAATGGAAGAACATTCCATGCTCATAGATAGGTAGAATCGATATCGTGAAAATGGCCACACTGCCCATGGTAATTTACAGATTCAATGCCATCCCCATCAAGCTACCAATGACTTTCTTCACAGAATTGGAAAAAACTACTTTAAAGTTCATATGGAACCAAAAAAGAGCCCGCATGGCCAAGACAATCCTAAGCAAAAGGAACAAAGCTGGAGGCATCAGGCTACCTGACTTCAAACTATACTACAAGGCTACAGTAACCAAAACAGCATGGTACTGGTACCAAAACAGATATACAGACCAATGGAACAGAGCAGAGACCTCAGAAATAACACCACACATCTACAACCATCTGATCTTTGACAAACCTGACAAAAACAAGAAATGGGGAAAGGATTCCCTGTTTAATAAATGGTGATGGGAAAACTGGCTAGCCATATATAGAAAGCTGAAACTGGATGCCTTCCTTTCTTTCACCTTATACAAAAATTAATTCAAGATGGATTAAAGACTTAAATATTAGAACTAAAACCATAAAATCCCGAGAAGAAAACCTAGGCAATACAATTCAGGACATAGGCATGGGCAAGGACTTTATCACTAAAATACCAAAAGCAATGGCAACAAAAGCCAAAATAGACAAGTGGGATCTAATTAAACTAAAGAGCTTCTGCACAGCAGAAGAAACTACCATTGGAGTGAACAGGCAACCTATAGAATGGGAGAAAATTTTTGCAATCTACCCATCTGACAAAGGGCTAATATCCAGAATCTACAAAGAACTCAAACAAATTCACAAGAAAAAAATAACCCCATCAAAAAGTGGGCAAAGGATATGAACAGACACTTCTCAAAAGAAGACATCTATGCAGCCATCAGACACATGAAAAAATGCTCATCATCACTGGTCATCAGAGAAATGCAAATCAAAACCACAGTGAGATACCATCTCACGCCAGTTAGAACGGCAATCATTAAAAAGTCAGGAAACAACAGATGCTGGAGAGGATGTGGAGAAATAGGAACGCTTTTATACTGTTGGTGGGAGTGTAAATTAGTTCAACCATTGTGGAAGACAGTGTGGCGATTCCTCAACGACCTAGAACTAGAAATACCATCTGACCCAGCAATACCATTACTGGGTATATACCCAAAGGATTTTAAATTATGCTACTATAAAGAGACATGCACATGTATGTTTAATGAGGCACTATTCACAATAGCAAAGACTTGCAACCAAGCCAAATGTCCATCAATGATAGACTGGATTAAGAAAATATGGCACATATACACAATGGAATACTATGCAGACATAAAAAATGATGAGTTCATGTCATTTGTAGGGACATGGATGAAGCTGGAAACCATCATTCTCAGCAAACTATCACAAGGACGGAAAACCAAACACCGCATGTTCTCACTCATAGGTGGGAATTGAACAAGGAGATCTCTTGGACACAGGGTGCGGAACATCACACACTGGGGCCTGTCGGGGGGTGGGGGACTAGGGGAGGGATGGCATTAGGATAAATGCCTAATGTATATGATGAGTTGATGGGTGCAGCAAGCCAACATGGCACATGTATACCTATGTATCAAACCTGTATGTTGTACACATGTACCCTAGAACTTAAAGCATAATAAAAATAAAATAAAATAAAAAGAATTCATTTCCAGCAGAAGTTTACTTTTTACAATCAGCTCTCACGGGTGTCAGCAGCCTTGTCAGCTTCTCTGCATGGCCAAGCAGCTAGGTAGGTCATTTGTCTCAGAACATAAAGGAAACAATTCACCACTTTTGAAGTGGGAAATCCAAACCTATCAGCCTGTCAGTAATTCTTGCTATAATTCCATCTTTGCATAATCAGGGAGATTGGTTGCCAGCCATCTGCTCATGTGCAAAAGTACAGCAACATCTTGGAGTTACTTTTCCATGTATGCACATAAATTTTTATGAAAGGTATATGTTCTGATCAGCAAAACACATTTAGGGAAAAAAATACACCTTTTTAAAATGAACAACATATTTTACTTTTTAATGAAAACATAGTGATAGTAAGAGACTATTTATTTTGAAGGATATCTTTTTACTGAGAAATTCTGTTCCAATTTGAAGCCAATGCTCTGGATTTTAAAAGAGCTGGTATGGCAGATCCCAGTGCAGATGTACTACATTTGACCTCCTAGTTATCCGAACTCTAAAACTACATAAAAGCAGGAGTTTATTGCCTTTATACCTCACTTGACTCTATCTGTATAAACATGTTTCCCTTTCAAAATGATTCCAATACATATAAAACCAAGTTAAATATGCACACTATAAGGCAGAATTTTTTGTCACATTTCTTAATTGGAAAATATAGCAAAACTAAAGAAAGTCCTTGGAGAAATCTGAAATAAATAACAGTGTGATACCATCAATTTCTCAGAAACAATATACAATTAATGATTACTTTCTAAATCTCAGTGCCAAATGCCATACATAACCTCTCAGCTGTAATGTAGTTTATAGAAATCAATCCTATCAATCAAATGAAAAATAGATTCAACACACAAAACTGATTGAATTGCTTAAAATAAAAGCACTGAGCTCTTAAAACACATTTTTTCAAATAATCTACTTACCTATTTTTGTTGAAGCTACTTATAGTAATAGAAACTTAATTTGTTTTTAAGAAATTCTTGAACTCAATTTTGCCAACGCACCTTTTTAAGTTGAAGATTTTTTTTCTTAAATGCAACAAATTATTTATTTTAAAGCAAAAGAATGAAAGTTATCACTTTTTTATTTTCATACCTCCTCAAATAAACTTTGTACTACTTTGAGTGGTTTCGTTTGTTTGTTTTAATATATGTCACCTGGACTTAAAGACTGTGTAGACAAAGTCATCTTTGCTTTTGTGTTTAAATTATAGTGGCTCCAAATCTGCTCATAGAAATAATAAGGCAGTGAAACTCAACAAAGAATCAGCATTTCAGAGACATCCCTAAGAGAACAGCTTACATGAATATATAGTGAACAATGCCATTTTCTATATCTATATGGTAACTCCATTTTCTTCCTTTCCTGCTCAGACCAGCCTTGCCAGAAACCTATTTCTGCAGACCACCTACTGGAACCTTGTCTTTGCCACTGTCAATAATGGTCCCCAACACAATCAAGTATCTACTTGTCTTTGTCACAAGTCACATCTTCCACTGTTCCGAAAACCACAGATTCTCCATGAACCAGAGCTGTGCTGAGTACTGTGCTAGGCTGGAAGAATAGCCCTCACATTTGGTCACCTGCTTGTCCCTAGAGTTTCACAGAGTTTTCTATAATAGATTTCTATTAGCTTCTGGATATAATACTCCCAACTCAGAATCTAACAGTGCCTTATTAAAAATAATGTATTGTCATATTTTGGTACTGGCCCCTTAACAGTAAGGGATTAAATTCCAGAGAAAGGAATTCAAACCCAGTTCCAGACACATGCTGAGAAGAATATGGGTGTCCAGCCACTCCCTCCATTACTTACTAATCTTCTCTTGTGGCCCTTGATAGAAATAAGTGCACCATACCTAGTGATATATACAATATATCACCAGGTCTGAGCTGGATATTCTTTGCAGGTTGTCCATAACAGTGGGAACAGCTACCATTGAACTAGGCCTTCTGGATTCCATGAGGATGAACGAATCCCGGTATGCTGGGGCCAAGCAGCAGATCTTAATCATAAAACAAGGTAGCAGAGATTGCCATCATGGGCTGAAGAGCCAAAGCATCAATCAAATGGTTTGACTCCTAAAAATTTTGGATATTAGCTTTGATCATATTATCCATGATGGATTTGAGACAGATAAGCAAACTACCAAATATAATCTGATTTGATTTGTATAATTAGGAATCCTTAATTCAGTTGAACAGAAATCTAACTAGAGTCACTAAAACAGAGATTAATTGCTACTCAGAAAAATTTGAGCTACTTTATAAATTCAGAATTCCTTAATTTAAGCAGAAGATGGCCCCAACTTTTATATTATAACTCTTCTTCTTAACCTTCCCCAAAGGGAGGTGTGGGTATTACCAGTGTGAATGTACATTATGGGAAAATAACCAGACTGTTTTGGTATTACCACTTATTGGCACTGAACTGACAATAACTGCTAAACACCTAAAAGAGCACAGTGGTTCACCATCCAAAGTAGGACAATAGGAAGTAAGGTGATGGATAAAGTTTTGGCTTGTGTTCATCTTGCAGTGAGCCCCTCAAAATACCTTATGGTATTTTCTCAACTTTATAATGCTAAATTGGAAATAAACATATTTGGTAACTGGTCAAATCTTCACATTGATTCTCTGACCCTTTAAATAGGGCTACTATAGCAGGAATGGCCAAATGGAAGTCAAATGAAATGCCTCTCTATAAAAAGCAAAAGCAATACCGCAATCCTGAGGAATTGCAGTGATTAGTACCATCACCAGAACTTGTAAAATGCAGGAGTGATAACTCAACACATTCCAGTTCAGATGCATCTTGTAGAATGACAGGGGACTATCACAACTGGGTGATGACTACAATTGCAGGTATTTTTTCAAGGATGGATACACAATTGGAACAAATTACTACATCCTCTGACATGCAATATGCAACTATTGGTTTGGTAAATGATTTTAATTTATACCTGCTAGAAACAATTATCAGAAGCATTTTGTTTTCAGCTGACAAGGATAGCAGTGTACCTTGCTCACCTCTCTAGGCTATGTCAACTTTCTAGCCCTATGTAATAATTAACCTTCAGGGAACTTGATAGCCTCTCTATTTCAAAGATTACCATGCTGAATCATTTTATTATTGAGATTATGTTTATTGTCAAGAACTGTGCAGAATCTGAGCTTTTACCCTATTTAATGGATACAAGTTAGTCTGTAACTGTTTCGTGGGTTCCAGAAGACACGAGACTCTTGGACCAAAGACAAAGGACTTTATTACTCACATCAAGGGCAGCATTTAAAATTCCTTGCTGGTTAGTGTTAATTCCCCATCTTCTCTCAAATGCCATGTGAATGACACAGGACCCATGATGGATGTGTGTACATTCAGTGGGCTATTTGACAAGAAAAGAAATCCAAGCCGAGCTTGGAAATTCACCACTTTTAAAATAAGCAAAAGCAAAGCAAGTGGAAGCATGCTTATTCTTTGCACTGGGGGAGATGTTACTTCATCACTCAAAGTTGTTCACTGCAAACACAACTCTAAAAATGGCCTGGGTAATTAGGGCCATGCATTCTTGGCCTATCCTGCAAGAATGCATAGGGGCACAGTCAAGGCCCATGCTGGATTCCCTCTCCCAATACTGATTAAATCTGGTGATCAGGAAGAAACAACAATTCTAAACACCTTGGTGAAACATATGTTCACCAGAGATAACAAGTAATTTTCACAAAAAATTTAGGAGCTTACCACCTATGCGAAATTTTTCGGGTTTTGGGACATACCATTATGATTTTAGAGTAAAGCTAGTCATTCTCTATAGACAATGTTTCTTGTTTAAAGAAACAGCGTCTGGCTTGCCACTGGGCCATAGCAGAGAATGAACACTTGACCATTAACTAACAAGTTACTGTTTACCCTGATCTACCAATTATAAAGTGCGGGAGGTATCTGCTTCATAAAATCGTAAAGTTCAGTGGTTTGCACAATGATACTCATTTATCAAACATTTATAAACATCAAATGATGTCATGTATAAGAAATTTCATTCAAGTATGCCCTGAAGGCATAAGAAATTCACAAGAATATTTTGTTCTGCTATCCATGTCTCCTAATTCTGCCACACTTCCTCCTTTCTCTCAATCATCCTAATACTTTCATAGTCATCTACGAAAATTTGACTACAAAAAATGGGTCTGGTTTACAAGTGGCTCTATAAAATGCTGGAACTACATGAAAATAAGTGATTGCAAAAATACAGTCCCACTCCAGGGTGTCCTTGAAGAACAGTAGCAAAGAAAAGTTATTTTAATGGAGAAGACATTGAGCCATGCATACAACTGTTCATTTTGCCTGAAATAAAAGATGTTCAGAGGTATAGATCTACACTAATTTATAGATAATGAATAATGTTTTTGCTCAATGATCAGAGACTCTCAAGTATCAAGTCTGGAAAATTTTTGCAAGAGGGTCTAGAGTAAAGGTATGTGAGGACATCTTTTATATGTGTTGAGAATATAAAGATATTTGTGTTCCATGGGACTGCTCACCAAAAAGCAACCTCAGATGAGAGGAATTTTCACAGATTTGTAAATAAGTTGATGATTTCTGTGGATGTTAGTCAGCCTTTGTCCTCACAAACGAAGTTGCTATGTTCGCAAGGGTACTACTATCCATGGCATCAGAAAAAATGGACTTATATTCTAAAGTCTTATCTGGGAACAGCCACTGATGAATGTTCAACCTACTCAAAAATAGCACCATTCTTTGGAGCTCAACCCACCACCTTGTGACAAGTTGATTGCATTGGAACTCACCTCTCATGAAAAGGACAGTGCTTTATTATCATTGGTTAAACACTTTGTCTTGATGTGGATTTTCATTCACTGTCCACAGTGCTTTTGGAAGAACCATATTCATGTTATTATAGATTTTCTTAAACATTATGGTATTCTGTGCAGCACTGCTTTTGACCAAACCACTATGTTTTAGAAAATGAAGTGTGATAATTAGATCATGATCATGAAATTCACTGGTCTTATCTTGTTTTCTATCATCCTGAAGCATTCGCCTTGATAGAATAGTGGAATGATATTTTCAAGAATCAGGTATGACACCACTTGCTTGGCAATATCTTGAGGGCTTGGGTAATTTCCCTGGAATGCAGTATATGCTCTAAATCAGTGACCAATGTGTGGTTCTGTTCATTCCTGGTCAGTATTCGCAGGCCTGGGAATCAGATATAGAAATGGGAATGTTTTCTTTCTGTAATAATTCAATAATCTGTTAACAAAAATATTACTTTCAATAATTGTGAATTTGGGCTCCTCTGATCTAGGCATCTTAGTTCACGAGGGAGTAATGCCTCTACCATGAGTCACTATCAATCATTCTGTTAAAACTGAAGTTAAATTTAACACTTAGTTCACTTTAGGTTTCTCATGCAAGTGAATCAATGGACAAAGAAGGGAGTGATTGTGCTGACTGTGGTAAATAATTTTAACTATTTTAAGGAAATTGAGTTACTAAGGAATAGTGAGGTTAAGAATAAGCATACCTGCAATACTTCTGTTTGCAGAAGGGTGCTGCTCAGTACTTCAACGACAAGTGATAAAAGGCAATGGTAAACTACAATTACATTTAGGCAGGACTGATAATGAACCAGACTGCTCAGAAAAGAAAGTCTGGGTCAACTCACCAGGCCAAAAACTATAACTAGCAAACTGCTTGCTTATAGCAAAGACTATGTAGAAAAGGCAGTGTATGAAGATAGTTACAAATAGAAGGTATGAACACATGACTTACTATAATAGTTATAAATACATATTTCTTCTTATTCTGATATAAATATACTTATAAATACATTAATTATCATCTTCTGCTCTCCCTTTCCCCCGTCATATAACATAAAATGTTTTAATCTCATATCTCAGTATTTAAGTTACAAACCACAAAAGGGTCAGTGTGGTTCAATTAGAAATGAACATTGCCAAGTTAGATAGAAAAACATATCCTTTTGAAAAGAGAGTCAGCATGTTTTTGGTTGTATAAGGGATACTAGTGTAATTTTAGATGGAAATATGCCTTTGCTATTATCTATACTATGAAGTTAAGTAAAATTAAAAGACATATATATAGATGCCAAATTGACAAAGATTGGAAGATAATGTCCCTTTACTATGCCAATTTAGCAAAGTTGAAATGGGCCTTTCCTTTGCAGTACCAGATTGGAGATATTTAAGATATTTAATTTGGATATACAAAATTTGGGCAATATTTGTAAGGTATGAGTGAGTGAAAAGCCATTTTAATGCACTGAGTTTGGTATAGGGCGCGCCTGACAATATGGCATATCATACCTGTTGTCTTTGTTCTGTTAACTCAGAAACTGGCATGAGACAGCACCCAGATCTACATCTCTACCAGCTCCCACAAAATCTTCTTTTACTACTTCTCTATACAATGATCCAGGTATGTGTTTAATTCTGTGGTAAACAATGAATAAAACAAGATTTTCCTGTAGATCATTCATATCATCAAGTTTAGATGTGGGAAAAGAAAGAGACAGGTTTTATTTTGTCCTTGTACATTCCAGTTTTTCTTTGCTCTTGTCCAAATTATATGGAGCTCTCTTTCCAGACCACTGGTTAGGGTGACCTATCATGACTTCAGGGTCCCATTAGACATAAAGTTAACAGCCTTGTGTAGACTTATTACCAGCCCTCACAATTGTGTTATATCTAATCCCTATAACAATTTCCTTTCATTGTGTCACTCATAGGGATCTGCTTCTTTGATCAAATTCTGACACAGATAGTGTAATGAGTTCTTCCTGACCACTACACAGATTAAATTTCCCCAGACCATGGAATTGTAAAACCACCTTTGCAAAATTATGCAGTAAGAGAAATCTGACATAGTTGACTCCATCTTGCTTTTAACCTCCCAGCTGTCCTTGGTCATTCCTGGGTACAGACCAAACTAACTTTGGGAGAAATTTATAGTTTAGCCTTAAAGCAAGGATGATAATAGCCCTTTCCAAAACTAAACAGCCTTTGTAAAACAATTAAAGAACACAATGTTGAGTATGAGAAGGGCCTGAATTCTGTTAAGTTGTAGGCGTAAACAATAACCATCCATTGTTATGAATGTCACAAGATTTATAATTTCCCCAATTACACCTGTAGTTAACATCACTATTGTAGAACATAAGGTTCTACAATTTTGAGATGTCTTTTTAGACTTTTGCGTTTCTGAGGATGGCTAACTCCACCTGGACTTCTGATTCATGACTCAACTAACTAGTTGTCTGGCCTGCGGAACCACAGCATATAGCATACAAGCAATACATACAAGCGGAACCATAGCAATACAAGAATGGCCTAATACAGAAAATTGAGACTGAGGAGTGGGGTGTTGCTATAAAGACACCAAAAATGTGAAAGAGACTTTGGAACTGGTAACAGGCAGAGTTTGGAAGAGTTTGGAGAGATCAGAAAAATATAGGAAGATGAGGGAATGTTTGGAACTTCTTAGAGACTGGTTAAATAATTGTGACCAAAATGCTAATAGTGATATTGGCAGTGAAATACAGGATGCCAAGGTCTCAGTTGGAAGTGAGGAATTTATTGGGAACTGGAGCAAAGTCACATGAGTTATGCCTTAACAAAGAGCCTGAATGCATTCTGTTCATGCCCTAGGGATCTGTGAAAGTTTGAACTTGAGAGTGATGATTTAGGGTACCTGGCAAAAGAAACTTATAAGCAGGAAAGCATTAAAGAAGTGGCCTAGCTGCATCTAACAGCCTTCACACTGATGCAGGAGCAAAGAAATTACTTAAAGTTAGAATTTACATTTAAAAGAAAAGCAGAGCATACAAGTTTGAAAAATATGCAGCCTGGCCATGTGGCAGAGAAAGAAACTATGCCTATTTTATCAGAATTCAGGCCCCTCTCATAATCTGAACCTTAAAAACTTCCATTAGTTTTACAAAGGTGGTTGAGTTTGGGGAAGGGCTATTATCATCTTTGCTTTAAGGTTAAACTATAGACTAAATTCCTCAAGTTAGTTTGGCCTAAGCCCGGGGATGACCAAGGACTGCTTGGTAGTCAGAAGCAAGATGAAGTCAACTATGTTAGATTTCTTACCATCATAATTTTGCAAAGGCTGTTTCAGGAGGACAGGAGAAGTTCAGAGGGATACTTTGTTTCTGAAGCCCTTCCAATATCTTTCTTCTCAAAGCACTCAGCATGGCAAAGCACCATACTTTTGCATACCATTTTCTGAGCCCCAATAGTATTCAATGCCTAATAGTGTGCACAGTACTAATAAATCTTTAATAAATTCTGGATCACTGGTTATGATAATTTTTTTGTGTGTTTTATTGTTTGTTTGTTTGTTTGTTTTTGAGACAGAGTCTTACTCTGTTGCTCAGGCTGAAGTGCAGTGGCATGATCTCAGCTCACTGCAAGCTCTGCCTCCCAGGTTCAAGTGATTATTGTGCCTCAGCCTCCCAAGTAGTTGGGATTACAGGTAACTGACAACACATCCAGCCAATTTTTGTATATTTAGTAGAGGTGGGGTTTCACCATGTTCGCCAGGCTGGTCTCCAACTCCTGACCTCAAGTGATCTGCCTGCCTTGGCTTCCCAAAGTGCTGGGATTACAGGCATGAGCCACTGTACCTGGCCTGATGATGGTTTTTGATATCTCTCACTATCAGCCGTGTCCAACCCTTTGAATATGAGGACTTTTTGGTATATCTGTAGTGGCAGATATCACAAAAATTATGCACAGACTTTTTTATTTTTAGCTCATCAGCTAGTGTTAGTGTTAGCGTATTTTATGTGTGGCCCAAGACAATTCTCCCAACGTGGCCCAGGGAAGCCAAAAGGTTGGACACCTGTGATTAAGCTCATCCTTCTCAAATATTTGTTTTGCATTTCCACTCTATTCTTCTTACTTGTTTTGAACCTCTTAGACCCCAAGAATTGACCTAGCCCTAGATGTGCCTGTCATACCTACCCCATCTCCAGAGAGACAAATCAGAAAAAAAATCTGTAACACTGAGGGCAATGGGTATCAAAAATATGTGTAATAGAGCAATTCAGGAGTCCTTCTTGAATTTTGTGTTAAATTTCTATTTATTTATTTATTATTTTCTTTATTTTTTGAGAGATGGAGTCTTGGTCTGTGGCCCAGGCCGGAGTGCAGTGGCCCAATCTCAGCTCACTGCAACCTCTGCCTCCCAGGTTCAAGCGATTCTCCTGCCTCAGCTTCCCAAGTAGCTGGGACTACAGGCGTGCACCACCACCCTCAGCTACTTTTTGTATTTTTTAGTAGAGACAGTGTTTCACTACATGTTGGCCAGGCTGGTCTCAAACTCCTGACCTCAAGTGATCTGCCCGCCTCGGCCTCCCAAAGTGCTGGGGTTATAGGTGTGAGCCACCGTGCCCACCCAATTTCTTTTAAATAAAAAGTAGCAATATAACTTAAGACAATGGGCAAAATGATAGAATTATCAGGTCAAATTGAAAGCAAAACTATGAAAACCTTATGAATACTATTTTAAATTTAAAAACGATTATACATTACGCATTTGATATTTTTCACTCAACTTTTTATTTTCAAGGTCTTTCATAGTTTTTAAACTTATTAGTGGAGTTTTCACTGTGTTTCTTTATCCTAAGAAACTAACTTTATAACCCTTTTTCCATATAACTAAATATACCTTATGTATTTATTTTAAGAGGTTTTATTATTATGTAGGTATGCTAAGGTGAATAGATTAGAAGAAAATTGCAACTGAAAAGATAGTTTCTTAGTCATATACTATGGTCTGAATATTTGTGCCCCTCAATTAATAACTTGAAATTCTAACTCTCCGGGTGATGGTATTAGGAGTTGGTACCATTACCCGTGGCAAATATTCAAGTTACTGGTGGCAAATATGTACAGGTCCACAGCAACCTTAATTCTTGCCTCCTTAGAAGAACGAATTTGACGGAGGGGTATAAGGCAGAAAAAGAGACTGAGGCAAGTTTTAGAGCAGGAGTGGAAGTTTTATTTAAAAAGCTTTGGAATAGAAAATAAAGGAAGGGATACTTCAAGAGACCCAAGCAGGCACCGAGTGCCATGTTTAATCATGATCCTAGGACTTTATAGGCTGGCCCCTTTCCAGTGATTCTTCCCTTAGGGTGGGCGGCCCACATGCACAGTGCCCTCCTTATCCTTGGGAGGTGAGCACTCACAGTGTGTTTAGGAAGTTGTATGCAAGCCCATCTCAGGCTTTCTTCCCTTTTCCAGTGGTGTGCCCCCAGAAGGTGACACTCCACCATTTTGTCTTTTGATACATATGACTGGGGAGTTGCTTCCCCCAGGAGCCTGCACTCAATTAACAATTTGCAACAGGTGTGGACCATCAGGAACTGGCCTCTCCCTGGAACCACCAATTTATCACTTTTAGAGAGGCAATGTGATAATTGCCAAACAATCATCCAACATTCCTAGTGGATGGAGGAGAGCCTTCCCTGCCCCGCTCATGTCTGTCTAACTACCTGTAACAATACCTTTGGAAAGTGAGGTAGAAATGAAGGTGCAACTTAGTGCCCTTATAAAAGTGGTCTGAGAAATACCCCCTTACCCTTTCCACCATGTAAGGACACAGCTAGAAGGCAATATTTGTGAACTAGGAAGCAGGCTCTCATCACATGGAGTCAATCAGTGTCTTGATCTTGGACTTTCCAGACTCCCAAGACTGTAAGAAATAAATTTCTGTCGTTTGAGTTACTCAGTTTATGATATTTTGTTATAACATCCCCAATGCACCAAGACAACATAGTTCCTAAGAGGAAGAAGTTATCATAAAATGGGGGTTCACACTGAGAAACACGGGGGTCATCTAGTGAGTTCTGGAGAATAGTTGTCTAGTACTTGACCCAGGGGTTGGTAAGGACAGGATAGTCACCTAGAGTGTGAAAGCCTGACATGCGATGTTGTCCTGGACTCTAGATTCATTGATTTGTATTTGAAAGCATGTTCCTGGGTGAGTTGTTTACTATCCCTAAGAACTGGCTAACTCTAGGAGGTACAGTCCCTCTAAAGTCAGCAAGGCTCCAATGTCAAAGCATTAGAACACAGAAAATAAAATACAGTGCTAACAATATAAGTGAATACAGTGATCATAGCTGAATATAGTGCTAACAATATAAGTGGCTTATTAAACAATTCCCCTTACCTATGATACAAAAACAGGAATATCAGAATTTAAGAATCAGGCATAGTTTCTATTAAATCTGTGATGAAAAAAGGTATTTTATATTGTCAATCTAAATTCAAGTTGTGGAAAAACAGAGTACAGACTACTGCCTAGGTCTTTTCATTTTATTTAAAAAGAAAAAAATTGTATTGAAGTATTTCTATTCAGTATTATTCACATGTGTTTTGAGTTTGGGTAATTGTAGATGTGAAATGAGTGTCAGAAAGGGCCTTGCAGTCTTTGTACTTTTAAATGCTTGTGGATTTCACTGCAATTTAAGGTCATGTAAACAGAGAAAAAACTCACAACTTTGAAATTGCCATGCTATTCATCAAGGAAACATTTTTGGGGCCCAATTTTTCTATTGGAATAGAAGATAGAGTAGGCCATTTAGAAGCCCTGCACTGTAAAAGTCCAGGTCTCATTCTCCTTCCCTCCCTCGTCACAGCTATCTAAAGATTTCTTGATCACTCAAAGGAGATAATCTAACCAATGTACAAAGTGGAAAAAAACGGTAAAGTGTTAAGATGAAGGAGGATATTTCATGCAAATGTATTTAAGACTGGCCTGTTAAACTCAATTGAACACTACTTTTCATATGATTTGAATAGAAAAATATATTCCATATATTATTCAGAGTACTATGAAACAAAACTGAGAAAACCTTGGTGTTTTAGAGGACTTTTGTGTATTTAGTCATTCACTCATTTATTAAACAAATACTCGATTGCCTACTGGGAGCCAGTTCTATTTGCTGGGAATTTAATGCTGAGGATGAGAAGCAAGAACCCTGTCATAAAACAGATTAAGGAAATAAACCACATCTAATCATATCTATAAGCACAAGAGTTCCACAAAATCTGAGACTCAAAGAAGGGCCAGAATATTGAAGCTTATATAATTGCATCCTGAGCTAAAGAAAGGAATAGGAAATTGGGGCTTCTTGGGGCAACACAAGTTATGGGAAGGTTAGGCAAGAAAATGTATGGTAAATAAAGGTGGTTTTGTTATGCAGAGAAAAGTCTCCCAGGTAACAATGGATTCCATTCAAGCAGAATGGAATCAATAATCTCACAAGAGTAGACAGAGATAAATTAGTAAAGGAACAAGTAAGCAAAATACAATCAGGCTATTGATAAGAGTTATGAAGGAAGTGAACAAGGTGATAAATGCTGGAAAGGAAGACATGGATTTAGATACAGTGGAAGGATAAAACTTCTCAGAGGAGGTGACATTTACACTGAAGCCTGAAGTGTAAGACTTTATGGCCTTATGAATCCTTACACTGGAAGCCAAATTAATTGAGAGTTTAGACTGAGCCTTGATTAGAAGAGAGAATTTTTAAGTGCAGTGGTTCCACTGAATGATTTTAAGCCAAAAGTAACACAATCTGTCCTTTTGACAAATTAAAAATAAATACTGTTTTGGTACGATGCTGTTCAAAGTATCACTATGCCTATTTTTCTAAATAATTTTAATTAAGTTCAATATTATGCTTATATGAAACTATTGGACCAGGACTGATAGATATGATACAACTTTTATTTGAATATGTTTTTCTTGAATGTCTAAGCAAGTGAAGAATAGCTTCCCTCCACTCTTCTACGTTCCTTGGCTGGCCTATGAGTTAAATTGACGTAAAACAGATTAAGGAAATAAACCACATTTAATCATATATATATGCACAAGAGTTCCGCAAAATCTGAGACTCAAAGAAGGGTCAGAATATTGAAGCTTATATAATTGCATCGTGAGCTAAAGAAAGGAATAGGAAATTGGGGCTTCCTGGGGCAACACAAGTTATGGGAAGGTGAGGCAAGGAAATGTATGGTAAATGAAGGTGGTCTTGTTATGCAGAAAAAAGTCTCCCAGGTAACAAAAGTAGTCAATGAGCAGCCCTAAGAAGAGATGACAGCCTTACTGGGTTAGTATTGGCCTCTAGTCTCCTCTCCAGCGATTTGAGTCAGTCTTTCATGGTTGGAAGAATTCCTGGGAAGGGGATTTATGACATGTAAGATTCATTTGGAGGATCCATCTTTATGCAGATAAGAGGAGCTGAGAAAAAGCCTCTGCCTGAATCCACTGTTTACCCAAGTGCCTTCAGTTCAAAGTGATCAGCACACTGAAGCATCACATTTTGGGATGACATTTCCTGAACTGGACCTACATTTTAGGTAAGATGTACATTCTGATATGCAGCTTTTATTTCATTAACCAAATTATATATCTTATATAAATTAGGTGCTCTCAAATATAAGCTACAGATCCTGTGATTCAAACCAACTCTACGAATAAGGAAACATTGTAGTACATAGCAAGAGGTAGGATAGACTCAATCAGCTGGTGAGTCCAAGTCTCCATCTCTGTTTCTTCATGGAGCCCCTTGACTCTGGCCCACTGTGTTGCCTTAGCCTTTAGATCAACTTCTATTGTGGCCACAAGATGGCAACCAGCAGCCATAGGGGCAAAAAGCCTTTGTTCATACCTAAAAGGAGAGAGATCTATCCTTTAAATATGGGAGAAAATGTCTTATTATCTGACTGTGTCCCCTATGGGTGAATAATAGTCATGTCATGTAATAATTCTCTAACATCTGAATTGCTGAAATAATTACAAGAAAAAGTAGTGGGATTTCCCTAGAGCTAGGCATGCTATGAGATTTCCTTGCACAGAGAATAGGTGAATTCTACCCACTTTTACTGTCATCCTCATGTGCCGGCCAATGAAGCCTAGTGACCCAAAAGGAAGAAAAAATGGGAGATAAATTTTGTCTAGGCAACAAGAATTCTTTAGTAGTTAGTTATATGAAAAATTTTTATGCTATACCTAAATTTGAAGTTCAGGGATTGTATGACTAAGAATGTACAAGGCACTGCATGGGCTGACCAGAGTATAAAGATAAATTAAGTCTAGTAGAAAAGTATAGATTTTTTAAATGATAGGAAATGACATCTGAAAATGCTAGGAATACATCTGTGGTTCATCTCCCATTGGGCCAGTTTGCCCAAATATGACTGAAGATATGAGAGCATTTGAACCTTAGAAAAACCACATAATTTTTCTTCTTCCACAAGTATTATTTTTTGCAGACAATAGAATGAATGTGGGAGGTTTTTTTCTTTTTCTTTAGTAATATCCATGGAATATTTTACTAAAAATATGGACTTTAAAGTCAAATAATGGAGACTCAAAAGTTGATTCTACCTACCACTTAACCGCTTGGCCACTGGGGTCAAGTAACAGTCTCTCAGCCTCCTCTGAGATAGATATTTATAAAATATCCATTCATAATATTTATTACTCCATTTCCACACTGCTATGAAGAACTACCTGAGACTGGGTCATTTACAAAGAAAATAGGTTTAATTGACTCACAATTTCACATGGCTGGGGAGGAACCTTACAATCATGGCCAAAGGCAAAGGAGAAGCAGGGCCCATCTTACATGGTGGCAGGAGAGACAGAGAAAGCAAAATGGGAAGTGCCACACTTTTAAACCATCAGATCTCGTGAGAACTCACTCACTATTACGAAAACAGCAAGGGGGATATCTGCCACCATGATCCAATCACCTCCCACTAGGCTCCTTCTGACACATGGGTATTACAATTTGACATGAGATTTGGGTGGAGACACACAGCCAAACCATGTCACAGTAAATACAATATATTATTGCTTTTATGGATTATCTTATTATAATTGTGGATTTCTTTTACAGTTGTGACATACTGTGGAACATTTCTCATAATATCTGGTTCTGAGATACTTGGATATTTGAAGATAATAGAACTCCTTCATAGATGCCTCATTAACAAGTGATTTTGAATACATGACTATTTCAAAATGTACCTTCTAATTTATATATTTTCTAATTGCAAATAGGTATATTGTATTATGTGCTTGATTCACTGATGATTCTGCAAAGACCTGGAACACCTATGGATAAATTCAGTTTCTGGAAACAGATGGTTCAATTTGTTTGCTACTGTTTTAAAGGGTTGTCGTCACCATTTTTAAGTGTCTCTGGCTTTCCGGTGCTAATGCTATTCACCAGTTACAGTTGTTTTTAGACATTTTCAAGTTCTAATATTACATTTTATTTCTTTTTCAATGATGAGAGTTAATTCTGTTCTGTTAATTATACTTCAAGGCTCAGGCTTTTGTGATACACAAAATTCCTGATGTTAATAATGGATTGCTTCACATCTCGTAGCCATTACAATTTTTAGACAACTCATTTAAATAGGGTATAGTTTAAAAGCTTTTATTAATATTAAAATGCTAACACTTTTTGCAATAGCTTCCTGAGTCTTCCCAGAATCAGGATTCACTAAAAGCAACTCTGCTGGGCCAGCACAGCAGTATGCTCAGTTAATTATAAGCTTCAAGAAGGAGCCTCTGGTAGAGATGAATGGTTTATATAAAGGGCCTTAGATGTGGGCGAGCATGTGGGACTGAAGACAGTTTGTGGGTCTGAAGGAAAGGATATGAGCATGGAGAAGCATGGAAGAGATAGGCTATAGAGTGAGGTGGGAGCCAAGCCATGGATAATCTTGGGTTTCATGCTAAGATACTTTAAGTCTCCTGTGAAAGAAATGACAGGCCACTAAAGAATTCCACCACTGGAGGTAATATCATCAGATTCACAGTTTGAGGGATTACTCTAGTTGTGTTTCTGAACTATAGATATTTATTGGAATCTAAATGCTACTTTTTCTTGTTTTTCATATATTTTCTTTTCTATTGTTTCATTTTTTCCCAGACAACATAAATATGTGTGTTTTCCTCATCGATTCTTTTTTTACAGATTATAATGATTTGTTATTTAATGGAAGCCTCTACTTTGAAATGTAGAAGGTCACATATTTTAGTCTTGAGATGATGAAGTTTGATTCAGTCACAAAGAACCAAATGTACTTTTTTACAGACAAAACTGGCTCTACATGATGTTGCTTTGACATTTGATTAACTGCCTTTTTTTCCCCTTTTGGCTGTTACTGATATTTGAAACATTTTACAGATTCGCTCTTTGTAATAACATCCTGTCCATCAGCTAATTTCAATGCTGAGATTTCTGCATGCAACTGCTACTGAAATCAATGTCAGCTCTGGGAGCCAATCCAAGAGCAGACTTGGCTCAAGTCTACAGTGGTCTACAGAGGTGACTTCATTTACTCTTTCAGTTTGATAGACATAAACTATTCTTAGATGTATTTACTGAAAATATCCATACGACTAAAACGTAATAAAAATAAAATTATGTTGTTTTTATGTCCACCACATAAAGGATGCTAAATAGATTAAATACTTTTTTACCCTGTTTACTCAAAATATAAATCTTTATCCGTATTTTTCATTGAAATCTATATAGTAAGATTGTTAAGAAAAAGAGCCAGAATGCCCTATTTGAGATTTCTTCCACTTGCTAAGGTCCCACCTCCTGTCAAAGTTCATATCAACCAAACCATTATTTTTTGAAGTTCATTGAATAATTCAACATTTTTTCATTTTATACTTTTTATCAATAATCACACAGAGAAACACATATTTACTTGCAAGACTGTGTCTTTATTAAGACTTTTTTTCCTTCATTTTATTTTTTTTCTTCGTCTTTGTGTCCCCAGCCTTGAATACACTTCAATAAGCCCTCAGTTAATGCTTGTTGAATTCACAGAGGGAGTTTGGGACGTCAATAAGGAGAAAAGTTCATAGTGGTCCTTGCAGAAATAAGTATGTCCATATTTAAAAGAAAAAAATTACCATGTGTAGATATCATTTATTAATGAATAATGTATATAGTGGATACACAAGTAGGTAAGTTGATAGATTATAAATAGATACATGATATTTAGATAGATAGTAATGTATAAGGGACCCTTAAAAATGTGAACAAACTTTCTATGTTTTTTAGTAGAGCAAATAACACTACAACTAAGATATCCGTGTTTTCCATCTTTATCATTATTAGGAAATAAATTTTAGAAATAAAGATTCTTAATTGCAAGCAGTTTATAGCATTAAGATGTGAATCCCTAATTTGATTTTTTGTTGAGATACGTTAGAATGACTACAAAAACATGTCTTTGCAGCCTGCCACTTTAATAAAAACCAAACCACACCACTTGACCAACCAGAAAAAAAAAACCAAACTCAGACATTGAAAGACAAAAAAGAGTAAGTTTAAATCTCTCTAATCTTAAAAATGACCAGTTTCCCAAAACTATGTCACATCCTTTTTACCCATCTTGTTCCTTTATTTCTTGGACAAATGTCTTATAAGAATTACACTTATGTTAGCTCTTTCCATTTCCTTCAATGACAATCTTTTTCCAAAGCATGGAGGGATAAGCAAAATCTCAGTGCATGAATCTGCTTTTTGTCCTGAGCACATTTGCTTAGACAGCACACTTGGTTTCAGGGTTTGTGTTAAGTTAGTCGGGGTGGGCAGAAGCCTGTCTATGTGAGAGGCATGTCTTTACATTAAGCCAAAATCTCTTCCATATACAGCTGACAACACAAAGGGCCACCTCCCTTAGATTAAGGATGGAGCAAAATTAAAGCTGACAGCATCCCCCAACATTGGAGAAATGCAGGGAAATCTGCTTTGGGACTTAGCAGAATAACAAAAAGAAAAAAAAAAGAAGAAGAAGAAAAGAGAATCACTACCTATCCATATAAATGTTGGGGCACAGTTAGGCCTTTACAGGGATTTAAACACCTGTATTCAAGGGCTATTTGGACAAGAAACCTTGAAGTTGTAAAATTGGTTTGAATCAGTATGGGCTTTATGACTGTGACTGCAATAATCTAAGCTAGTTTCTTAGACTAGATTTTTTGACAGTGAAAGCGAAGTCAATGTACATTTTGTACTATGATCTGATTCGTACTCACATACATACACACACAGACATACACACATAACTGAACAAAAGTTTCAAGAGATGAGTTTCTCTTGTCACATCTTATATTCTCTAACATTTTGTTTTATTATATTTTATAACAAAATACTGTCTGTGACCTATGAAACTGATTTCATAACCTAATAATGGGTCGTGTTGCACAGTTTAAAAAAAACCGTAATCTAACAGGAACCATATAGAAATGATACTCAGTCTGTGTCATCCTGGTTAGTCTTTCTTCCCATATAATAGCCATTTCTGCAAAAGCAGTCCCTTTTCATTGCCTTAAGCAAAACTGCACGGCCACTTGTGTTTTTCTTCTATCTGGTAAAAACCAGTTTAACTATACAAAATGGACATTATTTGAACTCCTTCGTCAGGTTCCTAAAATATAACTGTGTACAAGTTTACTTATATCTATTTGTGCCATTTTCCCAGAGAGAAACAATAAATAAGCACCTAATGCTTAAAAATAAGACATCTACTTATGAACAATCAAATACAGTGCATTATCGGGGAGAAATAGCTGTAGAGGAAATTATTGATGTAGGTGGCAAATTTCAAGTACAGAGCATGTATTATACAATAGTAGCGTATCTAACTTGGATTTCCTCATTTTGATAATAGTATAGTGCTTATATAATTTTTTCCTGCAAAATACAAATTAAAGTATTTCAGGATAAAGGTGCATAATGTCTGCAATTTCCTTTCAAATGACAAAAGATTCAGGGAAAAATGTGTATGAATGTTATAAGAAAATCTTGAGACTGTAACTTCTCCCTCAAACCGGAAAGAAGCTGAGATTTGAGATATCAAAGGGTGACTTGGATAGTCCTGCTTGATGAGTAGATAAGTTTATTAGGACTTACAAATGGGGCACTCCTGGACAGCAGCAGGACAGCTCTAGAGATCCATGCCACCTCCCATCTCTAAACTGCTTTTAAGCTAATTTTCCAGCTCTTTGCCTACTGTGTTTGAGCAATGAGACTGTTTACCCTGGTAGGTTCTCAGAGATTCTTCAGGATGTTTGAGTTCCCAGGAACACCTGTACACAGCTGGCCACCATGACCTTGGCTCACTGTCCAGCCTACAAGGGTCAGGCAGCACATATTCACCCTTAAGTAACCTAGTTGGGGACCCATCACACTACAATCCATCCCATCCCCTAACTCTTACACTCTTTCCACCAATTTTGCATTATAGTCCTTGAGTAGGGTACCAGGGAAATAACTATACAAGCCTCTAATGTTTAGCCATGGCTTATGCATACAGTCCTCATCTACAATATACATAACAGCATACAAAGCAGAAGCTAACTACAATTATGATGCCTATTAGCAAAACATAACTCCATTCAGTGGGTAAGATATGTAACCATTTGAGAATGGGGCAAAGAAACTTAATTGAACTGCATCATGGATCTGAGTTTACAATAATTTGAAGCATCTCTGATGTTATTCTCTTTAAAGGCTCAACAGGTAGCGCCCAGAAAGGCACATGTTTTTGGCCTCAATTGAGTTGGCGATTGGGTGGATGCAATCCCCTGTGAGCCCAGATTGCACTATTGATGCTGTTGAACCAGTCACTCCAGTTCTGTTGGGAGAAATGCAGAATATTCCAAGGCATACCATTGTTGTTTTATAGGGGGAGGCTTATATCCAACAACCAGACTTGTTGCTGACTGCTAGTATAATTGCAGCCCAGTCTAGAAAGACATTACCAGCTGCCATGGGTACCAGGAAGAGCAGCTGTGTGCATAAACACAGGTGTTTAGTAAGGACCATCATGGGTATATCTATTCCTTGCAACATTATTTCCATTGTATTTTCCCTCATTGGCCCTATTAGGGAAGCTGTCATGGGCTTTAGGCCTGGCTTATAGTACCATGCATGGATTCCTTTTCTAGGAGTGGGCATGATAGCCAAATTGGTAAGTTTCTGGCTTTGCCCATGATATCCATATTATGATCACTCCAACAGATATGGTGCCCCTACATGTTGATTTTGTAAAGCTCTCAGACCTCCAGCAAGCAGCACAGCTGAAACCACCACCCCTCTGGCAGTCTTCATGGTGCCCTCTAGCGCCATAAAACTGATCTAGTCTGGGGACACTTTCCAGCTCAACTTCAGGTCCACATTACCATCATCACTTGGCAGATCCACTTTAGTTTTCAGGAGCAGAGTCCGGCCATCTGGTTCAAGAGCACAGTTTGGTGTCTTAGACGTAACCCTGCAAATTTGCAGAGCCTGTTTTACAGGTCTTGCCAACCATTCATAGGG
Organism: Gorilla gorilla gorilla; assembly: GCF_029281585.2. Lineage (NCBI taxonomy): Eukaryota > Metazoa > Chordata > Mammalia > Primates > Hominidae > Gorilla > Gorilla gorilla. The sequence goes on from NC_073238.2 coordinate 75,963,316, forward strand.
AATAATGCCATGTGTTGTAGTGGGCAACTCATTTAAAATGTGGACGGTTTCTGGGAGATTCTTAGTCCAAGACTTTAAAGAGCTGTCCTGGAACAGTGCACATAATTGGGTTTTTAACAGGCCATTGTTTTTTTCTGTGAAGTCTGCCCCTGTTGGTCATATGGTAAGTGGAACCTCCAGTGTATGTTTTGTTCTAATGTCCAGTATTAGATACCTTTGCTAGACCCGTCAGTGTACCAGACCCTATAGGTATTGACGGGGTCCTCTCGTATATGGTAGTTGGCCTGATTTGTGGTTCCATTGCCATGTCAACCCCTTCACTTATTCTAAGTGGATGGGTTTGAGCACCTCCTGCAGTGCCTGACTTGTAGGACTAGTAGACACCCCTTTGTTGTAGATAGATGTGTCATTTCTGCTGGGTGTGTGAATGTGCCACCCTGGAAGTGGGCTTGGCTAAGAGGCCTTCCACTCACCCTTTTTGGGGGTAGGCAGTTTTTACTGTGATTGTCTGCTTTTTGGTGATAGCCTCTGCTTGTTGCAATGCTCTATAAATGGCCAATATCTACTGCACTAAGAATGAATAGTGGGATTCTGCCCTGTTCTATAATTGAGACCAAAAACCTATAGGTACCTTTCCTGTTGGTTGCTTTTGCCACAAACCCAAATTCATCCCTGAGCCATCTCTAGTGACTTCTAATATGAAAGGGTGCTGTGACAGTGGGCACTTAGTGCTTAAGCTTGTTTCATCTAATTTTTTTGCTCTGTCAAATACCTCTTGTTCCATGTATGTCCAGTTCCATTTTGATATTTTTTTTATTAGGGTGTATAATGGGCAGAGGGCTTATGCCAACTGAGGAATAAATAGTAGCTCCAGTAAACCTCGGAAAACCTGGAGTTTACTGTCTGTGGAACAGGATGCTGTGCTATCTTATCAATGTAGCTCCAAATATGTTTTGCATCAAGAGTTACTGGATTAGGTAACTCTTGGGAATCTGACAGTTAGGCCAGGTCCCTGTATCTTTTTGGGATACACTTCCCATTCATAGTCCTTAAGGCCATCCAAGATGGTTTGTAAGGCAGTCTCAGATCTGTAAGAGACTCTGAGATTAGCATATTATCTTTAATATAATGAAACAGGGAGACTAAGGCAGGTGGGTTGTGCAGGTACCTTTGTGGTAGCACATGGAAAGTCCATTGTTGACCCTCCTTAGTGATAACAAACTGATCTTATGAATCTTCTGCTAAAGGAGTACTGGAAAAGGCTCATTAGCCAAGTCAATTACAGCATGTGCATTTCTCAGCTTAAGGACTACTTGTTCTAGTAGGTGAACAATATTGAGTACAGCTGCACATATAGGGGGCCCCACTTTATTTAGCTCATGGTAGTCTACTATCATTTTCTAGGTGCCATCTGGCTTCTTCACAGGCCATACAGGGCTATTACAGAGGCTCTTGGTCAGGTTATCTGTACCTTATGTAATTCCTGGATTGTCTAGGTGATTTCAGAGTGTCTCCCTGGCAGATGGTATTATTTCAGCTTCACTGCCCCCCTGGGCCGAAAAGAGTATAGAGGCACCCATTTGGCCCATCCCTTTTTTGTTCCTGGATTACACTCAGTCCTCGCACTTACACAGATCACTGAAGTCCACCAGTGCTTCCCCCGTATCACAGATTTTACTTCCCATTAACAGGCTCAGAAGTATGACCAGTGCCCCATATTATAGCCCTATTTAAATCACAAATTACCCAGACATTCAATGGGTACCTAAAATAATTTTAAGAATTTAAACTACACAAAAGATTCATCTACATGCATTTATCTGATTTACATTTACTCAATTTACTCATTTTTAGCAGTTTATCTCAATTACTCATGAGAACCAAGACTTTGTCTGGAAAGCTAATCATTATCCCAAGTTATTTCTTTGTTAACCTTTTTCGCAGCCTGTGAATATCATGTGTTCACTGAAGCAAGAAACTCAAAGTTAAACACATAGGCATTTTTGCTAATAACTCACAAAATGCAGCCATTTTCATTAAACCAACAATATCAAATTAATCTTTATCAAAAAATCATGTAAACAAAAATTATTCTTTTTGTGGCTAGGCTTATAGTCTTATAAGCCTTACGTCAAACTCTGATAACTTAAAATCTCCAGCAGAGGCAAATATAAAACTTATCTAATGGTAAACCTAGACAAAAATGTATGCTGACATTTCTGAAGAAATTTCTATTTTTATTTTACCAATAATTTTAAAGTCAACTTATTTATTAAAGATTACTAAATTCACATAAACTTGAAAAGCATTTGGACTTAATTTGAGTACTCGTTTACTTATAGCCATTTAGTAGCATGCTAGACACAACATATAACATAATACATGTACATACACATAAGACTATCTAAACGTGAATACACATACACGTAAAGATCCAATAGCTGTTGCTCCAATAGGTAAACCCATGAGAGCTGTAGATCAAAATTTTGGATAAAGCAGTTTCTATAGGTTTTTGTTTTCCAAAGAAATCATTTTTACCCTTTTTTTCCATTTCAAATGAGTTTTCAATGTTTATTTACCTTTTAGCTAGAACTGACTGAACTATATGAAAAAAAAACTCCAACTAACCTTTGATTAGTAAGTTTTATCTCAACATCAGTAGCTTAATAACAACAGATTCAAAGCAAGCAAAAAAGAAAATAGAGAAACAGCTTTATAAGACTATATTTAACTCTATAGTTGTAGGTTAACCATTTGAGCTCTGAATTTTTCTTGTTATTGGCCCATCAGTTTTAAAATATGCACAAGAAAGGTCTATAATATGTAACCAGCTAGAGTCCTAAAAAACTGCCATGCTTTTGAATTTCTGTAGGAGTTTCTATCCTTTCTCCCTTTCCTGTTCTAATGATTTCTCATTAGCCAGCCTTATTGCAACAGCAGTATATTTGCTATCTTTATAATACTTGAATATCTTACCTTCTTGTAATATGTGCTCAGTCCCTATACTCATGCAGCGGCCCACAAAAGTTGAGCAGTTAGGCAACTTCACCTCACATATACGTTGCCAATCATCTCGGGATTCCTCCCACAGATGCCCTTTCTGACTCATCATTTAATCTCTTGGATTCTGTTTATGATGCCAATTGTTATGAGAAAAATTGGGATTGTAATATCACCTCTATCCCAAACTGGGAAGGAGGTGAGAGACCAAAGAATCACTCGAATGAGTCTGGCTTGATTAGCAGATGAGTTTATTTGGACTTACATACAGGGCACTCCTGGATGGCAGCAGGACAGCTGTAGAGAGTTATCCACTTCTCATCTCTAAACTGTTTTTAAGCTAATTTTCTGGCTCTTTGCCTACTGTGTTTGAAAGATGAGTCTGTTTACCTTGTTAGGTTCTCAGATACTCTCTGGGATGTTTGGGTTCTTAGGGACACCTGCTCTTTGGCTGAGCACCATGGCCTGGTTCATTGCACAGCCTTCAAGTTTCCAGAAGTGGACATACACCCTTAAAGTATTCTGGTGAGAAACCTGTCACACTACAATGAGGATGTGTGCATGTAGAGAAAGAGAAACATAAAATCATAAAAATAAGTCAAAAACTTAACACTTGTTAAATCTGATTACAGTACATTGGAGTTCTTTATACCATTCATGCAAATTTAATATATTTATGGAATTGCATAAAAATTTAAATGATAAATAATAAATACACTTCTCGATAACCTATAGTTCATAGAAGAAATTACAATAAAAGTTAAAAACAAGTAATAATAAAAATGGTGCTTATGGGATGTAGCTTAAATAAAACCAGAGAAGGAGATTTTTCAAGCTTAAATGCATAGCTTTAAACAGCCATCTCAAGAAGTTAGACAAAGAACAATAATTATCCTCCCAAAGATACACAAATGAAGGAATGAAATAAATGAAATAATAAAGAACAAAAATTCATGAAATAGAACTAAAATAAACAAAAGAGGCCCAACAAAGCCAAAAATTGATTCTTTGAAAAGTAAAATAAAACAAAAACTATTGTCAAGATTCATTTAGTAAAACAGAGAAGGCAACAATAATCAAGTCAGAAATAATGAAACATGTAATTACAGATATCATGGACTTAGGTAGAGATTCAGATCACATTATGAACAACTTTATGGCAAAATCATACATATTTATATGGATTAAATAAATTCTTAGAAAGAAAAAACTTACCAAACCTGAATGGAAAAAATATACATAACACAAAACAACATGTACTCATTGGAAAATTGAATGAATGTATTAAAATATTAAGACAAAGCGAACTCCAGGCCAAATGGTTTCTATGAAAAGTTTTACAAAACATTAAATAATAAAGCATTTCTAAGTTTGCAAACTTTTCTGGAGGAATTAGGGAAAAAATAATTCTCAATTTATTTTAGGAGACTAACAAAAATTGTATTTCAAAAATCTAACAACCATATAGCAATAGTAAATTATAGGTCAAACACTTTTATAAATATAGGTGTATACATCCTAAATAAAATATTAAAGGAGTGAATTCAACTATATATAAAGGTACCTTATGGAAATATAATTTACCATTGAATAATTAATGACATGAATAATGAACAAGTTGGTTCATCTAAGAAATGCAAGAAAACTTTCTCAATAAGATGAAGGGTATCTACAACTTACCTTCAGCATCGGTAACTAGAAATCTTTCCTTTTGAGATCAGGAAATAGAAAAATGGTCTACTATCATCACTTCTGTTTAATACTGTGCTGAAGTTGAAAAAAAAAATAAGGCCATAGTTCATAATGACATGATTAGACTGCTAATTCAAGATAAACAGTACAACTAATATAAAAGCTTAGCAAGGTTGATGACATCAAAATAAATATCCAATAATCCTTTGTGTTTCTAAATATAATGAAAATTAATATCCAGTAATATATACCCATTAATAAATCTAACAAACACATGAAAGGAATTCTATAAGAAAAAAATTCAAATAAATTGATGGAAAATTACATTATAACCTTGGATTACAAACCTCAGTTTTATTAACCAATCAGATATCCTCAACTTGAAGTATAGATTAAATGCAATCTAAATAGAAATTTTGGAGGAGTGGGCCAAGGTGGCCTATTAGAAGCAGCTACTGTGTGTGTCACTCATGGAGAGGAACAAAAGGGGTGAGTAAATAGAGCACCTTCAACTGAAATATCCAGGTATTTGCACTGGGACTAATCAGGGAAACAACTTGGCCCACAAGGAATGAAGAAAGGCAGGGCAGGGTGACGGCCCACCCAAGAGCAACACAGAGCCAAGGGAACCCCATCCACCCCCAGCCAAGGGAAGTGTTAAGTGTATGTGTGACTCCATGCTTCTCCCACAGATCTTTGCAACCCCACAATCAGGAGATACCATCATGAGCCCACCCCACCAGGGCTTTGATTCTGACACACAGAGCTGTGTAGTGTATCAGCAGAGCAGCTGCTCATGCATGCACAGAGACCCAGGAGCTTTACATACCCTGGCCCCAGGATCCCTGACAAAGGTGATTACAACTCAGGCAAGGCAGGAGGTTTGTACAGACCCCTAGGAAGGAAGCTGAATCCAGGGGTTCCAAACAGTGTTGGTCTGTGGGCTCCACTTCCACAGCACCTCACAAGATAAAACCCACTGGCTTGGAATTCCAGCCAGCTACCATCAACAGGATAGAGACTGTATGAGACAGAATGGAGTCCCCAGAGGGAGGCGTGAGCCACCATCTTTGCTGTTTGGATGACTCAGCTGTTCCAGCCTGAGAGTTTGGAGAGTCCAAACAGTCCTGATGAAGAAGAGACCCCCTCTCCCCCGACCACCCCAGTATAGCACAGTTGCTATTCCAAAATGTGACCAGACTGTTTCTTTAAGTGCGACTCTGATCCATTCCTCCTCACTGGGTGGGACCTCCCAGTGAGGGCCTCCACCCACCCACACCCACCCATATGCTAAAAGCAGAGCTGTAATCTCTCCCCGAGATGGATTTTCGGGGGGTAGAGAGGGGTTGGCCACCACCTTGGTTGTTTGGACAACTTAGCTGTTCCAGCCTGCAGCTTTGCAGACTCCAAGCCAATTTGGGCAGAGGAGGCTCCCCAGGATGGCATGGCACTGCTGTTTTGTTGAGTAGTGGCTACACTGCTTCTTTATTTTTATTTTTAAATTTTCATTCATTTATTTATTTTTTGAGATAGAGTCTTGCTCTGTCACCCAGGCTGGAGGGCAGTGGCATGATCTCGGCTCACTACAACCTCTGCCTCCTGGGTTGAAGCTATTCTCCTGCCTCAGCCTCCTGAGTAGCTGGGATTACAGGTGCCCGCCACTGCGCCCAGATAATTTTTGTATTTTTAATAGAGATGGAGGTTCACCATGTTGGTCAGGCTGGTCTCAAACTCCTGACCTCAAGTGATCCACTCACCTTGGCCTTCCTAGAATGCTTCTTTAAATGGGACCCATAATCATTCCTCCTCACTGGGCAGGTCCTCCCAGCTGGGTCCTCCGGCCACTCCTGCTTGTGTTTTACCACTGACAGAGTTCTAATTTATCTCTGGGATGGAGTGCCTAAGGGCCAGGGAAGGCCACCATCTTTCTGTTTGAATGTCTCAGCCAGTCCAGCCTGTGGGCCTTGGAGAGCCCAAACCAATCAAAGGCTGAAAGGATAACCAACACAACACAACTTCTCTACCAAAATGCAGCCAGACTGTTTCTTTAAGTAGGTCCCTGATCCCATTCCTCCTGACTGGGTGAGACCTCCTAACTGGGGTCTCTAGCCACCTCCAACAGGTGTGTTTGGGCCAGCAGCAGTTCAGTATCCACCTGGAATGGAGCTCCCAGAGAAAGGGGTAGGCTGCCATCTTTGCTGTTTTGCAGCCTTCACTGGTGATACCTCCAGTTGCTGGAAAACCTGAGGACACTAGCTTCTGGAGCAGACCCCCAGCACACAACACCGCAGCAGCCCTATGAAGAGTAGCCAGAGTGTTAAAAGAAAAACAAACAGCAGCAGCAACAACAACAAAACCCACAAAAAAGTCCATTCAAAGTTCAGCAGCCTCAAAGGTTGAAGGCAGATAAGCCCACAAAGATGAGAAATAAACAGCACAAAAACACTGAAAAATCAAAAAGCCAGAGTGTCCGCTTTTTCCTAATGGCCACAACACCTTTCCAGCAAGGGTCGAGAACTGGGCTGAGACTGAGATGGCTGAAATGAAGTAGGCTTCAGCATGTGGATTAAAACAAACTTCACTGAGCTAATGGAGCATGTTGAAACCCAATGCAAGGAAGCTAAAAATCATAATAAAACAATGCAGGAGCTAACAGCCAAATTAGCCAGTACAGACAGAAATATAACTGACCTGATACAGCTGAAAAACACACTACAAGAACTACACAATGCAATCACAAGTATTAACAGCAGAATAGACCAAGCAGAGGAAAGAATCTCAGAGCTTGAAGACCGTCTTTCTAAAATAAGACAAGCAGACAAGAATAGAGAAAAAAGAATAAAAAGGAATTTTTAAAACCTCCAAGAAATATGGGATTATGTAAACAGACTAAAAGTAAAATTGATTGTGGTACCTAAAAGAGATGAAGAGAATGGAACCAATTTGGAAAACATATTTCAGGCTATCATTCTGGAGAACTTCCCTAACCTAACTAGACAGGCCAACATTCAAATTCAGGAAATGTGTAGAATGCTGGTAAGATACTCCATTAGAAGATCTACCCCAAGACACATAATTAGCAGATTCTCCAAGGTTGAAATGGAAAAGAATGGTAAGGGCAGCCAGAGATAAAGGCCAAGTCACCTACAAAGGGAAGCCTATCAGACTAACAGTGGGACTTTTAGCAGAAACCCTACAAACCAGAAGAGATTGGGGGCCAATATTCAACATTCTTAAAGAAAAGAATTTCCAACCCCATATTTCTTATCCAGCCAAGTTAAGCTTCAAAGGTGAAGGAAAAATAAGCTCTTTTTCAGACAAGCAAATGCTGAGGGAATTCGTTACCACCAGACATGCCTTACAAGAGCTCCTGAAGGAAGCACTAAATGTGGAAAGGAAAAACCGTTATCAGCCACTACAAAACCACACTAAAGTAAACAGACCAGTGACACTATGAAACAACCACATAAACAAGTCTGCAAAATAACCAGCTACCATTATGATGACAGGATCAAATTCACACATAACAATACTAACCTTAAATACAAATAGGCTAAATGCCCCAATTAAATGACACAGAATGGCAAGCTGTATAAAGAACCAAGACCCATCAGTATGCTGTCTTCAAGAGACCCATCTCACATGCAAAAACACACATAGGCTCAAAATAATAGGATGGAGGGAAATTTACCAAGCAAATAGAAAAGAGAAAAAAGCAGGGGTTGCAATCCTAGTTTCTGACGAAACAGACTTTAAACCAACAAAGATAAAAAAAGACAAAGAAGTGTATTATATAATGGGCTCAATTCAACAAGAAGAGCTAACAATCCTAAATGTATGTGCATCTAATACAGGAGCACCAAGATTCATAAAGCAAGTTTTTAGTGACCTTCAAAGAGAGTTATACTCCCACACAATAACAGTGGGAGACTTTACCACCCCACTGACAATATCGGACAGATCATTGAGACAGAAAATTAACAAAGATGTTCAGGACCTGAACACAGCTCTGGATCAAGTTGATCTGATAAATATTACAGAATTCTCCACCACAAAAACCACAGAATATACATTCTTCTCATTGCCACATGGCACTTACTCTAAAATTGATCACATAATTGGAGGTAAAACACTCCTCAGCAAATGCAAAGTAACTGAAATAACAACAAACAGACTCTTAGACCACAACACAATCAAATTAGAACTAAAATGTAAGAAATTCACCCCAAACTATTCAACCACATGGAAATTGAACAACCTGCTCCTGAATGACTTTTGGGTAAATAATAAAATTAACAGAGAAATCAAGAAGTTTTTTGAAACTAATGAGAACAAAGACGCAATGTACCAGAATCTCTGGGACAGAGCTAAAGCAGTGTTAAGAGGGAAATTTATAGTATTAAATGCCCCTATCAAAAATCTAGGGAAATCTCAAGTGAGAACCTAATGTAACAACCAAACTAACTAGAGAAGCAAGAATAAACAAACCCCAAAGCTAACAGAAGACAAGAAATAACTAAGATCAGAGCTGAACTAAGAGAGATAGAGACACTAAAACCACTTCAAAAGATTGATGAATCCAGGAGCTGGCTTTTGAAAAGATTAATAAAATAGAGGGACCACTAGCTAGACTCATAAAGAAGAAAAAAGAGAAGATTCAAATAAACACAATCAGAAATGATAAGGAGGATATTACCACTGACCCCACAGAAATACAGTCAGATGTCAGAGAATATTATGAACACCTCTACGGACATAAACTAGAAATCTAGAAGAAATGGATAAATTCCTGGATGCATACACTCTCTCAAGACCCAGCCAGGAATAAATTGAATCCCTGAACAGACCAATAATGAATTCTGAAATTCTGAAATAATGAATACTGAAATGAAAGGCAGTAATAAACAGCCTACCAACCCCCCCCCCCAACCCCAAAAAAAAGCCCAGCAGCAGAGAGATTCACAGTTGAATTCTACCAAAGGTACAAAAAAGGGCTGGTACCATTCCTACTGAAACTATCCAAAAAATTGAAATGGAGGAACTCCTTCCTAACTCATTCTATGAGGCCAGGATTATACTGATACCAAAACCTGGCAGAGATACAACAGAAATTTAACTTCAGGCCAATATCCTTGATGAACATTGATGCAAAAAAATCCTCAAAAAACTACTGGCAAACAAAATTCAGCAGCACATCAAAAAGCTAATCTACCACAATCAAGTAGGCTTCATCTCCAGAATGAAAGGTTGGTTCAACATATGCAAAACAATAAATGTGATTCATCACATAAAGAGGACCAAATTTAAAAAACCACATAATTATCTCAATAGATGCAGAAAAGGCCTTCAGTAAAATTGAACATCCCTTCAGGTTAAAAAAAACTCTTAATAAACTAGGTATTGAAAGAATATACCTCAAAATAATAAGAACCACATGTGACAAACCCACAGCCACTAGCATACTGAATGGGCAAAAGCTGGAAGAATTCCTCTTGAAAACCAGCACAAGATAAGGATGTCCTCTCTCACCACTCTGATTTAACATGGTATTGGAAGTTCTGGGTTGGGTAATCAGGCAAGAGAAATAAATAAAGTGTATTCAAATAGGAAAAGAGGAAGTTAAATTATCTTTGCTTGCAGGTGACATGATCCTATATCTAGGAAATCCCATTGTCTCATTCCAAAAGCTCCTTAAGCTGATAAGCAAGTTCAGCAAAGTCTCAGAATACAAAATCAGTGTGCAAAAATTGCTAGCATTTCTATACACCAACAACAGGCAAGCTGAGAGCCAAATCCCAAATGAACTCCCACTCACAGTTGCCACAAAGAGTATGAAATACCTAGAAATACAGTTAACAAAGGAAGTGAAGGATGTCTTGAAGGAGAATTACAAACCACTGCTCAAAGAGAACAGAGATGACACAAACAAATGGAAAAACATTCCATGTTCTTTGATAGGAAAATATTGTGCAAATGGCTATACTGCCCAAAGCAATTTATAGATTCAATGCTATTCCCATTAAACCACCCTTGACATTCTTCACAAAATTAGAAAAAAAACTATTAAAAAATTCATATGGAGGGCCAGGTGCAGTGGCTCATGCCTGTAATGCCAGCACTTTGGGAGGCCAAGGCAGACAGATCACCAGGTCAGGAGATCGAGACCATCCTGGCTAACACGGTGAAACCCCGTCTCTATTAAAAAATACAAAAAATTAGCTGGGCATGGTGGCGGGTGCCTGTAGTCGCAGCTACTCAGGAGGCTGAGGCAGGAGAATGGCGTGAACCTGGGAGGCGGAGCTTGCAGTGAGCCGAGATCGCACCACTGCACTCCAGCCTGGGTGACACAGTGAGACTCCATCTCAAAAAAAAAAAAAAAAAATTCATATGGAACCAACAAGAGCTAGCAAATCTAAGGCAATCCTAAGCAGAAAGAACAAAGCTATAGGCATCACACTACCCAACTTCAAACTGTACTACAGGGCTACTCTAACTGAAACAGCATAATACTGATACAAAAACAGATACATAGACCCATGGAACAGAATAGAGAACCCAGAAATAAAACCACATGCCTACAACCATCTGATCTTTAATAAGCCTGACAAAAGCAATGGGTAAAGGATTCCCTATTTAATAAATGGTGCTGAGAGAACTGGCTAGCCATATGAAAAAGTTGAAGCTGAACTCCTTTCTTACACCATATACAAAAATCAACTCAAGATGGATTAAAGACTTAAATGTAAATCCCAAAACTATAAAAACCCCAGAAGTAAACCTAAGCAATACTATTCAGGACATAGGCACAGGCAAAGAGTTCATGACAAAGATGCCAAAAGCAATTGCAACAAAAGCAAAAATTGACAAATGACATCTAATTAAACTAAAGAACCTTTGCATAGCAAAGAAACTATCAACAGAGTGAACAGACAACCTACAGAATAGGAGAAAATTTTTGCAAACTATGCATCTGACAAACATCTAATATCCATTGTTTATAAGAAACTTACACAAATTTACTAGAAAAAAAAACAACCCCATTAAAAAATGGGCAAAGGACATCAACAGATACTTCTCAAAAAATACATACATGTAGCCAAAAAACATATGAAAAAAGGTCAACATCACTGATCACTAGAGATATGGAAATCAAAACCACAATGAGGTACCATCTCACACCAGTCAGAATGGCTATCACTAAAAAGTCAAAAAAAAAAAAAAAACACAGATGCTGATGAGGTTGTGGAGAAAAAGAAATGCTTTTACACTGCTGGTAGGAATGCAAATTGGTTGAATCAGTGTGGAAGGCAGTGTGACAATTCCTCAAAGACACAGAGACAGAAATACCATTCAACCCAGCAATTCCCTTTCTGGGTATATACCCAAAGGAATAAAAATTGTTTTATTATAAAGACACATGCACATGTATGTTCATTCACAATAGCAAATACATGGAATGCCCATCAGTGATAGACTGGATAAAGAAGATATGATACATATACACCATTAAATTCTATGCACTGATAAAAAGCAACGAGATCATGTCCTTTATGGGGAGTTGTATGGAGCTGGAGGCTGTTATCCTTAGTGAACTGAAGCAGGAACAGAAAACCAAATACTGCATGTTCTCACTTATAAGTGGGAGCTAAATGATGACAGCACACGGACACATGAGGGGGAACAACACACACCGGGGCCTGTCATAGGGTGTGGGGTGGAAGGAGGAAAGAGGATCAGGAAGAATGGCTAGTGGATGCCGGGCTTAATAACTGGGTGATGGGATGACCAGTGTAGCAAACCACCATGGCACCTGTTTACCTATGTAACAAACCTGCATATCCTGCACATGTACCACAAACTTAAAATAAAAGTTAGAAATTTAAAAAAAACCACAAAGTTGAAATAACATTAAAAAATTTATTTAAAAAATAAAAATAAGTGCAAATTTCAAGTTTTATGTGTATATACATATGTGAAGAGGGTGAGGTTTTGTGTTAATGATAAAATAGGTAAGTTGCAAAAGACAGAGAGGAGTGTTTTTACTCTCAAAGAAAGATGGGAGGATTTGTTCTACCACATAGCAAGATTTACCTAAAAGCTATTTTAATGAGGAGAGTGTGCTGTTTATGCAGGGCTACACAAATAGAATAAATAATTTAGAAACAGAAATACACAAATCTGAACAATTGATATGTACTAGAGAAGGCACTACAGCATAGCAAATGAATTGTTTTTTCAGTAAGTGTACTAGGATAATTTTCTATTCACTGAAAATATAAAATATCACTCTTCTGTATCATTAATTAAAATATATTCTTGGTTTATTCAAATCCTTACTATAAAAGTCACAGCAGTGGAGGTGTTAAAAGATAATATATCAGAATGTATTTATGGCTTCTCAGAAAGAAGCTTCTGAAAGGACAAGTATAAATCAGAAACCATAAAGGCAAAGATGAGTAAATTTGATTGCATTATAATTAAAACTTGTATTAGTAAATAAAGACATTATAAACACACTAAAAATAAAATATACAAAGTAGACTAAACTATTTGTGATACATGCTTAAAATTAGGATTTATAATACATAGATAATTATTACAAATTAATAGGAAAATCTCAGATAACCTAGTAAAGATTATAAAAAGTCAATTCATACAAAAGTCAATTAATAAAAAAAGTTTAAATGAATACTTCATTTATGAAAGCAAACATTAGAATGCAAATAAAAATCTCAACAAAATAAAAACCATATATATTCATAAAATTGGCAAAATAAATCAGACGTCTGATCATTTTAGGTGTTGGCAAGGATATATAGAAATAGGAATAATTATATTCTACTAGAGGAAATTGTTGATATTGGCAGTGATATTTTTATCATATTTACTACATGTTTATTGTGAACAGATGCATACACATCATTGTAGTCTGAATGTTTGTGGTCCCCCCAGTTCATATGTGAAAATCCTAAAACCCAGGCGATGTTATGGGAAATAGACCTATATTTCTATCTTGTTTAAGCCAGAAGTATTTTGTACTTTGTTACAGGAGCAAAACCAGAATTCTAGTTAATATAGCTAAAAAAAACTAGCAGGAGAGAAATTAGAAAACACATTATTGGAGAACCTGGAAAATAATCATGACAATCTGGCCCAAATAAATAAATAGTCTCTGGAAACTCTATGAGAGCTTTAAGAGTGAAGACTCTTTAAGTCTAAATATCCTCTAATTAGCAAAAATGTGAATTTTGAAACTAAGAGTAGCTCTTTTCTATCATTAATTACTTTGAGTATGTTTATGTACAGTATAAGAATACACAATCTGCAATATACTGAAGGTTTCTAAACATCTAAATCCTTAGATGTTGTGATTGATATCTACACTTCTGGGAAAGATAGATAAGATCTATGGTCCTAGGTTCACAGCTAAAGAAAGCTGTCTGTTTCATTCTCAGGTGATACAGGGACACACACAGGTGCTAACTTGGAGGCCGCATTAGGACTTCTGAAGCATTTGCTCTCAGCCTATAAACAATTTGGTGTTTAGTATGTGTATGTGTTTGTTCAGCTTTTTTTTTTTTTCTTGAGACAATCACTCTGTCACCCAGGCTGGAGTGCAGTGGTGCGATCTCGGCTTGCTGCAATGTCTGGCTCCTGGGTTCAAACAATTCTCATGCCTCGGCCTCTCGAGTAGCTGGGACCACAGGCATGCGTCACCATGCCCGGCTAATTTTTAGGTATTTTTAGTAGAGACAGTGTTTCACCATGTTGGACAGGCTGGGCTCGAACTCCTAACCTCAAGTGATCAGCGTTCAGTTTATTTCTAAAGGAACTTTACTATTATTGTTATTATATTATTATTTGTTTATTTTTGAGACAGGTCTTCTAGGCTAGAGCATAGTGGCGCGATTACAGCTCACTGCAGCCTCGACCTCTTGGGCTCAAATGATCTTCCGCCTCAGCCTTCCAAATAGATGGGACTACAGGCATGCACCATCATGCCTGGCTCATTATTATCTTTTTCTAAATTACTAACAGCAGAAATTGCAATTCACTAAGGCAGAATGGGCAATAAACTACTTAGATTTTCTTTTCCTTCTTCATTTTCAGTCTTAGTTGTTCTCTATTACCACCCACTGTGTATCAGCAGCTGCATCACAATCAGGCCAATAGCTTAGACATATATATATAATGTCCACATATATATATAATAACACCACCATCTTTACAGGTAGTCAATAGACTATAATAAAAATTTACCTTTGCATTTAGACTTGATTTCAAGTTTTTCAAATAGTCATATACTATTTTTGATTTGGACCAAGTAATTTAATCTGCTTAGAGCTCAATCCCTCATTAATAAAATGTAACATCTGCCATGCCTTTTTCAAAGGCGAAGCAACAGAGCACATTCTGAAGGAAAATAACATGGGCCTGAATCTTGACTTTGCCATTTCTAGTCATATATTCTTGAGTATATCAGCAAAATTTTCTAAACCTTATTTTTCTCATCTGACAAAAGGATAAATACAAACACAGCAGGATTTTTATCAAGATTAAATGAGTTCATGGATGTGAGAGTGTATAGCAGAAGACCTCACACTAGTGAACCCTTAAAAAGCTTATTTAATTCATTTATTGTCATTTGGGATTTTAGGAAATATCAAATAAGGTAACAATGAGAAAGTATTTTAAAGTAATATACAACTCTTAGAAAATGTCATAGTCTCAAATAACTACTTTCCTTAGAAAGTGTACTTCTCCATATATCATTTAGAGAATGTGTCTTCTCAGTCTACAGTTATTGATAATATCAACAGTAGTATATGGGAAAAAATAGAGTGGTAATTCAGAGGTCATATTAAAATTTAAATCTTGTTTTCTTTTCTGTTAAATACTAGGAACAACAATTATTTCTGATTTATTTATGACCTACTCTGTTATTAAAATATTTCAACAGATTAACAATATAGATTACAAGGCAAACAAATAGATTTCCAAATGTCTTCATTTTACTTCATATTAGCTTTCTGCACAATAGAAACTCAACTGACCTCATGGATTTTTCTACCGTTTGGACTTTTCTACCAAAGAAATTAACTTAATAAGTAAATTAATCTTTATAGTACCTAAAGTAATTATTATTTTTTTTTCAAAGAAAATGGCAAAAAAATAGAAATGGGCTATGGCTTGGACAAATTATATAAATTACATCTTCTCAAAAATGTAATTGGCTACTTTAACATAAAAAAGGGTTCAAATAAATTTGACTGGAAGTGTTTTTTTTTCCAGTACACAGTGCAAGATTCATAGAATTCATATTTTATAAAAATTGTTCATGCAGGTGAAGAAAACTGTGCTCAAATTTGTGCTCAAACACCAATTGGAATCAGATGGCTTAAAAATCTATATAAGCTCAATGAGAAAATAAGATTAGTGAAAAAATCGCTTCTTTTTTTAATGAACATGCTCACTATGCTACCCACTTAGAGTAAATTATGCAATGTAATGTTTTCTCAGAGGAAGATGTAAGAAGAACAACATGTATATCACAAAAGACAAGGCTTATTCTTTATTTCTGTTTTTTTAAAGTTTATTTTAAATAAAATATATTTTAAACACATTTAAAGAATTTCTTTAAACAATAAAAAATGCCTCAATTAATTTATTTTTATAATTTCCAGTAAACTATTTGAATATCACATTTCTTCAAATAAAAGCATTAATTTATTTCTGGATTACATAACATTGACATATATTAAGATTAAAATTTTTAATGTGCACTGTTTATAGTTGTTCCCTGGTGTTCTTGTAACAATAAATTAAATTTACTTATTTAGAATATTAACCATCACACTATAAGGAGAGTAAAATTTAAAATATAGACATTCTTTCTAAACACCCCAAATCTGATTAGAAACAGTATAGTTATGCCAACAAGAATAAGGAAAAAGTCAATTACATTTTGTGGTATGAGGAACAAAATGAGTTGAGGGAGATAGTTCTGTATTTTATGGTGGAAACTAATTTAGTAGAGGCATTAAAGAATGGAGCAAATTTGAATGATTCTTATGAGGTGAGACAATCATATATGTTGGGAAAATATTATAAAAACATGGTCATGATATGTATGTTTGGTGAAAAATAAACATATCAGTTTGTCATAATCAAAGTAGCCATATGAAAAATGATGGAAGACAATACCAGATAGAAAAAAATATGGTCAGGTACTAGGACAGCCTTAAACGCTAAGCAAAAGTAAATTAATTTGATACAATAAGAAATAAATTGTCACTAAAGCACTGGGATAGTACTAGACTAATAGTATCATTCTACTGAGTAAAACGGATTTTAATTATATAATATTTAAAATATATAGACGTGTATTCAAAAACTTTGAAACTTTTTCTGTTGCCTTAAGTCAAGGTAAAAAGTATATCATTTAATTATAGCAATGATAACAAAATAATAATATTGAGTGCTTACAAAATTTTAGACTCTATACTAAAGGCTATTTGTGTATTAACTTGTTTATTCCTTGCAAATTCCTTTTTACAGAGGAGAATAGAGCTCTATAGTTCAACTTCTGTATCTCTACCCTCCAATGCAGCTATAAGTTTTATAAGTAAGCCTCATACTTAATAGAAAAAAACCTCAATACCCATTTTCAATATTTTCTGTCCATAGTTTGAATTTGTTTGAAAACAATTATTTTCTTACTCATTGTTAAAAGGTCGCCTTTATTGTGAAGATACCTGCATCTTCTATCTATTTACTCAAAGAATATCTATTAGGTTTCATATGACAGAGAGCCACCTGTCATTGATAAAACATGTCAACAATTTTGAATAATTGCTTTCTTTCCTTCTTTCCTTGGTAAAAGAAAAATTCAAAATTCACCTTAAAGTTTAAGAAAGCCTTTCACGGTTACCTTCTGGTAACCATGAAAACTCTGTGTGGTTCAAAATTTGTGACTCACTGTGTCATTGTGATATATTTTAAAGATTCTAATATATTTCAAGGTCTATTCATATAAATTTAGCTACATCAAAAATAACTGATATTATATGCTTTAACTGCCTTTGATGCCTGTTTCTTCTTTTGAATATGCATGCTTAGATTTAGCTTTTTAAATATTTACTTATTTTTATTAATACAGAATAGATGTCATATTTTCAAGGCACTTGAAATATTATGATACATTCATATAACGTGTAATAGTACAATCAGTGTAATTTGCATACACATCACCTCAAACACCTTTTCTTTCTACTGGGAAAATATGAATTCTTCTAACTATTTTGAAATAACAATAGATTATTTTCAACTATAGTCACCCTACTTTATTTTTTAAATGCTAGATCTTATTCCTTTTATCTACCTGATTTTTGTAAACATTAATAAACTTTTCTTTATACTTTCCCTTCCCCTACCTTTCCTGGCCTCTAATAACCACCAATCTACTCTCTATTTTCCTGAAATCCACGTTTTTAGCTCCCCTGTATAAGTGAGAACATGGAATATTTATCTTTCCATGACTGGTTTATTTCACTTAACATAATGACCTCCAGTTTTTTCCATGTTGTTGCAAATGACATGATTTCATCCTTTTTATGGCTAATAATATTCCATTGTGTATATATGCCATGTTTTCTTTATCCATCCATCCATTGATGGATACTTAAGCTGATTTTCATATTTTGAATATTGCAACTAGTGCTGCAATAAACATGAGAGTGCAAAAATCTTTTGATATATTGGTTTTCCTCCTTTTGGATATACATCCAGTAGTGGATTGTTAGATCATATGGTAGTTCTATTTTTAGTTTTTTGAGGAACCTCTATACTGTTTTCCACAGTGGTTAATATATATTCTCAATAACAGTGTACAGGGATTGCCCTTTCACTATTTGCTTGCCAGCATCCATTATTTTTTGTCTTTTGGATAAAAGCCATAACTGAGTTGAGATGGTATTACATTGTGGTATTGATTTGCATCTCCCTGATGATTAGTGATGTTGAGCATCTTTAAAAATGTATCAATTGGCCATTTATGCCTTATTTTGAGAAATATCTATTCAGATCTTTTTCTCATTTTTTAATCAGATTATTTCTTTTTTGCTATTGAGCTGTTTGAGTTCTTTATATATTCTGGTTATTAATCCTTTGTAGGGTAGATAGTTTGCAAATAATTTTTCCCATTCTGTAGATTGTCTCTTAACTTTATTATTTCCTTTGCTGTGTAAAAGCTTTTTAGCTTGATGTAATCTTATTTGTTCAGTTTTGCTTTTGTTGCATGAGTTTTTGAGGTCTTACCCCAAAATATCTTTGCACAGACAAGTATCTTGAAGCATTTATCCCAATGTTTACTTCCACTTATATCATAGTATCTGGTCTTAGAATTAAGTCTTTAATCCATTTAGATTTGAATTTTGTATAGGATGAGAGGTAGGATATAGCTTTATTCTTCTGCATAGATTACCCAGTTTTCTTGGTACCATTGATGGAATAGAATGTCTTTTTCCCAGTGGATGTTCTTGGCACCTTTGCTGAAAATGAGTTAGCTAAAAGTGCATACATTTATTTCTGTTATTACCATGCTGTTTTGATTTATATGGCTTTGTAGTATATTTTGAAGTTAGGTAGCTTGACACCTCCAGCTTTGTTACTTTTGTTCAGGATTGCTTTGCCTATTTGGGCTTTTTTTCATTCCATACAAATTTTAGGATTTTTCCTATTTTTGTAAATAATGTCATTGTTTTTTGATAGGGATTACATTGAATCTATAGATTGCTTTGGGTAGTATGGTCATTTTAACAATCTTAATTCTTCCTATCCATGAGCATAAACAACTTTTCCATTATTTTGTGTCCTCTTCAATTTCTTTCATCAGTGTTTTATAGTTTTCCTTGTAGAGATATTTCACTTTAGATATATTTACTCCTATGTATTTTACATATTTTTGTACCTATTATAAATGAGATTGTTTTCTTTATTTCTTTTTTAGACTGTTGTTCACTGTTGGTATATAGAAACAGTGATACTGATTTTTGAAAGTTGATTTTATATTGCACAACTTTACTAAATTTATCAGTTCTAACAGTTTTTTGTACAGTCTTTAGGTTTTTCTAATATAAGATCATGTTATTTGTGAACAAATATAACTTGACGTTTTCATTTTTAACTCAGATGCCCTTTATTTCATTCTATTGTCTAATTGCTCTGTCTGGGACTTCTAGCATTATGTTGAATAAAAGTGATGAATATTGGTATTGTCTTGTTTCAGATGTTAGATGAAAGGCTTTCAGTTTTTCCTTATTCAGTATAATGTTAGCTGTGGGTTTCTCATACATGATTTATATTGTTTTGAGTTATGTTTCTTCTATACCCAGTTCGTTGAGAGTTTCTGTTAATGTGAAGAATCATGTTTACTGATTTATATTGAGCCAAACGTGCATCCCTGGAATGAATCCCACTTGATCAAGGTGTATGTTCTTATTAATGCGCTGTTTAGTTTAGCTTGTATTTTGTGGAGGATTTTTGGTATATATGTTCATCAGGGAGCTAGGCCTGTAGTTTTTTGTTATTGTTGTGCCCTTGTCTGGTTTTGGTATTGGGATAATGCTAAATGGGATAGAATGAGTTTGGAAATATTCCCTCTCCTTCAATTTTTTGAATAATTTTAGTAGAAGTAGTAAAAATGTTTGGTAGAATTCAGCAGTGAAGCCATCAGGTCTTGAGCTTGTTACGTGTTATTGGTTGGTTCAGATTTTCTATATCTTCACTGTTCAATCTTAGTAGGTTGTATGTGTTATAAAATTTATTTATTTATTTTAGGCTTTCCAATTTGTTGACATAATAGTCTCTATTGTGCCTTTTGTTTCTGTAGTATCATTTGTTTTATCCCTTTGTATTTCTCATTTCATTCATTTTTGGTCTTTTCTCTTTTTTCCTAGTTTGCTTTAACTTTTTTCAGTTGTGTTTATATTTTAAAACATCAACTTTTCATTTGTTGACCTTTTGTATATTTTTTAGTCTCCATATCAATTTATTTCTGCTCTGATTGTTTTATTTCCTTCTTTCTACTAATTTTGGGTTTGGTTTGTTTTTGCTTTTTTAGTAATTTAGATGAATCACTAGGTTGTTTGTTTAAAGTCTCTCTACTTTTTTGATATAGATGTTTATTGCTGTAAACTTCCCTCTTAGTTGTTTAATTTCCATGTATTAGTGTACTTTCCAAGGGTACTTATATTATTGATTTCTGGTTTTATTCTGTTGTGGTCAGAAAATATACTTTAGATGATTTCAACTTTTTAAAATTTGTTGAGACTTGTTTTGTGGCCTAACATATGGTCTATTCAGGAGAACATTCCATGTGCTAATGAAAGAAATTAGTATTCTGCAGGAGTTGGGTGAAACATTCTGTAAGTATTAGTTAAGTGTATTTGGTCCAGTATGTAATTTTTTTGTTGATTCTTCTGTCTGCATCCAGATTTTCTGTCTCTATCCCATTACTAACAGTAACGTGTAGAAGTCCCCTACTATTATTGCATTGCAGTCTCTCTCTTGCTTTATATATATTAATATTTGCTTTATATCATTTATATCAAGGTGTTCCCATGTAGAGTGCACATATATTCGTAATTGTTATATAGTCTTGCAAAATTGATTCTGTTATCATTATATAGTGACCTTCTTGGTCTCTTTTTACAGTCTTTTAATCTGATGTAAGTATAACTACTACTGCTTTTTTTGGTTTCCATTGGCATGGAGTATCTTTTTCATCTTTTCACTTTCAGTCTGGGTGTGTTTTATAGTTGCAGTGGGTTTCCTGTAAGCACCATATAATTGGGTCTTTTTTTTCCTTCATCCATTCAGCCACTCCGTCTTTTAATTGGAGAATTTAGTCCATTTACACTCAATGTTATTACTGATACATACAAACTTACTACTGCTGTTTTGTTACTTGATTTCTGGTGTTTTGTAACTCTTCTCTTTTTTTCTTCCTTTCTTACTATCTTTCTTTGTATTTAAATGAAGTTATTTTTAAAAAACTAAAACAAACTAAAAAGCTTTACACTTTCTATAATCTTCTGCACATATGGACTTTTTTTAATCTCAGTTTATACCTTGTATTTTTTTTGAGATAGAGTCTCACTCTGTCACCCCAGCTGGAGTGCAGCGGCACAATATCAGCTCACTGCAACCTCTGTCTCCTGGGTTCAAATGTGTCTCGTGCCTCAGCCTCCCGAGTAGCTGGGACTACACGTGTGAACCACCACACCTGGCTAATTTTTTGTTTGTTTGTTTGTTTTTGAGGTGGAGTCTCGCTCTGTCACCCAGGCTGGAGTGCAGTGGCCGATCTCGGCTCAATGCAAGCTCCGCCTCCTGGGTTCAAGCCATTCTCCTGCCTCAGCCTCCCGAGTAGCTGGGACCACAGGTGCCCACCACCACGCCCAGCTAATTTTTTGTATTTTTAGTAGAGACAGGGTTTCACTGTGTTAGCCAGGGTGGTCTCGATCTCCTGATCTTGTGATCTGCCCACCTCAGCCTCCCAAAGTGCTGGGATTACAGGCATGAGTCACCGTGCCCAGCCACACCTGGCTAATTTTTGTAGAGACAGGGTTTCACCATGTTGGCCAGGCTGGTCTTGAACTCTTGGCCTCAAGGGATCTGCCCTCCTCAGCCTCCCAAAGTGCTGGGATTACAGGCATGAGCCACCACACTTGGCCTAGTTTATAGATTTTTATATTGCCCATCTCTTAACAAGTTTCTGTAAATATTATTTTAATAGATTTGTTTTTTACTCTACAATAGAGATATACTTACTATACTTACTAATACCAGTGGGTTTTATACCTTCAAATGTTTTCTTTTTGCATATTAGTGTCTTTTTCTTTCAGAACAAATAATTTCTTTTAGTATTTATTTTAGTATTTTTTTTTTAGTATTTGTTTTAGTATTTCTTTTCGTATTTGTTGTAAGATGGATACAGTGTTGATTAATTCCCTCAGCTTTTGTCTGGGAAACTTTATGTCCCCTTTACATTTGAAGGATAGCTTTGCTGAGAACAATATTCTTCTTTGGCAGTTTTTCTTTGCATACTTTGAATATGTCATCCTATTCCCTCCTGGCCTATATAGTTTCCATTAAGAAGTCTTCTGCCAGATAAATTGGAGCTCCTTTTTATCTTATTTTATTATTTTTTTCTTATTGCTTTTAGGATCCTGTTTTTCTCCTTGGACTTTGGTTATTTATTATATGCCTTGTGGTAGGCTCATTTGGATTAAATCTTTTCAGTGATCTCTGCCCTCCTGTGCTTGGATATTTATATCGTTTTATACATTTGGAAAATTTTCTTTTATTATTTCTTTGAATAAGCTTTCAACTCCTTGCTCTTTTTCAACTCCACTTGAACATCAATGATTCTTAGATTTTCATTTTTTTCATTCTTTATTCCTTTTTTCCCTCTGATTGTGTATTTCCAAAAAGCCTGTCTTCAAGATCATTGAATCTTAACTCTGTTCGATCTATTGAGCTGTTAAAAATTCTAATGTGTTATTCAGTTCCACAAATATATTTCTGTTTCAGGATTTCTGCTTGCTTTTTAAAAATTATTATTTCAATCACTTTGTCAAAAGTTTCTGAATTGCTTCCCTGTGTTATCTTGAAGTTCACTGAATTTTCTTACTGCTAATCCTAATTCTTGATCTGAGAGCTCACATATTGCCATTGAACATTGTCACACTAACTTCTTGCTTTGTCCATTTGGGAAGGTCATGATTTCCTCTGTTATTGTTCTTGTGAATGTGTGTCTGTGTTTTTGCTTTGAAAGATAGTAATTTATTTCAGTCTTCTATGTCTGACTTGTTTTAGTTTTTCTTGAATATGTTTTCTTACAGATTGTTTGCAGTTTAGCCACTGAATTTTCTTTATGCTAGGTTACTGTTTTTTTTTCAGCAGATGGTGTCTTAAGCCCAGGTTTGCCTCAGCTGTAGCAAACATCCAGAATGCTTCTTGTCCCAGTGGGGGAGGTCCCAAGGGGAATACCCAAGCTGTGTGTGAAGGCTGGCTAGGGCTTTGTGCCTAGGGGGCCCATGGAGCATGCCTCCTACCACATGGTGCTGCTGAACAGCCACTTTGGTTTGGTGTCTTCTTTGGCTGAGATGAACAGCAAGGTTTTTCAGTCTGAGGATGCTCATTCCTTTGTCACTGGCTGCCCTCAGGGTTTTTGTTTGTTTCTTTGTTTGTTTTCCTTTACTGGTACTTGCAATGTGTCCTGTGAGTTGAGGAAAAGACAATTCTCATGTGCAAAGTAATTCATGGTGGTGGGGAACTGGTTGTCTGCCTTGATATTACTTACTTCATTGTAGAAACTACGAATCCAGGAGAAACTTTCTATGAATATGACGCCTGGCAGATTGGAGAAGAGTCATTGTGGATACAGAAGTCCAATTTTCTTACCATCTGCTAGAAGTTTTTTCATTTCTCTATTGTTCTAGGTCCCTTCCTACGATTTGAGTTCTGGGTTATTGCTCGTTGTAATCTTGGTGCAAGATATTTGGTTTTGGTTTTCTACAGAGAGGAATGAAGCCAGATTGCTTCCACTCTGCCATTTTGGTGATGTCACTTTCCTCAATGTCTTTGTTACAATAAGGCCTGTGAATTCTGTGTTAGAGAAATATCTCTTACACCTTATTTCTGAATTCTTAAAAATATTCTATTCAAAGAAGGAATCATACCAGTGGTTAGTCTTCCACGGTTACTTGAGAAAATATATTCTGAATTACCTACTTTTTCAGTAATTTACACTAAAAATAGTTGTTTTTGTATTTTCTTTATTGAAATAAAGAAAATTTTGTTTTTTTGTTTGTAAATTTGTAATTTTGTGTATTTTGTTTGTAAACATTTCTTCAAATATTTAAAATTTTGTTTTGTCTTTCAAAAGTATGTTTTGAGCAATGAATCTGGTTCAATTATTAGTCATATTATTTTCCACATAAATTTTATTTTTTAAAATTACTCAAGGAAAAATAAGTATTCATTTAATACTATGCAGCTTCTTATTTTTAATATTTTATTGTTGGTAACCTTAAAATATGTTTCTAAAATTTATCATTAAGTGAAGTAAAATTTATTAAAGTTTTTACGAAATTTATTGTGTAATTTTAAATATTGTTAAAAAAGATTTAAAGAATGATATTTTCAAATTTTGTATAGTTACTGTTTATAATTGTGCATCTGAT
Organism: Gorilla gorilla gorilla; assembly: GCF_029281585.2. Taxonomy (NCBI): domain Eukaryota; kingdom Metazoa; phylum Chordata; class Mammalia; order Primates; family Hominidae; genus Gorilla; species Gorilla gorilla. The sequence goes on from NC_073238.2 coordinate 75,988,254, forward strand.
TATAGTGTCATTCTATGTTTATCATATATCTTACTGTATTATATACTATAAGATCAAGATTATGGTTAATATCAGTGTTTGCAAATCCATGATTCATATAGACACTTAAAAATGTTGGCTAGATGACTGATTTCTTGTCACCATTGATAAGATCATTGTTATTTTTACCTCATAATATGGCTGATGAAAAATATTCGCCAAGAATGGGCAAAGAAAGTCGTTTATTTTTTGTTTATTTGTACTTGCACAATTACTATTGTCTTCAACCCATGGTTTCCTTGTAGAGTTCTTTTAAAGCTACTTGTCCATTTCCTGAGAATATTTAGTTAAAATCACATCACATATTCCATAATGTCATTAACCAGGTGCATATAACCTGACAAAAATGACAGAGGGTGCTACTGTCAACCACTTGACCATATAGAATTCTTATGCTTCCTAAAAATCTTGCTGGCCATATGTGCAAAGGGACCATGTGACCTATAACCAAGCAGTATGTTCACTGTCAATTCATACACCAAAAACCAGTAAAGTACAACATCTTTATTATTATTAAAAGAAATGAAAGAGTTAATGCAATATACTCTCCCATTATATAATACTTTTTTTGTTTTTCTCTTGGGTACTACAGTCTCTATTCAATGAGAAGTGTGAATTGAAATTGAAAGAGATTATTAGTGCAGAGATATGAGAAAGGAAGTTACTGGAAGAATCTCAATGAGATATGATAAACATATGGAGACCATAATGACAGGTCCTACAATCAGTTTGGATTCCTATGAACAATTTTCTTAATCAACTTTATACCTCACCCACAAAGCACCTGAAAGATGCAACATATAATTTGGTTAATCTAAGCTGAATGTACCCTTTTCTTTAATCTTGAGCTACTAGATAATTTGCTCTTTATTTAATTTAAATCATTTATATATTCATTCCTCTAACAAATATTTATTGGGAATAGTATATGTGGCAGGTATTTTTTTTCTTCTAGGCCCTGGCATACATACAGCATAAAGCAATTTAAACAGAAACCTCTGTTTTGGGGAGCTTATGTTCACCATCTACTGTCAACATTCCCATCTCCCAAATACTGTTCCCATTTCTAGGGATAAAGGATAAATAGCTGGGGCCCCAGAACCTCATAGTTTAGTTGAGGAGTTAAAAATGCCAAAAGTAAAAATAAATTTCAGAGCTCTACCAGATAACAAAAGAGTAAATCAGACCTTTAAATTGCCTATTACATGATGAAAGAAATGCTGTATTCATCTTAGTGATTGATTATAGTAAAGAAAAAAGAAGCAGTAAAAAATCAAGTGGCTGGTACGCTACAAAAGGGATCACACTTATGCCAAAAAATACAGCTACAACAAAGGAAGATAATGAGATGATGGCAAGCAAATTACGTGGGTTTTATTATACGTAGATTTAGTTTATCTAGAATTTCAGCTCATGGCTGTTTACATTTTGTAGATATTTGTTAATGCTAATTTATACATGTTTTCATATTTTCACATGATTATTAAAGCACTTTTCCAAAATCTCTGATAACAAACCAAGAAGTTCAAAGCTTAAGAGAAGCTGGTGTGGGCCAGGCTCAGTGGCTCAGGCCTGTAATCCCCGCACTTTGGGAGGCCAAGACAGGCGGATCACCTGAGTTCGTGAGTTCGAGACCAGCTTGACCAACATGGTGAAACCCCATCTCTACTAAAAATACAAAATTAGCCATGGCGTGGTGCCACATGCCTGTAATCCCAGCTACTTGGGAGGCTGTCAGGAGAATCGCTTGAACCTGGGGGGCAGAGGTTGCAGACAGCTGAGATGGCACCATTGCACTCCAGCCTGTGCAACCAGAGTGAAACTCTGTCTCAAAAAAATAAAAATAAAAAAACAAAGAAGCTGGTGTGATTAATTAGGCCTTAAACGCAATTCACCAAATTTCCTCAAAAGCTGTTATAATTCCAGCAATATATATTTTAAAAAGCATAAGAGAAAGGAACACTGTGAGCTTAACTAAAGACAAAATTAATATTAAATTGAAGTGTTTTTTAAAATACCTCAAAATGACATTCACAATTCTAAAAATGGTAGAGAAGTTGAGACAACTAGTAAGGGCTGTGAATAGCAATGCATCCCTGGAATGATGTGCATTGTGGCTAATGGTAATGTTGCTCAGGTGTATGGATTTTGTATATGAAGGAAGCTTTGACTCAGCATGTAATTAGTGAGTGTACAGAAAAAAGTGATATATAATTTTATGTATAATGTTGTGCTATTGAAAGGATTAAAAACATTTTTTATGTGTCTGCACATACAGCATAGTGTTTCGGAAAGCTATTATTTCTTAAGACATATCAAACCTTTAATGATCTTAGATTAACTAAATACAGTATTTGTATACCTATTTACTTTATCCCAGGTATTCAAAATTTATTTTAAAAAACTAGAGTATATAATTTTTGTTGAATTTTACACCTGCAATTTCAGGTTATTAATATAATTAAGTAGTCAAGTGTTTTTCGGGTCCCACTCATTCCTTAGGAGCTATTTAGAACCCTAGCCAATCCATCTTCTGTTTTGTGGACTCTGTGCACAATGAAGGAAGTCTGTAAATAATAAATGACAAAAAATTACAGTATCATGAATTCAGCAGTAAGTGACAGAGCCTTACTGTATCATAGTGAAATAGCAGTATTTTCACACAAAATGCATCAGGTGAGCAATCTTTGTTTTAGTTTTATTTTTTATAGGAAAAATTCCTCCTTTATCAAAACATGTTTTTAAAGCCTCCTTCACAATTTATAAATGACTGTTTCAATATTATTGAATGAACATAGCATCTTTGATGTATTAAGTGACACTTGGTGCCTACTGAAACAGGAGAGGAAAGTCACTAGGAAGAATTCGGGTCAGAGATGGGAATTACAGGTATCTTTCATGTAATTACTCATAAAATCACTTGCTAGCATAAGAGGGGGAATAATTATTCACGTTTCTTATGTTTTGATAATATAAATTGGTGTTTGGGAGCACATAAAAGGAACCATGACATGAAAGCACAATCTATATTTTTCATAACTGTTATTGAAGTGTGAACCAGGCTTTAACTCAGTAAAGGAACCAGACCTTACATTGCATATGTGTGATCATAGCAGTTGATATGTCTTTTATAACACACATTTTGCCTTTAGTGATACTGAAGTTTGTCAAAGCAGTCCGAGTAAAAGCTGAAGTTCTTTCTAAAGCATACAATTAAGGGTTTTTTGTTTGTTTGTTTTTTGTTTTTTGGGGATGGAGTCTCGCTCTGTTGCCCAGGCTGGAGTGCAGTGGCGTGATCTCAGCTCAGTGCAAGCTCCGCCTTCCCGGTTCAAGTGATTCTCCTACCTCAGCCTCCTGAGTAGCTGGGATTATAGGTGTGCACCACCACACCCAGCTAATTTTTGTATTTTTAGTAGAGATGGGGTTTCACCATGTTGGTCAGGCTTGTCTCAAACTCCTGACCTCGTGATCCACCCACCTTGGCCTCTCAAAGTGTTGAGATTACAGGCGTGAGCCACCATGCCCAGCTGAGGTCTTTTTAATGGGGTATGCACATGTTCTCACTTATAAGTGGGAGCCAAACAGTGAGCACACATGGGCATAAACATGGGAACAATAGACAATGTGGACCTACTAGAAGGGAAAAAAACTACCTATTAAGCACAATGTTCACTTCCTGCGTGATGGATTCCATACCCCAAACAACATCACACAATATTCCCATGTAACCAACTCGTAATGTACCCCTTTATCTAAAATAAAAGTTTAAATTTAAAATTAATTAATTAAGTAATAATAAAATGGTTATGTGAACCAATGAGGTGAAAGACTTGTATACTGAAAACTGCAAAACATTGCTGAAAGAATTCAAAGAAGACACAAATAAGTGGAAAATATTGTTTCATCAATTGAAAGATTTAATATTGTTATCAATATTACCCAGAGCAAATCTAAAGATTCAATTCAATTTCCATCAAAATCCTGATGTGTTTTGCACAAATAGGAAAATCTATTCTGAAATGAACACCACATGGTGAAAACAATTTTGAAAGAGAAGAACAAAGTTGGAGGTCTCACATTTCCTGATTTCAAAACTTACTACATAATATGGTAAAAAAAAAATGTGGTACTGGCATAAAGACAGACATATAGGCCAATGGAATAGAATAGAGAGCACAAAAATAAATCCTCACACATGTAGTCAAGTAATTTTTGACAAGAGTGCCCAGATCATTCAAGAAGACTTTTTTTTTTTTCAACAAACTGTATTGGAAAACTGGATATTCACATGTATGAGAATGTTGTTGGACCCTTACCCTAAACCTAATGCAAAAAGTAACTCAAATTGGATCAAGGACCTAACCATAAGAGATAAAACTATAAACTGTTAGAAAGAAACAGTAGAAAACCTTCATGACTTCGGATTTCACAAAGATTGCCTGGATATAACACCAAAAGCTAAAGTTACAAAAGAAAATATAGACAAATTGGGCTACATCAAAATTAAAAATTTTGTGAATCAAAAGACATTACAAACAGAGTAAAAAGGGAATATACAGAATAGGGGAATATACTTGGTAGTCATATATTTGGTAAGGTGTTAATAAACAGACTAAATAAAAAAACTCTTACAATTCAACAATAACAATGAAGAAATAATTAAAAAATGGGCAAAAATTTTGAATAGATATTTCTCCCAAGAAGATGCACAAATGGCCAATAACTACAAGAAAAGATGCTCAAAAGCACTAAATACTAAGGAAATGCAAATTAAAGCCAAAATGAGATAGGCACTTCATGCCCATAAGAATGGCTACTTTCAAACAAACAGCCCATGTAATAAGTGTTGACTAGGGTGTGGAGAAATTGGAATACTAGTCCACTGCTGGTGGAAATGTAATATGGTGCAGCTGCTTTGAAAAACACTGTGGAGTTTCTTCAAAACATTGTAAATAGATCATCATGTGATTCAGCAATTCCACTTCTGGTATACCTAAAATAATTGAGATCAGGAATTCAAATAACTATTTGTGCACCCATGCTTGCAACAGCATTATTCACAATTGCCAACATGTGCAAAAAAACCAAGTGTCCCTCGACAAATAAATAGGTAAACAAAATGTGAAATATACACACCATGGAAATTGATTCAGCCTTAAAAAGGAAGAATTTCTGACACATGCTACAATATGGATGAACCTTGAAGACATTATGCTAAGTGAAATAAGCTAGTCATTAGAACAAAAATATTGTATGATTTCAATTTTATGAGTTACCTAGAATAGTAAAATTTATAGAGAAAGACAGCAGAAGGGGCTGTGTGGTGGAGAAAAAGGGGAGTTATTGTTTAATGGGCATGACATTTTAGTTTTGATGAAAAGGTTCCAGAGATGAGTGGTGACAATGGTTGCACACCAATATGAATGTTTTTAATACCACTGACTAGATACTTAAAATGGTTAATATGATAAATTCTGTTATGCTTATTTCACCACAATAAAAAAAGTTTTAAAAACGACATATGTGTAGAAGGGGCGGTTCTGAGATGGCCGAATAGGAACGCTCCAGTCTATAGCTCCCAGCGTGAGCAATGCAGAAGAATGCTAAGACTGCTGATTTCTGCATTTCCAACTGAGGTACTGGGTTCATCTAATTGGGACTGGTTGGACAGTGGGTGCAGCCTACAGAGTGTGAGCCAAAGCAGGGCACGGCATCGCCTCACCCAGAAAGCACAAGGGGTTGGGGAATTCCCCTTCCTAGCCAAGGGAAGCCATGACAGACAGTACCTGGAAAATCGGGACACTCCTGCCCTAATACTGCTCTTTTCCAATAGTCTTAGCAAACAGCACACCAGTAGATTATATCCCACACCTGGCTTGGCAGGTCCCATGCCCATGGAGCCTTGCTCACTGCTAGCACAGCAGTCCGAGGTCAAACTGCAAGGCGGCAGCAAGGCTGGGGGAGGGGCACCCGCCATTGCTGAGGCTTGAGTAGGTAAACAAACTGGCCAGGAAGCTCAAACTGGGTGGAGCCCACCTCAGCTCAAGGAGGCCTGCCTGCCTCTGTAGACTCCACCTCTGGGGGCAGGGCATAGGTGAACAAAAGGCAGCAGAAACTTCTGCAGACTTAAACGTCCCTGTCTGACAGCTTTGAAGAGAGCAGTGGTTCTTCCAGCACGGAGTTGGAGATCTGAGAACAGACAGACTGCCTTCGCAAGTGGGTCCCTGACCCCCGAGTAGCCTAACTGGGAGACACCTCCCAGTATGGGCCAATTGACACCTCACACAGCCGGGTATCGCTCTGAGACGAAGCTTCCAGAGGAATGATCAGGCAGCAACATTTGCTGTTCTGCAATATTTGTTGTTCTGCAGCCTCCGCTGGTGGTAACCAGGCAAACAGGGTCTGGAGTGGACCTCCAGCAAACTCCAACAGACCTGCAGTTGAGGGTACTCACTGTTGAAAGGAAAACTAACAAACAGAAAGGAATAGCATCAACATCAACAAAAAGGACATCCACACCAAAACCTCATCTGTAGGTCACCATCATCAAAGACCAAAGGTAGATAAAACCACAAAGATGTGGAAAAACCAGAGCAGAAAAGCTGAAAATTCTAAAAACCACAGTGCCTCTTCTCTTCCAAAGGATCACAGCTCCTTGCCAGCAATGGAACAAAGCTGGACAGAGAATGACTTTGACGAGTTGACAAAAGTAGGCTTCAGAAGGCCAGTAATAACAAACTTCTCTGAGCTAAAGGAGGAGAGCTAAATCACGAGAACTACGTGATGCATGCACAAGCTTCAGTAGCCAATTCAATCAAGTGGAAGAAAGGGTATCAGTGATTGAAGATCAAATGAATGAAATGAACTGAGAAGAGAAGTGTAGAGAAAAAAGAGTAAAAGGAAATGAACAAAGCCTCCAAGAAATATGGGACTTTGTGGAAAGACCAAATCTACATTTGATTGGTGTACCTGAAAGTCATGGGGAGAATGGAACTAAGTTGGAAAACACTCTTGAGGATATTATCCAGGAGAACTTCCCCAATCTAGCCAGGCAGGCCAACATTCAAATTCAGGAAATACAGAGAACACCACAAAGATACTCCTCGAGAAGGGCAACCCCAAGACACATGTCAGATTCACCAAGGTTGAAATGAAGGAAAAAATGTTAAGGGCAGCTAGAGAGAAAGGTCGGGTTACCCATAAAGGGAAGCCCATCAGACTAACAGCAGATCTCTCAGCAGAAACTCTAAAAGCCAAATGAGAGTGAGGGCCAATATTCAACATTCTTAAAGAAAAGAATTTTCAACCCAGAATTTTATATCCAGCCAAACTAAGCTTCATAAGTGAAGGAGAAATAAAATCCTTTACAGACAAGCAAATGCTGAGAGATTTTGTCACCACCAGTCCTGCCTTAGAAGAGCTCCTGAAGGAAGCACTAAAAATGGAAAGGAATAACCAGTACCAGCCACTGCAAAAACACGCCAAATTGTAAAGACCATCTGTGCTAGGAAGAAACTGCATCAACTAACAGGCAAAATAGCCACCTAAAATCATAATGACAGGATCAAATTCACACATAACAATATTAACCTTAAATGTAAATGGCCAAAATGCCCCAGTTAAAAGACACAGACTGGCAAATTGGATAAAGAGTCAAGACCCTTCAGTGTGCTGTATTCAGGAGACCCATCTCACGTGCAGAGACACACATAGGCTCAAAATAAAGGGATGGAAGAAGATCTACCAAGCAAATGGAAAACAAACAAACAAACAAAGCCGGGGTTGCGATCGTAGTTTCTGATAAAATAGACTTTAAACCGACAAAGATCAAAAGAGACAAAGAAGGCTATTACATAATGGTAAAGGGATCAATTCAATGAGAAGAGCTAACTATCCTAAATATATATGTACCCAATACAGGAGCACCCAGATTCATAAAGCAAGTCCTTAGAGACCTACAGAGACTTAGACTCCCTCACAATAATAATGGGAGACTTTAACACCCCACTGTCGACATTAGACAAATCAATGAGACAGAAACTTAACAAGGATATCCAGGACTTGAACTCAGCTCTGCACCAAGCCGACCTAATAGACATCTACAGAACTCTCCACCCCAAATCAACAGAATATACATTCTTCTCAGCATCACATCGCACTTATTCCAAAATTGACCACATAGTTGGAAGTAAAGCAGTCCTCAGCAAATGTAAAAGAACAGAAGCAATAACAAACTGTCTCTCAGACCACAGTGTAATCAAATAAGAAACTCCCTCAAAACTGCACGAATACATGGAAACTAAACAACCTGCTCCTGAATGACTATTGGGTAAATAACGAAACGAAGGCAGAAATAAAGATGTTCTTTGAAATCAATGAGAACAAAAACACAACATACCAGAATCTCTGGGACACATTTAAAGCAATGTGTAGAGGGAAATTTGTAGCACTAAATGCCCACAAGAGAAAGCAAGAAAGATCTAAAATCGACACCCTAACATCACAATTAAAAGAACAAGGAAGCAAGAGCAAACACATTCAAAATCTAGCAGAAGACAAGAAATAACTAAGATCAGAGCAGAACTGAAGGAGATAGAGACACAAAAAACCCTTCAAAGAATCAATGAATCCAGGAGCTGGTTTTTTTAAAAGATAAACAAAATAGATACACCGCTAGGAAGACTACTAAAGAAGAAAAGAGAGAAGAATCAAGTAGATGCAATAAAAAATGATAAAGTAGATATCACCATTGATACCACACAAATACAAACTACCATCAGAGAATACTATAAACACCTCTACACAACCAAACTAGAAAATCTAGAAGAAATGGATAAATTCCTTGACACATACACCCTCCCAAGACTAAACCAGGAAGAAGTTGAATCCCTGAACAGACAAATAACAGGCTCTGAAATTGATGCAATAATAGCCTACCAACCAAAAAAGTCCTGGACCAGGTGGATTCACAGCCGAATTCTACCAAAGGTACGAAGAGGAGCTGGTACCATTCCTTCTGAAACTATTCCAATCAATAGAAAAAGAGGGACTCCTCCCTAACTCACTTTATGAGGCCAACATCATCCTCATACCAAAGCCTGGCAGAGACCCAACAACGAAAGAGAATTTTAGACCAATATCCCTGATGAACATCAATGCAAAAGTCCTCGATAAAATACTGGCAAACTAAATCCAGCAGTACATCAAAAAGCTTATGACCACGATCAAGTTGGCTTCATCCCTGGGATGCAATGCTGGTTCAACATATGCAAATCAATAAATGTAATCCATCATATAAAGAGAACCAAAGACAAAAACCACATGATTATCTCAATAGATGCAGAAAAGGTCTTTGACAAAATTCAACAGCCCTTCATGCTAAAAACTCTCAATAAACTAGGTATTGATGGGACATATCTCAAAATAATAAGAGCTACTTATGACAAACCCACAGCCAATATCATACTGAATGGGCAAAAACTGGAAGCATTCCCTTTGAAAACTGGCACAAGACAGGGATGCCCTCTCTGACCACTCCTATTCAACATAGTGTTGGAAGTTCTGGCCAGGGCAATCAGGCAGGAGGAAGAAATAAATTGTATTCAATTAGAAAAAGAGGAAGTCAAATTGTCCCTGTTTGCAGATGATATGATTGTATATCTAGAAAAACCCATTGTCTCAGCCCAAAATCTCCTTAAGCTGATAAGCAACTTCAGCTAAGTCTCAGGATACAAAAATCAATGTGCAAAAATCACAAGCATTCTTATACACCAATAACAGACAGAGAGCCAAATCATGAGTGAACTCCCATTCACAATTGCTTCAAAGAGAATAAAATACCTAGGAATCCAACTTACAAGGGATGTGAAGGACCTCTTCAAGGAGAACTACAAACCACCGCTCAAAGAAATAAAAGAGGATACAAACAAATGGAAGAGCATTCCATGTTCATGGATAGGAAGAATCAATATCATGAAAATGGCCATATTGCCCAAGGTAATTTATAGATTCAGTGCTATCCCCATCAAGCTACCAATGACTTTCTTCACAGAATTGGAAAAAACTACTTTAAAGTTCATATGGAAGCGAAAAAGAGCCCACACTGCCAAGTCAATCCTAAGCCAAAAGAACAAAGCTGGAGGCATCAGGCTACCTGACTTCAAACTATACTACAAGGCTACAGTAACCAAAACAGCATGGTACTGATACCAAAACAGAGATATAGACCAAAGGAATAGAACACAGCCCTCAGAAATGATACCACACATCTACAACCATCTGATCTTTGACAAACCTGACAAAAACAAGAAATGGGGAAAGGATTCCCTATTTAATAAATGGTGCTGGGAAAACTGGCTAGCCATATATAGAAAGCTGAAACTGGATCCCTTCCTTACACCTTGTACAAAAATTAATTCGAGATGGATTAAAGACTTAAATGCTAGACTTAAAACCATAAAAACCCTAGAAGGAAACCTAGGCAATACCATTCAGGACATAGGCATGGGCAAGGACTTCATGGCTAAAACACCAAAAGCAATGGCAACAAAAACCAAAATTGACAAATGGGATCTAATTAAACTAAAGAGCTTCTGCACAGCAAAAGAAACTACCATCAGAGTGAACAGGCAACTTACAAAATGGGAGAAAATTTTTGCAATCTACTCATCTGACAAAGGGCTAATATCCAGAATCTACAAACAACTCAAATTTACAAGGAAAAAAATCAAACAACCCCATCAAAAAGTGGGCGAAGGATATGAACAGACACTTCTCAAAAGAAGACATTTATGCAGCCAACAGACACATGAAAAAATGCTCATCATCACTGGCCATCACAGAAATGTAAATGAAAACCACAATGAGATACCATGTCACACCAGTTAGAATGGCGATCATTAAAAAGTCAGGAAACAACAGGTGCTGGAGAGGATGTGGAGAAACAGGAACACTTTTACACTGTTGGTGGGACTGTAAACCAGTTCAACCATTGTGGAAGACAGTGTGGCGATTCCTCAGGGATCTAGAACTAGAAATATAATTTGACCCAGCGATTCCATTGCTGGGTATATACCCAGAGGATTATAAATCATGCTACCATAAAGACACATGCAGACTTATGTTTATTGTGGCACTATTCACAATAGCAAAGACTTGGAGCCAACCCAAATATCCATCAATGATAGACTGGATTAAGAAAATGGGGCACATATACACCATGGAATACTATGCAGCCATAAAAAAGGATGAGTTCATGTCCTTTATAGGGACATGGATGAAGCTGGAAACCATCATTCTGAGCAAACTATCACAAGGACAGAAAACCAAACACTGCATGTTCTCACTCATAGGTGGGAACTGAACAATGAGATCATTTGGATACACGGTGGGGAACATCACACACCAGGGCCTGTCGTGGGGTGGGGGGAGTGGGGAGGGATAGCATTAGGAGAAATACCTAAGGCAAATGACGAGTTAATGGGTGCAGCAAACCCACATGGCACATGTATACATACGTAACAAACCTGCACGTTGTGCACCCGTACCCTAGAACTTAAAGTATAATAAAATAAAAATAAACAAATGAGGTATGTGTACTCCTTGGGGTGCACAAGATATTTCTAAGGTGTACATTGTACTGGAAAGATGTAAGGGAATACAATTCTATCTCTTCAACTTACACATGTTCACTTTTCTAGGGCTGACCTGTGCATGTCTGTGAGCAGGTTAGCCTACGTTTTTACTTCCACTACCATGACCACTCTGTTCTCATATTAAAAACAAGACATTTTTCACCCACCCTGAGTATTTTTATGGTGCATACTTTCAAGGTATAAAAACCCCAAGGGCACCAAGCTGAACTAAAATCCAAAATATTGATGGAATCAAAGCTCTTTCACTCAAGATATAATATATGGACTTTCTCTTTCCAAGATATATTTTTTTTAAAAAAAGAAGGTTAAGCATGACTTTATAAAATGCACACTTATGCTCCTATTGGATTCAAATACAAATATATCATAGAGTGGGATTATGGTCATGATGACTATTTTATTTAGAGACCTCACCACTTTAATCTCCTGATTATCATCAAGAAAGGAGGAAAAGTTCCTTAAAAGCAATTACAAAATAACTCTCTTGCAGGAATGTTGAAAGTGGTAGCATCATTTCTTCGAGCAAATATTCCTATAGCAAGAGTTAGTGCACTATTCATCCATTAATCTTAGAATGCTCAAGATTTTAAAGAGCATGTTGGGAAGTATTAATGTACTAAGTGGTGCATCTCTATATTCATCTTAATAATAACAATAAAATAATAATATTAACCAAAAATTGCTCAATATATTTATTTACCTATGATTCTCTCTTGGATTTCAACATAATGGAAGTGAGTTCTCCACTTTCTTCCAGCAAATAAACACTATATATCTGTGGAAAAAGAATATATATCAGACATAAGTCAGCATTTCAGTTTTCTTCAACATGCATCCTGATTAACATGAGAAGCTTTTTCATCAACATTTAACAAAAGGTAGTGGGACTGGTGTGGTGGCTCATGCCTGTAATCCCAGCACTTTGGGAGGCTGAGTGAGAGAATCTCTTGAGCCCAGGATTTCAAGACCAGACTCGGCAACATAGTAAGACCCCTATCTCTATAAAAAACAAAAGTGAAAAAATGATTGTTGTGGACCCTAACACCATATTCTTTTTGCTTGGATTAAAATCTGTTGCTTTCTGACAATTGCTTGCAAACAATTTCCTGTCTCTTTGTTCATTCTGACCAAATACATATTAGATTTAAACTAACAGCAGGAATATGTTAAAAAATTCCAGTGTGAATAGTACATTTAAGAATAATTATTTAGGCCGGGCACGGTGGCTCACGCCTGTAATCCCAGCACTTTGGGAGGCTGAGGTGGGTGTATCATGAGGTCAGGAGACTGAGATCATCTTGGCTAACACAGGTGGAACCCCGTCTCTACCAAAAATACAAAAAATTAGCCGGGCGTGGTGGCGGGCGCCTGTAGTCCCAGCTACTCGGGTGGCTGAGGCAGGAGAATGGCGTGAACCCGGGAGGCGGAGCTTGCAGTGAGCCCAGATCGCGCCACTGCACTCCAGCCTGGGCGACAGAGCGAGACTCCATCTCAAAAAAAAAAAAAAAAAAAAAGAATAATTATTTAAATAGTTTTGGAAGGCCTCACGTTGACAAATGGCCCATATTTTTATGACAGTTGGTAGTTGTATGTCAAAAATTTGGAGAAATATACTAGGAGAAAATATGGAAAGCTCTTGCCCGACAATCACCAGAACAATTTTCCCCGACCTCCTGCCACCTGCCAAACCCCATTTTCCATTACTCTCCTGCCTGCCTGCTCACTGATGCCACTCCCCTGGCTTCCTTAGTGTACTTGGAACACAGCATGAACTTTAGGGCATTTCCATTTGTTGTTTCACTGCGTGTGATGCTCTGTCCTGAATGTTGACACAATTTTTCCCCTTATTTCTCTGTTCTTAAGAACTCTGGTCCACAGGGATTTCTTCTCTGACTACCTTATCAAAAGTAGCTCTCTATCACCTCCACCTCTTACTGTATTCTATCCAGTTATCCTGCTTTATCTTTATATCACTTATTACTGACAAAAATAATTTCACACACACACACACACACACACAGCCTTTTTTCCAGTAGAATACAAGCTGTTACTTTACTGTTTCATGTCCATCATCTGGTATTTTATTTAGTGGCTGTGCAAAACATGTATGTTTAATGCATGAATAAGATAAAAGAAACAGAGAGAGAGAGAAAACAAGGGAAAAAATTACTTTTGCTTTAGCTATAAATTGTATACTGAAAACAAATCTTATACCTTTGATTTTATGTTCCACATTTTCTAGAAGCTCTAAGCTTCACTTATGCTTTTATTCAGCTACACGAAGGTATGATCATGTTGTATAACTCATATCATATTACACAATTTCATATCTGAGATCTCCAACTCACTTGCCCTAGCTCATTCTTTCTCTTTTTCACTAGAAAGTCTGCTCTCTGCCCCCACTGAAATAATAAATCATGAACATCTGTATTCATTACTCCTCCTTGAACTATTTAAGGTCTCCAAGAATCCTATTGATTACACCGCCCTCAGTGATCACTCCCTCTCTCTCCCTCAAAGCACATATAGTCTGTAACTTTTTAACTATTCCTGCATTACATGCTGTTCTTAATAGTTTGTTTGCCAACTGTTTCATGTAAGTTGTTTTTAATTCCCCATCTATTTTGAAAGTGAGAGCTGCTCAGAGACCTAGCCTTCCATTCCTCTCACATGGGACACCTAAAAAAACCCTGAAGATATTACCTGTTTTATTTCTGCATTCAAAGTGAACTTTGTCCAACACACCTGTCCTCAGTGTCCAACATTTTGTTTCACTGCCTTCACTGGATGATATCTTTTATCTCCAATCTCTCAGTATCACTCAACAAAGTCCATCAAACTCTTTATCTCTCTCCATTGGTTTTCTTCTGGTGCATTGGTCTGATTTTTATTTGATTTATCCAGATGCTCTATCCAGTGCCTATACTATTTCTTCTTTATACTTCTACTCTCTAACTGAAGATAGTGCACGTGGTTTAGAATTTTCACTTTCTGTTATTGCCTATAATACCTTAGGTATATGGTGAAACAATGAATCCTTCAGTTCAACAAATTTATTTATGATTATCTTATTTACATCTCTCTTATATGTACTTTTCTCTTATTTTTAATATATATTTATTAATTAACTACTATGTGCAGACTCCCTACTCAGTATTCTTTTCACTAGTGTACCCTCGGAGTGAGGACTATGAAAGTATAATATTGAATAGAGATAAAAGAAAACAAGTGCTGGCAAAAATGTGAAGAAAAATGAATTTTTGTACAGTGCCAGAAGGAATGTAAATTAGTACAGTTGCTATGGAAAACAATATAAAGATTCCTCAAAAAATTAAGATGGAACTACCGTATGATCTACCAATCCCATTACCGGTTACATATTCAAAGAAAATAAGATCAGTATCTTGAGGAAATATCTGCACCCCCATATTCATTGCAGCATTATTCACAATAGGCAAGTAATGTAAATAAGCTAAGTATCCTCCAGGAATAAATGAATGCAGAAAATGTGGCATATTTAAACAATGGGATATTATTCCAGTGTAATAAGAGAATTCTGTTATTTGCGGCAACATGGATGAACATGGAGGAAATTACATTACATTAAGTGAAATAAGCTAGGCACAGAAAGACAAATGCCACATGAACTCATTTACATGTGAAATTTAAAAATTGAACTCATAGAAGTAAAGAGTAGAATGGTGGTTACCAGGGGCTCGAGGAGGGAGATTGGAATATGTTGGTCAAAAATTTCTAAGTTCCAATTAGGACGGTAAGTTCGAGCTATCTTTTATGCAACATGGTGACTATAGTTTATAACAATGTATTACATTCTTAAAAATTGTTAAGAGTAGATTTTATGTGTTCTCACACAAAAAAAATAAGGATATAAGATTATCCATATGTTAATTAGCTCAATGTCACCTTCCACAATATATACATATTTCAAAGCATCATATGGTGCAAGTTAAATATATAGTATTTTTATTTGTCAACTAAATAATAAAAGAAAGTAAAAGAAATACAAACAATAGAACAGAATAGAGTAGGATAAAATAAAAAACATTAGTGTGCTTCAAAAACAATAAGCGTAAATACTGTCTTGTGAAACTTTGTGATGCCAACTGTATTTCTTGCTGTGAGCTGTGTCCCCAAAAGTTGGAAAATCACCAATTTAACCTATTTTACTTTGATTTTGTTAGGCTGGGAAACAAGACCGATTTTTTATTTTGTGTATTTGCAGTATAAGTTATCTTGAGTAATTAAACATTAATAAAAGAACAGTATCATAGTTCCTCAACAAATATCTTTGTATAGAACTTGAGAGGCCTGGGAGCTGGCTACTAACATGAAAGAGGGAGGCTGATAACTCAAAACCTTTTTGACATGAAGGGGCACCTTCTCCTAGGCTCTAAAGTGACTCTAAGTCCTGCTGCTTCCTAACTTGGTCTCGGTCCTTCTTTTCTTCAAGTGTATATAAGCCTTCTTCTCTTCAAGTTCATAAAACCAAAGAAATTGTTGAGGGCAGGAGTGATAGGAAGTGCAGAGATCATGGTAACAAGCTAATCCCTCACCCCACTTCTGTGGAATTTGGCAGACATATTGCGTAGGGTGCAGACAATAAAAACACATTGACATACTCTTCAGTTGGGCGTCTTTTCATCTTTTGCTTTCTTATGGAATAGGTCAACTGCTCTTACTTTGTTTTTCCTTGAGTAGTTGAGTAGGCAAAGCAAAAAGAAAGAGTCGGCCGGGCGTGGTGGCTCACACCTGTAATCCGAACACTTTGGGAGGCCAAGGCAGGCGGATCACGAGGTCAGGAGATCAAGACCATCCTGGCTAACACGGTGAAAACCTGTCTCTACTAAAAACACAAAAAAATAGCTGGGTGTGGTGGCAGGCGCCTGTAGTCCCAGCTACTCGGGAGGCTGAGGCACGTCAATGGCGTGAACCCAGGAGGCAGAGCTTGCAGTGAGCCAAGATCGTGCCACTGCACTCCAGCCTGGATGACAGAGCAAGACTCTGCCTCAAAAAAAAAAAAAAAAAAAAGGGAAAGAGTCAGCAACTACACATAATTGAAGTTTTTAATTGGACTAGACTGGTTTGGACTTTTAAATACCTTAAAGTGACCTGAAACCTAAGAGATTTTTCTCATGATAGTATTACGGAGCAGGGCGGGGTGGGGGCTAGATTGGGAATAACATATTGAAGACAGTGATTGGAAAGAAAGAAAACTACATTTTATTTTTTGCATACCACCCAGTTGGAAGTTTTCAATAAATCAGCTCATCCGAATAAATGAGCTGTGGAAAATAAAATTCAATATAAAATACACTTCTCTCAATATGAAGTAGTAGGAAGTTCAGGGACTTCATACTCAAGGACATCAGACTTTGGCAATTTGAATCCTAACTCCTCCCATCATTAGCTATGGGGCCTTAGGCAAGTCACTCATCAGTTCAATTGCTTTTAATCTGAAATGGTATACTAAAATCTACTTCAGATTAAGATTAGATGAAGAACAGGCAGGTTCAAATGCCCATACATAGATGCTTTTCAAAACTTTGTAGTTTCTTTCCTTCTCTTTTTCCCCTTCCCTCAAGAATTGGCATCTGAAATAGATTATTTCTATAACACAGGAAAGTAAATCATATAAAAGCATTTGATTCCAAAAATAAGCACTGTAAAAATATAATATGTAACTTCTCATAAGGACCATTGGCATTCATGTGGAATCTGCAGAACAGACAGCATTTCCTTAGGCTCAGATTTTGGAAAGGAAGAAATCTAGACAATGGTCTGATTTGGGAGGACAACAACTTTCATTTAAGTAAATTAGTCATGTAGCTAGCAGTGGAGGATAAACAGGCAAGACACGAGATGGTGGAGAGGTCATGGAATTCTCAGAGTGAGAAAATGTTGGCACAAATTTGTTTCAATATGGCAGATGTCAATGATTGCTGATCGTTAGCCTCTAACTTATAACAAATAATAATTACATAATCTATGTTATCTCTTTTTAGTTAATTATATCCACTGAAATTTAGGGATGTTGGTAGTTTGTTTCAGAAGTTTTTGACTAACAATGTATGCCCCTGTATAAACGCATAACAATAGTAATTATCTGCTGTGGCATTTGAAAAATTAGTCTTCTCCATCTTTTATTTCATTTCACTAAGCCATTCACCTTAGTTTCAGGTATATTTTCTTCAAAATGATGAGTAATGATGAGTAAAATCTCTGTAATTCATTATACTAAATAGTATAATAAAAATTATGCCTAACTTTTTGTAGAAAATATTCTTAGCTAAGCTTGATCACCTACTACATAACTAATTGTTCAAATTCAAGAAGTATTAAAATTCTGCTTTATTTAAAATGAACTAATCAAGTGTTATTTAAATAGCAAAAAGAACATGGAAGAGGGAAACTCACAAAACATTCTGATTTACCAGCAGGCAATTTAGCTTGGGCTCTGTCTAAATACATAGATTTGCTACTCATCCTTCATTTTAAGAAGTTTATTTGTCCTTTTCTTTAAAACCATGATTCTTAACACTATATACATATTATAATAACTTGAATTTAAATGTACTTTTTAAAATGTACTAATACCATGATTTTTAAATGTACTAATACCGTGGACCCACATGCAGAGATTTCTGCTTTAATTGGCCTAGGCTAGAATTGAACATTGTCTGTTTCAAGAGCTCCCCACATGGTGTTAATGTAGAATAAGAATTGAAACCCAGTTTTCCAAAGCTTCCTTTAGCTTTTTCAGAATTGGTGAGTTGCTTTATACTTTGGGTATATTACAGATCTATTCATAATTCCAATAGCATTTCCATGCAATATTGTAATGTGTCTATTTATGAATCAATCTCCTCAATCTGAATCTGAGAATGTCTCAAAGTGGAAATCAAATTAACTCTTTATTGGGTATCCAGCATCTATCAGAATGTGTCTGAACTATTATAGGACCTCATTAAATGAGGATCCAGGAGTGTGATGTGTGGATGTGCATGAGAGGTAATTTATAAAGATTGGTGCAAATATTAAGGCAATATTATTATAGACAATGCTTTAAGACAAGATAGTTTTAGGTCAACTTGATTATATATCTTTCGATGCTTTTGCTTTTTAACTTACTCTAATTTGTCATACAGAAATAAAGACATTGACCTTCAGGTTTATTTGTTTTATGGAAGAAATAAAGAGATTATATCACTAAATCAAATATTTTTCTTACTTAAGGAAGACCTAACGTGCATTCAGCTGCCTGTTAGCTTTTCCTTCTCAATTAACTGCTATTATTGAAAAGTTATTATTAGGCAATCAGATGATAGCTTTAAACTCATCTATGCTAAAGATAAATGCAATCTAATTACAAATCAATAGCATCCTACAGCAAATATGGAAGTAGTTTGTGCATATTTTAGAAAATTTGGAAAATACATACACTCATGATCCTCAGTGGACAAGGCTCCCCCGGCCTCTCATGAAAGCATAACCAAAGCATAGTGTTCTTACTCAGCTGGAGGAGAGCTCTCATTGGTCAGACAAATTGGAAATGAGGATCAGAGTGGTCCCTGGAAATGCCTGAAGAAGGGGTGACATCAGTAATCAAACTCCACCTTTTTATCATATGAGAAATGGCTTGCCATGCCTCAGCTACCTGCTTTGACAAGCTATTTCTTACGGTTCCATCAGATCTGCTCAAGTTTCTAAATATTAGGCCTTGCTTGCTCTAACATGCTATAAGAAAAAAGTATCAAAAGAAATAGATACTGCTATAAAGATTCATTTTGTCATTTCATATTTTAGAAATATATATTGTGAAAGGGAAGAAAGAACATGTAATCAATCCAATATACTACACATTCCTTATAAGTCTACTGTGTGTAAGGCTCTATTATTTACTGAGAGGTAAAAGATAAAATGAAATACAGCCCTCAGGCAATAATATCACTCAGAAAATTTCAGAGCAAGGGCCTGATCTGTAGGATTCAGCAGAAAACTTCAAAATAACCCCAGAAAATTATCCATTTCAGAAAAGCAGAGACACTTGATACGTACCCAAAACTATATTCAATAAAACCGTACACATTTTTTGAGATCTACAAATTGTGGGGTGGTGGGATAGGTGGTGAGGCACACACAAACACCACTTTTCTTTGACATTGATGTCAGTAGGCAGGACTATCTCTAAAGCCAGAAAGAACTATGTTTTTAAATTTTGGAAAAGAACAACCTGTGTTTGAATCACCTAAGTGCTTGCTAACATAAAAATTCACGGTCCCTACACATTGAATTAGAATCTCTAGTAGCAGAGCTCTGGAATCTGCGTTTTTAACAGCTCCCATGGGAGATTCTTCTGTATATTAAACCTGAAAACCAGTATCCTAGTTTGGGGTGGCAGATATGACTTTGGAACAGAAACCAGGAGATCTGGATTATAATATCAGTTCATTCATTAGCTAAATTGCTTGGCAAATTGTATGTCATGTTTGTCTTTGTTCTTTCAATTTATTGCCTGCAAGTAACATTCAGTAATGCTTGTTCAGCTAAAATTAATCAAACGTTGGTTAAGTAACTTAATGTTTAAATCCCATTTTTTTCTATAACCTAGCTATTCTGGACTCTATGATTTTAATGCATCTTCTAGTTCTAATACTCCATGGTTCTAGGGAGAAGGGGTAGATTCATCTTCAAATAAAGCAAGAGCTACCTCAGTTCTGATGTAGCCACAACTCCTAGCCAGTGGTGACTAATAAAACCCTGTATCCCCTGATATGTTTTCTCTGGAGTTGGGAACACTCAGGGGACTTGTATTAGCCTCACAGGTAAGGTACCTAAAAAGTAAGAGATGCTGGTTTAAAAAGCATCAAACAGACATTGCTGTGTTGCAGCTTACTAGCACATTCAAAATTACAGTAAAGGGTCAGGCACGGTGGCTCATGCCTATAATCCCAGTACTTTGGGAGATTGAGGCAGGAGGATTGCCTGAGCCCAGGAGTTTGAGACCCGTGCTACATAATGAGACCTCATCTCTACAAAAAAATAAACAAAATTAGCTGAGCGTGGTAGCACACACCTGTGGTCCCAAGCCTACTTGTGGGGCTGAGGTGGAAGGATCTCTTGCGCCAAGGAGGTTGAAGCTGCAGTGAGTCATGATCATGCTGAGAGGTGACAGCCTGCTGGCAGCCCTGGCAGCCCTCGATCGCTATCAGTGCCTCCTCGACCTCGGTGCCCATTCTGGCCGCGCTTGAGGAGCCCTTCAGCCCGCCGCTGCACCGTGGGAGCCCTTCTCTGGATTGGCCGAGGCCGGAGCCGGCTCCCTCCGCTTGCAGGGAGATGTGGAGGGAGAGGCACGGGCCGGGAAACGGGGCTGCGGGCGGCGCTTGCGGGCCAGCGCGAGTTCCGGGTGGGCGTGTGCTTGGCGGGCCCCGCACTCGGAGCGGCCGGCCGGCCCTGCTGCCCCGGGCAGAGGGGCTTAGCACCCGGGCTAGCAGCTGCGGAGGATGCGACGGGTCCCCCAGCAATTCCGGCCCACAGGCGCTGCGCTCGATTTCTCACCGGGCCTTAGCTGCCTCCCAGTGGGGCAGGGCTAGGGACCTGCAGACTGCCATGCCTGAGTCTCCACCCACCCCCAGCCGTGGGCTCCTGCGCAGCCTGAGCCTCCCAGTGGAGCGCCGCCCCCTGCTCCACGGCGCCCGGTCCCATCGACCGCCCAAGGGCTGAGGAGTGCTAAAACAAGGCGCGAGCAGCTCCCCCTGCAGCCCCAGTGAGGGATCCACTGGCTGAAGCTCATCTGGGCTCCTGAGTCTAGCGGGGACTTGGATGAAACTTTATGTCTAGCTAAGGGATTGTAAATACACCAATCAGCACCCTGTGTCTAGCTCAAGGTTTGTAAATGCACCAATCAGTGCTCTGTGTCTAGCTAATCTAGTGGGGACTTGGAGAACTTTTTTGTCTAGCTCAAGGTTTGTAAACGCACCAATCAGCACCCTGTCAAAACAGACCAATCAGCTCTCTGTAAAACAGACCAATTGGCTCTCTGTAAAATGGACCAATCAGCAGGATGTGGGTGGGGCCAGATAAAAGAATAAAAGCAGGCTGCCCCAGCCACCACTGGCAAGTTGCACCACTCCCCTTTAAAAGTGTGGGAGATTTGTTCTTTAGCTCTTTGCAATAAATTTTACTGCTGCTCTTTGTTTGGGTCCACACTCCCTTTATGAGCTGTAACACTCAAGTGAAGTTCTGCAGCTTCACTCCTGAAGCCAGCTAGATCGCGAACCCACCCAGAGGAAGGAACAAACGCCTGACACACTGCCTTTAAGAACTGTGACGCTCACCGCGAGCGTTTCCGGCTTCATTTTTGAAGTCAGTGAAACCAAGAACCCACCGATTCCGGACACAATGCTACTACACTCCAACCTGGGCGACAGAACGAGATGTTGTCTCAAATACACACTCACGTAACACACACACAGGATGAGGAAAAAAAATGCCCAAGGTTTTACTTGTGAATTGTGTCAGCTTCTGCCTAAGTAGATCACCCAGAGGCTTAAAGAATCTTTAGCAGGAAGAAGTTGGAGGTAGAACAGTGATTCACTACATGAAAAACACATCAGCTTTAAACCTTTCACAAGCCAAAGTCACAGAGTTAAATCATCGAAATAGGACACAGTAATATTTACGTGGTTCTTTTCACCTCTTCAATTTGGGAGGAACCTGAGGTAGGATATGATGGGAGAACAGAAGAAAGACTCATATCCCTCATCCCAAGCCTTAGTCCTTGGCCAGAGAAGGGGAGAAGACTTACTTCCAAAAAAAGTTGGAAATGTTGACTATTACGTGGAAATAGATCTTTCTGTTACTGAAGTTAGATTGTTTCAGAGATTGATGACTAGATTTACTCTGGATTTCAAGCTACTGCAAAGGGAAAAGGTAACCTTACAGAGTAGATTTGAATACATCAGAAGGGAAAACAAAAATACTGAATTTTTAAATATGTATATACACGTTATTTTATAGTTCCAAGAGCCTTGCAATTTATTCTAACAATTAACCTACAAAAATATGTTGAAAATTAGTAATATGAAAAGAATCCTTCCTGGCTTTTTGGGTGATGAGAAGATGTGCATTACATTGTTCCCAATCTTAGTGAGATTTTCCTGTTTATTTGCAGGATAATGTCAATAATTAGATTTCAATGCATAATAAAACAAATATAATTGATATAAAGCAACGTTATTAATTTTAACTGGAAAGATCTGGCATGTTTTCACATAGCAAGGGCATTATCAAGGTCTCTTGACGAATTTTTTTTTTTAAAAAAACAAAAGCAAACAACAGCTTGATGAGAATGCAGATTAGTGAAAATATGGAGTGTTTAGAACGAGAGACTAGAATAGTATGAAATTGGAGTATGGTGAATACAGGAATGACAAAAGCAATATCTTAAAAAGATAATCTTAAATAAAAGTATAAAAGTTTTTGAATAAAAGTGGTTTGTACTAAACCTGTTAAAAGTAAAATGTCATTTGGGGGCTAATGTAAGAGAAAATATAATTTTATAAGGTTTTTGACATTTTTATTTTGAAAAAATGCAGAATATACATTTTATTTAAAAATCTATACTGTATTTATCGATTCTCAACTATAAATAATATTTGAGAAAAACATTAAATGTAAATATTTCCATTTCACTCTAAACAAATGACAATAAAATGCAGGTTTCTTTTGGAAAGAGTAGTATAAATGAAAAGGTAGAATATTAATTGTCTTTGGAGCCAAATTATTGGCCATCCGTATAAACAGAATTGTGAATCTTAAAGTTGTCTTTAAAGAAAAACTTGGGTTTGTTGTCTTAAAACTTAACTTGGAGCCAGGTGCGGTGGCTTAAGCCTGTAATCCCATCACTTTGGGAGGCCAAGGCGGGTGGATCACGAAGTCAGGAGATCCAGACCATCCTAGCTAACACGGTGAAACCCCATCTCTACTAAAAATACAAAAAAATTAGCTGGGCGTGGTGGCGGGGGCCCGCAGTCCGAGCTACTCGGGAGGCTGAGGCAGAAGAATGGCGTGAACCTGGGAGGCGGAGCTTGCAGTGAGCAAAGATCACGTCATTGTACTCCAGCCTGGGCGGCAGAGCGAGACTCTGTCTCAAAAACCAAAAAAAAAGAAAGAAAGAAAAAGAAAAACTCTGTGAAACTAAAGAACTACAAACAAGCAAAAATAGAATATTTAAGATGATGGCAGTGTATCAGTATTAAGAGAGATTAAATAGCTTAGAAACTTTTAGACTGGAAATGAAAAGAGGAAATGAGGGCAGTTACGAATGCCCTCGCTAAAAACAAGAGAACAAGAGAAGCCTTCTTCACCAACTCCCATTATGAATAAGCCCCTGTGTGGCATTTTACATATAAACACTAGTTAAAATGAATATTGAAATGGATAAAGAGAATTATAATTATGCAAAATATTGCCATGCAAATGCTTATAGACACATGTCTTGAGGACCATGTGGTGCAGGTATAAAATTGAGTTTTTTGGAAAGTGATTTACTGGCAAGTAGCAGAGCACACCCAATTCCCTGAGTTTTCCTTATTGGATATCTTCGACAGGACAGAGGTGAGCTCTTGCACTACTGGGAATGCATGCATGCATTCCCAGTAGAGGGGTGCCAGCCCACAAAGATCGATACATTTATAGGGCGAGAAGACAAGAGCTTCTGTCTGGTCTGGAAAGTCACATTTTGGAAAGGAATATCTCCAGATGCACCAGCCCCTTCTTCCGCTGAGCTAACTCAGACCTGGTCAGCCAGGTCTCACCTAAGCTATTCAAATGCCGAAGGAAATAATCCTCCAGATTTAGCAAATATTTTTTTAAAGATTTTCATTTACACTTGAATTTCAGATAAAAAATAATCAATTATTTGTATATAGCTGGGTATGTCTGGGACACACATACTAAAAAAAAAAAATAATAAGTTACCTGAAATACAAATTGAAATAATTTGTATTTAATCTGGCAATCCTATACCAGATTTGTCTCTATTCTTTTTTTTATTATTATTATACTTTAAGTTTTAGGGTACATGTGCACAATGTGCAGGTTAGTTACGTATGTATACATGTGCCATGTCGGTGTGCTGCACCCATTAACTCGTCATTTAACATTAGGTATATCTCCTAATGCTATCCGTCCCCCCTCCCCCCACCCCACAACAGTACGCGGTGTGTGATGTTCCCCTTCCTGTGTCCATGTGCTAATGATAGCAAATGACCTGCTCGGTGGTGGGTGGGAGTAGTCTCATGACACAGACAGCTCAAGTAGAAGTGATTATTATGTATATGTGTATCAAGGGAAAGCTGGCACCATCTTTTCTGTTCCATTATTCTTTATTTTCTCTTGTTGTGTCTTCTTGAAATTATTCCATGTGATCCCAGGATTCCTAAAGATTCTCAAAATAAAGTGAGAAAATATTCTTTAATACTGGGCAGCTTTGGGTTTTATTTTCCTTTTGTTATCGTGGACAAGTTGCTTCACCTTTCTTAAGCTAAATAGCTAAATTTTCTCACCTGTAAAGTAGGCTTGTATAATATCAGACACAGACACTTTTTATGAGTAAATATTATAATGTATATCAAATGCACAGACTAGTGAATTCTCACTAAATGATAGAAATCATTAATGTGACGTGTCCTAGAAATATATTTTTCCAATTTATAAAAACTAAACAACACTTTAGAAAGACGAAAATATGCAAGTCTAAAAACAAATGGGAGAAAATGATATTTCACATACTAGGTGGAATAAGTTTAAAATGTAGTTCTCCAAGATTGAATAGTTTCACACAGAAGAGTTCATTATGGAATCAAAATGGAATAAAAAGAAAAGATTCCACATATGTGTTCATGCTTAAATATTATTGAACATATTATGGTGTTTTGGAGAATATTCCTTTTGTATTACCATGTAGAAGAGAAAATATCAAGCTTTATGTCCTTTCTTTTTTTATAAATATAATCAAATGTCGGTTTGCCCAACCATTAACACCATTTAAATGAAAAAGTCAAAGTAATTTCTCTTCTTGTCGTGTGCCCCATCCCCATCTTCAGTAATTATTCTGAATAGATTTTAATTAAAAATTTACCTCGATCAAGTTTTTGAAATCTAGGGCTTTAAAGACCCTACACTGAATTATTATTTAAATGAAAAGCTTTTTATCTCATGAAGCAGACTAAAATGTGTAGCGTTGAGATTTCAGACATGGCATGAAATTTGTTAAAATTTAAATAAATGTTTTTCTTTCTGTAACAGTAGTGACTTCCCATTGAATATATGAATGCACTTGGGGACTACTGCTGCAGGTCATAAATGACTCAGGTGCTGTGGCCATCTTCTGATTGATGGTATTACAGTCATTTGGTGATCATCTTTTATCCTATATATCATAATCTTCCATTTCTAGGCTTTGAGTGCATAATTGAAATAATACGTTGGTGTTATATTATTAAAAATATGAATCTATAAGTTACCCACTCTTGCAGAGTTTAGAGAAAATTTATTAGTATATGTCTCACTAAATTGATGAAATTCATAAATACAGCTTACGTAAATATCATTTTAAAGCTATTAATTTTTTAAAAGTACAACTTTACCAATGCCTTTTTATCATCTGATTTTGAAGAAGTGCCTTTTTTTCAAGGATTAAATAACTGAGCTGTGAAATTAGTTTTGTTGACTGTATATATCAGATGAAAGTAGAATGGGAGGGGGACAAGGGAAAGTAACTCTTCATTGGGACTTCACTGAGCCAAGTTCCTGGGAAATGCTTAGTGAGAAATCATAAATTAAAATGAGTGGAAGGAAGTGCCTTTTATGTAACTCATAATTAACCCTTGGAACCCTGCCACAATATTTTATGAAGACAAATAACTTAGCAAGATTCAACAAGAAATTAGATACCATATCTGAATAAGAGTGTCACTTGCAGTTAATCTGCCTCCAGTAAAAATTATAGAGGTTATCAATGATTATGCTTATATTTTAAATGATCACAAGCTAATGCCAAAAGAGTAATGTTCTTTGAGATACGGTGTCAGAGGCTGAGCTAAGTGTTTTGGAGTTTGGATGGATCACAGATTCACAAAGTTTTTAGTTGTCACAAATTATATTCTCCTAAACTATACAGTAGTGTTACAAAAATACCAGATTAAGCAGATTAAGCATTTCATATATAAAATGGATCTAAGCCTTAGATTTTTCTTTCATCCTCTGCTTAATCCCACCCTTACTCGTATTTTTTATTACAATGCCTGTATTTTCACTGTGCCCCCCACTCTGGATGGTGGTGGTAATACATAGAGAGGATTGAAAGATTCTTTGAACAGTTTACAGTGGTGAGTTGAATATTCACAATATCATAATCTCAGACATTAAATAATGCAGTGGACAAGGTAGAGTATTTTGCACTCGGCTAGGTGGGTCTATTATAGTGAACATGTATGTACTATTTCTTCTCAGCAGATTAAGCTGCTATGGAAGAATGAGCTATGCAACAATTTCACAAAGTAAAATACGTCATTTTTTAGGATTAAATTCAATCCGAGCATACAAAAATGATAAATTAGATGTTCCTTTGAGAGGCGGGTCTGAAGAAAATCTGAGTATTTAATGTTATTCCAAGACAAAAAAGGAAGTTTGGTGGTTTTCTTCTTGCCTTCCCTGGTCTGTTCTAGTGGCTCTTTATCTCTGTATTTTTATATTTGTTTTAGTATGTGCCTTGCTCTGCGATTTTATTTATACTAAGATAAGAAAGAGAAGGTAAGGGTGTAGGAATAACCAAAACACAGTATAGTTGTGCCCAAATAAGAAACTGTCAGTTTGTATCATTTGAATACTATGTCTCTAGTTTGGAATTAGTTCTACCTGTATCATCTCTGTTATTTATTTCCATTGGAAAAATATTATATATTTGGTCATGATTAAGCTCATCTTTCTTTATCCTCCTTAAAGGAACCAACTATGAAAAAAGCAACATTTTCTGCCAAAATAAATTTGGTATCGAGGTGTGAATAAATTATATCGAATGCATTTTTTTAAAAAATTTTATTTGTAAAAGCAGTTCTTATTGAAATTAGACAACTTTTTTTGTTTATATATTTCTGAAGACTTCTGCTCATAGAATATAATGTAAAAGACTGCTGAGACTAAATTAACAGAAAATGAAGCTCCTTCCATTAAGCCATAAGTTAGGTGATGGTAATAACAACTGAATATTTTACAGTACAATTCTCAGTGTTTTTACTTCAGCTAGAATATCACAGATTGCCTCAACTGTTGAGCTTCTCAAAGAAAGTTCAGTTGTAACATTCTATAGAAAAGGAGATCAATTTCGCCCCAATACTTAATTTGCAGAGTTATTAATATGAATATTTTGTATACATAATTTGTTTGAAAGTTTAATCTTCTAACCTGTTCTGGTAATCAAAACTATAGTAAAATCTACCTTCCGGTTATATAGTTCATTATGAAACTTAGATTCTAGTTACTAAGAAAAACTGCATTAATATATTATGTATCTATTAATGCATATATAATATGAATGTATCAATGCAGAAACAATCAATAGTCGTATTTTTCTTCATTATAAATTTTCAATTTAATAACAACCTGCCATTTTTTCCCCTGGTAGGAGAGCTATTACTGGCAATTATGAGATACATAAAAAGCTTTAGCATTACAGAAAAGCAAACTGCTACGTTTAGAAATTTTCATGTATACTTAGAAAGCTTACTGTTAACTACATTTTGTTTCTCACTTAAAAATTATGACAGTAAGTAGAGTTCTTTAAATTAAAGAAGAGGCTAGGACAGAAAACCTCTTTAAATCAGTTGGGTAGAAGTTTATGAGTCTTGCTAATAAACCGCTCCAATTAAAAGAACAAAGCAGGAAGGTAGGGAATGCAAGACAGCTTGACTATTATGGGCCAGGCATTTTTCTTGGTATTTTATATTCACAAGTATTGTACATTTAAGGTTCACACAAACTCTGTTGAAAGTTAGTCTTATTTGCTTCATCTGTACATAACGTAATGAGGTGCATCTTAAGTTATAGGGAAGACTTTTCTGACATACAGAAAGGTTAATTTTTTCTTAGTAACGTGCCTGGTGGTATCACCTGGTGGTCAGGTGCGCATCCTCTGGTGCCATACTTGCTGAACCTCTGAATCCCAGTTTTGCCCTTCACCATCTATATGATATTTAGCAAAAATACTTAACATTTTTAGTTCTTTGATTTTTTTCAGTTTTGGAAAGAGAGTAATAATAGAAGTTGTCTCATTCTGCATGATGATTGTGATAGGATTAAATGAGATAATATAAGTAAAGCACTGAGCACATTTCCTGGCATATCAAATCCTAAATTCTTATCAAAAGAAACTACTAATTTGGAAGTGAACAAATATATCAGTTCTGTAATACCATGTCTAAAATAATATTGTAGTAGTTACCAGAAGTAGAATTCAGTCCAGAGGTTTCAATTTTATTTTTCTCTTTTTGATTATATATGTTAGAGTATGTAATATTTTAAAACAAATTGAAATATAAAAAAGATAATATGAAATCTGGTGCAACTGCTGTCAATATTTAATGAATGTTAACATGTCACATTTTGAATATTTTGTGATAATTTTATAATTCTTTGGATGCAATTGCTGAAGTCTTTTTATACCCTATTTCCACATAGACGTTTACCCTCTGCTCCATTCCTTCCTTTGCATTCTGGCATAAACCACCACCCTAAAGCTTGTATGGATCTTTCTCTTTCATGATTTGAAATTCATCATGTATGCATACGTTCAAAAATAATGTAATGATATTGTTTTATATGCTTTTAAACTTTGTATAAATGGTAGCAGGTCATTTGTATCATTCTTCAGATTGCTTTTGATTTCAGCATTGTATTTTTGAGAATTATTTACGATGATTAATGAAGACATAGTCTGTACATTTTAATTGTTCTAGAACATAGCCTATATGACTATATCCATTCATCTACTGATAATATTTAGGTTGTTTCCATTTTTTTCTATTACAAAAAAGCACAGCAATGTTATTCATATCAAATTATGCAAAAGTGCAAGAGTTCCTCAAGTGCTCTGTTCAGAAGTAGAATTTCTGGCTGATGGGATATGTGTCACTCCAGTGATTAGTTTCCTATTGATGCTGTAACAAGTTACCATACATTTAGTGACTTGAAATGACAAATATTTATGATATTACAATAGATATATAGATCTAAGTACTAGATCACAACTGTCACACAGGTCTCACTTAGCTAACCAGCATGTTGGCAGGGCTGTATTTCTTTCTGGAGACTGTAGGGGAGAATTTGTTTTCTCCCTTTTCTTAGTCTTAGAGGCTGCTCACAATCCTTGGTTATGACCCTTCCTTCATCTTCATTGCCAGCAGTGGTGGGCCAAGTCCTTCTCATATCATATCACTCTGACCATTGTTATATCTCCCTCTATGAATGACTGGGAAAGGTTATCCATTTCAACGACTCACGGTATTATATTGGGTCCAGCAAGATAACTTAGTAAAATCTCCCTATTTTAAGGTCAGCTAATTAGGAACGTTAATTCTTATTCAACCTTAATCTTTTTTTGCCATGTAACCCAACACAGTCAGAGGCTCTGAGGATTAGGACATTTACATCTTTGGGGGAGCAGGTCATTGTTCTGCCTGCCATGTCAACATTACCCAGTATTGCCTAGTAACTCTCTAAAATGTTGGTACCAGTTATGCCCCTACAAGTAGTGGATGAGCTTTCTTTTTTCTTTACATCTGGTCCACATTTCATGTTGTTGGGTATTTACATTTTTGGCAATCTGTAATCTCTTACTGTTGATTTAATTTTTCTTTTCTCAACAGAATTTTGATTTTAATTTCTCAAGTAAATTGAACTTCTTATAATGTGTTCATTGATTATTTTGGTTTCCTTTTTGAATATTAGTTTCATATCTGTTGTTATTTTTCTAGCTGCATTGTTTTCTGTTTTTATATTAGTTTTAGAAGTTATTTATATATTCTCTATATTAATTCTTGGTAGGTTAAGTGGGTTCTCCAGTATTGCAGTCCTATTTTAAAATGCATTTACCTTATTTTTGTATGAGAATTAAAATTTTAATGCAGAAGGATTTACTAATCTTTTACAGTTTGTACATTTTTTGTCTCATTTAAGAAGTTATTCCTAATCTGAGGTTAAAAGATACTGCTCTATTTTTTTATACTTACAAAAGTTTTTCTCATATAAGTCTTTAATCCACTTGAAACTTTCAATGTGCTGTAAGGCAGAGATCCAATTTTATTTTATTTTCCATATGGATAACAATTGTTTTAATTTCAGATACTGAATTTTCAATGGTTTCCCCACTCATTTTGTCCTTCTCAAAGCCTGCCATTATAATTTGTACATTTCTGGATTTCTATTCAAAATACAATTCCCTGTTTTTAACCCCTCAACTGCAGTTCATACTACAATCTTACCCTTACAAACCTTAAATAGCTGATGATCTGCTGTATGTTAACCTGGATACCGAGTACATTGGTATATGAATTAGGTTTGCTACAATAATAAATGACTTCTTCTTCTTTTTGGTTTTAGAAACAAAAGTTTTATCACATATGTTCATGGTGACTGCTCATCAGTTGCTTCTGTTTCTCTTCCATATGTCTTTTCATTTGAGTCCCAGCTAAAAAAAGAGAAGCTCCCATCTGAGAAGTGTGATTCACATGGTACAGGAAATAGAGGAAGAGAGTTGGCAACTCGTTTAATGGCTCTCAAAGCCTCTGCTTGAATGCGAAGCACATCACTTCCACTCATTCCATTTGCCAAAGCAAGTCACATGGCTAAGCACTGTGTTGATTGGACAGGGAGATATATCTTGTTCCAATAAGAGATTCAGCAAGGCACATCACAAAGACCAAAAGATATATGGTTTTCTTTTAAGATGGGAGAGTGACTATTAGTGAAAAAAATTAGTCAATATGCCAGAATAAGTATTCATTTTACCATTCATATTTGTTAATTGTACATGTTTTAGATAATTGCATATTTCATATATTTGACATTAAAATAGTGAGTTAATAATCTGTACATATCGGGTGAAGGATTGATACTGAATGCAGTAACAAATATAAAATGTGAAACAAATCTTTAAGAGAGATATGTAGACTATATTCAGCATCTGCAATGAACCCAATGATGGCATGAAATTTGAAAGATAAAATAGAGGGCAGTTTTTAGAAATAAAGAATGTTGAGTCTACAGATTAAATAAAGGGGTTCACAGAGGTCCAACCAAGATGAATAAAGTAAAAGTAAAGGAGGTTTTACATATAAAGGAGGGATTGATTGAATCTGTTATTAATGTGGTAACAAAACTTGGGATTTAAAAACAGAGATGTAACATACTAGAATCATCCACTTTTGATTCATCATGAGTTCATTTGCATAGTTTGTACTCCAGTCTCCTCTTCATTCCTTTTTAAATTTTCACTCACTGTTCCAGGCACACTGAACTTTAAATATGTTTTTTTCTAAGCCACCATGCCTTTTTGTTCCTGCTCATGCTGTTCTCATTCCCTGAACTTTCCTTCATTGTTCATTGTGCCAACAGTTTATCACTCCATTCTCTGTGCTTCATTAACCTGTATACATACTTTTGACATAGCACTTTTATTAGTCATGTTTTTGTATGTGTTTCTGTATTTCTACTTATCATCAAACCCATGTCCCTGTAGGAGACTTGCATATAGGATAAACTCATAGAGTACATGATTTAATGAGTAAATTGTGTCCCTCACTTTTTTAGGACTTTCTTTCCACCGTTGCGCTGAAACTCATCCATTCCATCATTCAATCTAGTGGTTTTCAGTGGTGGTATCATACCATTCAGGTAGAGGTAATTGAGAAAAATAGAAATAATTTCGGGAAATTGCCACTGCAAAGGAAATTTGGGCAAGGAGTCATAAACTCTGTCTTAAATGGTGACAATTTGAGTGGTTATTATAGTCCAAGTCTTCTCTGTCAAGAAAGTAATCA
Source organism: Gorilla gorilla gorilla (assembly GCF_029281585.2). Taxonomy (NCBI): domain Eukaryota; kingdom Metazoa; phylum Chordata; class Mammalia; order Primates; family Hominidae; genus Gorilla; species Gorilla gorilla. Next base: position 76,021,063 of record NC_073238.2, read on the forward strand.
AATTTCTTTATGAACTTAGAGGTGACAGCAGGAAAATTAAGAGAAGCCCATTTATTTTCTCATTGGTGTAAAAATAATTTATTATTAAAATGACTTTAAGCATAAGAAACACAACTGATCATTTGGCTAATGATAAAATTGAGAAAATAGCCCTTACAAATTGTGAAGAAACCTATATTCTTTAATTATACAATTTAAATATGAATAATATTTCCCTATGGTGTTCCCTAGGGTGTAGACTCAGATCTTATTTTTACTATAATACAAACAGAAGTTGACTTACAGAAGAGATTTCATGACCTGTAAGGAATCCAAATTTTGTGTTACAAATATTAGAGAAGTACACAATGGCAACCATGAAAGGGATGTGTGTAATCCCCAGTGGAAAGAAGTGCTGTACTAAGAGTGTCAATTTAATGAGGTATAGAATTAAAAAATACCTTCCGAGTTATAGGATGAAACAAGGTAGAAGGCAGCAGTAACACAGATTTTTTTGAGATACTTAATTATATAGCTAATTTATTTTAAGTAAGCTCTTTAGAATGCTCAATAAAATATTATTCGTGGCCAGGAGCGGTGGCTTATGCCTGTAATCCCAGCACTTTGGGAGACCGAGGTGGGCAGATCACTTGAGGTCAGGAGTTTGAGACCAGCCTGGCCAACATGGCATAACCTAATTTCTACTAAAAATACAAAAAATTAGCTAGGTGTGGTGGCATGCACCTGTAATCCAGCTACTCAGGAGGCTGAGGCAGAAGAATCACTTGAACCTGAGAGGCGGAGGTTGTAGTGTGCTGAGATCGTGCCACTGTACTCCAGCTTGGGTGACACAGCGAGACTCCATCCCAGAAAAATATATATATATATACTGGATTGAATTTGATGTTTGATTTTGAGGTCATTCAGGTTGCTGAATGAATGTCTGATTTTGGGAATAGATACCTTGGGCTATTATATCTTTGAACATTTATATATTAATCTTTGAGGAATTCAGAGAAAAACATATATTTATTCTTATATTGGAAGAGGTGGCTTGAAAATGAAATACAAATAATTAGTCCCAAGGAGGAAAAACTAGAGGTAGTAAAGAGAGTGACAATATAAATAAGCAAGAGTATGGACAAAAATATTGGATGTATTATACCATAAAAGCAATTAAAGCAATTAAAAAGTGATAAAACTCCTGTCTTCTGTATTGACTGAATTGTTTACAAACTCCCAGAATTCACAGACACTTTAAGTGGACATTTTTCACTTTCGTTTTCCCTTTCTTTTTTTCTTTCTTTCTCTTTCTTTCTTTTTCTTTCTATTTCTTTCCTTCCTTCCTTTCCTTCCTTTCTTTCCTTCCTTCCTTCTTTCTTTCTTTCATTCTTTCTTTCTCTCTTTCTTTCTTCTCCTTCCTTTCTTTCTTTCTTTTCTTTCTTTCTTTCTTTCTCTTTCTCTCTTTCTTCCTCCCTTCCTTCCTTCCTTCCTTCTTTCCTTCCCTCTCTCCTTCCCTCCCTCCCTCCTTCCTTCCTTCCTTCCTTCTTTTTCGTACATAAATGTGCTAAGAATTTGCTGTGGCTACCCAATATCTAAATCCATTCTAATTTAGGAAAAATTTTGCATGATTATTTGTAGGAGGTGGAGTACATCTAACCCAAAAATCTGGGGCTGTATTTCTTTAATTTAAATAAATAAACCAATAAATTATTAAATGCATAAGGATTGCCATTAAACTTGAGAATATCAATTAGCAGCCAATTTGAGAGCCTTCTCTGCAAATGTCTGTGTAGGTTTTAAAATTTTAACTACTGTCAGGCAAGTTAGCCTGCCACAGTTTCATGGATGCTGGAAGAAGACACAAGACTTGTGGATCAGAGTCAAAGGATAGTTTATCACTCATAGCAATAGGGCAGCTTATTGCTCACAGGAATAGCAGCAGCCAGAATACTAAATACTTTTGTATCCATTTCCTGAGTCCCATTTCCACATGGCTATATAGAGGGCCAGATGACATATGCACACTCAGTGAGATGCATGACAAAATATGGGCCTTAGGAATTTGAATATTCTGTGGCAAATTGGCACACTTGGCATATGCTCTAGAGGGAGGCACTACCTAACTCTATTTTTAAAGGTAATTCCCAATACAAGCATGCTTTAAAAGATTGCCCAGAACAAAGAGCAGTCAATGACTTGCCTGTAAGACCTATGAAAACTTGATAGACCCATGGGAAATTTATTGTATTTCCTCCAACACCAGTAGATCACAATCATTCAAGATTATCAGATTAAGCATGCATGCCTCAGAGTATTACACTTAGGATATAAGGTAAAAAAAAATCTAACCTGGAATATTTTATTATTTATATATTTAATGCTACTGTTCCTAAGTAGAAAAAAGTTATCTTACATAAAAAATGTCAAATGTGAACCCCATTTATAGATCTGTTATTAGGATGAAAAGTTGTTTGTAAACTGCTATGAACATAAAGTGTTATATACCTGTTCTAAGATGATTACAGATACTTTGCGGTTGTTTTACAGATGTTAAAGCTAAAGACAGTAATAGTGAAAGGGCAAATCCAACTTTACTTTCAAAGATTAATAAGAGGCTAAGTTATGTCTTGTGACTCTGAGAGTTCTTTGTTTTGTAATGCTTTGTTTTAAATGAAAATGTTCACTGGTGTTAAATGCTAGGCTGATAACAGGCAAACATGATCATTGAAAATTATAAAGTTTGTTTTTTCTCTGTATTTACTGGACATCTTGTTTCACAATATATTCATTTGTTTTAAATTCATGTACAGAATTATTTCTTAAATTTGTATTTTTTACTTTGATAATGCTACTTCTATGACATTAACTCAATACAATTTCTAGTTTTCTCCATTTTCATGAATGATACTGACAATGGCATTATTACTAGATACACAAGTGGGTCTGAAAATACAAAATCTGACCTTTATCGCAAATGGGATCAGCATGGGCTGCCATCCTTCATGGTGTGACATAACTGCTGTTTTGATAACTGACTACAGTCAATCCTCTGCACTTGCTTGATTCAGCAGAGCTGAATTGCTTTGAAGCCCTTCTCGCTGAGAAAACTGATTTTACTCTGGGAATTGGTTAATAATGTTTCTCTTACTCTATACAGCTTTCGAGGGAATCTAATAAAACTGTTACCAAAGCATAATGACAATGTATGTGTAAGCATAATTTAAATAAACATACTTTAAAACTCAGTTGTGAACCAAAATTGAATTTAGTGATTTGGATGTCAGAAACTTAGAATGAATGTCTTAGGCAGGGAGGCTAAAAGAAGAAAATCTAATGTCATTTGGCATGCTGTTAGGTTCCATGTTAGTCTTATTAAACTCATAATAAAACTCAATATCAATAAAAAGCAATGTTTTCTAAGACCTAAAATTAAAGCAAAGGTAGAAAGTTTAAACTTTAAAAATGCCACTTGACATGGTTTGGCTCTGTGTCCCCACCCAAATCTCATCTTGAATTGTAATCCCCACATGTACAGGGAGGGACCTGTAATTCCCTGTGTCAAGAGAGGGAGGTGATTGGATCATGGGGACAGTTCTCCCATGCTGTTCTCATGATAGTGAGTTCTCACGAGATCTGATGGTTTTATAAGTGGAGGCTCATCCTTCATTCTTCTCTCTCCTACTGCCTTGTGAAGAAGGTGCTTGCTTCCTTTTCACCATCTGCCATGATTGTAAGTTTCCTGAGGCCTCCCCAGCCATCCAGAACCATGAGAATTCAATTAAACCTCTTTCCTTTATATATTATCTAGTTTGGGGTATTTCTCTATAGCAGTGTGAAAACAGACTAATACACCACTTCATTTATGTTTACCTTCATGACTTGGAGGAAAAATTTTTTTTTTTTAATTATACTTTAAGTTTTATGGTACATGTGCACAACGTGCAGGTTTGTTACATATGTATACATGTGCCACGTTGGTGTGCTGCACCCATTAACTCGTCATTTAACATTAGGTATATCTCCTAATGCTATTCCTTCCCCCTTCCCCCACCCCACAACAGGCCCCGGTGTGTGATGTTCCCCTTCCTGTGTCCAAGTGTTCTCATTGTTCAATTCCCACCTATGAGTGAGAACATGTGGTGTTTGGTTTTTTGTCCTTGCGATAGTTTGCTGAGAATGATGGTTTCCAGCTTCATCCATGTCCCTACAAAGGACATGAACTCATCATTTTTAATGGCTGCATAGTATTCCATGGTGTATATGTGCCACATTTTCTTAATCCAGTCTATCATTGTTGGACATTTGGGTTGGTTCCAAGTCTTTGCTATTGTGAATAGTGCCGCAATAAACATACGTGTGCATGTGTCTTTATAGCAGCATGATTTATAATCCTTTGGGTATATATCCAGTAATAGGATGACTGGGTCAAATGGTATTTCTAGTTCTAGATCCCTGAGGAATCACCACACTGACTTCCACAATGGTTGAACTAGTTTACAGTCCCACCAACAGTGTAAAAGTGTTCCTGTTTCTCCACATCCTCTCCAGCACCTGTTGTTTCCTGACTTTTTAATGATTGCCATTCTAACTAGTGTGAGATGGTATCTCATTGTGGTTTTGATTTGCATTTCTCTGATGACCAGTGATGATGAGCATTTTTTCATGTGTCTTTTGGCTGCATAAAAGTCTTCTTCTGAGAAGTATCTGTTCATATCCTTCGCCCACTTGTTGATGGGGTTGTTTGTTTTTTTCTTGTAAATTTGTTTGAGTTCTTTGTAGATTCTGGATATTAGCCCTTTGTCAGATGAGTAGATTGCAAAAATTTTCTCCCATTCTGTAGGTTGCCTGTTCACTCTGATGGTAGTTTCTTTTGCTGTGCAGAAGCTCTTCAGTTTAATTACATCCCATTTGTCAATTTTGGCTTTTGTTGCCATTGCTTTTGGTGCTTTAGACATGAAGTCCTTGCCCATGCCTATGTCCTGAATGGTATTGCCTAGATTTCCTTCTAGGGTTTTTATGGTTTTAGGTCTAATATTTAATTCTTTAATCCATCTTGAATTAATTTTCTATGAGGTGTAAGGAAGGGATCCAGTTTCAGCTTTCTACATATGGCTAGCCAGTTTTCCCAGCACCATTTATTAAGTAGGGAATCCTTTCCCCATTTCTTGTTTTTGTCAGGTTTGTCAAAGATCAGATGTTGTACATATGTGGCATTATTTCTGAGGTCTCTGTTCTGCTCCATTGGTCTATATCTCTGTTTTGGTACCAGTACCATGCTGTTTTGGTTACCGTAGCCTTGTAGCATAGTTTGAAGTCAGGTAGTGTGATGCCTCCAGCTTTGTTCTTTTGGCTTAGGATTGACTTGGCAATGCGGGCTCTTTTTTGGTTCCATATGAACTTTAAAGTAGTTTTTTCCAATTCTGTGAAGAAAGTCATTGGTAGCTTGATGGGGATGGCATTGAATCTATAAATTACCTTCGGCAATATGGCCATTTTCACGATATTGATTCTTCCTACCCATGAGCATGGAATGTTCTTCCATTCGTTTGTATCTTCTTTTATTTCTTTGAGCAGTGGTTTGTAGTTCTCCTTGAAGAGGTCCTTCACATCCCTTGTAAGTTGGATTCCTAGGTATTTTATTCTCTTTGAAGCAATTGTAAATGGGAGTTCACTGGAAAAATGTTTTTGAGTAACATGAGACTCTCCAGAAATGATTATGTCCATGCTTATCATTTTGTGGATTCAAAAACAAAAGAACAGAGGTATGAAGTCACATTTCCAACAACAGTGGTGATACCAGCATAGAGTCTTGAGTCAGTAACTGGTCAGAAAGAAGAGACATGGGTCACAGCAGAAGCCTATCCACAAAGAGCTAAGAGAGGGAGGGAGAAAGCCCCCAAGAGCCAGCTCTTGTCAAGACAGAAGTATATGAATATTGAACGCACCACAAGGTGGGGCTTTAAATGACTTACCTGTAGAAACATAAAATCTATTGGTTTATTTAAGATTGCTGGTGTCCCTATATACACTGTTCAATCAAATCCTATTGATGTCTTTGTGTGCCAGTAAAATTACAAATTTGTAGTATCCCATAACAGTTTATATCATGTTGATTTTGGCTGTGATATTTTATACTCTTTGTCAACTTATAACTAAGTAGGCTTTGGGAAAGCTGAATACAGAAATTCTTTTTAAACATTGAGTAGGAGCATTTTTAGCTGTTATCTTTTTCCTTCCCCTCAGCAATTTTCCTTGTTTTAAAAGCAGATACATTTAAAAATCTCTCTCTCTTTTTTTTTTTTTTTTTTTACCTTAAGGTTACTCAAAGCATGGTAGCAATTGATCAACATTGTTATGTTGTTGGTATAATGATGTCAGTGTTTCCTCAGCTGAATAGCCAATTATTTAGCCACTGTCTTCATCACAAGACGAGGTGCCTCTCTTAGATCAGCTGAAATGTTCATTAGTTATTTCTTCATCTTTCTAGACCCTTGATATCTTGTTTGAGATTTCTTTACTTTCATTTGCAAAGCCCCATGTGTGTACACAGGGAAAAGTACAAACAAGTGGATTCACATACATGTTCTACTTCATTGATATGAATAAAATCTATTACTCTTGTTGGACCCGATTAATGAAAAGAGGTACTAGGGTTAAATGATGGCTGCTATGATGATATACAAAAAGGCACTGTCCACACACAATTACATTTGATAATATGTTACTTCATGTCCTTTTATTTATTTGTTTATTTTCCCCTCCCATATGCTTTGAGAACATAAAACTTATCTACTAACTAGTTTGTATCTCCTTAAAATTCTGCCTCAATATTGTACTCCATATGCCACGAACAATTAATAAATTATGTTGACTTTACTTCAAAATATATTACTGCACCTGTTTCTCTCAAAATATTCTGAATAAGCTGGATTTTATACTTTCTCAAGCCACTGAGGAACAAGTTTGCTTACATCTTTGCATTTGACTTCGGCAGTTAATAAGCATCAGATTTAGGTACATTTAATATTATTCTCTTCTATCTCCTCTATCTTGCTCCACTTTGTGAAATTATTAAATCTGTCATTCTTTTTCATGGAGAGATAAGTGGTCTTAATTAGAATTATGCACATTTTAGAAGTGGAAGAAACTTATCAGTCACCAAAGAGGAACCCGGGACCTCCACTGACTCATGTTTAAGGTTCAGGCCACAGAACTGCTTTAGAAGCACAGCCAGAACTATGAACTAACTTTTGGCCAGCAGAATTTTTGTAAGGTGCCACACTGATATTAAAAAATGATTGGTTGCATTGGCTAGGAATTGTATTGCAGTCTATTGCTTAACTCTACACCAAATTTTCCTCTAAGAATAGCTTCAGTTATTTTCCCCCTTTAAACCTCAAATTGTGGCTAATCCCTGTTATTTATCAAGATCACCAGGATCCTGTGCATTTGACAGCTTTTGCTGTAATGTAACCTTAGGGGCTGCCAGTGAAGAAACAAATTAACATTTTCCTGCTCCTCAACCCCCCAGGGTAAAAGGAACAGCTTCAGTGCATTATTTGGAAAGAAAAGGCAAGGGTCATTTTATTTGTATTCAGTTTAACCTCCCAGGGCAGGTTGTTGACATTGGAACTGGTGAATAGAAAACTGTTAAGAACTATTAAGTTCTCATTAGTGATACCCCTGGATTAGGGCCATGTGGTATAGGACGTCATTTAATAGTAAATATTAAAGAATATTTATGAAAAGAAGAGAAAGGCATGTCTGCATTATTTAGAAGAAGTAAATAGAAGAGTAGAACTTAATTGCTATCAAAACTGGGTCAGAGCCTAATTATGATTTCAGTGGCATGTAACTTTACCTTCTCATTTATTGACTTCGTCATTGTTTGTGGCAATGCCATGGCTCGAAGAATAAAGTGCCTTCAGAAATGTGAGGAGCTCAGAATCATTATTAAATTCAGGCTGTCTATACAATTAATAATTAAATGAAATTTTATCTTTACTAGTTTTCAGAATGGTTTGTTACGAGATAAGGTAATATTAATCCATCTGCCAGGGGACAATCTGAAAAAGAATAGAACTCATATCAATTAATTCATCCTACTTTGAAAGTCTATATACGGACTGAATTGTGGCATGCCAATTATTAATGATTTAAATTTTATGAATTCTTATATGCCATTAATAATTTAAGGTGCAGGAAAACAAGGACAACAGCACAAATTGGCACGTTGGTGGCACAGCAAATATCTATAAAACATGCATACAAAACTTGCACCTAACACAGGGCAACAGAAGAAAAGCTCTGGATCACATCTTGAGAAAACCAGCATTATTAATTTGTGAACTTTATGTATTTTTTTAACATTTTCTCATAACAAATTCCTGATTATATGTATAGCATATGAAGGCATTAAGTGGTCGTTTGATTTAGGTGCAGGTCTCCTAAAATTTATTAGCTTTTCTTCCATAAGCATTCACCTGGAGGTCAGTTATTAGAATTTTAAAGCAAATTGGATTTATTATTTTTGAAAGTTGAATGTTTGTTTTTACATTTGTTTTAAAATTATTATTTTTCTCTTCATATCTAGAAAATCACGTTTACCCAAACTAGGAGGGAAAAAATAACTAACATACATATAATTTGGAAGAGCAAAAAAGAATTATAACTAGAAAAGCAGAATTTAAAAGTAGAAACAATACAAATCCCCATAATTCAATTTTACTTGAAAACAGTTTTTGTGGAAAGACCAAAATTCAGCAAACCTAATTTTTTAAAGGCTTATTTAAATGCAATGTTTGCCTTGAACATACTGTGTGACCATATGCACATCCCTGTGCCTATTTTAACTTTTTTTCTGTAAAGTTCAGTTAATAAATTATAGTTTATTGGCTGTAGTGAGAATGTAAAAGTGAAGTACTGTGTTATATTTCAAAGCCGCCACTTTTGGTGTTAGATTAAAATTCCATTAAAATTGGGAGAGACATTTATTCTTTCTAGTTTTCTGTGTCTTCATCTGCAAAATGTTGTGAGAGTTGGAGATAAAATATGTGAAGTACCTGGCACACAGTAGGCATTTAGTCAATAGATCTATTTTTTAATCTTGTTATACAAGACTTTGAAGGAAGATTAATAACGTATGATAAGTAACCTCGACGGGCAGTTTTCTACTAATGTGGAGGAAAAGATAATGTTATGCAAATAACAATTATATATTTTTATGAAACCATATAATTTTTACATGTACCTTGAATCAAACTGTTAGGACAAATTAAACTCCAGGATGAAAAGGAATTTTGTCAAACCTTCTGCCATTCATCAGAGTCCCCATTTCAATTATGAATTTTATCCTACAGCATCTGTTGGATATTTTTCTTTTGCACTGAAAGTTTTAGAATTTACCAGCAAAAGCCTATTTCGTGCCACAGATAGAAGACATTTTAGCAACAACCTTGGATACCAAGTACCTATAAAAATTAGTTTGGTAACAATAAGTCCAAATAGATACTTTGAGCATCTTTGAATCCGGGGTACGAAGCTCCATAAACAAGTCTGCTTTTGGACCTGTGTCAAGAAGTGAATGGGACTTAGAGAGATTGAATATAGTGGATACTTTAGAGGCATGGAAATTAAAAACAGGAAGAGATATTCCCTGTGGAGATAAAACAGTGAGATAATGATGGAAAAGGTCTCTAGCAGCAGAGAGGCACAGTGAAAAGCAAATAGGTAGCTCATTAAAGGTTGAAGGTTAATTGAGTATGTCTATTCTTACGGTTTACAACTATGTATATAACATCATTCTAGATGAGGTGGGGTTACAATGCATGGCATTCTTCATTTATTTACCTATGTGAAAAGTCGTAGAATCTTTTATGTGGAGGAGACATTAGTGGTTATTTACTTTGATCCATGTGCAATTTTACATCCCATAAAATCAATTTACAAAGTGTTCCTTGGCTGAAATGAGAATTTTAGTAGCAATAGTTATTTTGATTCGTATTGCTTGTTTTCATATCTCTGTTTTTGTTTGATTAAGGATATGTGTGACTTAGACTTTGCATCGTTTGGTTCCATTTAAATTGGTAGTTTACAAGGGCAACAGGAGCCTTGTAGGAATCCTGGTAGCTGGCTGCTCAGCAACAGGAAAATGAATAAATGTATGATTGGCAACCTGAACTCTGCTTATAGCTACAATAAAAAGTAAACTAATAATAACAATAAGGATTCTGTGACAATGTATTTCAGGTTAATTTATATCCACTAAATATTTAGCTGTTTTTAGGAAAAACAAAACAAAACAAAGCCCTATAGAAAACACAAGATAATTGTGGTTACCGAATCTTAAAAAGACATGTAATATTTGTTACAGGGGGACATTAGGAGTTTTTATCTAAAGATAGAAGTGACAGCAGACAAATTTCGTTATATTGTTTGCTGCAAAGAGAAAGGGATCAATTTTGTCTCCCAGGTGCCATATACTTTACCAAAGGAAACAACAGTACATTCCAAATGAGTTTTTTTTTATTGTAATAGTTGTTATTGTTTTAAAAAGCCTAAGAGAGGAAACCTTCAAAAATTTTTTTTTGGAACTATATCTTCTCTAACTGCAATTTTAGTTACCTAATTTAGATGCAAATTTGTTTTTGAGACATAAATCACATTAAATTTGTTGTAAAAATTGGAGAATTAAAATTTTAATAACTGCAAACAATAAAAAATTTTTACTATATTTGCAGTCTAACAAATTAACCTGCCATAGTTTCATGGATGGTTATAGAAAATACAAGACTATTGGGTCAGAGGTTAAGGACAGTTTATTACCTGCAGCAATAGCAAGAGACAGAGTCTTAGCATTTTGCACATTTTCCAAATCCCCAATTCCCGTAGGGCAACACAAAGAGAGCCAGGTGACAAATGCACACATAATAGTTGCATTTAGGAAAGAAAGCCTGACCTTAGGGGACTTGAAGCTTGCTACTCTGTCTTCTGGAGAGAGACTGTACTAATCAGTTTTCTCCAGAGAAAGAGAACCAATAGGATATATAGGTAAATAAGCAGAGATTTATTATCAGAATAGGCTCACATAATTAGGGAGGCCAAGAAGTCCTAATATAAGCTGTCTGCAAGCTGGAGAATACAAAAATCTGTGGTGTGTTTCAGTACCAGTCCAAAGGCTGGACAGCTTCAGGGCCACTAGTATAAGTCCTGGAGCCTGAAGGCCCAAGAACCAGAAACTCTGATGTTCATGGGTAGGAGAATATGGACGTTTCAACTAAAGAAGAAAGAGAATTAGCCCCTCATCTGCCTTTTTGTTATATTCAACCTATCAATGAATTATATAATGCCCTCCTACATTTGTGAGGATGGACCTTCCACACTCAGTTTAGCATTTCAAATGCTAATCTCTTCCAGAAACACCTTCACAGACACACCCAAAAATAATGTTTTATCAGCTATCCAGGCATCCCTTAACCCAGTTAAGCTGACATAAAATTAACCATCACAGAGACATTATCTTTATTACACAGAACAGTAAGCATGCCTTCTCTTTGTCCCAGAGAAAAGGAGTCATTATCTTTATCTTCCAAGGCTTGAAGCAAACCTGTCTTCTCCTCAAGAGGGAGATTGTATTTCTATATTCTAATGCTCTTTGCTGTATAAACACCCTGAAAAAGATAATGTAGAGCAAAGAGCAGTCAGTGTCTCATTTTGCTAGATTAGCAGAAATATACAAAACAAATAGAAAAGTGCATCTCAACAATAAAATGCACAATATAGTTCACCAGAACAAATAAGAGATAGAAGTAAACATTGAGATAGATGTAACATGGTTAATGTTCATTCATAATGCTTCAGTTGAACATCAAATTGGGTAGTAACATTTTCTGTTTTTTTAATAATACAAGATATCCAAGTAGTAAGGTTTAGGTAAGCACTACAGTTCTTTTAACTTTTTCCACAAAATCTGAAATGTGAACGAATGGTATGTAGTTGTTGCACTCTTATGCTAAGCATTATGGCAGTACCAAAAAATTATGTTCCCTGAAGTGGTTTATCATGTCTCTGGGGAGACATAAAGTTCATATATGAAGCATACTAGAGAACAATCTGTGGAGATATATATTGAAATATAAGATTATGGGTATAAAATTAATATCCTATAGATTTAGTTTATAAGCCATTTTAACATGTATTGCCTTATTTTGTATCCTCACCTCATTTGTATTGCCATATTTTATCGATTTTACAATTTAAACTTTTTATTATCTCTGAAATAATCATGAATCTTATACTTGATGGCACCTTGCAAATAAAATAGCTGTATTTTCTGAGGGGTACAGGTAATATTAGTACATTTTTCACCATTTGAAATATATAATTTCCATTTGGAAAGAAAGTGAAGCTCAAAAATGTGTAGTTATTTTCCGAGAACAGCACAGCCAATAGATGTTATGGCAAAACTTAAGCCCTTTTGGAATAAAAGACAGAATACACTGTAATTTAATAACAAGAACTTTCTGCCCCATGGTTCAACACTTCACACTATTCTATTATGGAAGACATTAAGAGTTTTAAAAGAAATAGTATTCTTTAAGATTAACTTAATATCAAAAGGATCATTTGCCTGAGTCCTGATAAGAATTTCATCAAAGAGGAGTCCCCGGGCAAGATGGCCGAATAGGAACAGCTCTGGTCTATAGTTCCCAGTGAGACCAATGCAGAAGGCAGGTGATTTCTGCATTTCCAACTCAGGTACCCCGTTCATCTCATTCAGACTGGTTGGACAGTGGGTGCAGCCCAAGGAAGGCAAGCAGAAGCAGGGTGGGGTGTTGCCTCACCAGGGAAGTGCAAGAGGTTGGGGAACTCCCTCCCTTACCCAAGGGAAGTCATGAGGAACTGTGCCTTGAGGGACAAGCGCTATCTGGCCCAGTTACTGTGCTTTTTCTATGGTCTTTGCAAATCGCAGACCAAGAGATTCCCTTGGGTGCCTACACCACAAGGGCCTGGGTTTCAAGCACAAAACCGGGCAGCCATTTGGGCAGACATCAAGATAGCTGCAGGAGTTGTTTTCATACCCCAGTGGCGCCTGGAACTCCAGTAAAACAGAACCTTTCACTCCATTTGAAAGGGGGCCGACGCCAGGGAGCCAAGTGGCCTTGCTCAGCTGATCTGACCCTCATGGAGCCCAGCAAGCTAAGATCCACTGGCTTGAAATTCTCGCTGCCAGCACAGCAGTCTGAAATCGACCTGGACACTCGAGCCTCCTGGGGAGAAGGACATCCGCCATTACTGAGGCTTGAGCAGGCGGTTTTCCCCTCACAGTGTAAACAAAGCCGCCTGGAAGTTAGGACTGGGTGGAGCCTACCGCAGCTCGCCAGAGCCCCTGTAGCCAGACTGCCTCTCTAGATTCATCCTCTCTGGGCAAGGAGTCTCTGAGAGAAAGGCAGCAGCCCTAGTCAGGGGCTTATAGTTAAAACTCCCATCTCCCTGGGACTGAGCACCCGGGGGAAGGCGTGGCTGTGGGCGCAGCTTCAGCAGACTTAAACGTTCCTTCCTGTCTACTCTGAAGAGAGCGGTGGAACTCCCAGCACAGCGCTCGAACTCTGCTAAGGGACAGACTGCCTCCTCAAGTGGGTCCCTGATCCCCATGCCTCCTGATGGAGAGACACCTCCCAGCAGGGGTCGACAGACACCTCATACAGGAGAGCTCCAGCTGGCATCTGGCAGGTGCCCCTCTGGCAGGAAGTTTCCAAAGGAAAGAGCAGGCAGCAACCTGGGCTATTCTGCAGCCTCTGCTGGTGAGACCCGGGCAAACAGGGTCTGGAGTCAACCGCCAGCAAACTCCAGCAGTCCTGCAGAAGAAGGGCCTGACTGTTAGAAGGAAAACTAATAATCAGAAAGTGATAGCATCAATATCAACAAAAATGACGACCACACAAAAACTCCACCAACATCAAAGACCAACGTTAGATAAATCCACGGAGATGAGGAAAAAACAGCACAAAAAGGCTGAAAATTCCAAAAACCAGAATGCCTATACTAAATATGAAAAGGAAAAACCGGTACCAGACACTGCAAAAACAAACTAAAATGTAAAGACCATCAACATCATGAAGAAACTGCGTCAACTAATGGGCAAAATAACCAGCCAGCATCATAATGACAGGATCAAATTCACACATAACAATATCAGCCTTAAATGTAAATGGGCTAAATACCTCAATTAAAAGGCACAGACAGGCAAATTGGATAAAGAGTCAAGACCAATCGGTGTGCTGTATTCAGGAGATCCATCTCATGTGAAAAGACACACATAGACTGAAAATAAAGAAAGGGAGGAAGACTTACCAAGCAAACGGAAAGCAAAAAAAAAAAAAAAAAAAAAGCAGGGGTTGCAATCATAGTCTCTGATAAAACAGACTTTAAGCCAAAAAAGATCAAAAAAGACAAAGAAGGGCATAATATTGGTAAAGGGATCAATGCAACAAGAAGAACTACCCTAAATATATATGCAACCAATACAGGAGCACCCAGATTCATAAAGCAAGTTCTTAGAGACCTACAAAGAGACTTAGACTTCCACACAATCATAGTGGGAAACTTTAACACCCCACTGTCAATATTAGACAGATCAATGAGACAGAAAATTAACAAGACTATTCAGGACTTGAACTCAGCTCTGGACCAAGCAGACCTAATAGACATCTACAGAACTCTCCACCCCAAATCAACACAATATGCATTCTTCTCAATACCACATAGCACTTATTCTAAAATTGACCGCATAATTGGAAGTAAAACACTCCTCAGCAAATGCAAAAGAATGGAAATCATAACAAACAGTCTCTCAGACCACAGTGTAATCAAATTAGAACTCAGGATTAAGAAACTCACTCAAAACCACACAACTGCAAGGAAACTGAACAACCTGCTCCTGAATGACTATTGGGTAAATAATGAAAATAAGGCAGAACTAAGTAAGTTCTTTGAAACCAATGAGAACAAAGACACAATGTACCAGAATCTGTGGGACACAGCTAAAGCCATGTTTAGCAGGAAATTTATAGCACTAAATGCCCACAGGAGAAAGCAGAAAGATCTAAAGTCGACACCCTAACAACACAATTAAAAGAACTAGAGAAGCAAGAGCAAACAAATTCAGAAGCTAGCAGAAGACAACAAATAACTAAGATCAGAGCAAAACTGAAGGCTATAGAGACACAAAAAACTCTTCAAAAAATCAATGAATCCAGGACCTGGTTTTCTGAAAAGATTAACAAAATAGATGATAGACTGCTAGCCAGACTAATAAAGAAGAAAAGAGAGAAGAATTAAATGGACAGAATAAAAAATGATAAACGAGAAATCACTACTTATCCCACAGAAATATGAACTACCATGAGAGAATACTATAAACACCTCTACTCAAATAAACTAGAAAATCTAGAAGAAATGGATAAATTCCTGGACACATACACCCTCCTGAGACTAAACCAGGGAGAAGTTGAATCCCTGAATAGACCAATAACAAGTTCTGAAATTGAGGCAGTAATTAAAGGTCTACCAAAAAAAGCCCAGGACCAGATGGATTCACAGCTGAATTCTACCAGAGGTACAAACAGGAGCTGGTACCATTCCTTCTGAAACTATTCCAAACAATAGAAAAAGAGGGAATCCTTCCTAACTCATTTTATGAGGCCAGCATCATCCTGATACCAAAACCTGGCAAAGACGCAACAACAACAAAAAATTTCAGGCTAATATCCCAGATGAACATCGATGTGAAAATCTTCAATAAAATACTGGGAAACTGAATCCAGCAGAGCATTAAAAAGCTTATCCACCTTGATCAAGTCAGCTTCATCCCTAGGAAGCAAGGCTGGTTCAACATATGCAAATCAATGAACATAATCCATCACATAAACAGAAGCAATGACAAAAACCACATGATTATCTCAATAGATGCAGAAAGGGCCTTTGAGAAAATTCAACACCACTTCATGCTAAAAACTCTCAATAAACTAGTTATTGATGGAACATATCTCAAAATAATAAGAGCTATTTATGACAAACCCACAGCCAATATCATACTAAATGGGCAAAAGCTGGAAGCATTCCCTTTAAAAACTGGCACAAGAATGCCCTCTCTCACCATTCTTATTCAACATAATATTGGAAGTTCTGGCCAGGGCAATCAGGCAAGAGAAAGAAATAAAACGTATTCAAATAAGAAGAGAGGAAGTCAAACTATCTCTGTTTGCAGATGACATGATTGTATGTTTAGAAAACCCCATTGTCTGAGCCTAAAAACTCCTTAACCTGGTAAGCAACTTCAACAAGGTCTCAGGATACAAAACCAATGTGCAAAAATCACAAGCATTCCTATACGCCAAATAATAGACAGACAGCCAAATCAAGAGCAACTCCCAATTACGCTTGCTACAAAGAGAATAAAATACCTAGGAATACAACTTACGAGGGATGTGAAGGACCTCTTCAAGGAGAACTGCAAACCACTGCTCAAGGAAATAAGAGGGGACACAAACAAATGGAAAAACATGCCATGCTCAGAGATAGGGATAACCAATATCATGAAAATGGCCATACTGCCCGAAGTAATTTATAGATTCAATGCTATTCCCATCAAGCTACCATTGACTTTCTTCACATAATTAGAAAAATCTAAATTTCATATGGAACCAAAAAAGCCTGTATAGCCAAGACAATCCTAAGCAAAAAGAACAAAACTGGAGGCATCACGCTACCTAACTTCAGACTATACTATAAGGCTACAGTAATAAAAACAGCATGGTACTGGTACCAAAACAGATATATAGACTAATGGAAGTCTTCCACAATGGTTGAACTAACTTATACTACCACTAACAGTGTAAAAGTGTTCCTATTTCTCTGCATCCTCTCCAGCATCTGTTGTTTCCTGACTTTTTAATGATCACCATTCTAACTGGTGTGAGATGGTATCTCATTGTGGTTTTGATTTGCATTTCTGTGATGACAGTGATGACGAGCATTAGTTTTTTCTGTTGTGCAGACATATGTTCTAGTTATGTAGTGTTTACAAACTCACTACTTTTATATTTTATTTGAGATTTCATCTTTCCAGAACTGGTTATGGTCTACTACAGTAGGATGCTGTGAGGTTAATTATAGTTCTCTACTTAAAAAAAAGTCTATGAGGATAAACAAACCAAAGATATGTGGCCTATTTTGAGGTTTCCTGGGGCCTGATGACTCACAGGAGTACAAGACACACATTTTGTCTTTCTGTTCTCTCAGGTAACTCAAACTTTATGTTATTTTCTTAACATATAGGAAATAATAGAAATTCTCCTGTCTTTGAGAACGTAGACATTTTAAATTTAAATTTTTATTTTTTCTGCTTTTTTTCTTTCCTTATTACTTCGTTTTTCTGTCTTTCTACTTATCTATGTTTGGCAGAACCACAAAACCCACTTCATGTCATCTAATCACTACTCACAAAAGTAAACAGCATTATGACTTTTATTACAATAGCTCCGTTGCAAAATTATCTGGAAAGAGAGACAGCATGGCTTCTTCATATTCTCAAAGCAATCTGTATCCCCCAAAAGTTAACCAACATTTCTATAGAAGTGTAATCTTTAAGATACCACATAAAAATGTTGAAAGAAAGGCACGTTGGAAAGGGCCACATCCCAGGATCACTTAATTTTAACTTCATGTGTGGTACTTTGTCCTGCATACCATAAAAATGCAGCAAAGGGGAAAAGAAGGATTAGAGAAATAAAATGTGTGGATTACCTAGTTGTGTCAGGCATTATATTTGCATCATTTCTAATTTAGTGATCAACTATTGGTTTATGCAAGAAACCACCAAAACAATCTATTTTCAAATATTATGAAGGTTTTTCCTCAATGGTAAGATAAATGGAAGTTTTAACTATTCTTGATGCAATTCCTATTCCCAGGACAGTATTTTGAGACTTTGTGAAAGAGGGAGCAACAAGAGAGTCATCTGGATTGCTCTGGACATGACCCATTTTTTATTTGTTTTCCTCTCTTTAATGAGAGTAATAATCTAACCTTGACTGTCTGGGTAAGAACTTTGTCAAGAACAGTAATAAAATGGCAAAGTGTTAATCACTGTATCTTTTTATAATTGAAATTTATTATCACTGTTGAAATCTCTTCATTCTACTTAAACAATGTGCTGAGAATTTGCTTTAGAAAATGGATTCATGGCTTTATAATAATCTCATAATTTTCCCCAGCGTTCTTCAACCTGGGTTCATAGACTTTGAGGACAATTCTAAAGGGGTGGACATTGGGATCCATATTCACTTCCTTGCTTATATTTGTAGTTTAACTAAGGATGTATCTCTAAACACTTGTGTTCAGCCTTCTGCCTGCTTTTCTTTTGTGTTTTACGTAACTATGATCATTTGGTGTATATTATTAGGCATCTGGCTTAACATTATATTTGTGAGATTATTCCACAGATTTTAAGTTTCTGCATTTAGGAGAGTGCTTAGTAGTATTTCAGGATTCTAACTAGCATCTCCCTGAATTATTTTCATTTGAATAATATTTATATCAATCAGTTTATTCTGAGATCCTGAGAAAGAATCTTAGCATTTTGGGAGGCCTGGGTTGGAGGATCACTTGAGCTCAAGAGCTGAGACCAGCCTGGGTAACATTGCAAGACTCCGTCTCTACAAAAAAGTAATTAGCCAGGCATTCTGCTGCACCTGTGGTCCAGCTACTCATGAAGCTGAGGTGAGAGGATTGCTTGAGCCCAGGAGGTCCAGGCTGCAGCAGTGAGCCATGACCAAAGCGAGACCCTGTCTCAAAAAAAAAAAAAGGAAACAACAAAAAAGGAAGTCAAAAAGGGGTACAGAGAGGGGAGAGAAGAAAGCAAGAAAAATGAAGTAAATGAAAAAGAAAAGGAAATAGGGCAAAGAAAATAAAATAGTTAAAAAGAAAGTATACTGTGAAAAAGTTTTTTTTCATATTTGGTACAACTATGGCTCTTCCCCACAGTTTCTACACTTTGTGACCTCAGCTGATTCAGAGATCCCTTTCTGAACATTGCTTCTCTCATGCCAAAAGGAAGAGAACAGAGCAGATACACCCAGTGAGTTAAAGATTTTCCTCGGAAAAGGCACAGGTTACTTTCATTCACATTGCATTGGCCAAAGCAATTTGCATAGTAAGCCTTCTATAATTCAGCATTGAGAAGTGATGAAAATTTTGTACAATAATACGATATATCAAATCCTCTTTTGTGAGGTGCCAGTTAAAATTACTTATCCATTTTTCTCTTTGATTAGCCCTGCCTCCGAACTTGTTAGTGCTTTAATTTGGTTTTGTTAATCCTCCTCAATTTCCTTTCTTTTCTATTTCATTAATTTCCCTTTTTATCTTTATTTGACTATTATATTTTATTTAATGTGTAATAATTTATTTAAAATTTAATCTTTTTATTCTAATTTCTTAAAACAAATTATTAGCTCATATCAACATTCTGATTTTTAATATATACATTTAGTGGTATATATTTTCTTCTGAGCATAATTTACATTGTATCCCACCAATTTTAATGTGTACTTTAATATGTACTTCTTTAGTAAAAAATTTTCTTTAATACCTTTTTAAAAATTCTATCATAATTTTTAATTTAATTAATGAGTTACTTGCTAGTTTCCAAACACACTGGGATTTCCTACTTTTTTTTTTTTTGGCAGAGTCTCATTCTGTCGCCCAGGTGGGAGTGTAGTGGCGATATCTGTGCTCACTGCAACCTCCACCTCCCTGGTTCAAGCAATTCTAGTGCCTCAGCCTCCTGAGTATCTGGGATTACAGGCACCTGCAATCATGTGAGGCTAATTTTTGTATTTTTAGTAAAGACGGGTTTTCGCCATGTTGGCCAGGGTGGTTTAGATCCCCTGACCTCAAGTGATCCGCCCTCCTTGGCCTCCCAAAGTGCTGGGATTACAGGTGTGAGCCACTGTACTCGGCCTGGAATTTCCTAATTATATTTTCTTACTAATTTTTAGATTAATTGTGGTCATAGAGATACTTTGTATGATTTCCATTTCTTAAATTCTATTGCCAAACATAGGTAAGTTGGTATAAATGCTCTTCATGTAGAAAGAGGTGCATTATAGTTAGATGGGCAATGTCTTTTATGTGTTTATTAGGTTAATTTGGTGAAATTTTTGGTCCCATCTGATATATCTAGTAGTGTAAAAAAATCTCAAACTGGCTTCTCTGAGATTATTGTGGCTATTTTTTTCCCAACTCTGGATCAGTGAGGCCATGTTGGTAGCTTGAAATCAGCCATTGTGGGAGAATTTACATTATAAAAATCAGCAAATACTACAAGTCAGGGCTTTTCAGTCTCCAGAGCCAGTTACTTAACATTTACCAGCACACCATTGGTTATATCCTTGTATGTGTCCACAGTACTAATCACTGAGAATAGCTGTATTCCTACCAAGATCATGATATTTATATTTTCCTGGTAGATATGTCAATTTCCATATTGTATATTTTGACGTTATGCCATTCTAAGCTTAGAATTGTTACAGCTTATAGCTAAATTGAACCATTCATAACAACTGAACTGTCCCTCTTTATTTTTAGAAATATGTTTTGCCTTACAGTCTATTTTGACATTAGTAGAGCAATATCAGGGGTTTTATGGTTAGATTTTACCATGGAATATATCTTTTCACCTTTTGCTTTTCACTCCCTGCATCTTTATACTTAGATGCATCTCTTGTAAACAAAATATAATAGAAGCTCTATTTTTTATGCATTCTGACAATTCTATCTTATAGACAGAATTGGAACATTTAGTTTATTTAAATTTAGTATTGCCCGTTTCAGTTTAAATCTTCCATTTTATAAAATGATTTCTTTTTGCTTCATCTGTGCTATTTTGCCTCTTTTGAGAGCATTATATTTTATAGTTTTATTTTTACTTTCTTCCAACCTATAAATGTTCTTTAAAATTCACTTTCTTAAAAGTGAATATATTGTACATAGATATACTCATACAAAGCAAATTTAGAGAATATTGTGTACACGTAAATGAATGTAGACAGACACAGAGACAGAGAAAGAAAGAGAGGGAGGAGGGGGCATTATAATATTTAAGATTTTAATTGTCTAGCTAATTTAAAAAAAGAAACAATAAATGCACATAATAATTTTCAGAAAAGGCAAAAAAGGTGAAGATAAAAAGACAGCATAAATGTAGCAAAGAGAAATTGCTTAATAAAACAGAAGATTTAAGGTGAGACATTTAAGTAATGATATTGTTTGCAGATAAACTAAATATCCCATTTGTAAGACAAGATTGTTAGACTGGTTAAAAGAGAAAACCTCAATCATATTCTGTTTACAATAGGTTTTATACTTTATTGTTTTAAAGTCTGTAGCTAAGAACTCTACTATCTGTACTACCTTTAGTTATTTCTATTTTCTGTTGTTTCGCTGAGTGTTGTTAATTTTTTTCATCTACATGGATTTCTGATATTTGAATGGTCCATTGGACATGGAAATTGCAATATTTTTTGTACAGTTATTTTGATTGCTGTCATATTACTCCTGTAAAGAGGATTTGCCTCTGCTTCTGCCAGTCAGCCATAGGCAGCAACCATGCAGATCACATCAGTTTCAAGTACTGAGCTGATTTGAAGCTGAGCTAAAAGCCTGGTGGCAGCCTATCAATTCTTGTTTAGGTTTATGCCTAAATTGCAGCCCTATTGTAGTTCAGTCTAAAACAAGAAAGTTCATCAAGAACCTTTCAAAGACTCCTTTGATCCTAGCCCTTCATCCCTCAGTATGTTAAACTATTAAGTTATCCCTCAGTCTCTCAGCATTGCAGTTTCTCTGATATCCCTCTGTTCAGTTTGCAGAGGTAATGGAGATCCAACTTCATGGTTTACCTTTCCTGGGATTTTGTCTTTTTCCTTGTCAATTCCTACAAATTCTTGGTCATAATTTTTAAACATTATACATTTGAAAATTTTTAAAAAACAGCATTTTTCCAGCACAGTAGTTCA
Organism: Gorilla gorilla gorilla; assembly: GCF_029281585.2. Classification (NCBI taxonomy): domain Eukaryota; kingdom Metazoa; phylum Chordata; class Mammalia; order Primates; family Hominidae; genus Gorilla; species Gorilla gorilla. Next base: position 76,043,121 of record NC_073238.2, read on the forward strand.
TCCAATTTAAATAATCTATCACCACTGAAAAGTAGAGCCCTTAATATTATAGAAATTTATTTTAATTACATAATGACATAAATAATCTTTAAATGCCTCTTTTTCATTCAAAGAAGCTGCTTCAGTCTTTATGAAACCAATTTTGAGTAGTTGGAGTAGGAAGAAGAATTATCATCATTTCACACATGAAATAATTAAGACATGGGATCTGAGGCATAAAAAAATTTTTTTGCTGTTCATTTCACTCACGTGAAAAACTGGGAATGTAATTTAAGTATTTAACTTTTTTCTAAATTGTATTCCTGCTCAGGACACATTGATGTTGTAGACTTTGAAATGATACTGATTGATTAGTTTTTAGATTTCTGGTATTTATTACTTATAGCCAAGTGAAATGTACAAGTAAAGTTGAAAACATGGCAACTTATCACAAAATTGTTTCTGTTCTTACTAACTTACTAACAACTATTTAGATTTTGCATCTCAATATGTCTATCTTGGCAATATTTTCATTTTGTTTTTACATTTTTAATAACCATTTATATAAATGGAGTATCAGAACAAACATCTAATACCTTTTCATAATATAATAAAGATAGTAAATAATCTTAGTCATTATTTTTCTGTAAATATTATTTGGCAAGTTTTATAAATTATTTTTAAATGAAAAAAAAAACTATGGACAAAAGCACAGGATTAAGTTTTCAAGAAGATCCAACTATGTATTTAAGGAACACCTCCTGTTTTTGAACAGTTACAATCCAGTGGAGAACATAGGTATGTAATACAAATTGAAGATATTGAACTGGAGGGAAAGTGATAAGGGCAAAAGGGAGAGTCGTGCTGAATGTGAGGCAGGTATGAATCTATGTTGACTCAAAAATTAGGAACAACAATTTAAGTGCTACTTCTCTTCACTCCTTTTCAGTAGCATGACAAATACTGCAGGATCCTGGCTGTAACTAAAGTGCGAAAAATGGCTATATTAAGATATCTCTTTTTTAATCTAAACACCAAATGGTGGACCTCACGAATAATATAAATTCCCAAGGCATGTGTCTTATTTAGGTGAAACATACTTGGCACATGGTACATATTCAACAAATTTTCATTAAAATGAATGTGGTTGTGTTGCAGTAGATATTTTTATTAAATGAAGCATTAAATGCCTTATATCTTTTCTAGCATTGTTCAATTGAAATGGAAATTCTTCAACATATTTTGTCCTTTTTTTACACACTCATGATATTTCACAATATTGTATTTTATAAGAGCAGTTGAATTTCTGCTTACATAAAATATAATGCTTCCCATGTGAAGATAGAAATATGACGTCATCCACATGTCCATTTATCTGTGGTACCATATTTCACTTGGAAGTATGTGAAAGGGAATAATATTTTAAGATGGTTGAGGTTAAGAATTATTTTGGAAGAGTAAGAAAAAAGCATTTCACAATGTTATAACCTACTTCTGGGATCCCATATGATACATGCTACCCACTGTAGATCTTTCTTTACTCTTTATAGCATGCACTCTCGGACTTGTACGGTAGGCGCTGCTCATATTTATAGACAGTATTAATCTGGATGAAATCAAGAAAGAAATGTGTTTCTTGAAAATTACCTGGTGACTAAATTTAATCTGAGGAAACTCACAACTGTGTGTATCCAGCAAATTTACCTCCTCCATTAGGTTTGGAAAAATGAGATTGAAACCTATAATAATGAAATCAAAACATTATTACATATACTTCTAACTATCAGGAGAAAACTGCATATTAAAAAATGAATTATGCTTTAGTACTCTTTGAGGGTCATCCATCTTCTAGGACATTACAAGTTACTGGTAATGTAATTGATGACATCAGTTCACATGAATTTATCCTGTCATATTAAATTTGAGAAAATTCTCTAATAAAACAATCCAGAAAAGATATCTCCTAGAGGAGAAAAGAGACATTATCTTGTCATTTGTTTCCCTTACTCTCTGATCTATCTTTCCTTTTCTTTTTTCTTTTTTTTAGTTTTAAGGAGTGGAGAATTTAATAGGCGAGAAAGAGGGCAGAAGGAAGAAGCTCTCCCCGTACAGAGACAAAATGGGGGTGGGGGGGTGGGGGGGAGCTCCAAAGCTGAGAGAGGGAACCTCCCTATTCTTCCTTTTCTTAAAGGGTGTCTGACAAGGTTGTCAAAGTGATACTACAAAAATTACAAGGGGTAGTCCCACTGGGAGGGAGGGAGGAGAATATAACCTACTATTTATGGACTATGAATGAAACAAGGGCTATTGCTACTTTTTGATCTAATTTCATAAAGGTGGGTAATTGCCAGTTCCCTTTGTTGTGCTATTATAGAAATGTCAGTATGGTTTTAAGATTCTACATAGGCTATAGGCTTTAAACTTCAACTGGATCCAGCAAGAATAGAAAAGATTTAAAGACAAGCCAGAAAATAGTCATTTAGTGTAGTAATCAAGCAGAATTATTCTAAAACTGAGCAGTATAAAAAACATTTATGTCATTCCTAGTTTAGTGACTAACCAATAATTCACAAAAGGAACCTACTAAAATTGGATATTTTCCAAATTTTATGGAGTTTTTTCTTAACAATCTGATAGATGGTGGCTTTTATTGTTCTTGCTACATTTTGGATTCCCAAGGCAGTGTGTTAGAGATTTTATGGAAGGGAAGCAGCAACTAGGGGCATCTGAGTTGCTCTGGGAATTACCTAAATAATTTTTACCTGTCCTCACCTCTTTAATGAGAGTAATGATATCTAACCCTGACTACCTAGGTAAGAACTTTGCCTAGAAGAGTAATAAAATTATAAAATGTTAATCACTTTGTATCTTTTTGCAATTAAGATTCAGTATCACTATTGAAATAGTTTACTGTTTCTATTTATGCCACACGTTGTTGAGAATTTAGGATATGGACTTATTGCCTTATAAAAATCTTATAATTTACACTTATTCTTCCAGTATAGAATTCCTTAATCATTGTTCATGGATTTTGAGGTGATCTATAAATGTATGGGTCTCAGGAACCATAAACACAATTTTCTAGAGTTCATGGCTTTTTGAATCCTCAAAGAGATCTTTGACCCCCAAAAGCTGACTAATACTTCTTTGGGAGTGTAGTCCACATATTACTATGTAGCATTTTTTTTTTTAAAGAAAGAATGTCAAGAGCCATATCTAGGACCACTTATTTTTAACTTATCCATAAAAGGCCTTGTACTATTATTAGAACATTTAAATGAATGTTTTTAAAGTACAGCAAACAGGAAGGAAAGCTTCTAGGTAAATAAAATGCATTGATTTTCTGCTACATGTCAGACATTCTGTCATGTCCACCATGCAGATCTGATTTTTGTAGAATGAGTTATATATATGAGTATAACTAAACACAATGACTATCAGGTAAAAAATAGTTTTTAATACCAACACTAAACACAGTATTTTAATGAAAATCAACAGATTTGGCAGAAGCTAACTTCTGCCAAACTTTGCTGCATATTATAATCTTCCTAAAAGATTTTAAAGCATTGCAGAGCATAGATCCCACTCCAAATCAATTGAATAAAAAACTCTTGGGGGGGTGGTTCTGAGCATTGATGTGTTTAAAAATCTCCTCAGGTGATTCTATTGTGCAGAGAGTATTGAGAACTACTCCTCAACTGTTTAAACGAACAATACCTAATTATATCATTCAAGCAGTAACTGCATTTGAGTACAATTTTATTTAATTTATTCTGACAAACTCAGAATTCATTCATTCATTATTCATAAAATATGGCTGTATAGAATGCCTGCTGACAGGTGAGTACTTTGTAAGATGTTGACAATTAGTGATAAATGTTTGGCTTATCCTTGAATACATTACAGACAAAACAGTAAAATGATTATTCTATCTGGGCTTTAATTGTCATTCATAGAAAGTTGCTCAAGTAGTTGTAAGAGAAAAGCAATTTCTTTGTAATTCTTTGTGGTTTTAATATATTCAGTTTTTTCAAATGGTCTTAAGACTTTTTTCATAATTTTATTTTTTATTTCATCCAACTGTCAAACATTTAGCACACTTTTATAAGTTGCTTCCTACAGAGGCAACTGAACTCAAATGGAATAAAACTTTACCTTGTTCACTGTTTTCTCTCTAAATGCATGACTCTAAAATATTTTTTGAGCACACAGTAATGTTCAGCAATCCTATTATATTTTCCTGATAAATTAGCTTTTAACATTATCTCACAGATTAGAAATAATAAATGAGTTCAGACATGTTGCAAGGTCCAACATCATATAGAAAAATTAATTTTATTTCTATACAGTGGCAATGAACCATATAAACGCAATTAACAAAATAGTTCCATTTGAAGTCGCATAAAAAATAAAGCACTGAAGCCTAATTTAACAAGGAAGCATAAAACTTAAATCTTAAAAACTACAAAGAGTTTATGAAATTAAAGAAGTTTCAAATAAATGAAAAACATTTCTCATTCATGGGTCAGAAGACTTAGTACTGATATATATATTCAATGCTACTCTAATCAACTTCCCAGTGGATTCTTTGCAGAAATTGACAAACAGATCCTAAAATTAGTATGGAAATTTAAAGTAATCCAGAATAGCCAAATGATCTTGAAAAAAAGAACAAAGTTGGAGGACTCACACTTCCCAATTTAAAACATACTGTAAAGTTACAGTACCCAAGACAATGTGGATCTTGCATAGACTTCTACATATAGATCAATGAAATAAAATTGAGAGCCCAGAAAGAAATTCTCATATTTAAGGTCAATTGATTTTGACAATAGTGCCAAGACAATTCCACAGGGAAAGAACAGTTTTTTCAATAAATGGTGTCAGGGCAACTGGAAAGGCAAATGTAAAAGAATAAAATTAAACTCTTTCTCACACTATATATGAAAATTCACTCAAAATAAATAATACACCAAA